>NC_140940.1:373999-1022124 GCF_014529385.1 Adiantum capillus-veneris | reverse complement strand
CTCTAAGTCGAATGCCAGAGATCAATTCGCCCTTGTTCACGGAACTTCGTAGTGAATTTTTAGATTCTCTCAAAGGAAAATATGAGCATGATGAAGCATATTCCAAAGTGTGGAGCCATGTTCAAAAGAGGGATCCTTCTCACTCCAATGACGGTAGTGTACAGTTAATCTCCACACCTATTTCTCCTTTATCAAGTGATGAACTACAACGATGGAAGCATTTTACCATCGACAATGGGTACCTACTCCATTAGGGGAGAGTTTGTGTACCGAAGGACATAGATATTCAGCGCCAAATTCTTTATGAATGTCATGATAGTCCAAGTGCAAGGCACCCGAGGATTAGAAAAACTTATGCTCTTGTACGATGACAATTTTATTGGCCAGGTATACATGGTTTTGTTCAAGCTTATGTCTTGCATTGCCAAAAATGTCAAGTTAACAAAGCAGAGAGCCTGAAAGTAGGAGGACTCTTTCATCCTTTGGAGATTCAATGGAAAATGGGAAAGCATCTCTATAGATTTTATTGTGGGTTTACCAACCACTGTACAAGGTCATGACTCGGTATGGGTGGTCATAGACAGGTTGACTAAACTATGTAAGGTTATTCCGACCAAATCAACGGTTAAAACACCAGAACTAGGCAAGTTATTTGTGGACAATCTATACAAATTGTATGGTTTGCCAAGTAACATTGTTAGTGACCATGATCCCATGTTTAACAGCCACTTTTGGAGAGCTGTATTTAAACAATTGGGTACAGAACTGAACCTCAGTACATCTGATCATCCAAAAACGGATGGTCAAACAGAACAGGTTAACCAGGTGCTAGAGGATATGTTAAGAGCATACGTCATCAAAAAACAGTCAGACTGGGAAGAATACTTACCTATTCTCGAGTTGGCCTACAACAGTGCTAAGCATGTCACAACATGTTATAGTCCTTTCATGCTTATTTACGGGTTTCAACCTAGGTCACCAGTTACGGTGGGGTTGGCAACCAAAAAACTCCAACAGGTTAAGGATTTTCTCCAAGACCACATGGATATGCTGAAACTTGCTCGTTAGAATGTCCGACAAGCACATGATCGTTATAAGAAGTACGCTGATGAGAAACGTCGGCAAGTTACCTTCAAAGAAGGGGAGGAAGTATTTTTATGTGTGCCAGAACATTCAGAAAGTCTGAAAATTGGACCAACACCTAAATTATCTCCCCGATATTGTGGGCCTTTCAAAATACTTAAGCGAGTAGGTGATCGTGCCTACAAATTATTACTACCTTCACATTCTCGCATTCATCCGGTGTTTCATGTAAGCCGTTTACGTAAGTGGTTACATGGGGACGACAATGTCATTGACCAACGGGTTTTGGTTGATTTCATTGAACCTCCTACCCTACCGCATGAAGCTAAACGTGTTCTTGATTATCATGAGTTGTGTACACATCATCACGTACATCAACAAGCCTTAATCAAGTGGAAAGACCGACCTGAAGAAGGTGCCACTTGGGAAAACATTAGTGTTCTTAAAAAGAAGTTCCCCACTTTTCTTTTCGAGGACACCAGCAAGCCCGGACTAGACAAGGGTAGGGCCGGGCTAGGCGGTGTGGAAAGGGGAGTCCAATTAGGGCAAAGGGCCAGGAGCTTTGCTATATCATGGGTGGTTGGGTGGTGGACTCTCAGGCTCTAGATTCCCTTGTCTTACAAGCTATGGTTGCTAAAGAAGCTTTAGGGACCCACTTGTATGTTTTCTTCGTTATATTAGGATGAGTCTTGTCAGAAGCTATATGCATTTCTTGTAGCATATTTAAGGGTACCGGCATTTCATCCCCCTCAGGTGTTACCCAGGTCATCCCCCTGTTTCCCCAAGTGCCTATGGTTGCTGCTAGGTGGACCCAATCCACATTGTCTGACTCAGTCATCCCAAGTAGTACATCCATATAAGGAGAATCTTCCCCAACATCAGTGTCCACTTTACACGTGTACCAATATTGCAATGGGTCCGAGTGAACTGTGGTGTCAGATCTATGATTAATTATGAAACTATTTCCTAGAGGATGTGCTCGACCAGTTATAAGATCTACTCGAATAACAGAATCTTGGAACTGCAAGTAGACATCGTTTTTAGACCAGTCATGTATCATTTTTGCTTCCCTCATGAAAGGACGTCCTAAGATCATCTCCGATGCCATAGTGTGTTTGGAGAAATCCATAACAATGAAGGTAATCCTTATTTTATGTCCAAAGACCTTGATCTTCAGATCTTCTAGCATCTCAATAGGTTTAATAATAGACCCATTGGCCATGTTCACTACTATGGTTGTGGTCGGAAGGTGAGGTATTCCCATAGTTTCCCAACAATTTTTAGTCACAATGCTAACCCCAGCGCCACCATCAAGGATTTCCTTCAAAATTAATCCCTTAGTAGTGATTGGTATGGTCGCATTGGATTCATCACCCTCAAAGTATTGTCCCAACTTGTTAACATTTATTTCTATAACAAGGTTCTCATCTAGGTTGGGTTGTGGATCTAAGTGTTCCTCCTCTATTGGAATCTCCCCAGCTCCATACATCTGTGCAAATTGTGGTAGCACAAACTTCTGTTCTCCATTGAGGAAGTCTCGAAGAACTAAGACTACCTCAGGGTTTTATATAGTTTGGACATGATGGTGGTTCTAACTTTTGAAGACATGAAATCCATCAATTTGGAAATGTTTAACGACACCTTTTGGGCTTCAGCCCCTTGACGTGGGGAAGATGGGATCTCCATTTCTTCTATAGGATCAGGTAGTCCCTCTGTAAACATTCTTTCCATTAAGAAGTGAGTACGCCCACTTTCCATGACTTTAAGTCACTTTCTTCTTGCATGACACTAGGTATGGGTAAGGGTCTATGGACATGGTGAGGTTGTTGTTGCGTAGGGAACATGGTGTCTGTAATCTGGATCTACCTAGGTGCTGGTTCTAGATCCCTTTGGGTATCTTCTATCAAACTCCTTAATTGCTTGACTCGCTCGATCTCCTCTGTAGGATTTGGATAAGTTCCTATCTTCTTCTTGGATCCTAGCCATTGTGGCTCATGAAGATCTTCCTTGTTGGTTTCTATCTTCGTGATCCTTTTGGTCTCCATGGTTTCACCTGAATCAAAATCCTCTTTAGTGTTGTTCATATATACGGGGTCATCACCAGTCCCTATGTTGGTCTTTGAACTGTGGTCCGACTTCGCTGCTTTTTGCGATCTCTTCCTTCATGTTTTCTTCTTTTTCTGAGATTGGTCAATTGATGCCGTGTCTCTTTCCTCAAGAATATAAATTTTTTTGGAGCATTGATCGTGTGAGTACGTTTACTGGTACCACAGGTGTACTTTGTGATGGCTCCTCGGTAACCTCAATCAAGTTTAATGGCGTGATCTTTGGTGCATTTGGATTATTTGGACATTGGACAATCAAATGATCTATGCCACATCGATTACATCGGCATTGTAGACGTGCTCGCTTGATTGGTTTGCATTAGTGTGGAATTCTTTTGTAGCCTAATAGGACACTCGGCTACACGATGTGGACCTCTACACTCGTAGCATTGAAGAGGTGGTCTCTTAGCAGTGTAGTTGATATTTTGACCTCTTGCCGCAAGAGCAGCTACTTGATATACAGGTTTGACTTGTCCCCAATAGTCCTCCATGTAGTATTGTGGACTTTCTTCAAGCACATCCATCCCATAGGCAATATTAGGGTCTATATTCTCCTCACAGCCTTCCAAACAAGCAATAGATGACTCACAATCTACTTGATTCACAAAAGTGATTCTCGGATGTGGTGGTTGCGGTCCTACCACTGGAGGTGGTAAGGGTGTTGTTTGAACAACATTTTGGGCCCTAAGGACCATGTGTTGTGAAGTTTGTTCAAGAGGTGAGTCCGGCATCAATGCAGGCACTCGAGGTGTGTATGTCCATGCTATGGTTGGTCTATTGCCCATCGCGCGCTTAAATACTATGCAATCCTTAGCTTGATGACCATACCTTCCACAGGCATTGCAATTCCCATTGAGTTTTACTCTAAAAGTAGGGCATTCACTGGTATTATGCGGTCCATAGCATACTGAGCACCATTGTTGCTCCCTTCTTGGATACATATGATTGTTTTGCGGAGCACGATTGTCTCTAAGACTCTCTTGAATGGCCTTAGTGAGATTTGCTAAAGTCATCTCAGATATCTTTGGCTCCTTAGCAATACGATTTAGGGTCATTGGCTGATGCCCCGATGCTTGCGAGCTAATAGATTTAGGCTGAACAGACACTCTTTCTCCTTGAATCATTAAATTATCCTCCAATTGGATCGCATTGGTGGTGACTGCTTCCCAAGTGGTGATACCTCTAATGACTAGGCCATTGTAGATATCCTCATGTCGTAATCCCCTAATGAATCTATCAAGAAATTGCTTATTATTGAAGCACTCATTTGGATTACAACGAGAATTCAAATGCTTCAAGCGACTTATAAAGTCTCTCACCGACTCTCCTTCCTCTCGTTGGGCTTTTTGGAGCTGAGAGGCTACACCCTAAAGTACTCCCTCTCGTATGTATTCTTTCAAGAACAATCTCCTAAGAGTAGGATAAATTGTTTTTTCTTCCACCCTTAGGGTTCTATACCAATCCCCAGCCTTTTCACTTAAGGTTAGGCTTAAAGCATTACTCTTATGCAGGTCATTGTGTTCTCCTAGAGAATGGCATATTTGTCAAACACTTCGATATGATTTCTCACATCCCCATCTCCACTAAATTTTTGTGTGAGCTTGGATATTTGTACTACCTTACTTCTAGGCTCTCTATCAGGCGTGTTACGCATATTCTCGGCAATAGATCGACCAATAGCTTGGGCAAATGTTGCCAGGTCACCTAAGTAAGCAGGCACCGTGGGTGAAGGTGCTCCAGAGACTACATGGGGAGTAGGTATTGGCATTGAGCTTGGCGCATAGGAAGCCCTTGGGTTCAACGGTGGGTACGATGTTGTGCCATGTGGTGGCCCCAAGTTCATATGTGTGGCCCTAGGCATAGCAAAAGCCGGATGTGACATGCTAATTCTAGCCGATATAGTCCCATGGAAATAAGAACTTGAGTGCTGTGGTTGTGGAGCATAGGTTACTGAAACAATGGGAGGGGTAAGGACTACATGACTACGAGGACCCATGGGTGTATATGATTGGTACACATTTGTAGGTATTGTTGCAGGCATTGAGCTACCATGTATACTATCAAATGAGGTCCATGGCGTGTTTCTTGGCATACCCATCATTGGGGTAGGCATGGTAGCCGTGGTGCCATCAAGGGAAAGATGAGCTAGACTTGGAAAGGTAAAGCTATCACTGGTGGGCTCAGATTGCACTGAGACCCCTGGCGAAACAACATATGGGGGATCCATCAGACTTACCGACGGAGTCTCCATTTGCGATAAGGTGGGTTGTTTAGCCTTCCCTGTATCCAAGAATCTCATGAGACCTGTTGAAGGCATGTGGATCCCCTTGTTCTGTTTCTCTAGCTCAATAACCCTATGGATGACCTCACAAACTCTTCGTTGTTGATCCTCCACACTAGTAGCACTCGTTGTGGATTGTAGGAGATCTAACCAAACCACGTGATAGGTGTGACCTGTGTATAGGTCAGTTAGAGTTTTGGCTTCTAGTTTGTACTCCCAGTTCTCATTTAGGAACGCTCCATCTAAGCTTGAGGTGCTAGGGGTGTCCTTTGAACTAGATGCAATGTGGATCTCTATGGGTTGACCTTTAGTGGTCGCTAATTCAAGAGCACTCGATTGCTCTCCTAGCAAAGATATCAATATAGGAGCTTTTGCTTTTAACTCTCTTCGTTGCTCCACCTTGCGTAAGCTCTCGATTTCCTTTTCCCTAGCTGCAATGATATATGGCTCAACCTCTTGCACTTCGGCAAGGCTTCTACCATCAGGTAATAAAACCTCAGAGGGGAATAGCTCTGAAGAGTCATGGGGTGCAGTGAATGAAGTATTCATGTGCACACTCTCTAAGGGCATAGGGTCTACGTGGGTTATGAATGGAGAATTTACTTCCCCAACCCCCTCATTTACATCATTAGACCCATGTTCGGAGCGAGTGGCTCTACTAAAGGTTTCCTTCAAGCGGCTAAGCACACTTGGCTCGGACCGTGGGCCCATGGCATGCATGTCTTGGCTTGAGCTATCAGGATTAGGCATTGACCCTCCATGACGTTGTAGTCAGAGGAAGAGTCACTAGCCACTATGTTTGGGTCTTGGTTTGTACTACCTTGGGTCCCCGCCAAGGGCCCGGAACTTAAGGTAGGTGGATAATGAGAACTCGCGTAAGTCAAAATTCTCTCTAGTTGCTCCGTCTCTAGCACACGACCACAGCGTAGATGCATGTGCCTTTGGCACCCTACAAGCGTTGGCGAATAATCTCGAAGGTTAACCGCTTACTTTTTTAGGCATCCGTTTTCACTCGTTTTTTGATGTTTTTTAATGATTGGTTTTTTGATTAAAGTGTGTGATAGCTCAAAACGAGCGTATTACTCACAGGGTTGCGGTGTGCTTTACAACACAATGTTCGGTCACCTGAAGCTCCGTTGGTCCTCAAAAAGGTCAATTTTTAGCTACATGTGAGGCTAAAATACATAATTTTAAAGGGCGACTGAGGCTTGAGCCTGAGCATTGTTGGAATTAGGGTTGCAGAGAAACACACACAGCTTGGAGAAGACGAAGGAAGCTCAAGGCACACAATAGAGAGTGTGTTACTTAGTGTGCAATGGAAAGATAGATAGCCCTAGAGTGATGGGCGTATATACAATGCACGGGGGAAAAAACCTCCTAAAGAGGGAAAAAATGCCCCGGCGGTCCTAGTGTGTTCACACACATCACTACCACATGTATATGGTAACAAATCCCCCTTGGAGTGATGCGGTGAACGAGAGCTGGCACATGAGTAAAGGGAAGTGCCATGCCCTGAGGACAAGATCAGTCCACAAAGGGGAGTAAGCCCAAAGCTTTGCGGAAAGCTTCAAGCTTCTCACGAGACAATGCCTTTGTGAAAAGATCTGCAAGGTTGTCCTGTGTTGGCACATAAGCCAAGCTGATCTCTCCTGCTGAGAGCCTCTCCCTGACATAGTGGTAATGCACCTCAATGTGCTTTGTGCGAGCATGAAAAACTGGGTTCCTCGCAACTGCCAATGCGCTTTGACTGTCAGTGTAGATAGTGTTGGCAGTGTCCTGTTGAACACCCAAATCAGCCATAAGGCATCTGAGCCATACACACTCAACCGTAGCTGTGAAGACTGCCCTGTACTCAGCCTCACAACTCGAAGTGGCCACAGTAGGTTGCTTCTTGCTCAACCATGATATACATGAACTGTCAAGCATGAAACAAAAACCACTTGTGGACACTCGCGTGTCAAAACAACCAGCCCAATCTGAGTCCGAAAAAGCATGTAAGTCTGGCGGCAATGATCCCCCCTTGGGATAAAACAAGCCAAGATGTAAAGTGCCACTAAGGTAGCGGAAAATCCTCTTGACAGCTTGCCAATGCTTAGACCCTGGGCTATGCATAAATCTAATGACCTGTGAGACTGCAAACTGAATATCCCGCCTCGTGTTGTATACATAAATGAGGCAGCCAACAACAGTTTGGTAAAGAGTGACATCAGCAGGATCGCCAGCATCATGTAGACTCAACTTCAAACCTGTTTCCATGGGAGTGGCAATAGGTTTGCAATCCTCAAGTCCAAACTTACATAGCAATGTCTCTATGTAACTTTTCTGACACAAGGCAATACCACCATCACACTGCTTAAACTGTATACCCAAGTAATGATGCAATAGCCCCAAATCTTTCATCTTGAAAGTAGCATTCAAATCAGCCTTAAATTCAGCAATATGTCTCTCATTTGGTCCAGTGATCAGCAAATCATCAACATAAAGAACCACAATGAGAAATACATCATCCTCACGCTTTACATACAATGTGCTTTCTGTTGGACTGTTACAAAAGCCTCGTTTAACCAAATGAGTGTCAGCTTTCTCATACCAAGCACGAGGAGATTGCTTCAACCCATACAAAGCCTTCTTACATCTGCACACTTTGTCCTCTTGTCCTTTTATGACAAAACCACGAGGCTGCATTACATAAACTTCCTCAAATATGTCACCATTCAAGAAAGCAGTAACAATGTCTGATTGATGTACATCCCAACCAAAATGAGCTGCCAATGCACATAGAAAACGCACAGTAGTTATACGACAAGTGGGAGCAAAAGTCTCTGCATAATCTATGCCTTTTTGCTGTGCATAACCCTTTGCAACAAGTCGAGCCTTATGGAGATCGATCTCACCATCCGGCTTGCGTTTCAACTTGTAAACCCACTTCGTACCAATGGCCTTTTTTCCAGGAGGCAAATCACATAAAGTCCATGTGTCATTTTCTATAAGTGCATCATATTCTGATTGCATGGCAGCCATCCAATTTTCTGAATTCTGTGCTTCATCAAAAGACAGAGGCTCCTCAACATCATGTAAACTAGACACAGCCAAAGCATAACAATCTGATGCATAAGATGCATGGCGAGATCCTAAACGAGTACGACTAGACAAAGGTGCATCCAATTTACTGTCACGCAAAGTGTGCACCAGCCATTTTGGCATACCTCTAGCCTGCTCATTTTCAACCCTTTCCTCATCAAGTACATCATGTACATATGCATCAGTAATAGGCTGATCTAAAACATTTTCAAAAACCCCCATAGGCTGTACATTTGCCTCATTGGAACTTACATTCGTATTTCCACCACTGAAAAGAGGCAACAAAGTGTCATAAATGTCCTGTGAGCTTACATTACTATCTCTAGTACATGACAGCAAGGGCTGAACAGAATCTTCCACAAACACTACATCCCGTGAAACCAGAATACGTTTTGTTTGCGGATGATACAACTTGTAACCTTTGCTTTCAGCACTATAACCAACAAAAATACATTTGACAGCCTTATCATCCAATTTTCTGCGCTGCACTTGTGGCACCAAAGCATATGCCAAACAGCCAAAAACACGCATGTCCTTAATAGAAGGCTTTCTATCATGCCATGCTTCATATGGAGTAATAGACTGCAAAGCTTTCGTAGGACACCTGTTAAGTACATAAGTGCCACACATGATGGCCTCAAGCCAAAAAGAATGCGGCAAAGCTTGACTTTTGACCATACATCGTGCCATTTCCGTCAGTGACCTGTTTTTCCTCTCAGCAACACCATTTTGCTGAGGTGTATAAGGCACTATACATTGGTGTTTTATCCCACGACTAGCCAGAAATGCATTAAATTCATGAGACATATACTCCCCCCCTCTATCGGAACGGAGGGTGCCCATAGTACATTTCGATACATTTTCAGCCATAGCTAGAAATTGTTTGAAGCACATAAAAACTTCGGACTTCGCTTTAAGCGGAAATACCCACACATGCCTGGAGTAATCATCGATGAAAGTCACGAAGTACAAGTAATTGACCAAGGACGGAGTTTGCATGGGCCCACAAACATCACTATGCACAAGCTGCAACCTGCATGTGGCCCTAACTAAACCATCCTTTGGAAACTTAGAACGCTGCATTTTACCCAGAATACAGCCTTCACAAACATGTTTGATAGGTGCTTCAAGAGGTGGCAACGAAGCAACCATATCAGATTTCTGCAAACGCAGCAAACTGGCAAAATTCAGATGACCAAAACATGCATGCCAAAGTTTTGCATCTAAAATAGCCCTTGAATCTGCAACAGCATTTTCAAAATTTTTTCCACACTTGTCATACAAAGTGAGCTTATACAACCCACGGCACAAAAGCCCAGATGCAACAATTTCATCACCAAAACTGAGATCATGAACTGTACATCTGTCATCCATAAATTTGACTACAAGTCCAAGTCTAGCAAGTGCGGATATAGACAAGAGATTCTTCTTGATCCCAGGTACATAAAGTGCATCAACAAGTGTGAAGGAGCTGCCATTAGCAGCAGTGAGCACAATCTTTCCAACTCCCTGAACTGGATAAGAGGCGTTGTTGGCACAAGTGGCTGAATTCCCATGAGGGACTGACTCGAGAGAGGTAGACAATTCACGATGTGAGGTAATGTGCTTTGTAGCACCACTTTCGAAATACCACACATGTGAATCTGCAGCAATTGACAAGCATGCATCATGGACAGCAGGATTGTAAGTGCACTCTGCGCTAAAAGCCCATTCTGCATCAACATCAACATCACAATCTCCTTTCACAGAAGACTCAACAATGGCTGCATTTGTAGTGGAACCAGCATTTGCAGTGGAACCACCCTCTTTCTTCTTAGCCTCTTTGGCCTTCAACTTAGGACACGACTTGATCAAGTGATCATTAGCTTTACAATAATGGCAGACGAAATGCTGCCAGCAGAAGCATTAGGAACATAATTTTTGCCACTCGCAGCAGAACCATAAGAAGTGGCTGCATTATGTTACCACTCTTTCTTTGAGAAGCAATAAAAGCCTGTTCAACTGCACGCTGCCTAGTCCTGTTTTTTCTAGAAAGTGACTCTTGCAACAGCAATGTGCATAATGCATCAAACTTGACAACTTCAGGATTTCCTTGGGTCATAAGTCTCCAAGTACTAGCAAAAGTCTGGTAAGAATCTGGTAAGGCATCAAGAACAGTCTGCACAAGGGAACTGTCTGAAATTACTTCACCTGCAGAAATAAGCTGCTCATTGATATCCTTGACACTAGCAAGGAAAGTGTCCATATCATCTTCCTCATGCATAATCTTCGACTCCAGCTCTTTACGCAGCAAAGCAATTTTAGCCTCATTGCAGCTTGCATAAAGACTTGCTAGAATATCCCAAGCCTGTTTTGCAGATTTTGCTGAACGGATGTGAGGAATAATGGTGCGCTTCACAGAGAACGCAATCAATGCATGAGCCTGTGCATCCTTAACATCCCAACGAGCTTGTTCTGCCATAGGCAAAACAACTCTAACAGCTGCAATCCTTGCAGCAAGACCTGCAACATCCTCAACATCGCCTACATCCTCAGAACTAGGACGTACATCAATACCCTGCACAATGTTCCAGACACCCTTTGACACAAGAACATGTTGCATCATATAAGCCCACATAGGGTAGTTGTCCCCATCCAACCTGTCCTCAGCAGCAAACATCTTGAACACATCTGTGTTGTTGTTGTCAGCCATGGTAAATACTGCACCTGATGTGAAAACTGCCCAAAAATAGGAGAAACGGAGCGGGAACAACCTGTGCTATATAGCACAAACCGTAGAAGACTATAAGGCACCTGTTATGTAGAAAACGGCACTGACAAAAATTCTGCACAAAATGACGAAATAGCCTGTGCAGTACTGCCTGTAGTGAAAACGGAGGCCGAAATGAGCCCAAATCAAAATTCTAAGCAGACCAAGCTCTTCGAGCTTACCCAAAATATTTGTCGACCTGCGAACGCTCGCCAAAGCTCACTAAAATCGGAGAAAGTGAGCAGGCGTGTGCTGGAGCAGCTGGCGACTAAGCCCGGGAGGACGTGACCTGCTCTAATACCAATTGTTGGAATTAGGGTTGCAGAGAAACACACACAGCTTGGAGAAGACGAAGGAAGCTCAAGGCACACAATAGAGAGTGTGTTACTTAGTGTGCAATGGAATGATAGATAGCCCTAGAGTGATGGGCGTATATACAATGCACGGGGGAAAAAACCTCCTAAAGAGGGAAAAAATGCCCCGGTGGTCCTAGTGTGTTCACACACATCACTACCACTTGTATATGGTAACAAGCATGAGCTTGGGCTTGGGTCTGGGGGATATTCCCTATCCCGGTCCTACCTTTACTTTTTTTTTTAATTATTATTTTTTCTTTTTTTTTTGGGATACGGTCGCCGTGGCCGCGATGTGCGCGTGAGCACACACACACTTAACCTACCTACTTACAACTAATACAGCTACTGTTATACATTAACACACTTCTACAGCAACTCCTTAGCTCTAACAGATCTACTTACTACTTACTGTACTTTACACAGAAGTAACATTATGGATCTACAACCTTAATACTAACACCTTATCACAGAGAAAACACAGTACCTTTTAAAACCTTATTAACAAAAAAAACACAGTACCTTTCAATTCCTTATTAACAAAATAATACACAATAGCAAAACAAACTCCTTCTCAACACACACACCTTCCTTCTCTACCTTTCCTACGATTAAAATTGCACCACAAAGAAGCACAGAGTGATATTCAAGCTTAGTGTATGACATTTCAAAGGCAATGGCGCCAAAAATGTGCGCATCTGTCGCATGTGTCAATGCAAGGAACTTGCCGATACACTATGTGCGAGCCACAAACGGCTCCAAGCATGCAACTAGCCTAAACTAGTAAGCTCAAAGATGGCGATGGTGTGTCACTCACCGCTCTATGCTTGTTGTCGTGGAGGATTCTTCGTCGCAAAGAAGAAGGAGCCGCCACTGTGCCGCGCTCAACCGCTTCGCCGCCACCGTGTCGTCGTCGCAATGCTCAATCACACACACTCTCTCTCTCTATCTCTCTCTCTCGCATACACATAGAGACACAAGGAGATGAAGAAGAAGAAGATGGAGATGGAGCAAGAGTACTCTTCAATTGCACAAATGAGAGAATGAGTAAATTTTAGGTTTAGTTGAATTTTATATGAGCTCGCCCCATTCACACTTGGGCGTCCATGCTTAGCCAACTAATCCCTTGAATGCTTCAGTTAGAGTGCGCCTCTCATCAACGATCACTCTTACCCTTTTCCTAATGGACCGGCAAGCCCGATACCTGACTCTACCAAATAAATAATACGACGTCCGTCTTAGGTGATAGGAATGTGCGTGAGGGTTAACAAGGACCCATAAGAGAAGGGGGAAGCGCAATTGTATCTCCCAGTTTCCATCCAGGGTGGTAGGGGGGAATGTCCAAGGTTGGTGGCAAAGAAAGAGGATCGCTACGACTCCATTCATCATTGTGGCAAAAAAATGCTACGACCTATTTTCAATGGATGCAAAGGCAAAGCCACTCTCCATATACAATCACATTTGTGTGCACCTTGAAGGACTGGCCTTATGCAAAACATTGACATGGTTCAGAGCATTCATGAATGAGATTGCTAGTTTGGGGCTGCTAGAGAAAAACGTTGTGGGGGCAGATTTGTTGGAAGATTTATTGGCAAGCCATGAAGCCATCTGGGAGCTGATATAGGCAAATTAATGGTTGAATGCAACGAGCATATTTTGCAAATTAGCCCAGCTAGCAATATAGACAAGCATAAGATGCACAAGATGTCCTCTCATCGAGCACTTTGGCAAGCCAATGTCAAAACAAAGTTTGCTAGAATGAGGTAATTGCCATGATGGGCAAAAATGTTATGGGTTGTTTTCACTTATTGCAAAGAGAAATCCACACTCCAGATGCAATCACCTTTGCTTGCGCCTTAAGGCTTGCGGCCTTATGCAAAACATCGACATGGGTGAGAGCTTTCATCATGGAATTGCTACTACTTGGGGGTTTCTCGATAAAAACATCATGTTTAACATCACAATGACCTCTAATCCATCACATCAACAAGCTGCTAGTAAAGCCTCTTAAGCTTTTTGTAAAAATGTTGTCCCTTGAAACGCATTAATTGAAAAATATGCCAAATATCAATGTGGCAAAAATGCTACAATTTGTTTTCATTAGATGCAAAGACAAAGCCACTCTCCAGATACAATCACATTTGCGTGCACCTTGAAGTCCTGGCGACATGGTTCAGAGCATTCACGATGAGATTGCTACATCGGGGCTGTTGCATGAACTCCTCGTATTTAGCAACACGATGGTCTCTGACCCCAAGCCAATAATGCCTCTAAAGCTTTCTATCAAAACTTTGTCACTTGGAAGGCGTTGTTTCCAAGGTATTTTCAGCATGGCTATGGCAAACTTGTTAAGTATGGAGCCTGATTTACCCCTTGTAATTTTGTGTGTTAAAAACGCACATTTGTAAGGTCCCCATTATGAGGTGACGCCATCGTGCGTGAAAAAGAATAACTCGTCGAAAAATAAAAATCACTCGTCGAAAACCAAAATTTTCACGCCCATCATCAGAATATTTCTTTTTGTCGAAATATCATGGCCGGACGGCGGTCGAAAAGTGGTCAAAAAACAGCAGATCGTTTGGTCGGTTGGTTAGTGGCCTGTAGTCAATGGCCGGTGGCCAATGGTTGGTTGTCAATGGCCGGTGGCCGATTTCAAAGGAGGACTTGTCTTCTCAAGGGCGGCCACACATGGGCGGATTGGAGGGTCCGATTTGGACTTATCTGCACAAGGACGGCTACACATGGCTGTGTTAGGAAATAAGACGTAGCTAAATAGATAATTGAGTAGATTACTTAATGGAAAGAGACAGGTTTACATACACGAGATTATAGAGTAGAGAGAGAGAGAGAGAGAGTACACACGATATACGTGGTTCACCAATGTGGGCTATGTCCACGGGAAAGTAGCCACTCAATGGCTTTAGTACTTCAAAACAAGAAGTAATTTACAAAGGGATTATACCCTTAATAGAGCTCCCTCCTTGCTTCACTCTCACCACCTCACACCCACCTTGTTGCATCAACTTCACACCCTGAAATGTGTGTAGAAGTGGCCTCCTTTTATAGGCCAAAAGGGCTGCCCTTGTGTGAATAAGTCCAAATCGGACCCTCCAATCCGCCCATGTGTAGACAAATCCGCTTTTGAATTCGGCCACCGGCCATCGGCCATTTGACTACCGGCCAACCGACCGCTTTTCGGCCGCCGTCCGGCCATAATATTTCGGCGAAAAGGAATATTCCGACGAAGCAAAAAAAAGTCTCGGGGGCCTCCGCCCCCGAGGCCCCTAAAGTTGCCCCTGATTCTTGGTTGTGAAAATTTTGGTTTCCGGTGAGTGATTTTCCTTCACGCACGATGGCTTCTCCTCATAATGGGGGCCTTACAAATGTGCGCTTTTACCACAAAAAATTACAAGGGATAAATCAGGCTCTATACTTATCAATTTCCCACTTGGAGACTGATCTCCAAACCAAACCTATGACTGCTTTCCATCCTGGCTTCTTATCCTTGAATGCCGATTGAAGATGAGCAAAAGCTCAACTTCTCCTTGTTGACCACCTTTGTAAACATGTCTGCAGGATTTTCACTTGTATGCACCTTTCCTAGCTTTAGCTGTCCCTCTTCCAAAAGAGTGCGTATGAAGTGATATCTCACCTCAATGTGCTTTGTCCTTGAATGAAAGGCTGAGTTCTTCGCAAGATGGATAGCGCTTTGGCTATCACTGTACAAGACACAATTGTCTTGTTTGAATCCAAGCTCTTCTAAGAATCTGTGAAGCCATAGAATTTCTTTTCTTGCCTCCGTCATTGCTACATACTATGCTTCCGTGGTAGAAAGTGAGACCACTTTCTGCAGCTTTGACGCCCAGCTTACTGCTGTGCCTCCAACCGTGAACACATAGCCAGTAGTGCTCCTTCGAGTATCTTTGTCACCTGCCATATCTGCATCAGCATACCCTTCTAGAAAAATATCAGTTCCTCCAAAATACAAAGCATTTGTTGTTGTCCCTTTTAGATACCTAAGTATCCACTTCACAGCTTGCCAGTGTTCTTTACCTGGGTTGTCCATGAACCTACTTACAACTCCCACTGCATGTGCAATGTCTCGCCTCGTCCAGACCATAGCATACATTAGAGAACCTACCGCTGCAGCATATGGAACTTTAGACATATAAGCTATTTCCTCTTGTGTCTTTGGACACATATCCTTCGTTAATTTAAAGTGACCAACCAAAGGTGTAGAAACTGGTTTTGCATTTGCATTGCAAACCTTTCTAGTACCTTCTTGATGTAATCCTCTTGAGATAGCTTTTTTGTCTTCTTCATCCTGTCCCTTGATATTTTCATACCAAGTATCCTCTTTGCAGTACCTAAATCTTTCATTGAAAAATATTTAGACAGCTCCTCTTTTAGGTCTTTGATGTCCTGCATGTTAGCACTTGCAATCAACATGTCATCAACATACAACATTAGGATGATGAATTTCCCATCTCCCAAATTCTTCGTGTAGACGCAGTGATCCGAGTTGCATCTTGTGAATCCATGATCCAACATCCATCGATCAAACTTCAAGTACCATTGTCTTGATGCTTGTTTTAAACCATACAAGCTCTTCTTTAATCTGCAAACCATCTTCTCCTTACCTTTTACTTCATACCCCTTTGGTTGAAGCATGTAGATTTCCTCCTCTAAGTCCCCGTGAGGGAATGCCGTATTTACATCCATTTGCTCGAGATTTAGATCATGAGCAGCCATAAGGCTTAAGACAAGCCTGATTGAGTTCATTTTTACAACAGGAGAAAATATTTCATTGAAGTCAATACCTTTCTTTTGAGAAAACCCTTTTACCACAAGCCTAGACTTGTACCTTTTCTTCCCACCTTCTTCTTCCTTCACCTTGTACACCCATTTATTTTGAAGTGCCCGCTTACCTTTAGGCAACTCAACCAACTCCCATGTTTGGTTGCGATGTAGTGAGTCCATCTCCACTTGCATGCTCTTCGTCCATTCTTCTTTGGATTCATGTTGCAGAGCTTCTTCGTATGATTCCGGCTCTCCAGAATCTGAGATCAAGAGATGATTGAAGGAAGGAACAAATCTTTCTGGAGGTCTACTTGCTCTTGTAGATCTTCGGGGAATAGGTTGAGGCTCCTCATTTGGTTGACGTTGTTGCACATTCTCACCGTTTGCAGTCCTTGAGTCTAAACAGTCCTCAAGCTCCATGTACTCATCACTTTTTTCTTTTGTTTGATTTCTTTCCGAGTAATCTTTGTACATATTTTGTTCATTAAAAAGTACATCTCTACTCCTTAAGATTTTACCATCTTCAGGATTCCATAGGCGATACCCAAAGTCACCTTCTCCATAGCCAATTAAGAAACACTTTTTGGACTTTGCATCTAGCTTTGATCTTAGGCTGCTATCTATGTGCATGAAATCCTCACACCCAAACACTTTGAGAAATGCATAATTCACCGGTTTACCTGTCCATGCCTCTTCTGGAACTCCCCCATCCAATGCCGTTGAGGGTGACCGATTGATTAAGTACACAGATGTACTTACAGCTTCCGCCCGAAGCTCATGCGGTAGGCCTGCATATAGCCGCATGCTTCGTGCTCGCTCCATGATTGTCCTGTTCATCCTTTCAGAAATCCCATTTTGTTGAGGTGTTCTTGGGGTTGTTCTTTGCCTCTGAATACCATTGCTAGCACAAAATCTTTCAAAAGCTTGGCTGCAATATTCGTCCCATTGTCGGATCTGAGGCATTTAACCTTGGTACCTGTTTCATTCTCCACAAAGGCTTTCCACCTTTGAAATATGGAAAATACATCGGACTTATTCTTCATGACATAAACCCATGTTTTTCTAGTCGCATCATCTATGAATGTTACATAATACAATGAGCCACCAAGTGATGGTGTACTTGCAGGACCCCAAACATCAGAATGAACCAACTCAACTTTTTTACTTTTCCTTTCATTTCCTGATTTTTGAAATTTCACCCTCTTTTGTTTACCATAAACACAATCTTCACAGAACTCTAAGTCCACTTCTTTCAAACCTGGTAGAAGCTTCTTTGTTTGAAGGATTTGCATTCCTTTGGCACTCATATGCCCAAGCCGGTAGTGCCACACCGCACTGTCAACTTCTGTAATTGATGCACAAGCTGAAGGTTGCGTGCTAACAGTACACAAGTAAAGTGTACCAACCTTTTCTCCCTTGGCAACCACCAAAGATCCCTTTGAGATCTTCCAACGTTTGTTTCCGAATGCAATGTTGTGACCTTCATTGTCCAATTGTCCTATAGAGATCAAATTTTTGCGAAGAGAAGGAACATGCCTAACATCTTTAAGCTTCCATTCATTTCCGTTAGCAGTTTTGACAGAAACTTTACCTTTGCCGACAATCTCACAAGCTTCATCATCTCCCAAGCATACATACCCAAAATTACCTTTGGTGTAGTCTTGGAAATGTTGCTTGTGTGGTGTCGTATGGAATGAAGCCCCGGAATCTACTATCCAGGAATTAGACACATTGTCTAATGAGACAATTAGAGCATCTTGCTCTACTTTACCTACCACATTGGCCTCCGATGTTGGCTTGTTGTCTAAATCTTTTTCAATGAAAGATTTAGGTGGTGCGAAGAGGATACTTGGTATAAATATTTTAAGGACATGACGAAGAAGACAATAAAGCTATCTCAAGAGGATTACATCAAGAAGGTATTAGAAAGGTTTGCAATGCAAAATGCAAAAATGGTTTCTACACCTTTGGCTGGTCACTTTAAACTAACCAAGGATATGTCTCGAAAGACACAAGAGGAGATAGCCTATATGTCTAAAGTTCCATATGCTGTAGCGATAGGTTCTCTTATGTATGCTATGGTCTGGACAAGGCCAGACATTGCACATGCAGTGGGAGTTGTAAGTAGGTTCATGGACAACCCAGGTAAAGAGCACTGGCATGCTGTGAAGTGGATACTTAGGTATCTAAAAGGGACAACAAAAAATGCTTTGTATTTTGGAGGAACTGATATTTTTTTGCAAGGGTATGCTGATGCAAATTTGGCAGGTGACAAAGATACTCGAAGGAGCACTACTGGCTATGTCTTCACAGTTGGAGGCACAACAATAAGCTGCGGAAAGTGGCCTCACTTTCTACCACGGAAGTAGAGTATGTAGCAATGATGGAGGCAAGCAAAGAAATTTTGTTGCTTCACAGATTGTTAGAAGAGCTTGGATTCAAATAAGACAATTATGTCTTGTACAGTGATAGACAAAGCGCTATCCATCTTGCAAAGAACTCAGCCTTTCATTCAAGGACAAAGCACATTGAGGTTTGATATCACTTCATACACACTCTTTTGGAAGAGGGACAACTAAAGCTAGGAAATGTGCATACAAGTGAAAATCTTGCAGACATGTTCACAAAGGTGGTCAACAAGGAGAAGTTGAGCTTTTGCTCATCTTCAATCGGCATTCAAGGATAAGAAGCCAGGATGGAAAGCAGTCACAGTTTTGGTTTGGAGATCAGTCTCCAAGTGGAAGATTGTTAAGTATGGAGCCTGATTTACACCTTGTAATTTTCTGTGTTAAAAACGCACATTTGTAAGGCCCTCATTATGAGGAGAAGCCATCGTGCGTGAAGAAGAATAACTCGCCGAAAAATAGAAAGCACTCGTCGGAAACCAAAATTTTCACGCCCATCATCAAAAATTCCTTTTCGCCGGAATTTTATGGTCTGACGGCAATCGAAAAGTGGTCAAAAAACGACCGATTGTTTGGCCAGTTGGCCGGTGGCCGGTAGTTAATGGCCTGTGGCTGATGGTTGGCTGTCAATGGCCGGTGGTCGATTTCAAAGATGGACTTGGATTCTCAAGGGCGGCCACACATGGAGGGATTGGAGGGTCCGATGTGGACTTATCTGCACAAGGACGGCTACACATGGCTACCTCTCATGAGTGACGGTAGCCCTTTTGGCCTATAAAAGGAGGCCATTTCTACATACATTTTATAGTGTGAAGTTGATGCAACAAGGTGTGTGTGAGGTGGTGAGAGTGAAGCAAGTTGGGAGCTCCAAAAGGGTTTGATCCCTTGTAAACTACTTCTTGTTTTGAAGTACTAAAGCTATTGAGTGGCTGCTTTCCCGTGGACATAGCCCACATTGGGTGAACCACGTATATCGTGTGTACTCTCTCTCTCTCTCTCTTGTGTGTGAAAATTATCTCTCTCCATTGAGTAACCTACTCAATTATCTACTTAGCTACGACATATTTCCTAACAAAAAATGAGTTTCTTTTAGCAATTTCACCAAGCAAACTTGTAAGCTTACCTAACAAGCAACGCTTAATATCTTCCAAACTTTTTTGAAGCTTGACTCTTGGTTGCATCTTTAAGGCTAGTTGCCTTATGCAAGACGTTGACATGGGTGAGAGAATTCTTGCTTGTCAAGCATGCTGAAGAAAGATGCCATCCTTGGTGGTGCTGTGGTCGATATGTATGCCGAATATAATTCTGTCACGAAAGCAAGAATGTTCTTGATGGGCATTCTCATTTTGATGTTATCTCCTAGAATGTGTTGATTCAAGGATAAGTCGACATTGTTGTGGCAAGAAGGCTCTATGTTGTTTTGAGTAGATGCAAAGAAAATAACTTTCTCCAAATACAATCACCATTGCTTGCACCTTGAAGGCCTATGGTCTTATGGAAGACCTCTTCGGCAGCAACTACGTTTTCAAAAGAAGACAATTGTGAATGATCGAGATATGTAAAGTTTGCAATTTAGAAGATGCCTCATGGGAGAAACGTGCTTCACTAGGTTCGAATGGGGCTTTCAAACTGAGAACTCATCACTACTACATATAAAGTTACATTGGCTTCTCTTTAAGCTTAATCAATATCCTCTATCTTTTGTATTTTTGTCTTGACTCATGTTTTGTGTCTGACAAAGAGGACATATATTCACAACAGTAAACGTTTCGACTGCACAAGCACGACTACAACTCGACAATATTGCAAGGTCCATTATCTATATCCAATTCCCTATGTCCATATGTTTGCTGAGTGCAACACATAAATGCTACGGGGCAGGGCATGACTTTCGTTTCTTATAATTTTTGGAGAGACCATAGTGCCAACTCTCCACCATACTTTTGTATGGCCCTTTTGCATGACGTGCACTATACATTTAGCATTTTCACTTTGTGCCTAACTGCAAATCAAAATTTAACTATTCACATTGCTTTTATGTAGATTGATTCAAACATTGTCCTCCAGCTTGCACAATATTACCAAGTCGGTAGTGCAATTTCAATTTTTAGTATGTTGATGCTTTTTGTATTTTTTAAGTTTGTCAATGATTCCTTAAGTTTAGGTTAGCCACATGTTTTCCTCACTACTGCATGCTCAATCTCAATCATTGAATCTATATATCAAATAGACAGGCACTTCTTTTCTCACAGTTCGCAATTCAAGTTATGTATTACAGTACTCAATGCACGTTGCACATGTTTAGTTTATTCCTAGGTGGTTGATGTGAATGTATGTCCTTGTTTGGTAATGCATCTTATATATTGCAGCGCAATGTTCTTTGTAATGGGAATGGCCTATGAACTTTGAGAATAGTTGAATTAAGAGAATTAAAGTGAGCAATTTTATGAGAAATTACTTTGAGAACATAGAGAGTGAACTTAATGTATGGTAGCAACATGAACATGGTACTTAAATTAACTTGGCATGAACAATACTTTTGCAAGAGAGAGAGTATTAGAGAACATAACAATAGTTTTGGACCGGATTTACTTGGAGGCGGTCCCCCATCCAAAAGGCGTTTGTATTATAACTTCTCCCATCAAGAGAGACTTGGTACAATACAATCTTTGTGTTCCTTGTGACCTTGGTGATGCTATGAAGATGGAAGAAGAATCATCCATAGGAGAAAGAAATAGTTCCTCAATTATCATCACTCTTCTTGTTTAGCATAACATAATAGCATAGTAATGAAGATGAGAAGATGGTAAGCTTAAGCATTGAAGCATGGCTCTTGGTTGGATTTGCATTCCATAGCCAAGATTGTTGGTGTAGGCTCCCAACTTCTCAACAAGCTTGGAGAAGGAGATCTTCACACAATGAGAGAATGTGTGTGTGTGTGTGTGTGTGTGTGTGTGTGTGTGTGTGTGTGTATTGGAGAGTATACCCCTCTCTCTCTCTCGGTCCACCTCTCTCTCTCTCTCTCTCTCTCTCTCTCTCTCTCTCTCTCTCTCTCTCTCTCGTAATGTTTAATTACATTTGGGACATGTGTCCTCTTTTCCCTCTTTGAGAGAAAGAACTTAATTATTTATTTTTTATGCATCTAAATTCTTATTGGACCCCTTTAAAGCTTATCTAATAGGATTCAAGCACATTATGAGGGCCACATGTGGAATTTTTTGAACATGTGTCTTTTATGCTTCTTAAGTCATTTGGTTTTTAGTCAGTCAAGCATGGAAACATTGATGCCTCTTGAGAGTTTATCTTTGAATTGAACACTGCAAGAACCTTAGTCATTTTAAGCATAAAAATCACCTCAAGCTTTGGGCAAGGTTCCCACAACCACTTTAAGCATCTTAGCACCTCATGCTTGGGTATGATCTCCACCTCGAGGTTAGCCCTAGCTTGCGTAAGGTCAAAGGACTTTTTAACACTAACTCTTGGAGGTCTTTAATGAATCTAATGCTAAGGTCTTTTAAGCTCCATTAGATGCACATTGCTCTTTGATAGACTACCTCCTTTTGGACCCCTATTGAGATGTAACCATCTCTCCTCTTGGTCCCTTGCTGAGGTAAATCTAGAAGCACTTATTGCACATTGCTAGTTTGGTAGACCGTCTCCTTTTGGACCCCTATTGAGATGCAACCATTCCTCCTTTTGGTCACCTATTGAGATAGATCTAGAAGAAAATATCTATATCCTAACTCTTGTTTCCCTTTTATCTTCCCATAATAAATAATCAATTAAATATGAGAAAATCATTTGGTAAAGTTAGATATTATATTTTATGACATTACCTCTCTCTTAAAATCATAGTCGTCCTTGACTATGAGATAAAGAAGATAAAACCTAGTCATTAGTCCATGTTTCTTAGCGGGTAGAGGATCCCTTTTTACCTTACGAAATCATTTTAAAATGGATGACTAATCCATTTGGTGCTCGGGAGACTTAGCTGCTGTAAGCATGTCTGGTCTTTAGTCCATATCATACTTCCAAAGTAGAGTGACAAGTTCTACTTGGTGTTTGGGAGACATTGTCACCACAAACATGATCCGAAGCATGCATACTTCTTAAATTTTGTGCACAATAAAAGAAAGAGAATGAGTCTTATAAGAAAAAAACATCATTCATTTAAAATACATTTTCATTTGTTTACTCTAGTGTAGCATTGTAAGCATTGACAAGGTTCATATTATCCTTAAGCTAGGTTCCTTGCATCCCTCTAGCATATTTAAAAGGATAATCCTTAAACTTAATAAGATATCGTTGGAGAATCTTAGCGTTTCTTAATACCTTGTTTTCATGTCGAAGAATCGATTTGGGTTGCAACACCTCTTCTTGATCTTCGATCTCTGGCGAGTCCTCCATTATTGGTTCTTTTGGTGGATCTCCTTTGTAAGGCTTGAGTAGGTTCACATGGTTAGCATTGTGAATGAGCCAATGGTTGGGCAACTTTAATTATTAAGCCATCTCATTGGTTGGCTTAAGAATTTTAAAAGAAAGGATCATAGTATCTTTTGGCTAGTTTAGCATAATACTCTTGGTGCCTCGTAGGATTCTTGCTTGTAGTATGCCTTAGATGAGCCTTCAGAAACTTTAGCAAGACCAAATCATCTTTCCTAAAGGCTAAGGCTCTTTTGTGCTTATTAGCAACATCCCTTTTTGCCTTTGTTTTGAGATGGATATAACCTCTTTAATCTTTGGAAAAGATTCTTGTGAGTCTCGGCTATATTCATTAGCCAATGAAGATCTTCCCATGTACTTTAAGTAGTAAGGGACTTTTAGATCTTCCCTCTTTAACCTCGAAAGGTGCTTTCCCCGTTGTCGTGCAGCTCCGCTGCCATGATGAGAAAAAGAGCAGAGAAATGCATGCTAAGCTTCTTTGAAGCCTACACATTAAGTGAGTAGTGATCAGGGCTTGTTAACAGGTCCAGTTTAATGATTAATCTATGCCAGATGCAGCTTAGAAGGGCCAACAGATGCCTCAATGATGCCAAAAATGATAATGCTTGCAGTGATCACATATGAGAGGTTATGATTTGAAACTATAGTGCTTGAAGTGCTCTACTGGCCTATCTTTACGGCTCGTCGATTGGAGTCACGGTGAAGAAGTTATGGCACTTTGAAGTTTAAGTCGATTGCACATCCGTACCGGATTGGGAAACTGTAGCTGGGGTGATAGAATTGAAATGGATGCACGGGCCTGAAGTGCTCACTTTGTGGAGCGCGTCGGTCTTTTCAGATCAATGATCGGAGTTACGGTTGCCAAGTTATTGGCCGTTAAAGATCACCGGGGGCCAGTTCCGCACCAATCCGGTCCGCTCGGTCGGTGTGCCATCTTGGAGATTTTGACTCTCGATCGGATTTTAAAGTGCAACAGAGTAAGTGCTCGATGAGAATCTTGTCCGAAATGTTATCTCCTGCAGTGCATTGATAGCAGGGTACATTGCCAGCAGCAGTACTATGATGGTCTACGTGTAAGTCAAATGTGGTGTACGTCTCATAAAGTGCAAAAAGTGCTTGGAGAGCTTCGTGTTCGGAATGTTGTCTCTTGGAATGCATTGATTGTGGGATTGACCCCAAGGGGAGAGAATCCATGATGAGACTATTGTCAAGGATTGCTCGAAAGAGATGTCGTGCTTGGCAGTGCTTTGGTCGATAAGTTGATCATTTTCCGGGTGGTTCTGCTGGAATGCGATTCCTCTCATCAATGTTTGACTTCTTCAGTCATGAAATGCTTTGGCCAACATGTATGCTAAATGTGATGCCTTTGCAAATTCCTCGGCTGCCCACTTTTAGGATTAATGGCCGCCCAAATGCTTAAAGGAAAGAGGTCTTTAGTGTGTATGAAAAGAGAAAGAAATAAGGAAAGCATGGCAAGCAGCGCGTAGGGGAAAAAAAACGTGAGCGCAGGGGAGGACTTCTGCTCGCGCAGGCCGCAGAGTTGCTCGGACGGCAGTGGCCGCGCACGTTTTTTATGTCGTCGGCGTTAATTTTTGCACTGCTCGAAAATTAGCCTGCCACGTCATAGCGCTGGGTCATGCCACGTCAGTGGCGCCGGCTCTACTGAGGAGAGCTATTAATAGTTTCGGGTTTTTTGCATGAAGAAGGGGGATTCGAAGCAAGGAAACGTAGAGAGGAAAGGAGTCAAGGTAGGAGAACAAAGAGAGATAATTCCAAGTGAAGCCAACGAGGGATCAAGGGGGAGAGCAAGCTTAGGGGAGGATCAAAGCAAAGCTCTCTCGCCCTCGGCTTGTAAAGCAACGACTCTCTCTCTCGTGTTGGGGAGGCAAAGCAATGAGGAGGCCTTTTGCATGAAGGGATGGGAAGCCAACGAGTGTTAAGTATGGAGCCTGACTTACCCCTTGTAATTTTCTGTGGTAAAAGCGCACATTTGTAAGGCCCCCATTATAAAAAGAAGCCATCGTGCGGGAAGGAAAATCACTCACCGGAAACCAAAATTTTCACATTCAAAATTCAGGGGCAACTTTAGGGGCCTCAGGGATGGAGGCCCCCGAGACTTTTTTTTCCCTCGCCGGAATATTCATTTTCGCCGGAATATTATGGCCGGCCGGGGGCCGGAAAGTGGTCGGAAATCGACCGGTGGCCGGTAGTCAATGGCCGGTGGCCGGTGGTCGGAAGTCAATGGCCGGTGGCCGGTGGCCGAATTCAATGGCTGGTGGCCGAATTCAAAAGCGGATTTGTCTACACAAGGGCGGCCACACATGGGCGGATTGGAGGGTCCGATTTGGACTTATTCACACAAGGACGGCTACACATGGCTGCCTCTCATGAGAGAGGGCAGCCCTTTTGGCCTATAAAAGGAGGCCATTTCTACACACATTTCATAGTGTGAAGTTGATGCAACAAGGTGGGTGTGAGGTGGTGAGAGTGAAGCAAGGCGGGAGCTCCATTAAGGGTATAATCCCTTTGTAAACTACTTCTTGTTTTGAAGTACTAAAGCCATTGAGTGGCTGCTTTCCCGTGGACGTAGCCCACATTGGGTTAACCACGTATATCGTGTGTACTCTCTCTCTCTCTCTCTCTACTCTATAATCTCTTGTGTGTGAAATCTATCTCTCTCCATTAAGTAATCTACTCAAATATCTATTTAGCTACGTCTTATTTCCTAACAACTGGTATCAGAGCAAGGTTTGCTCGTAGCTAAATTATCTCAAGGAAAGGATTCCTTGAATTGAGTGGGAGTTATGGCGGAGGAAGGGAAGCTCAAGATTGAGAAGATCAATGGCAAAAACTACCAACATTGGAAGATGCAGATTGAAGACTATCTCTACCAGAAGGTCCACTATTTGCCACTAGGCGGTCTTGCGAAGAAGCCCACAACAATGGCAGATGAAGCATGGATTGCCCTTGATCGAAAGGCACTGGGAACAATCCGGTTAAGCTTGGCGTCAACGGTGGCGTTCAATGTTTCGGAGATGAAGACCACGGAGGACTTGATGAAGTCACTTGACGACTTCTACAAGAAACCATCGGCATCCAATAAGGTATTTCTTATGAAGCGCTTGTTCAATCTAAAGATGGCAGAGAATGGTTCAGTTGCAGAACACCTAAATGACTTTAACACAAACATAAGTCAACTTCGATCGGTGAAAATCAATTTTGATGACGAAGTGCGAGCTCTCCTTATACTATCATCTCTACCGGATAGTTGGGACAACCTTGTGATGGCTGTAAGTAATTCTATTTCTGGCACAAATACTCTTAAGTTTGATGATGTTGTGGGTGTTCTCCTAAGCGAGGAAATACGAAGAAGAAGCACAGGAGAATCATCAAGTGTTGCACTGTCAGTGGAAACAAGAGGAAGGCCTAAGGAGAGGTTCAAAAACCAAAAGGGTCGTGATCGCTCAAGACGGAGCAAGTCACGCACAAAGTCAGTTCTTGAATGTTGGAACTGCGGCAAGAAGGGCCACGTCAAGAAGGATTGCTGGTCCAAGAAGAAGAAGGAGACAGAGTCTCAAGACAACAAGCCAACATCGGAGGCCAATGTGGCAGGTAAAGTAGAGCAAGATGCTCTAATTCTCTCATTAGACAATGTGTCTAATTCCTGGATAGTAGATTATGGGGCTTCATTCAATGCGACACCACACAAGCAACATTTCCAAGACTACACCAAAGGTAATTTTGGTTATGTATTCTTGGGAGATGATGAAGCTTGTGAGATTGTTGGCAAAGGTACAGTTTCTGTCAAAACTGCTAACGGAAATGAATGGAAGCTTAAAGATGTTAGGCATGTTCCTTCTCTTCGCAAAAATTTGATCTCTACAGGACAATTGGACGATGAAGGTCACAACATTGCATTCGGAAACAAACGGTGGAAGATCTCAAAGGGATCTTTGGTGGTTGCCAAGGGAGAAAAGGTCGGTACACTTTACTTGTGTACTGTTAGCACGCAACCTTCAGCTTGTGCAGCAACTACAAAAGTTGATAGTGCGGTGTGGCACTACCGGCTTGGGCATATGAGTGCCAAAGGAATGCAAATCCTTCAAACAAAGAAGCTTTTACCAGGTTTGAAAGAAGTGGACTTAGAGTTCTGTGAAGATTGTGTTTATGGTAAACAAAAGAGGGTAAAATTTCAAAAATCAGGAAATAAAAGAAAAAATAAAAAACTTGAGTTAGTTCATTCTGATGTTTGGGGTCCTGCAAGTACACCATCACTTGGTGGCTCATTGTACTATGTAACATTCATAGACGATGCGACTAGAAAAACATGGGTTTATGTCATGAAGAATAAGTCCGATGTATTTTCCATATTTCAAAGGTGGAAAGCCTTTGTGGAGAATGAAACAGGTACCAAGGTTAAATGCCTCAGATCCGACAATGGAGGCGAATATTGTAGCCAAGCTTTTGAAAGGTTTTGTGCTAGCAATGGCATTCGAAGGCAAAAGACAACCCCAAGGACACCTCAACAAAATGGGATTTCAGAAAGGATGAACAGGACAATCATGGAGCGAGCACGAAGCATGCGGCTACATGCAGGCCTAGCGCTTGAGCTTTGGGCAGAAGCTGTAAGTACGTCTATGTACTTAATCAACCGGTCACCCTCAACGGCATTGGATGGGGGAGTTCCAGAAGAGGCGTGGACAGGTAAACCGGTGAATTATGCATTTCTCAAAGTGTTTGGGTGTGAGGCTTTCATGCACATAGATCGAAGCCTAAGATCAAAGCTAGGTGCAAAGTCCAAAAAGTGTTTCTTCATTGGCTATGGAGAAGGTGACTTTGGGTATCGCCTATGGAATCCTGAAGATGGTAAAATCTTAAGGAGTAGGGATGTAATTTTTAACGAACAAAATATGTACAAAGATTACTTGGAAAGAAAACAAACAAAAGAAACAGGTGATGAGTACATGGAGCTTGAGGACGGTGAAGACTCAAGGACTGCAAACGGTGACAATGTGCAACAACGTCAACCAAATGAGGAGCCTCAACCTATTCCCCGAAGATCTACAAGAGCAAGTAGACCTCCAGAAAGGTTTGTTTCTTCCTTCAACCATCTCTTGATCTCAGATTCTGGAGAGCCGGAATCATACAAAGAAGCTATGCAACATGAATCCAAAGAAGAATGGACGAAGAGCATGCAAGTGGAGATGGACTCACTACATCGCAACCAAACATGGGAGTTGGTTGAGTTGCCTAAAGGTAAGCGGGCACTTCAAAACAAATGGGTTTACAAGCTGAAGGAAGAAGAAGGTGGGAAGAAAAGGTACAAGTCGGCTTGTGGTAAAAGGGTTTTCTCAAAAGAAAGGTATTGACTTCAATGAAATATTTTCTCCTGTTGTAAAAATGAACTCAATTAGGCTTGTCTTAAGCATTGTGGCTTCTCATGATCTAAATCTCGAGCAAATGGATGTAAATACGGCATTCCCTCACGGTGACTTAGAGGAGGAAATCTACATGCTTCAACCAAAGGGGTATGAAGTAAAAGGTAAGGAGAAAATGGTTTGCAGATTAAAGAAGAGCTTGTATGGTTTTAAGCAAGCAATAAGACAATGGTACTTGAAGTTTGATCGATGGATATTGGATCATGGATTCACAAGATGCAACTCGGATCACTGCGTCTACACGAAGAATTTGGGAGATGGGAAATTCATCATCCTAATGTTGTTTGTTGATGACATGTTGATTGTAAGTGCTAACATGCAGGACATCAAAGACCTAAAAGAGGAGCTGTCTAAATCTTTTTCAATGAAAGATTTAGGTGCTGCAAAGAGGATACTTGGTATGAAAATATCAAGGGACAAGACGAAGAAGACAATAAAGCTATCTCAAGAAGATTACATCAAGAAGGTACTAGAAAGGTTTGCAATGCAAAATGCAAAACCAGTTTCTACACCTTTGGCTGGTCACTGTAAACTAACGAAGGATATGTGTCCAAAGACACAAGAGGAGATAGCCTATATGTCAAAAGTTCCATATGCTGCAGTGGTAGGTTCTCTAATGTATACTATGGTCTGGACAAGGCCAGACATTGCACATGCTGTGGGAGTTGTGAGTAGGTTCATGGACAACCGAGGTAAAGAGCATTGGCAAGCTGTGAAGTGGATACTTAGGTATCTAAAAGGGACAACAACAAATGCGTTGTATTTTGGAGGAACTGATATTTTTTTGCAAGCGTATGCTGATGCAGATATGGCAGGTGACAAAGATACTCGAAGGAGCACTACTCGCTATGTCTTCACGGTTGGAGGCACAGTAGTAAGCTGGGCTTCAAAGCTGCAGAAAGTGGTCTCACTTTCTACCACGGAAGCAGAGTATGTAGCAATGACGGAGGCAAGCAAAGAAATTCTGTGGCTTCACAGATTCTTAGAAGAGCTTGGATTCAAACAAGACAATTGTGTCTTGTACAGTGATAGCCAAAGCGCTATCCATCTTGCGAAGAAATCAGCCTTTCATTCAAGGACAAAGCACATTGAGGTGCGATATCACTTCATACGCACTCTTTTGGAAGAGGGACAACTAAAGCTAGGAAAGGTGCATACAAGTGAAAATCCTGCAGACATGTTTACAAAGGTGGTCAACAAGGAGAAGTTGAGCTTTTGCTCATCTTCAATCGGCATTCAAGGATAAGAAGCCAGGATGGAAAGGAGTCACAGGTTTGGTTTGGAGATCAGTCTCCAAGTGGGAGATTGTTAAGTATGGAGCCCGATTTACACCTTGTAATTTTTGTGGTAAAAGCACACATTTGTAAGCCCCCCATTATAAGGAGAAGCCATCGTGCGGGAAGGAAAATCACTCACCGGAAACCAAAATTTTCACATTCAAAATTCAGGGGCAACTTTAGGGGCCTCGGGGACAGAGGCCCCCGAGACTTTTTTTTTCCCTCGCCGGAATATTATGGCCGGACGGCGGCCGAAAAGTGGTCGAAAATCGACCGGTTGGTTGGCCGGTGGCCGGTGGCCGAGTTCAAAAGCGGATTTGTCTACACAAGGGCGGCCACACATGGGCGGATTGGAGGATCCGATTTGGACTTACTCACACAAGGACGGCTACACATGGCTGCCTCTCATGAGAGAGGGCAGCCCTTTTGGCCTATTAAAGGAGGCCATTTCTACACACATTTCATAGTGTGAAGTTGATGCAACAAGGTGGGTGTGAGGTGGTGAGAGTGAAGCAAGGCGGGAGCTCCATTAAGGGTATAATCCCTTTGTAAACTACTTCTTGTTTTGAAGTACTAAAGCCATTGAGTGGCTGCTTTCCCGTGGACGTAGCCCACATTGGGTGAACCACGTATATCGTGTGTACTCTCTCTCTCTCTCTACTCTATAATCTCTTGTGTGTGAAATCTATCTCTCTCCATTAAGTAATCTACTCAAATATCTATTTAGCTACATCTTATTTCCTAACAATGAGGGCTATCAACGAAAGGCATAGCAAGCAAGCAAGGAGGACGAGCTTGGCGGAAGCAAGCAATGGAATAAGCTTGAGGAAGCTCAAGGGCACAAAGCCAAGGAGAAGGGAAGCTCAAGGGGAGAACGGACTCTCGCCCACTCTCTCTTGCTCTCATAATCGGCAAGGTAATACAAAGCAAGGCTTTCTCCTGCTCTCTCTCGTTCTTGTGTCGGTAATACAAAGCAAGGCTTTCTCTCGCTCTCAAGCTTGAACAAGGGTAGGACAAAGACTATTTTTCTCTCTCTCTGGATTAGAGAAACAAATCAAAGGCTCGAAAAAGGGCAGAGCTAAGCAAGGAGTCAAGGCAGAAGAAAAAGGGTTAGAGTTCAGCAAAGCAGGAAGTTACAGGATAATTGACAATAACTGATGCTTAATGATTAAGGCAGTGAGCAAAGTCGAAGCTTGTAGAATCTGCGAGGTATTTGAAGCAGATGAAGCGACATAAGAAGATTTCCATCACCAACATCAGAAGTTGATTAAACATTTTGTTAAGTCTGGTGTCGTTAACGGCTCGATTAATACTGTAAAGCAGGAGCTTAAACTCCTTGTTAGTAGATGATCCAAGTGATGGCACTGTTAACAGCCCGCCTTGGCTAAGGATAAATTGTACTCAAAGTACTTTTCAATTAATTGATGATTGCGGTGATTGGCAGAGCTGTCATTGTCTCTTGTTCTCTCTCTTTCACACCTCCCACAGCCAGAGGCCCAGCGCCTGCCCGGCTCACGTAGCGAACACATATCCCCCGACACCGTAGAAGTATGTACAATGTCATTGTACGCATACTTTATAAGAGGTAGGTACTTCTCTCACTGAGAACATTGATCTACTTCCATGGCATAGGCTTTTAGTAGATTCAAGAATTGGTCATCCGTTTGTGGGTGATAGGCCGAAAGAGAAATTTAATCTACTTCCTAGATTCTCAAAGAGACCCTTCAAGAAATTATTGGTCATTCTAGGATCTTTGTCTGACACTATGAATATTGGCAAGCCATGATACTTGAAAATTTGATAGATGAGTATGCTACTGAACAAGACTTTAAGCAGGTAATTACAGCCTTTGCATTGGGGAAGGAAAAAAAGAACCATTCACCTTGAAGGATGGTTATCTTCCAAATGGCAATAGGCTATGTGTTACTCACCAATACAATAAGAAATTCATGTATGAATCCCATACTTCTCCTTATGCGAGGCAAAGAGGGATTCCATAATCTAATCTTCAAGGAGTAGAAATGTATTTCTGTTGGTCTACCATGAAAAATAAGCATACAAGAGTATGATTCAAAATGCGTGGTATACCAAAAATTGAAATTTGATCGAGGGAAGCAACTTGGATTGTTTGAGACGACATGCTTAGCAAGAAAACACGCCCTATGCTTGCCAAAAAGACTACTAAGGCACGTCAAACGACAACCCTCTTTAGTTCTTATTTTTACCTTTGTAAGCTCCTTTCTCCTTGGCCTTGTTGTTGTTGGTGTTGCCTTGGGAAGAGTTTTGAGCATTTCTCTTCCCTTTAGCTTCATTTCGATCCTTGTTTTTCTTCTCACCCCTTGTTGGAAATTTATCCTTGAAGCAACCATAGTGTGGTGGATGACTTCGGTGATAGTGCTAGGCCGTTGTGAGTTGACATACTCGGCCATTTCTTCAGGTAATACCGCACAAAATTGTTGCTTTTGTTTGACGAAGTCTATACTTTGAAAGACTGTAGCTTTGAGATGTAAATCCCAAAACTTGTCTATATATTTGTGGATAAACTCGTTGAAGAGTAGCTTCAAACTTTGCCATTCGGTGAGCACTTTGTCCTTGGCATCGCTTGCAAGAAATTGCTTCATATTATGAAAACTTGTAGAGTTTTCTATGTCTTTGGGCCTTTGCCATTTCCATGAAGGCTAGCCCACCATTGATGAGCAAATTTCTAAAAGTGCATAGCTACATGGTGTAGCTTAGAGGACTCTATGAAGCCCTCATCTCCAAAGGCCACATCAAATTGCTGGATGAAGGTCAATACTTTGTCGGTGGCACCAAAGGTGCCATCATAGGTGAGAAAAGAGATACTCTTTCCTCCCCCTTTAAATTTATTGAGATTTTGGGACCTTCGCCATGCATGGTAAGTTTTGCGATGTCCTCTCCTCTTGTATTCTCTAGGAGAATAGTTGTTGCTTTCATTGGAATAGGAGGAAGGTGAAGAAGAAGGAAAAGAGGGTGACCTCTTTCTTGCCTTTTTCTTCCTTTGTTTCCTCTCTTCCCTTTCAGAATGACGAGGAGAAGGACTATGGGTTGACCGTTTCCTCTTGGGAGGAGTTGACGATAGTCTAGACCGCCGTCTTTGTGGAGCCATATCTTCATAAGAACTTAAGGATTTGCTTCTTTCTCATTCTTTGGATTCCTCCTCTCTTATGGGAGAGAGTCTTCTTTTGGGAGTCTCATCAAGAGACCCTTCTAAGCTCTCTCTCCTCTTGGAGAGGAAGGGAAATCCCATAAGCACGAAGTTGTTGGGTAACTTCGGCTTTTAAAGTAGGGTTGCCCATAGCTTGATGCAACCTAGTAACAAAGATAATTGATAAACATGGGGGCATCATCATTAGCACCTTCATGTACCAAATCAAAGTTATCAATGTTCATTCTACTCTCTTGGTTATTTCCATCCATGCTAATTATACTTATGTGTTTACTTAGTGTATTCTTTGGCAATTCAAAACCTTAGTTGCTACTCCTCGTAGCCTTTGAAAATAAGCACTTAAGTATCTACACCCAGGGCTCGAATTGGTTAATTATAGAGAGTAGAAGGGTAGGTCTAACATAGCAGAATTGACGAGGGATAGCTCCTTTCAGACTTCTTATGGATCAATAATGGTAAAGCCATAAGAAAGTCTAAAAAAACCCCATTATTAAGACCAAAGCTCCCAAGGTGTGCACCATATCCCACATAATGGGCTCAACAAAACCGATAATAGATCCTAGTCCCACTTACCCTAATACAATTAACAAAATCAACCATTGATAGGCTACTTAAGGACCTCTCTTCTTAAGTAAGAAAAGAGAAACCAAATGCTCTGACACCAATGTGACTGGAATGGCCTATGAACTTTGAGAATAGCGGAATTAAGAGAATTAAACTGAGCATTTTTGTGAGGTTACTTTGAGAACATAGAGAGTGAACTTAATTGATGGTAGCAACATGAACATGGTACTTAATTAACTTGTCATGAACAATACTTTTGCAAGAGAGAGAGTATTAGAGAACATAACAACATTTGAGGACCAGATTTACTTGGAGGCGATCCCCCCTCCAAAAGGCGTTTGTATTATAGATTCTCCCATCAAGAGAGACTTGGTATAATACAATCCTTGTGTTCCTTGTGACCTTGGTGATGCTATGAAGATGGAAAGCTTCATGCATCACAATCATAATATAAACTTTGCAAAAAGCATTAACTATCCCAAGCCTCAGTCCCAAGGCCTCAAACACCTTCGAAGGTGGAGAGAGCTAGCGGTGAATGAGGGTACGGAAGAGGAAGAAGAATCGTTCATATGAGAAAGGAATAGTTCTTCACTGATCATCACTCTTCTTACTTAGCATAACATAATAGCATTGTAATGAAGATGAAGAAGATGGCAAGCTTAAGCATTGAAGCATGGCTTTTAGTTGGATTTGCATTCCATAGATTGTTGGTGTAGGCTCCCAACTTCTCAACAAGCTTGGAGAAGGAGATCTTCACACAATGAGAGAATACGTGTGTGTGTGTGGGAGAGTATACCCCCCTCTCATGCTTGGTCCACACCTCTCTCTCTCTCTCTCTGTTAACCACCAATGTCCACTTCTAGTAGTCATGGGCCGGGCTTGTCGGTCCAATAGGAAAAGGGTAAGAGTGATCGTCGATGAGAGGTGCACTCTAACTGGAACATTCAAGGTTCAAAATCAGGCAGTTGCAATACAGGTGCATTGGTTAAGGCATGTTTCAGTGCATTAAATGAGCTTTCTTGTAAATCAATCCATTCATAAGGTGTGTTTTTCTTCAACAGGAGAGTCAAATAATGTGATTTGTAAGCAAAGTTACAAACAAATTTCCTGTAATAGCTACAAAGACCGATGAAATAACGTAGCTCATGCAAGTTTTTGGGTCTAGGTCATGACTGAATGGCTTCAATTTTCTTGGGGTCTACATGTATTCCCACAATGTGGCCCAAATATTCAATTTCAGATTGAAAGAATGAACTCTTTTTAGGATTCAAGTACAAGTGATTTTGTGCAAGTAGATCAAATACACATGTTAAGTGCTCTTTATGCTCTTCTTCAGATTTACTGAATACCAGAATGTCATCAAAAAATACAATCACAAAATCTTGATGGTCAATGAAAATTCTATTCATCATGCGTGTGAATGTGGCTGGTGCATTTGTCAAACCAAATGTCATGACAAGAAATCCATAGTGTCTAGTTTGTGTTCTAAAAGTAGTTTTGTAGACATCATGTTCAAACATTTTGACTTGGTGATACCCTGATTTAAGGTCAATTTTGCTAAAGATGTTGCTCCTTTCAATTTGTCTAACAGATCATCCACTCTAGAAATAGGAAACCTATTCTTGATGGTGATCTTGTTTAAACAATTGATTATTAAAAAATTTCTTCTTGACAAGTACTGGAGCTCGGTATGGTGGACTACTAGGTCGGATTAGGCCTTGGTCAAGTAAATCAGTGATTTGAGTTTGTATCGCCCTGTGTGCGGTTGGATTTACACGATAAGGTGCTCTACAAGGAGGTTCACTACCCGGTATAATATCTATTTTGTGATCTTCTGCGCATGATGGTGGAATTCCAGGAGGCAGATCATGCATGAAAAGATCTTCAAATTGTGAGAGAAATTCATCGTGCATAGAGTTGCATGAAGTTTCCGTTTCAGTAGGAATTTGATTTACCAACACTAGATATGTTTTCCCCTGTTTCCGAATTGCTCTTTTGGCTTGAGGGTGAGAGAGGAGTGGGAATTTTTGATGTGCTAGTGTTTCTTGGATGGAGATTTTTTTTTATTATGAGTGAGATACATAGTACGTGTTTTATAATTAATCAACGGATCAAATTCATGACAAAATGGCATTCCCAAAATCATATCAAGACCATGCAATGGTGCTACCAGAAATGTAAGTGCTTGTGTAAATTCACTAGTGCAAACTTGAACAGTAACCTGGGTTTTACAATTAAAACATTGATTATTAAAAACAGTTTTAACCTTGTGAGGTGATGAGATTTCAGAGAGAGATAGTTGTTGTGCCAAGCGTGTACAAATGAAATCATGACTACTACCATCATCTAATAGAATGGTGACACTTTCACCCTTAACAGTGCCTTGCACTTTAAACAAAGTGTGAGGACATATAAGAGTACCTGAGGATGGGTGTCATCGCTATCATAATCAGGATCATATCCGTCATTGTCGTCACGATTAGCATCTTCGATGAGGTTAAGAGTAGCACCGTTGGGGCGGTTGTTATTGAAGGGTTTTTGGCTTGGATTTTGATTGACTCCATTGGAGTGGCCATTGGATTGACCATTGCCCTTAATAGGACCATTTAAGCACTTATCTGCATAGTGACCATAGTGAAAACAAACATGAGATTTCTAGGAGAACACAATGACCTGCATAAGAGTAATGCTTTAAGCCTAACCTTAAGTGCGAAGGCTGGGGATTGGTATAGAACCCTAAGGGTGGAAGAAAAAACGATTTACCCTACTCTTACGAGACTGTTCTTGAAAGAATACATATGAGAGGTAGTGCTTTGGGGTGTAGCCTCTCAACTCCAGAAACCCCAACAAGACGAAGGAGAGTCGGTGAGAGACTTTATTAGTCGCTTGAAGCATTTGAATTCTCGTTGTAATCCAAATGAGCGCTACAATAATAATCAATTGCTTGATAAATTCATTATGGGATTACGACATAAGGATATCTACAATGGCCTAGTCTGTATGAGAGTAAGCCCAAAGCTTTTCGGAAAGCTTCAAACTTTTCTCGTGATAACGCCTTCGTAAATAGATCTGCAATATTATCCTGTGTAGGACAGTAAGTTAGTGTGATCTCCCCTGCATGTAGGCTTTCCCTGACATAGTGGTAGTGAACCTCTATGTGCTTTGTTCTTGCATGAAATACTGGATTCCTTGCAACTGCCATAGCACTCTGACTGTCAGTGAAAATGGTAGTGGGTGCCTGTTGACACTCACAAAGATCTGCCAATAACCTGCGTATCCATACACAATCAACTGTTGCCGTGAAAGCTACCCTGTACTCAGCTTCACAAGTTGATGTAGCCACTGTGGGTTGCTTCTTGCTTAGCCAAGATATACATGCATTTCCCAAGAAAAAACAATTGCCACTTGTGGAATGTCGTGTGTCAAAATCACCAGCCCAATCTGAATCGCTGTAACCAAGAAGCTGCATAGAACTGTGCTTTCCATACATATCCCCCCTTGGAAAGAACATGGCAAGATTAGGGGTACCTGAAAGGTAACGAAGTATGCGCTTCACAGCCTGCCAATGATGCATACCTGGGCTGTGCATAAATCTGCTTGCTTGTGAAACCCCAAATTGAATGTCTGGACGAGTGTTGCCTGCCAAATATATCAAGCAACCAACCGCTGCTGCATAAGTATGTACATCAAAAGTTTCTCCAGCATCATGCATGCTCAACTTTGATCCAGTTTCTACGGGTGTAGAGATTGGCTTACAATTTTGCATACCAAACTTGTCCAAAATTTTATGCAAATATTTTGCCTGCAACATGTATATGCCATCCTCTGATTGCACAAACTGAATACCCAAGTAATAATGTAGCAAACCAAGATCAGACATCTCAAAGGTTTTTCTCAAAGCATCTTTAAATGCTTCAATTTCATCTGCAGTATTGCCTGTAAGAAGCATATCATCCACATAAAGTGTTAGCATAATGAGAACTCCATCTCTCTTTTTGACATACAAAGTACTTTCTGTTGGACTATTCTGAAATCCCTGGCCAATCAAATAAGTATGTATCTTCTCATACCATGCTCTTGGAGCCTGTTTGAGACCATACAAAGCTTTACGCAATCTACATACCTTTTGCTCTTGACCTTTTACAACAAAACCACTTGGTTGACTTACATAAACTTCTTCCTGCAAATCACCATTCAAAAAAGGAGTTTTGATATCCAACTGATGCACTTTCCAACCATGATGAGCAGCAATTGCAACTAGTGATCTAACTGTGGACGCACGAGAAGTAGGAGCAAAGGTTTCATCATAATCTATGCCTTTCTGTTGCGCATAGCCTTTTGCCACAAGCCTTGCTTTGTACCTGTCAACAGTACCATCTTGTTTCCTTTTTACCTTAAAAACCCACTTTGTACCAATAGGCTTTTTACCTGTAGGCAAGTCCACTAGATCCCATGTATGATTCTTATGAATAGAATCAATTTCTTGCTGCATAGCATCTTTCCACTGAACACAGTCTAAAGCTTGTTCAAATGAATGAGGCTCATCTGCATCACAAAGAGTGCTAAAGCAAGCCAAATCTACTTGCTCTCTGCCAAAAGTAGTACCAGCACGTGTTTTTCGTGGCAACGGTGCATCCAACTTGCTATCCTGCAAAGTTTTCTGAACCCATTTAGGCAAGGTTCTTTCTTCCCTGAGAACTTCTTGCTCTTCACGCACAATTTTCTCTACATCATGAGGTGTCACATGCTGATCAAAAGATTGATCAAGATTATCAACCTGTTGTGATTCTTGATTCTCCACAAAAGAAGGAAGCAAACCTTCAAATACATCATGTGTCTGCATATGAGGTACATCAAAAGCAACCATAGGTTGAGCAGTAGTTTCTGCAAAAATTACATCACGACTTTCAAAAATCTTGTTTGTAGCAGGATTGTAAAGTCTATAACCTTTACTTCCACTACTGTACCCCACAAATATACATTTGATTGCCTTATCATCAAGCTTCCCACGTAACTGCTGAGGGATGTGAGCATAAGCAAGACAACCAAAAACACGAAGATAACCGACTGAAGGTTTTCTGTCATACCAAGCTTCATATGCAGTAATGGTCTTCAAGGCACGAGTAGGACACGTGTTCAAAACATGTGCTGCACAAGCAACTGCCTCCATCCATAGCTTATGAGGCAAACTCTTAGCCTTGAGCATACATCTAGCCGTCTCCATTAAAGACCTGTTCTTCCTTTCTGCAACACCATTCTGTTGTGGTGTGTATGGCATAGTGCATTGGTGTTTAATGCCTTTCTTTCCCAAAAAATCCTTAAATGCACCTGACATGTATTCACCTCCTCGATCTGTACGAAGAGTCTGTACTTTGCAACCTGTTTCATTTTCAACCATGGCGACATAATGTTGAAAAACTGCAAACACATCTGACTTTGCTTTGAGTGGATACACCCAACAAAACCTGGAAAAGTCATCAATGAAGGTCACAAAATAAAGGCTATTTCCTATAGATGGCGTCCTCATAGGACCACATACATCACTGTGTACAAGCTGCAACTTTCATGTCGCTCTAACTGAACCATCTTGCGAAAATGCAAATCTGTGCATCTTTCCAAGAACGCAACCTTCACATACATGTCTTGGTGGCATCTCCAATAAAGACAAATCATGCACCATATTATGACGTTGTAAAGTCATCAAACTGCCATAACCAACATGCCCAAATCTAGCATGCCACAACTCAGCATCCTGCATGGCCTGAGTCTTTGTTTCTGCAATACATACCTGAATCTGCTTTTCATAACGATCTAGCACAAATAGTCCATTGTCCAGCGTACCTGTAGTGATAAGAGAATAACCATTCTCTCGATCTCGTACAACACATCTGTCATCCTCAAAAATGACCCGAAGACCATTTTTTGCAAGAGAGGATACAGACAACAAATTCTTCTTGATCCCTGGAACATATAAGACATCTGGCAAGCATAAATCTGAACCATCTGAAATGGTAATCAAAATCTTACCAACGCCTTTGATTGGATAAGAAGCATTATTTGCACATGTCACCTTCTTTCCTGCTGGAGCTGCATCCAATGAACAAAACAAATCCTTCCTTGAAGTAATATGCCTGGATGCACCACTATCAAAGTACCAAATCATTTGTGTCTTGTCAACACTGTAAGCAGAAAAATCTGAACATACTACAAAAGCATAAGAATCCTGCACAAAGTTTGCAGACTCTTCTTTAGCTGTAGAAGAATCACCAGAAGCTGAAACAACCAAACTTGACTCTTTCTTCTTTTCTTTAGCAATTCGCTTTTTACACTCACTAATGTAGTGACCAGGTTTCTTGCAGTAGTGACATTTACCTTTCTTCTTGGACTTGTCGGAATCACCTTTAGACTTCTCTGAAGACTATCCTGCACCAGACTTGGAGTGATGAGCACTCTCTTTACCCCTGTTTTTGTTCTGTACAACAAGAGCATGATCCATACCATCCACCTGTAAAGACTTGTTCTTACGTGATTGATCCTCCTGCAATAGCAAAGCCACTAACTCTTCAAAATGAAGAGGGTCAGGATTAGCTCGCAAAGACAGAGTCAAAGAAGTCTGAAAAGTCAAATAAGATGGTGGTAGTGAATTGAGTGTTTTGGAAACCAAGTCCTTCTCTGGAATCACTTCATCAATGCTAAGCAATTGCTCTTTAAGATCCTTGATTTTTGTAAGATGCTCGACAATATCGTCACCTTCGTCCATCTGTATTTTGTCAAGTTGTTTCTTCAAAAACTCTATTCTGGCAGCGTTTCTTCCTCCAAACATAGCTTGCAGAGTGTTCCAAGCATCCTCAGAAGTTCTGCAAGATCTAATATGTGGTGTGATTGTCCTCTTTATGGTTAAGGCAATCACAGCCATAGCCTGTGCATCTTTAGTATCCCATCTCTTTTGCTCTGGAGTGACTTGTGAGGGTCCTGCACCAACAGCTGCACCACGACCAGGCGTGGCAGGTGCAATGCTACCTGGACGAACTTCATCTCCAGATACATAATCCCACAATCCTTTACCAACCAAAACATTTTTGGCTATAAAAGACCAAAGAGAATAGTTGGTACCATCCAATTTGTCTTCGGATGTAAACGCACCAAAAATCTCTTTCTCCGTAGATTGAGCCATACTGTAGATGCACACAAGAGAGCAAAAGAACCTCCAAGAGATTCACAAATCTCCTCTCCAATCCAAGCAAAACTCTACACAAAATCCCAGCACAAAGCTAAGACAAGCTGCTTCCCAAAAGAACTGTTTACCTGAAGAAAATCTGTCAAAAAGCACACCCTCTTGATCTAAACGCCTCCGAAAAGTAACTTCTGCTACGCTGCTCAGAACAAAATTCTGAGGGCTCGAACGGCTTCGAAAGGGGGGTAAAACTACAGGTCACCTGCTCTAAATACTCCCGGAACGTCGAGGATGCTCCCACGAGCAAATTTTCCGAAAACTGCCTGAAAAGTGCGATTGCCCGCGCGGACGCGAAAACGCAAGTAGAGGCTCTGGAAATCACCTTGCTCTGATACCAATTGTTGAAGATGATGAAACAGGAAACAGAAGGAAGACAGCAACTCAGAGTAGGAAGAATATAGAGAGAGACACTACAGAGATCTCGTATACAAGCTCTGTGTCTTCTTCTTCTCCATCTTCTTCCTACTCTGAGTTGCTGTCTTCCTTCTGTTTCCTGTTTCATCATCTTCAACATAGTCATTAGAGGTATCACCACTTGGGAAGAAGTCACCAAAAATGTGATCCAATTGGAGGATAATTTAATGATTCAAGGAGGAAGAGTGTCTGTTGAGCATATATATACTAGCTTGCAAGCATCGGGGCATCAACCAATGACCCTAAAGGTTATTGGTAAGGAGCCAAACATATCTAAGATGACTTTAGCAGATCTCACCAAGGCCATTCAAGAGAGTCTTAGAGACAATCGTGCTCCACAAAACAATCATATGTATCCACCAAGAAGGGAGCAACAATGGTGCTCAATATGCTATGGTCCACATAGTACCAGTGAATGCTCTACTTTTAGAGTAAATTTCAATGGGAATTGCAATGCCTGTGGGAGGTATGGTCATCAAGCTAAGGATTGCATAGTATTTAAGCGCGCGATGGCCAATAGACCAACCTTAGCATGGACAACACCTCGAGTGCCTGCATCGATGCAGGCCCCACCTCTTGAACAAACATCACAACACATGGTCCCTAGGACCCAAAATGTTGTTCAAACAGCACCCTTACTACCTCCGTTGCTAGGACCACAACCACCACATCCAAGAATTACTTATGTGAATCAAGTGGGTTGTGAGTCATTTATTGCTTGTTTGGAAGGCTGTGAGGAAGATATAGACCCTAATATTGCCTATGGGATTGATGCGCTTGAAAAAAGTCCAGAATACTACATAGAGGACTATTGGGGACAAATCAAACATGTCTATCAAGTAGCTACTCTTGCTGCAAGAGGCCAAAATATCAATTACACTACCAAGAGACCACCTCTTCAATGCTATGGGTGTGGAGGTCCACATCGTGTGGCCGAGTGTCCTATTAGGCTACAAAAGAATGCCACACTAATGCAAACCAATCAAGCGAGCACGTCTACAATGCCGATACTCATGTGTAATCAATGTGGCATAGCTCATTTGATTGCCCAATGTCTGAATAATCCAAATGCACCGAAGATCACGCCATTAAACTTGATTCAGGTTACCAAGGAGCCATCACAAAGTACACTTGTGATACCAGTAAACGTACTCACACGATCGATGCTCCAAAAACAAAATTATATTCGTGAAGAAAGAGATACGTCATCAATTGCCCGATCTCAGAAGAAGAAGAAAACACGAAGGAAGAGATCGCAAAAAGCAGCAAAGTCAAACCCCAGTTCAAAGACGACCCCATATATATGAACGATGCATAAGAGGATTCTGATTAGGTGAAACCATGGAGACGAAAATAAGGACTAAGAAAGAAACCAAGAAGAAAGATCGTCATGAGCCACAATGTCCAGGATCCAACAAGAAGATAGGAACTTATCCAAACCCTATAGAGGAGATCGAGCGAGTGAAGCAATTAAGGAGTTTGGTACAAGATACCCAAAGGGATCTAGAACTAGCACCTAGACAGATTTAGATTACAGACACATTGTTCCCTACACAACAACAACCTCAGAAAGTCCATAGACACCTAGCCATACCTAGTGTCATCCAAGAAGAAAGTGACTTAAAGTCATGGAAAAGTGGGCGGACTCACTTCTTGTGCGAAAGAATATTTACAGAGGGACTACCTGACCCTATCAAAGAAATGGAGATCCCATCTTCCCCATGTCAAGGGACTGAAGCCCAAAAGGTGCCGTTAAATATTGCCAAATTGATGGATTTGATGGCTTCAGAAGTTAGAACCACCACCATCATGTCCAAACTATATGGAGACCTTGAGCTATTATTAGCTCTTTGAGCTTTCCTCAATGGAGAAGTGAAGGTTGGGCTACCACAATTTGCACAGATGGATGGAGCTAGGGAGATTCCAATAGAGGAGGAACACTTAGATCCACAACCCAACCTAGATGAGAACCCTGTTGTAGAAATACTAGTTAGCAAGTGGGACAATACTTTGAGGGCGATGAATCCAATGTAATTATACCCATCACTACCAAGAGATTAACTGTGAATGGAATCCTTGATGGTTAGCATTGTGACTAAAAATTGATGGGAAACGATGGGAAGACCTCACCTTGGGACCACAACCAAAGTAGTAAAGATGGCCAATGGATCTATTGTTAAACCTATTGGGATGCTAGAAGATCTCAAGATCAAGGTCTTTGGACATAGAATAAGAAATACCTTCATTGTTATGGATTTCTCCAAGCACACTATGGCATCTGAGATGACCTTAGGACGTCCTTTCATGAGGGAAGAAAAAATGGTGCATGATTGGTCTAAAAACCATGTCTACTTGAAGTTCCAGGACTTTGTTATGCGAGTACATCTTGTAATTGGTCGAGCACATCCTTTACAAAACAGATTTATAATTGATCATAGATCTGACACCACAGTTCACTTGGCCGCATTGAAGTATTGTTACGCATGTAAGATGGACACTAATATTGGGGAAGATTCTCCTTATATGCATGTTCTACCTGGGATAACTGAGTCTGACAATGTGAATTTGGTCCACTTAGCAGCAACCATAGACACTTGGGGAAACATGGGGACGACCTGGGTAACACGTGAGGGGGATGAAATGCCACCACTCGTACCCTTAAATATGCTAGAAGCAATGCATATAGCTTTTGATGATCTACAAGATGAAGGTTTGACTGGCATTGGAACCAGTAGCGTCTCACAAGACTATAGCCCACACGATTTGGGTTCAGAATCATCAATTGAAATTGACTCTAAGGACAAAGAATGTGAGTTAAATCTTAGTGCAAATGTGGGGACAAACCATTTAGGGCCCAATGGTACCCTAGATGACAATCTATCCAAGGGAGCAAAAGACACAAGTAACAATTCATCTAGTGACTCTTCACTAGAGATCGGCCAAAATAAAAAATTAGACAAGAAGAGTAAGAGATATAAGAGGCGACGATATCGAGCAAATGTGTGTGCTAGAATAAATGAAAAGAAATCTACCATAGAATGGCTTAATTATATAGGGGCATGTGATGCTCATCGAAAGTTGGTAGATAACGGGGGTGAATATCTTCAAAGCATTATGTGGCGTAGTCCACAACCCATTGACATCGCATAACTAGAGTCTACAAAGAAGCCAAAGTTGAGCCGTACCGTAAGGAGATGACAAAATCAAGAGTTAGCTCAACAACAAAAGGAATTGAAAGTGAAATCATATTCCACAGAACAACGGGACCCCATAGACTTACACCCTGCACCTGGACATTTCAAATCCTACACCACAGAGAAACGTAAGGTTGTGTATACAAAGGCTCAAAGAAAACCTATCGATGGAAGCAATGGAGTTTATGATGGTCCAGTGATAGTTAAGGAAATAGAGTAGCAGACCCAGGAGAAGAGTCTAAAATTGTCTTCAGTGCCCAAGATCTGACAGAGACTGAGGAGTGTGTACTTAAAGAACTTCTCAAGGAATTCAGGGATATATTTGCTTGGACATATCATGATATGAATGTTTTTCCACCTTCTGTGGTGCAACACACAATCCCCATGAATTGCCTGGGTAAACTAGTTCAACAACGACCCTACCCAATGAATCCTGAATATGCAAAGATCGTTCAAGAAGAGATTTAAAAGCTTGTGAAATGCAGATTCATATACCCTATATTGAGCACTCGAATGGGTGTCTCTAATAGTGATTGTGTCGAAAAGAAGAAGGTCAATGCCGCCACTAAGAGGGACCATTACCCCTTGCCATATTCAGAACATGTGCTTGAAAGAGTTGTAGGCAAGGAAGCTTATAGCTTTTTAGATGGGTACTTGTTAAGGCGGTTACGCCGCTAGCGGAAGCTAAATAGCGAGAACTCAACCAACAACAGAATTTGTCAGACGAGGACGGAGCTTGACCCGCAGGCGCATGGAAACGACTAGGTGGGTGTCAAATCACCTACTCGACCTTCTAATGACAATCACTACTAAGGAAATCAAATCTAAGTTCTAAAATACGCAAGTGACTGAAATCCGTACTAAGAACGAATGCCATACGAAACAAGATCTAGAATCATTGAATCGATCTCAAACTCAAGGGGAAGTCTATACACTAGGTAAGAACAACACCCTAAAGACTTGAACTGCAAAATCAACCTACAACCACTCCGTGCGGTAAACGCGTATGAAGACAGGCCGAAAAATACAGGTGACCGAAACTTGACCCCGATGGTACTAATGCGTAGCTCTACTCGTTGTGGTTCTATAGATATGCTACACGCTCAATTCCGACACACGAGTTGGAAGAAAACTCACACCGAAGCTCGTAGGAACTTACCACACATAGAAGCCGATAGCGCGCACTCTTGGTATCTGTGCGTAGCTCTCGCCGTTGCTAACACAATGGCGGTGTCGCTTCTCCAATGGCGGCTCCGTAGCTCGCATAGCAAGTAGATAAGACTCTCTCTCACACACACTCTCTCTCAGACACAGTCACGGCGCTCAAAAACTCACTTTGATTAATAATCTGCCTCCCTTAGGTTACAAAAACTCTGGCTTATATACCTCAGCCTTGGAGGTGAGAACATCTCTAACTAATTACATCAGCAAGTGAAATTACTTCGGGATTACAAGCTGGAAACTCAATTGAGTCCCGTTACTTAATGAATGGCTTAAATCAAAATTAATGTCGGAAAGACATTTATTACAATCGATGGTTACAAAATGATGAGTGTGAGCAAAAATGTGGGTGTGATCCTCTGCTGGCTCAACACTCCCCCCCTCCGCGTTCATGTCGTCCCTGACATGACTTTTATGCTTGGTCAATAAAGTCCTGTCGTCTTGAGCATCTGCAAATGTGATTCGTATCGTAGGTTGCCGATGGTCAAGGTTGGGCCGAATATTTTGCTTTCGTGGGTGAAAAAGCCGGTGTAGAAAGCTTCTTCGAATGTTTGCATGTGGAAGCTAGGCAAAAACATAATCCTTTGGTATAGGAGGTATAACACTTTTGGAGAAGGCTGCAATGAAAGATCGTACATCATATCAGTCACTGTGTCGGCCGTCGATAGTAGACTCGAGGTCGTGGCTTTATCTGGCGCGAACACTTCAATGCAAGCTAAGAGAGTCCTGCAGATTTTCTTGAGCATCTGACATGAAAGGACAGGAGAGCTAGTAAAGAGCTTGATGGTGCCCGTTAGGGTTTTCACCATGTAGGATTTACCTATTCTCTCTCCTGCCTTTGGTCCTGGCATCCTGGGATAATTAAGCCAATTTGGCTTCTTTTCTGCAATCCTGCCATGCTCTTTCCAGTTTCTGACTCTTGGCACCAGGCAGAAGGTTGCATCCTCCCGAATCTCCTTTGGTGCCTCCACCAAGTAGATGAGGTAGACTGGGTATTTGTTCAGCCAACCTTTCCTCCATCTAGGTTGTGAATCTACTATCTTCTTTGATTGTTCCTCCTTTGTGATGTCGCCTTCGTAAAGAGCGACATACTGCTCCTCCTCTATTCTCTTTTTCGTCTTTAGCACTTCAAATTTCATCAAAGGGAAAGGCAGGCTGGGTTGCATCCACTGTTCATGGAGCACTTTTGTGTCTAGTCCCTGAAGTCTAATGGAGATTAGGAGTCTCCTCTCCCATTCCATTTCCGCCTTGGCACTCTCCTCTGCTGACTTTTCTATTTGGTCATGGAGCCTTTGTTCTTCTTCTTCAGAGATTCTTGAAGTCGAGGCCACCTCTTGAGCTGGGACTGGATCTTCAATTGTGGTTGCCTCTCCAGTTTCTGGTAGCTCTATGGATGCTCCACCTGATTCTTCTTGTGGTGTCTCTGTCTCTCTTCTTTGTTGCTCTTGTAGATCTTGGAGCTGTTTGCGGAGGGCCTCATTCTCTGTCCGTAGTGTTTGATTTTCTAATGTGAGCCTCTCCTCTGCGGCCAATGATCCCTCCGCAATGTGCAACCTTTGCACTTACTCTAATCTCAGCTCTCTTTGTAAGCTTCGGACCTGGTCTTCCAAAGCTGGTATGATAGCTCCCTCTTGTTCGGTTCCTGCTCTGCTAGCTCTAGGGGTAGTCCTGAGTCTAGTGATTGTTCTTTCTTGGAGCTCGACTCTCTCCCTTAGCTCAATGAGCTCATCCTTGGCCGCCTCCAACTCATCCTCTATCCGCTCCCTTGCTTCCTGTGCACTTGTTACTTCTCTTGAAGCCTCGGCTAGCTGGAGTATCAAGCCATCTCTCTCGTTTTCCGCGTCATAGAGTGATGCTTTATGACTTTCAGATTCAGTCATAGCATTCTCTAATTTTCTCTGCAACTCTGCTTCCCTTTGTTTGGTTGTCTCAATCTCTACTTCCTTTGCCTTGGACCTTTCTTTTATCTTGCTGAGCGGTTCATGCACCATGTGCATGTCTTTTTCATCATCATCTGTCAACTCTAAAGCTCTTTCCGCCACCACCTCCACTGGCTTTGGCTCTTCTAGTACTTTCGGTTCGTCCAGTTTCTCTTCACTTTCTTTTTTACTCTTTGTTTTTTCCTCCGTTCATCTTGTTTTTGTAGGGTGATCCCATAAACTGCCTCAAGGGCCTCTTCTTCGGTGTATCCTATCTCTACCAGATCCTCATAATCATTTCTCTTTTGCTGAACTGGATCTATCTTCTTTTCTTTGGTCTCGGCCTCTGGCTTTTCCAAATCATCTGTGTCCACCTCTACTGTGGTCTCCTCCACAATTTTTTCCGTCTTCTTAGGGCTTGGTACATCAGTCATAGAGGGATATCTGTCCTCAGCTTCCTTGGCTTTCCCTTTGTCGGCTTGCCCATCTTTCTCTTGAGGCTTAGTAGACTCATCTACTTTCCTTTTCCCCTTGTCGTCTTTTTTCAGCTCAGCTTTTAATTGCTGTACCTCCTCTTCAGTGTATGGCTCGACAGGTTGCTGCTCCAGAATAGCCTCTAACTCCTCATAAGCTTTAATATATTGATCGTATTGATCAATATGTGGCCTGGCTGAGCTAGTTCCGACTTTAGTGGGGTCTGGCACCCACTTTTCTTCAAAGTCACCCTTTAGAGCTCTTTCCGCTCTAAACTGCTCCACTAGTCTTTCCATTCTTGCCGCTTTCTGACTTTTGGTTTGCTTGGGAGCAACCTTCTTCTTTAATTTCTTCTTAAGCGGCTCGTCCACATCCTCTTCAGGTTCTGAAACTACTTCTAGTTTCCGGTGTGCTCTTGTGGATGCCCTCTTGGATACTTCGGGTGTTGTTCCTCCTCGTCGGCTTCTCTAAGCCACTCATTCTGGGAGGGAACCTTTGACCACTGATCTCTAGCTCCAATAGCTTCATAAGCTATTCTTGTCAGAATTTCCGCTCCTCCTATGTACTTTGGCTTCTCGTTGTGCATGGCAATTACTTGCTCGTGGATGTGTTGAGCGTAATTCACCTCTTTTGGCATATTTCTCTTTAATGCCCATGTGATGGTGGTCGCAATGGCATGGGGTGGTGTCGTATACTTTTGCGGTCTTTTATTGCAAACATGAAGAAATTGGTTGTACAGTCGGCAAAGGGTTGCCGCTCTTGGGTCCGCCATATCTCCATAGGTTGCATTCTGCTTCTTGAGCCCATAGACCTCTATGGCCTCCCTTCTTTCCCTGACCGAGCTCCCTTTGTTGTGCAGCTTCAATGCGTCTGCAATGAGCTGTGGAGTGATCTGTACTTCTACTTTCTCTCCATCCATGGCTGTCAATGTGGCTTTTCCATCCTTCTGAATGGATGTTGCCAACTCGTACACTCTTTTTGTATCCACACCTGATGGTCTCGAGGTGAAGAAACTGTGCAAGTCTGCCCTTTCCAGGTACCTGCTGATGTCTTCTGACCTGCTTTAATCTACCAATTCCTGTGGGATCATCAGTACATCCACCGCTTGCCCTTGAGGAGCTCTGAAAGTCCCCTGGTAGATCTTTATTCCCTCTTTCTCCAATACTGCTTCCTCCACCCAAGTTTTGGTTGGCTTGAGGGTTTCTGCTGGAATGTCAAAGGGTTCCGCTTCTGCAAGAGCATCTTTGATTGTCGGTCTTTTTCTCTTCGTTGCCGATGACTTGGCGGAATCCATGGATCCTGTAACTCCAATTTCAGAAGTTAGCGTCTTTTTAGTACTGAAAGCCGAAATGAAGCTTTTAACTATTCAAATGACTTGAAAATTGAAACATGAGCTATTCAGGGCCTAAGGATGCAAGGTAGGTGAAAAAATATGCAAAATGGGCTCAAAATCATGCTGGAGACATCATACGCGTATGATGTCTTTTGTGTCAAAATGACTTCATATTGGTTGTGCTTATAGCTGATAGTGTATACATGAGTATCATATGCTTGGATTTGAGTTTGGATCCCATTTGGTCAAGTTTTGGCCAGTTTAGTCCAGTTCCGGCTTTTGGCAAAATTTTGAAAGGGATTTGGATTTTATGATCCAAATTGGATAAAACTTGGTGGTTCACTTTCAAATGGCATGTAGATCACTTCTGTTTGGTGGTTGAAGCCCTGAGGTGCCAAAATCACATAGTGAGACATCATATGCGTATGATGTCTTTTAGTGTATTTTTGGATCAAATTTCTCTATAAGCTTGGATTTGGCTTTAGATAGGCTTATTCAGTGGATTTATGAAGTTTGGATAGATTTTGGGCTAAAAATGGCTATGGAGACATCATACGCATATGATGTCTTTTTCATCAATTTTGCATGGGATTGGTTCTGTGGACTCCCCATGTACTAGTGAACGACTGTTTCTACTCAAATCTTGGTTTGGACTTGAGTATGTTGGATTTGGGCCAAAAATAGGCTTTAGGTGAAGGATTTTCCCTCAATTGGGCTAATGGGGTGATCCTCTTGACCAAATGGTTCCAAATTTCATATGTAGCATGTATTAGATATATATAATGGATGTATGATGACAAATGAGCAGTTTTGGCTTTGTAAGTGCAAATAGACATCATACGCGTATGATGTCTTTTGTGTCAAAATGGTGCTTTTTGGTTCCAGATAGCTTGTAGATGTGTTAATCAACAATCCTACAAAGTTTCAATGAGTTTGGAGTTATTTTGACAAAATTAGGACCAAAAATCAATTTTATGGCCTACTTTGCGTCTTTTTGGTTTTCCTTGGGTTTTCTAACTCCAATTCTCATGATACTTGGTTCATAGGATGTGATTAACATGTGGAATGAGGCTATGCACTCAAATGTTGAAATGGATGTGAAATTCGTGCTGTGAGACATCATACGCGTATGATGTCTTTTCTTGAAATGTTGGTCTTTTTGTGCAAAGAATGCTTTGTGCTAGTGCCCTAAGCCCTGCTAACTAGTTTTCAACTTAAAAAGTCATCAGTTTAGCTAAAAAGCCCCCTTATAGGCATTTCAGTCTCCGAAGTCGTCTTTTTGCCTTGGAGTTGAATTTCTTCAACTTTTCTTCTCGAGATTTGCATTTCCAGCTCATTGGATATATTGTGAAGCCATCTATTTGGTTGAACTTGACTTTGGCTCCCCGTTCTCCATCTTTCTCCTTTTGGTTGCCCGAAAGCGTCTTTTTCACCATCGGTAAGTGATTCAGCTTTCTTTTGGGTTTTGCTTGCAAACATAAGTCATCCATGTATATTTGAAGCTGCTTGTGAAGTTTCATTTCATTCGGTCGTCAATTTCAGCCGTTATGCCAAAATGACGCTTTGTGTGTCCGCAGCCGAATCGGTTGTTCCGACCTACTTTTGGTGGTCCAAACCTGGAGATACTCCATGGTTGCATTGCCCTCGATGTTGTTAAGCTTCCTGAGAAGTTTTGTGTCGTTTCGACAACGTTTTCCTTTTTGCCTCTTGCAGGCTCTGTTGACCTAGGGTTTTTCCAGTCGTTCTTTCTCGAGCTTTGAGTGTTAGCAACCCATCTTCTATACTAGGGTAACCCACCTATAAGTTCTTGCAAGGTTTGGTTAGGCGGTTGTGCCCCTACCTAGCGTTCCTCCCCATTCCCCGTCTGCTCTTGTTTCTTGGTTTTGGTCAGTTTTCGCGACAAAAGTTAACGATAAGCATCAAAAGCTTATGGCAACGAGTCTACCTCTCATGTCTGGTGTCCTCTGAGCTCTCGTAGCAGTCGTAGAAGGCTGTAGAAGGTTGGATGCTCCTGTGTGCTCTTTGCTCTCTCCAAGAAGGTAATAGTGGAAATGAGCTTGAAAGTGATGCGAAAAATACTTAACTTCGGACTTCCCGGATCACTTGTTACCAAATTTGACATGTGCTCCTATCTCGTCGTGAAATGCACTTTAGGATTTGAAATTTCTCAATTTGGACTCCGTTTGACCTGTTTCTGAGAAATCTGTCCACTTTGCCAAAATTCTGTCATTTCGGGCTTTCCGCAACTTTTCCCGAATTGTACTCAATTTTTACCATGGGTTGCCCTTGTCATTAGGATCATCACCATCTATTCTTTTCTTTTCTTTTGATCTCGTTTCACCTGCTTTTTTTATTTTTCTTTTACTTTTATTAAGAAAATCATAAAAAATAAAGAAAAATAGCAAATTGAAGCCAAAAAATTCCAACCATACACGATAAATAGCTGGTAACCCTGTGTATATGAATATACACTTATTTGTGATTTCTAGACTTGGATTACCACTTTTTTTCACTTTTTAGCTCCAAAAACACTCTTATTTAATGATATTTACACGTCTACAGACCCAAATTCATCATTTGATCTCTTCTTGTTGCAAAACAAGGTATATAACGGCATAAATATTATCAATATCCGCAATCAAACATAAAAATTGCAAAATCATGTAAGACACTGTCCTTGTAATATAATTTTTGTTTTTCTTTGTTTTTGTCGCTTGTAGCTGCTTTGTAGCTCCTGTATACCTGTATACCTCCCCCCCTCCTAGTCCGAGTCCTCCCGGATGACTATGAAGTGTCTATGGGCGAAGCATTGTAGTTGTTTTGGTCATAAGTTCCCAATGCAATTGTAGAGCGATGATACAACAGTCTTTCCAATAAAGCTGCTCTTTGTTTGATTGAAGGATTGGTGGTCGGGTTTTGGGTTGGTTTTGGCACTTGGGTAGTAGAATCAGTAGATGGATTCTTCTTTACCTTGTTGTTCTTTTTCACAATCCAAATCTGCTTCCGCTTCGCTTGTGCTTGCCACAAACTCTTTGCGACCCAAACCTGCTTTGTTCTTTGTGTTGATTTCCTCGCCTTGAAATACCTAGGAGTTTCCGTGGATTGTACTGAAGGGAGTTCCTGTTTACAAATCCTTGGGATCCAAATTTGCTTGCTATAGCTTTGTGCCGTCATGAACTTCTTTGGAATCCAGATCTATTTCACCGTCCTTGATTGTCTGGAATCACTCTGTTGTCTGGTATTGAAGACTCTGTTTTCCACCTTTGTGTTCTCTGGCACAACCTTTTTTGGTCTCCATACCAAAGTTGACTCCGTTTTTTCCCAAGGTTGAGCCGTTATATTATTGCTTGTCTTCCTTATCCAATGTTGAGAGTTCCTCGTCGAAGAGCAATCCAGTTGTATAGAAACTTTTGGTTGCCATTGCTTCTTCTTTTTCTCTGGTTGTTGTTTACCTTTGTTCTTGGATTCTTCCTTTGGAGTTGGCTCTGCTCCTTTGGTGAACTTAACTGATTGACTTTCACCTTCGTATTTGATAAGCACTAATTTAGAACTCCAGCCAATCATTGCATTGTATTGCTTCTGCCATGGTTGTCCTAGCAATAATGGATGTTGTGTAGCTTGGTCTTCAACCACGTAAAACATATGAGGATACACATACTGGTTAATTTGTATATGTAAAACTGTGCATCCAACATTTTTGATTGAATTCTCAGAGTAACTCTTTAACTCTTGCTTGGCAGTTTGTAATTTAGTGTCATTTGTCAATTGTCTATACAAACTGAGTGAAAGTAGGTTAGTTTGAGCTCCTGAATCCAATAGTGCTCTGGCTTTGATTTGGTTGGTTCCTACTTTGCATTCAATGATGGGTTCTTCTTTGTCATTATCCATTTCTGTTATACTGACTGCATTTATTCGTATTGCTCCTTCATTGCGCTGTTTCTGACGCAGTAGTCTTCTTTTCTCCATTCTTTCCTTCGCCTCGGCTTGCGCTTCCTCCACAATCTTTTTCTTTTTTTGGACACGCAGCTTTTCTTGATGTATTTTGAGAAGCATGTCTTGGGTTAGCAGCAAAAGATACTTTTTCACTCTGCATCCACTAATCCAATTGGGCATTTCTTCTCCGTCTAATGTAGCAAGCTTGACGGCTCCACTTGGTGATAGATCTTTAATCACCAGAGGTCCCATCCCTCGCTTTTTAAGCTTCTTAGCATGCTGTTTCAGAGTGTAAACTAGGACATAGTCCCCAACCTTAAACTCTTTAGTCCGCACATGCTTATCAAAAAATTCTTTTTGTCGCCTTTTTTGAGTGTAGATAGAAGCTACTGCTTTTAGGCGAAGCTCGTCTAGCTTTTCCAGGTCATCTATTCTATCAGAAAGCTCGTGCCCTGTCCACTCTAGATCCTTAGCCACCCTTAAGGTTGAAATCAAGAATTCTATTGGTAAGATAGCATTTAGCCCAAAAACCATGTTATATGGGGTCGTTCCTATTGATGTTTTATATGCTACCCTATATGCCCATAATGTTGAATGCAACTTCTGGTCCCAGTCAATTCTCGACTCAGATACAATCTTTGTAAGGACCGTGCATATGGTTTTGTTTGTTGCTTCAGCTTGTTCGTTTGGTTGTGGATGATACGGGGCTGATTTCCTATGGATTACCATGAATTCATCTAAAAGGATCTCTATCACTTCATTTATAAAATGTGTGCCTCGATCACTCACAATTTCTATTGGCAATCCATATCGTACAAAGACGTATTCATATAGAAATTGCGTCGTGGTCCTGGCATCTGCTTTTTGAGTTGCCTTTGCTTCGACCCACTTTGTTAGATATTCTGTAGCCACAACGATGTATTGTGCATGAGTCTTATATGCAGGAGGTGAAATGGGTCCGACATAATCAATCCCCCATTTTGCAAAAGCTCTTGCCCCCATCATTGGTCTAAGCGGCATATCATCTCTTTTAAGTGGTACTTTGGTCCGCTGACAGTCATCACACCGTTTAACGTATTCCTCAGCGTCCATATGTAATGTTGGCCACCATATTCCTGCGGCTAAGACAAGTTTTGTTGTCTTATCACCTGAGAAATGGCCTCCACCTACTCCTCCATGAGCTTGCTCCAGGATTATCATATACTCAGACTCTGATGCGCAAATCCTAAGCTGGTTGTCTTTACCTCTCTTATAGAGTTGATCTCCTATTAAAGCGTAATCTCTAGCTTCTGTCTCTACAGATTTCTGACGAGCTTTTGACGTTCCTTCTGGGAAAGTTCTATTTGTGAGATATTCAACAATATACTGACTCCATTCCGGAGCTATCATTATCTGATATAATGTCGAATACTCTGCTGGCGGTTTTGATGAACATACAATACATACAGTGACATATTCATGTACGCTTTCTTTCATTCCTGGCCAATAGACTCCCAATTGTAACAAATTCCTATATGTGTTCCTTCTTGAACAATGAAATGCACATTCCTGAACATGTGCTTCGCGCAGATATATATTATATTCCTCAGGATTGATGCATAGTCGTAAAACATGATCATTTCCCAATTGATACAACCTTCCTGCAACCAATTGAAGATTCTTGGATTGCTTAATAGCAATATGTTTCTGATTGTATTCTCTTCTATCAAACTCTCCTCCATAGGTTAATAAGCTAACGACATTTTGAGACCACTTCGGTATCATTTCTATGTTGAACAAGTACGCGTCTGGCATGTCGTCATCTCCTCCTATAGGGTCTTCTCCATTCGTCAATCGCGAAAGATGATCAGCTCTAAGATGTGTTTTTCCTTTCTTTACTACTACCGTGAAGTCAAATTCCAGTAAGATAATGAACCATCTCACTATTCTCCCGGTATTGCATGGTTTATTCACTAGGTAGAGCAAGGCTTGGTGATCTGTAAAAAACACAAACTTGTTGGCTAGAAGATAATGCCGAAATTTCTTCACAGCATATATCATTCCTAATCCTTCTCGCTCTGTTATGGTGTAATTCTTCTCTGCATTGTTGAGCTGTCGACTGGCGTAACAGATAGGAAAATCCATGTTTCCTTCTTCTGGCTGAGCCAGAATGCATCCTATTGCATATGCCGAAGCATCTATATGCACATGGAATATCTTCTCCCAATCTGGTGATTTCAAGACTGGAGCAGTAATGAGTGCCTCTTTCAATTTCTTGAATGATTCCTCACACTCCTCTGTCCATTCAAAGTTCACTATTAGCCTGTAAAGTGGTTGGCCTATTATAGCGTACATGTAAATGAATCGTCTATAATATCCGCAATGTCCCATAAAGCTCTGTACTTGTTTCGCATTGGTTGGTCTAGGCATATCCACTATAACTTTTATCTTCTCTAAATTCGTGGATATTCCGTTTTGTGAGACAATATGTCCCAGAATTCTGCCCTGTCGGACCATAAACACACATTTCTCAGGATTGAGACAAATGCGATATGTCCTACATTTCTCAAATACTTTTCTTAGGTGTTCTAGATGCTCATCTCTCAGAAGAGAATGTACACATAAGTCATCCATGTATATTTCTAGAAACAACCTTAAGTATTCTTTGAAAGCATGCGTCATCAGCCTCTAGAAGGTTGCGGGAGCATTGGTTAGACCAAAAGGCATAACCCGATAAGCATAAATTCCCCACTCCATTGCAAAAGCTGTTTTATGTTGATCTGCCGGTGCTATGGCTAGCTGGTTATATCCTGAAAAACCATCAAGAAAGGAGTATGCTGTTTTCCTTGATACACGCTCTAGAACATGATCAGTTATCGGCAGGGGATAATTGTCCCTGATTGTTGCAACATTCACTTTCTTTAAGTTGACACACACTCGGAGTTTTTCGTTCTTCTTGGGTACCACCACAATCGGAGATACCCAATCGGTGTGTTCAATCTCGTATATGAATTCAGCTTCCATTAGCTTATCTATCTCTTCTTTGATTCGCTTAGCAAACGTATCATTATATGTGTATGGTCTCTGTCTGCTAGGCTTTGCGTCTTGTTTTAGTGGGATTGTGTGTTGGCATATCGATGGGTCAACTCCCTTTAAGTCCTTATAAGACCATGCAAACACGTCCCTGTACTCTCTGAGAAGACTCAAAAGTCTCTCTTCCTCGCCTAGAGACAAATCTGTGGCTATGTACACCGATCTAGGTGTCTCACCTGGAGCTGCTAAATCAACTTTTTTTGCATCCTCCGGTCCATCATAAGATTCGTTCTCCTTTCTCTCTCGAATAGGTTGGGTTAATACCACCTTCCTATCCTCTATTGTGAATTTCCTGTAGTGAGAGGGAACATCCATGTTTTCCTTGATTTTGGTGTTTTCGTCCTCTCCACTCTCAATTTCTGTCGTCCAAACTTCTTTCAGAGTTTTCTTGAGCTCTCTGTACTTGTTTCTACGTTCTAACTTGGACTCCGTGTGTTCTCTGTTGCGCTTGTTCTTTTCTGATTTTTCTGTTTCAGTTTTCGTTCCATTCCTTTGAACTTGATTTCTTGAGCCTCTTTTGTCTTTTCGTAAGCTCTTTTGATCACTGCCTCTCATTCTTTCAGAAATCTTATCCTTAACACAATCTTCAGCCTTTACTAGCATTAGGAATTGATTTTTTCCTCTTATTCTAGGCATCGGATTGGTTCTAACCCCTTTTGTTTTTTTCTTTGCTCTATAGTGTTTCTGGCGTTGTTTAGTTTGGTTCGAAAAATCATAAAATCGGACATCCATTTTAGTTTCTTCGTTTCCGCTTGAATTGTCCGTTGACTCGTTGTCTGCTTCATTTCCCCACTCTGGATGATTGGGAATGTCGTGAAACACCTCTTCTTTATCATCCTTTTCCAGTGTATCGTTCTTTTCAGTTTCTTTTTCGAGTATAGTTCTCAACATGAAGTACGGAACCACGTCGTACCCGTCCTTGTCGCAAAATTTCGTTGTGGGACCATCCGGAATTTCACAAACATCTAGGGTTGCTAGAATGTGTGTCCATTCTAATGGTTCAAGCGTGTCCTCTGGAAAGGGTTCTCCTATATAAGTTTCGTCTTCGATAGCCCTTTCTAAAACATATTCTTCTCGCCTCAGACTTCCACATTTCGAGGCTCCACACATCCATAACTCCTTGGGCTTACCTAACCAAGCTGGAAATTCGGATCCCGCCAAAGTAGCTGAATCAAACTCCTCTACCGGTGTTCGGTTCACATCTTTGTAGCTATGGTCTTTCAGGTTCACACGTGTAGTGGTTTCCATATTTCTCAGGTATATGTGATCGTAGCCCCAATCCTGGACCATTTTCAAATGTCTCATGAATGGTCTTCCCAGTATGATATCATAGTTATTCTCCTTGCCAAAATCGACAATAGCAAAAGTATGTTCGTATTCAATGCCGCAAGAAGTCACTACGACTTTCTCTAATAACCCCATAGGTTTCTCCATGTGTCCATCTGCTAATTGGAGTTTCAACCTAGTCTTCCTTATTGCTGGTTTCCCCCATTTTTTCCAGATTTCTTTTGTAGCAATGGCTACCCCAGCTCCGTTGTCTAGTATTGCCATCGTGTTCACTCCTTGGAATTCAACTGGTAAGGTTGTATTCCCCTCTTCACCTTCGCAATACTCTCCGACCTTGTTTAAGGGTACAGGCTTAGCGTTCTTTTGTGGTTTGCTCAGCTCTTGTATACCCTCTTGCAGTCTCGATGTTGGGTCTTTTATCCCAAATTTCTCCAAGCATTTTCCTACAGTGGTCCACATATGTGGTCCTAGCCTCAAAAGCTCAGCTAGAGTGATAGTGCATGTCACTGGTGTTGACAAGATCTCTATCAATCCTTGCGAGTCCATGACTTTTTCTGATGAGATTCTTCGTGAGGGAAGTGCTCTAATCTCGGATTTTGCTTCATACTCTCCTAAGTATCAAGGTAAGGTATTCAGTGAATGAGGTTTGCTCTCCATTGTTCTAACAGAGCCCCCATCTCCCCAGTAAGATTGCAGATCCAAGTCCACTTGAGATCCTGCCTCAAATTCCACTATGGGAGGATTCCTGATGTCCTTTTCCCAATTTGTCTGATTAGCTTGGCAACTTAGCTCGTTTGCAAAGTTTGCCTCTCTCACTTGTTTCCAAAATTCATTGTAATCCTCATCTCTTCCGTAAGACCTCTGTATGACTGGATGAAAACTCTCTATCTCCTGATCGGTTGTGTTCAATACTATGCGGTCATCCTTGTGTGTATTTTCAGGCTTTTGTGCACTGGGAGTCTTTTTAGCTACCCGTGAAATGATAGTCTCTTGCTGAATTGGGTTTTCCGTTCCACAATTCATTGTTTCTCTTGGTGGTTCTAATAAAGCTTGTGCAGTCTCGATCATTCTCTGGCACATTTCAAGTCTCTGCTTTTCCAATTCCGCGTTTGGGTATGTCATCCACCTCTGTTCTTGTGTTTGGTTGGTCTTTAACCTAGCTTCGTAAGCTCTCATCAGTGCGTCCAATGGTTCGTGTACTTTGTCGACTAGCACTGATCCCCCTGAGCTTAAGCTCGTTGTCTCTTTGATACTCTTTTGTTTCGTTCTTTCCGGGCTCATCTCTCGTTTCCCGTTTTGACTCTCAAGTTTTTCTAATCTATCTTTAGTTTGCTTTAGTTCCTCAGCTAGAATAGCGTCTTCACGTTCTTTTCTCAACTTCATGAGTGCTTTTCTAGCTTTCCATGTGTTTCTCTGACTACGCGGTCCTTGACTAACCACTTCAGTCGCTAACTTTCCATTCTCAGGTTCTCTAGTGGTTTTCTTAGCTTGAGCTCTAGTAACAACCTGCGTTGGTATCAGAGTTTCATTTTCAGACCCACTGCTGGTAGGAATAGTTTCTAGCATATTCAATGTCGTCTTTTGCACTTTGTTTGGATTCTTTGAACAATCCTCAATGAAGTGAGTAACCCCACACTCAATGCAATAAGCGTTAATTCTAATGATTTCTGTATGTGGACAAACATTCATCAGATGGTCACCTCCACACTTGTAACAGGGTCCTAGTGCTGGTCTTGGTCCCACTTGATTCGTCCTTTGTGGATAGGATGGTCTTTATTTTGTCCTGTTAACCCTCCATGAGCTATGAACATCAATGTTCTTGCGTCCAAATTGTATCTCTCTTCATCAGAAGCACTTGTAACTGTTGGTATTCCAACATTCCCAATCATGCCCCATGGTTCTGGTTGTTTGGGTTCTTCTGGTGGGTAATACACAGTTGGAGACATGTGTACACCAAATTCTTCATAATAGGCTTGAACAGGCACTAAGGCTTGTTCTTCCTGATTCTCTAAGGTTGGTACATATCTAATGCCCACTGGTCTTGCTCCTGGTAAAGGTGGTTGTTGTCCCAATACCGGTTGCGGTCTTTTTATCCCCATAGGTCCTGGTACATTTCCCGTTGGGTATCGAGGTACTGGATGTACCTGAGGTGGTGCTAATTGAGCAGGAGGTGCATGCTGACGCTCCCTTACATACCCTTTGTTGTAATAGCACTCCTCTGTTGGATGGTTTGTCCATTTTTGTTCAATCGCACACCATTTCAGTGGTTTTGGCAATGGTTTTTGGTATGGTGCCATCCTTTTTAGAGCCTCTTCTATCATTTGCTCTACATTTGGCATGGTTGTTGTTTGAACATTCTTTTTAGTGGTAGTCTCGCTCGCTACGGAGGAGGAGCTACTGGATGCAAAATCTGTATCTGCTGACACCTCTCCATAAACCGTACAGTTATCCACTAAGTACAATGCTTCTCTCGTTACTTGCTCGAAACTTGTACAAGCTTTCAAGTGCAAGTCCTTCTTGAGAGTGTCGTTTCTCAATCCTTCAATAAAGAGAACAGATAGTCTGTCATCTTGTGGTCGTTCACGTACTGGACATCTCTCAATGTATTGTTTGAAGCGAAGTGAAGCTTCCTTCACTTTTTCGTGTTCTCTCTGTTTAAAAGCATATATTTGTGAGACCGTATTGTGCTTAATCCCTCGTTTTGAGAATTCCTCAGCAAACTCTCTTAGCAAATGGTCAATGTCATGGAATCCCCCTCTGTTCAGTGGTTGAAACCATGTCAATGCCGTACCTTCTAGAGTAAGACCAAATCCCTCATATTGTGTATGGAAATCTGTTATCTGCTCAGCTCTTAAGACTTGCTTAAAGAGTGACACATGTGCATACGGATCTCCTGAACCACCATACTTCTTTGGCATACACTTGGCTACTTGAGATGGTCTCATACGTCTATGGTCTGCTACCAATCTCATTGCTCCTGTGTCCCGGCTAAAGCTTTCTCTAGCATCATGGACTTCATGGGTTACCCTTGTCGGTTCCCCTGCCCTGAATCTACTACTAGGAGGTAAATGTGATGGTTCCACTTCGAACCTTGGACCTGGAGTGGTATATGTGGGGATTGGAACTGCACTACCTCGATTCGTATCCATTGACTCTCTGGAATGTAATGATCCCATTGGTCCGGGCTTCGAGTACTGAGGTTGACTGAAAGAGTCAGCAACCTGAGTTCTTTGTCCTCCTGTTGTCATTGGGTTTTGCACTCCAGTTGTTGGTGCTGGTCTTTGTGAGCTAGAAGTAACATAATACTGATGTAGTGGTCCCCCAAAGTATGTATATCCTTCTAATTCTTTCTTGCCCATTGTTGAGTATTGCCTCCCATACTTGTCATAAGCGGCAATTTTCACTTCCGATCCCTCTGTGTAGGTAAAGACATAAAGTCTTTTTTGGTCTGTCAACTCTCCGGTGTAGGGTTCTTCACATCTATAATAGAGATCTTGCTCCCCATTATTATATTTGTATAGCCCCACATAGATGTTATCAGTGTTGATCCTTGTAGTTTCATTCTCTCTTCTTAACCTCGCATCAGGGAAGTTCATTATTGGTGCTTTCTCCTCGAGTTCTTCATCTACTTTGGCTTTGGTGCCCATCAATCCCCACTTGTCCACAATGTTAGGGTTTAGGACTACCAAGTACATGGTACCCTCGTCATCTAGATATCTATCTCCGCTATAGCTCACAGGCACTAAGTCCTTGAACTCACTAGGTCTATCTTCTATCTTTACACAATAGCGGTCCATTCCATCTTTGTAGATCTTGGCACCTTGCTCATTGTCGTACTGATATTTTATGAACAATAGCTTCATTGTGGCGGAAGGGTTTGATGATCCTGCTGCCATATTTTCTCTGTTGTTCAGGTTCAAGTGTTCCAAGTGTTCGGTGAAAATCTCGTAAGATCTCTCCGAAGAAGTATCAGAAACACTTCCTTCAAAGATCGGCTCTAATGGTTGCACCCAACTTTGGTTTACACTTCCCTCGGTTGATATGATACTTGCTTGTTCCCCTTGTTTTGGTTGGTTATTCTAGAGATTCCTGCCCGATCTCAAATTCATCAATTCCCCTAAAGGACTTTAACTTTTCCGTCTCGGCAATTTGTTTTCCCAAGTTTTTGTGGTCAGAATTGATTCAAACTGATTAATACTTGGTCAATTGTTTAATCTTGTCAGTTGGACAACTTCTGTTTCATCAAGTGAGAATTTTGTTGCAGTTATGCTGAAAAAGACATTATACGCGTATGATGTCTTTTTTCACAGATTTGGACTATTTTGGTTATGCTTACTCTCAGTAGCCCCCTTATGCTCTGTGTTGGGATTAAAGCCCAAGTGGCCTCTTATGCGGATATGGCTGGCCGTCTGCCTAACTCACTTTCCTCTAACTCTTTGTATATACTAACTTATACTTTGTGAATACTAAGGTATTGGGAGATAACCCTTCTAACAGTTCTCTGCGTACTGTACTGTGTAAGCTCACTGTGTGTGTGTGTGTGTGTGTGTGAGAGTCGACCCACGCTCCGCTCCGCGACTTCAATTGGTATCAGAGCCTTAGTTCAGTGCGGATTTGCGCAATCGCGCGCGCGCGCACTTTTTCGGCAGATTCTGGATCCGGAGTTCGAAAATTCACACTCGGCGTTCCGGGAGCGTTTCCAGCAGGCGACCTAGGGTTTTACCCCCCTTTCGAAGCCGTTTATGCCCTCAGAATTTCGTTCTGAGCACTACAGCAGAAGATAGATTTCAGCCGCAAAGAAATCCGTCTTGTGTAGATTGGCAAGCAGGAGGTGGTCGACATCAATATCGGCATCGACATACATCACCTATTAGTCTTCAGAGAATCATCTATAGACCAGGTACACATATATATCATCAGATATATATATTGCAGTCTGCATTGTTACTTCTTGTGCTTGCCAGGTTCCAGGGGAGGTGTGGCCATACGACGGCTTGACACCACTGGCATGTATTGCAGATTGATGTACTGTGATTGTGGGTCTGCTAGTTGTGAGTCACGCTAGCAGACAGACCGCCGCAGCGGTCATAGGACAGTGATTGGTCTATTATAGGATGTATGCTAGTTCTGGGCAGTTTGCTGAGCCATCTGAGAGGGTCGTGTGTGAGGTTTTTTGAAGCCAAGCACTGGGGGCTGGGTTACCCAGTGTGAGGTGGATTAGGTTGCTGGAGTTCCCCTCTACACGCATCCTCTTCGGCGACTTTTATCCCTTAGGATGTATGACTTTGTGTAGACACTGGATTGCATCTTATGCGTCAGGCCGTTGAGGCATTGTTCAGGGTTCAGTCTTGAGACAGATACAGGTTCTGTCATCGCCCAGAGAGGAGACAGTGTATGCTTACAGGACAGCATATTACAGAGATTTTTTAGATTTGTCACTGGTCAGCTATTTATGATTGTTTTTTGAGCTATCTTTTGGTTCCCAGAGCTCAGTTTAAAGGGGAGACTCTGTCAAAAAATTTTCAAAATACTGACAGTTCCTGAGGAGAGGTGTTCAGCTTGTTGATTACAGCTTGTTTATTGTGTACAGAGGCCAGTTTACAGGGGAAACTCTGCCGGATTTTTCTCAGGAGTAAGCAGTTTGGCAGATATGGCATCCTCTCAAAGTGAGACTCTTTACAACATAAAGAAGCTAGATGGCACAAACTTTCCATTCTGGAAGAAGCAGATTTGGCAGGTTTTGGTGCAGAAAAAACAAGTGAAGCCACTGAAGCTCAAAGGGGAGAGACCAGAAGGTATGGCTGAAGATGAGTGGGAAGAGCTTGACGAGTTAGCTTGTTCCACAATCATGCTGACACTGGCAGAAAATGTTTACTTCAACGTAGCAGAAGAGACTACAGCGTATGGCGTATGGCAAAAGCTATGTGGTATGTACGAGAAACAAAGTGCTGCTTCTCAGATTTACTGGCTCAAGAAATTGGTGGATTTGAAGATGAAGGAAGGGACAGCCATGTCAAATCATCTGAATGAATTTCACACAATCTTCAGCCAGTTAACAGCACAGGAGATAGTCTTTCCAGATTCAGTGAAGGCTATGTTTCTCTTAATCACTTTGCCAGACAGTTGGGATACTTTTCGTACAGCGTTAAGTAATTCTGTCGCGCCAGAAGGTCTTACAAGTGCCAATGTAGAAGGCAGCTTGCTCACAGAGGAAGTGAACAGGAAGAACATTGACAAAGGCAAAGGCAATAGTGCTTTGGTCGTTCGAGGGAGACAACAGTTTAAAGAGAAGAAGGGTAAGAAGGCACAAAACCGAAGTAAATCTCGTGATTCGAAGTCAAAGGATGACATAGAATGCTACCATTGTGGCAAGAAGGGTCACATGAAGCGAGACTGTACGAAGTGGAAACAAGAAAAAGGAAAAACAAAGAGTTCTGAGCAAGATGAAAAGAAGAGTTCAGTGAAGATTGAAGAGGTGAATGTCACAGGATCTGGTTCAGACAGTGATTCTGGTATAGCAGCTGGTGACATCTTCCTTACAAGCAATCTTGATTCTGTTTTCTTGACTGCAGAGGATGGACATGCTATGAGTGATTGGATTATCGACTCAGGGGCATCTTTACATGTTTCTCCGCACAATGAGTGGTTTACATCATATGTGGCTACTAAAGATTATGTCAGACTTGGCAATGAGCAGGTTTGTGACATACTTGGAGTGGGAGATGTGCAGTTGAAGTTTCAGAATGGCTCTTCTTTATGGCTCAAGAATGTCAGACATGTTCCAGCAATCCGAAAGAGCTTGATTAGTACAGGGAAGTTGGATGATGCGGGTTATGTGACAGTTTTTGGGAACAGCGCTTGGAAGATCTCCAAAGGTTCGATGACTGTAGCACATGGCAGCAAGTCAGGAACTCTGTACACTTTACATGTTTCAGAGGTTAAAAACCATGTAATTAATGTGATTGAGCAGCCAAGTGTGTCACTGTGGCATCGTAGGTTGGGACATATGTCAAAAAGAGGAATGGAAATACTTTCTCATTATGGTTATTTGCCTGGCTTTTCATTTCAAGATTTCGAGTTTTGTGAGCATTGTGTTTATGGTAAGCAAACACAAGAATCGCACAGATCAAAGAGGAATCGTAGGGACGAACGGTTAGCTCTTGTACACAGTGACCTATGCGGACCAATGCCTAGTTTGTCACTAGGGGGAGCAGCGTACTTTTGTACATTCATAGATGACTATTCTCGCAAAGTATGGGTTTACTTCTTGAAGCACAAGGATGAGGTGCTCAAGGTCTTTAAGACATTCTTGCAGCTGGTGGAGAATCAGAGTGGTCAGAAGCTGAAGTGCTTGAGAACTGACAATGGTGGAGAGTACGTTTCCAAAGCTTTTCAAGACTTTTGTGAAGCAAAAGGGATTAAGCGGGAACTTACTGCACCATATAATCCTTCACAGAATAGGGTTCCAGAACGTATGAATAGGACCATACAAGAGAAGGTCAGAAGCATGTTCTCAAATGCTGAGTTGCCTGATGGATTTTGGGCGGAAGTAGTGGCTACAGCAGTCCATTTGATCAACAGGTCTCCTAGTAGGGTTCTGGATAAGAGTGCAGTGGCCAAGATGCTATGGACAGGCAAGGCACCTTCGTATAAGCATCTCAGAGTCTTTGGTTGTGAAGCTTATAGCCATATTCCTAAGGAGTTCAGAAATAAGTTAGAACCAAAGAGCAAGAAGTGTATATTTCTTGGCTACGGAGAATCGGGCGAGATGGGTTACCGGCTTTGGGATCCTGAGTCCAGAAAGCTTATTCGTAGCAATGATGTGCATTTCAATGAAGCCAAGTTTCACGCTAAGCCAGAGAAGACAGAGGAGATCAGAAGAGTTGTCTTCAGGGAAGATGGACCTAGTGCTAGCACATCAAGACAGCATGGTCAGGCTCAGGAACAGCCTATAGTGGCTAGAGAGGCAGAATCAGTTGTGGTGAGACGTTCTGAGCGTGTCTCCAAACCACCTGATCGTTATGTGCCATCTCTAAATTATGTCATGCTCACAGATTGCGGAGAACCATCTTGTTACAAGGAAGCATTACAAGTGGTTGACTCGAAAAAATGGCAGTTGGCCATGCAGTCAGAGATGACAGCTCTGCATAAAAACCAGACATGGAAGTTGGTTAAATTACCACAGGGCAAAAAGGCTCTACCTTGTAAATGGGTTTACAGGTATAAGATCACCGCTCATGATAGTCAGCCAAAGTACAAAGCAAGGCTTGTTGCCAAGGGCTTTAAGCAAGAACAAGGCATTGACTTTGATGAAGTCTTCTCTCCAGTGGTCAAGATGACTACATTGAGATGCTTTCTTGCATTGGTTGCTATATTGGATTTGGTGTTGCACCAAATGGATGTCAAGACAGCGTTCTTGCATGGTGATTTAGATGTGGAAATTTACATGCAGCAGCCAGAAGGGTTTGTTGAGAAAGGCATGGAACATTTGGTATGCCAGTTGTTAAAGAGTCTTTATGGCTTAAAACAATCACCGAGGGCATGGTACCATAAGTTCCACCAGTTTATGCTTTCTCAAGGCTACAAACGTAGTGAGTTCGATCACTGTCTATATACAAAGAAGGCTAAGGATGGCAGTTGGCTGATCCTTATTTTGTATGTGGATGACATGTTGATTGCTGGCAAACACTTGGAAGAAATTTCAGCTTTGAAGTCAAAGATGGCAAAATCATTTGACATGAAAGACATGGGTGAGGCAAGTCATATACTTGGTATGCGCATTGAGAGAGACAGATCAAAGAAGTTGATTTGGTTATCTCAAACAGAGTATATTGACAAGGTTTTGCAACGTTTCAATATGGAGAAGGGAAAGGCATTGAGTGTTCCATTGCCACCATATGTGAAACTTAGCAAACAAGATTGTCCTGTGTCTGAGGAAGAAAAGGCTGAAATGGATAAGATTCCATATGCGTCTACAGTGGGTAGTTTGATGTATGCAATGATTGCTACACGTCCGGATATTGCATTTGCAGTGGGAGTGGTTAGCAGATATATGTCAAATCCCGGCAAGAAACATTGGGAGGCAGTGAAAGGTATCATGAGATACTTAAAACATACAAAGAGTATGCGCATATGCTATGGTAGTCAGGATTTGAGTGTCAGAGGATACACTGACTCAGATTATGCAGGAGACTTGGATAAGAGGAGATCTACATCAGGCTATGTCTTTACATTGGCTGGAGGTGCCATATCATGGCGATCTCGATTACAAGATTGTGTTACGCAGTCTACTACAGAAGCTGAGTATGTTGCAGCAAATGAGGCATGCAAAGAAGCTATTTGGCTTGGTAGATTGGTTGTAGACTTGGGAATCAAAGTAGATATGCCAGAGTTATATTGTGATAGTCAAAGTGCTATACAATTGGCAAAGAATCTAGTGTTCCATTCGAAGACTAAGCATATTGATGTCAAATATCACTTCATTAGGGAAGTACTTGAAGACAAGCAGATACAACTGCTGAAGATCCACACCAAGGACAATCCTGCTGATCTACTCACAAAGGGACTTCCAGGAGAGGGCTTTGTGCATTGTCGTGAGTTATTGGGCATTGGATAGATGGCAGCCATGTAAATCTTTGTACATTTATGTTCATAGATTTACAGTTACTTAAAGTGCCACATTGGACTTTAAGTGGGAGGTTGTTGGGATTAAAGCCCAAGTGGCCTCTTATGCGGATATGACTGGCCGTCCGCCTAACTCACTTTCCTCTAACTCTTTGTATATACTAACTTATACTTTGTGAATACTAAGGTATTGGGAGATAACCCTTCTAACAGTTCTCTGCGTACTGTACTGTGTAAGCTCACTGTGTGTGTGTGTGAGAGAGAGAGAGTCGACCCACGCTCCGCTCCGCGACTTCACTCTGTCCACTCACAAAATTCAGTTTGAACTCTGTTTAAGCAAGTTATGGCTGATTTAGGCTTTTCTTGGCAATTTTCCGCTTTTGACTTGTTTTGGATCAATTGTGATCCAAATGGGATGAAACTTGAAATATAACCTCTAGACAGCTATTACAATGGATCTGTGTTGGCAAAGTATCAAAATATGTCCAAAATTAGGTCAAAGACATCATACGCGTATGATGTCTTTTTCATCAATTTGGGTCAAGACTTGATATTTATGCTTTCTACAGTGTTTGTAACAATCTTGTCAGGTCAGATATCAAAAATAAGCAGTGGATGTGCTAAAAGACATTATACGCGTATGATGTCTTTTGTCCCAGATTTTGACTATTCTTGGTTTTAAGCCTTCTCCAATGTTTATAATTGAGTTTCAAGTGTTTTTGTCAGGTTTGAATGTAAAAACAAGATCTGAATCCAAAATTTCATGTTCTTTGCGTTTCTTGGGCTCCGACTTGTCTTTTTGGGTTTCTTTGAGTGTTAATGCTCTTGTTTTAAGTTGAAATTAGGGTATAACCCCCCTTTTGAACACTCTGGTAAAGTCAAAATTTCTGTTTTGGTCTCTATTTGGTCATTTAGACATCATACGCGTATGATGTCTAAAGTTGCAGATTTCCAGTTTTTTGGCACAGAATCCTTCCTAAAGCTTTCTCAAGTGCTCAGCAGCTCCCAGATACACAGAAAATTTATCTGACTTTTGTTTATTGCAAGTTTCACTACTAACTCGACGGTTTAGTGATCTAACATGCAATCAACCATATCAAGCAAATACTCCAATGATTACTAGCTCCAGATCAAGATCAAATGAAGTCCTACCTAAGCTATTTTTAATCATAAAATGGGTTTGGTAATTGTGATTTTAAAGAGATCCACGGTCACTCACGGACTAGCAAATTCTTCTTCTATCAACAACTACTCAACACCAACAAAACAACAAACAAATCTAAGCTAAACTAAAAATACTGTAAACACGGAAGACCCAGGAATACCCCACTTCATAGTATCTCTCGAGATCTTCGGAGTCCACCACTCCTAGATCTTTTCTAACTAAAGTATACAAAGTAGTTTATACGACTCACCTCGTAGGATTAGTCTAAGGTCACCTACTTAGGACTCTCGTCCCCGGCAGCGGCGCCAAATGTTAAAGCGGTTACGCCGCTAGCGGAAGCTAAATAGCGAGAACTCAACCAACAACAGAATTTGTCAGACGAGGACGGAGCTTGACCCGCAGGCGCATGGAAACAACTAGGTTGGTGTCAAATCACGTACTCGACCTTCTAATGACAATCACTACCAAGGAAATCAAATCTAAGTTCTAAAATACGCAAGTGACTGAAATCCGTACTAAGAACGAATGCTATACGAAATAGGATCTAGAATCATTGAATCGATCTCAAACTCAAGGGGAAGTCTATACACTAGGTAAGAACAACACCCTAAAGACTTGAACTGCAAAATCAACCTATAACCACTCCGTGCGGTAAACGCGTATAAAGACAGGCCGAAAAATACAGGTGACCGAAACTTGACCCCGACGGTACTAATGCGTAGCTCTACTCGTTGTGGTTCTATAGATATGTTGCACGCTCAATTCCGACACACGAGTTGGAAGAAAACTCACACCGAAGCTCGTAGGAACTTACCACACATAGAAGCCGATAACGCGCACTCTTGGTATCTGTGCGTAGCTCTCGCCGTTGCTAACACAATGGCGGTGTCGCTTCTCCAATGGCGGCTCCGTAGCTCGCGTAGCAAGTAGATAAGACTCTCTCTCTCTCTCACTCTCTCTCAGACACAGTCACGGCGCTCAAAAACTCACTTTGATTAATAATCTGCCTCCCTTAGGTTACAAAAACTTTGGCTTATATACCTCAGCCTTGGAGGTGAGAACATCTCTAACTAATTACATCAGCAAGTGAAATTACTTCGGGATTACAAGCTGAAAACTCAATTGAGTCCCGTTACTTAATGAATGGCTCAAATCAAAATTAATGTCGGAAAGACATTTATTACAATCAATGGTTACAAAATGATGAGTGTGAGCAAAAATGTGGGTGTGATCCTCTGCTGGCTCAACAGTACTCTGGATACAATCAAATCACAATTGCACTAGAGGACCAAGCTAAAACGGCTTTTATAACCGAATTTGGAGTGTTTGCATTTCGTGTTGTGGCTTTTGTCTTAACCAATGCCCCTGCTACCTAAACATCCTTTTAGAGAATATTTGAGGGAGTTTTGCGAAGCTTTCTTAGATGAACTTTGTGTTTATTCCTCTTGGAAAGAACATCTATCATGTTTACGAAAAGTGTTTGAGAAGTGCAGATTGTATTGCATCTCCTTTAACCCTTTCAAATGCCAATTTTGGGTTAAACATGGAGTCATTTTAGGGCATATAGTGTCCAAAAATGGGATTTCCATAGATGAGAGCAAAATTAAAGCCATTGTTGAATTGCCACTACCTACAAATTATAAAGGAGTTCAAAAGTTCATGGGCCATGTTGGTTATTATTGACGGTTTATTTTAAACTTTGCCGAGATAGCTCATCCATTGTACAAACTTCATATTGACTTTCACTGGACCGTGGAGTGTGACCATGCTTATGAGTCATTGAAAAAGACCTTGACTAGCGCTCCTATTCTATGAGTACCGGATTGGAATGTAATTTTCCATGTGCATATTGATGCATCAGACTTTGCTATTGGGTGTGTTCTAGCTCACAACCGGGAGAATATAAACTGGACTACCCCATTAGCTTTGCAAGTTGTCAATTGAATGATGCCAAGAGAAACTACACCACTACAGAGCGAGAAGGTTTAGCTATGATTTTTGCAGTAAAGAAATTCCGCTACTACCTTCTTGCCAACAAGTTTGTTTTCTATGTGGATCATCAAGCCTTGTTGTATCTAGTAAATAAACCTTGTTCCAGGGGAAGAATTACACGATGGATGTTAATTCTCCTTGAGTTTGATTTTATCGTTGTGGTGACACCTGGTAAAAGACATGTCATGGCGGATCATTTGTCTCGCATACCTAATGGTGAAGCCCCTACTACCCAATACTTCCTTATTTCTAGTCGAGACCATGCCTGAATGGAGTGAGAAGATTGTGAACTTTCTAGTTAATGGTTTTCCACCCAAAGAGCTTCGTAAGGACATAGCTCAAAAATTGTTAAAAGAATGTGAACCTTATTCTCTCATTGCAGAAACTCTCTATAGGCTAGGGAAGGATGATATTCTTAGACGTTGTGCCCATGAGGATGAGTATTTATAGATCCTAGTCCCACTTACCCTAATATAATTAACAAAATCAACCATTGATAGGCTACTTAAGGACCTCTCTTCTTAAGTAAGAAAAGAGAAACCAAATGCTCTGATACCAATGTAACGAGAATGGCCTATGAACTTTGAGAATAGCGGAATTAAGAGAATTAAACTGAGCATTTTTGTGAGGTTACTTTGAGAACATAGAGAGTGAACTTAATTGATGGTAGCAACATGAACATGGTACTTAATTAACTTGTCATGAACAATACTTTTGCAAGAGAGAGAGTATTAGAGAACATAACAACAGTTGAGGGCCGGATTTACTTGGAGGCGGTCCCCCCTCCAAAAGGCGTTTGTATTATAGATTCTCCCATCAAGAGAGACTTGGTACAATACAATCCTTTTGTTCCTTGTGACCTTGGTGATGCTATGAAGATGGAAAGCTTCATGCATCACGAGCATAATATAAACTTTGCAAAAAGCATTAACTATCCCAAGCCTCAGTCCCAAGGCCTCAAACACCTTCGAAGGTGGAGAGAGCTAGCGGTGAATGAGGGTACGGAAGAGGAAGAAGAATCATTCATATGAAAAAGGAATAGTTTCTTACTGATCATCACTCTTGTTGCTTAGCATAACATAATAGCATAGTAATTAAGATGAAGAAGATGGCAAGCTTAAGCATTGAAGCATGGCTTTTAGTTGGATTTGCATTCCATAGCCAAGATTGTTGGTGTAGGCTCCCAACTTCTCAACAAGCTTGGAGAAGGAGATCTTCACACAATGAGAGAATATGAGTATGTGTGTGGGAGAGTATACCCCCCTCTCATGCTTGGTCCACACCTCTCTCTCTCTCTCTCTCTGTTAACCATTGACGTCCACTTCTAGTAGTCATGGGCCGGGCTTGTCGGTCCAATAGGAAAAGGGTAAGAGTGATCGCTGATGAGAGGCGCACTCTAACTGGAACATTCAAGGGTTAGTTGGCTAAGCATGGGTACCCAAATGTGAATGGGTGACCTCATATAAAAGTCACCTAAACCTAAAATTCACTCATTCTCTCATTTGTGCATTTGAAGAGTGCTCTTGCTCCATCTCCATCTTTTTCTTCATCTCCTTGTGTGTGTGTGTGTGTGTATGCATGAGAGAGAGAGAGAGAGAGAGAGAGAGAGAATCAAGCATTGTGATGGTACGACAACGGCGAGGCGGTTGAGCATGACACGGCGATAGCTTCCTCTTCTTTGCGGCGAGGAATCCTCCACGAAGGCGAGCATAAGGCAGTGAGTGACACACCCTTGTTCGCTTGAGCTTACTAGATTAATCTGGTTGTGTGCTTGCAGCCATTTGTGGCTCGCACATAGTGTACAACAAGTCCCTTTCTTTGACACATGCAACAGATGCACACATTTCTGGCATCGCTGCCGGGGAGATGCCCTGCACCAAGCTGGAATAGCACTCTATGCTGCTTCGTAGTGCAATTTGATATGTAGGAAAGGTAGAGAAAGAAGGTGTGTGGCTATTAAGAAGGATTAGTGAACTTTGTTTTTGCTACATTGTACTGTTTTCTGTTAATAAGGTGTTGCAATGTACTATTTTCTATTGATAAGGTGTTAGATTTAAGGTATTAGATCTATAATGTTAGATCTATAAGGTGCAATAAGTAGATCTGTTAGTTGATTAGTTGCTGTAGTACTGTGTTAAACAGTGTGTAACAGTAGCTCTGTTAGTTGTAAGTAGGAAGGTTAGGTGTGTATGTGTGCGCGCGGCGCGATCACGGTGACCTTATCTCAAAAATAAAATTAAAAATATATAATAATAATAATAATAATATATTTTTTTTAATTTAAAAGGAAAGATCACGATCGAAAACATTCCCCAAGCCCAAGCCCACCAAGCCCAGGCTCAGGCCTCAGTCACCCTTTGGAATTACTTATTTTAGCCTCACGCCTAAGTAATAATCGACCCTTTTGAGGACCATCGGAGCTTCGAGTAACCGAACGATGTGCTGTAAAGTACACCACAACCCCTGAGCCATATGCTTTTTTTGAGCCATCACACGTTTTTATCCAAAAATTCATCGTAAAAAGACATTAAAAACATCAAAAAAACAAGTGAAAATGAGGTGCAAAATGCCCAAAAAATCAAGCGGTTAACCTTCGAGGGGATTCATCGACGTTTGTAGGGTGCCAAAGGCACATGCATCTGCGCTTTGGTCGTGTGCTAGAGACCGAGCAACTAGCATGCACTTCGACTTACGCGGGTTCTCAATACCCACCTACCTTAGGTTCCGGGCCCTCGGCGGCGGGGACCCAAGGTAGTACAACCCAAGACCCAAACATACCGGCTAGTGACTCTTCATCTAACTATGATATTATGGAAGGATATCCTACACCAAAACCTAAGCAAGTAAACAAAAATGTACCTGTCTGGGCTCCACAGCCTGGATCTAGTGTGTTTAGTCGCTTTATAGAAACGTTTAGTAGAGCTACTCGCTCTAGACCTGCAGCTAGTGAAGTTAATGAAGGTGAAGGAGAGGTAGATTCGCCTTGGTATCTCAGGGGGAGCCTATACTCCCCAAGAGTGTCCACGTCGATATCCTGTCCCCTGCTTTCATGGAAAACCCTGTAAAGCAATCACTCCTCGAAGCTCTATTACCCGATGGTAGGAGTCTTTCGGAGGTGCAAGAAGTTGAGCGCTATATGCAAGCGGCTAGGGAGAGGGAAATGGAGAGTTTTTTAGAACAATGATAGGCATAGCAATCGAGCAATCGAGTGCTCCTAAGTTAGTAGGCAATGTGGGTCAAACTGTGGGTAACAACAATGCTTCCACCTCAAGGGAAGCCTCTAGTACGCCGGGCCTAGAAGGGTTATTTCTCAACGAAAATTGGGAATATGACCTACAAACTGAAACCTTGACTGACTTGTACAACGGTTATACATACCATATAGGTTGGTTAGAAGTTGTACAATCTACTTCTAGCACCACAAGTCTAGAGGAGCGGCAACAGATGGTCTGCAATGTCATCCATAGCATTATCCAATCAAAGAGGAAAAACCGAGGGATTAACATTCCTTCTATGGGCCTTATGAGATTCTTGGATACGGGAAAGGCCAGACAACCAACACTATCATAGATGGAAGATCCTTCAGTGAGTCCAATGGACCCTTCATATATTGTGTCGCCTGGGAGTTTTGGTACAGTCTGAACCCACAAGTAGTAGTTTTACTTTTCCAAATCTAGATCATCTGTCTCTCGGAGACACTACGGCTATGATACCTACTCTAGTGATGAGTACAAAAAAGTACACCTTGGACCTCGTTTGTTAGCACTGCACCGCTACCTAGTAGCACAATGCCCCCAACAATACCTACAAGTGTGCATAAAGCGTATGTACCTGTCACACCTCATGCCCACGTAGCTCCCACACCCCAATTATGCCAAGGGATCACACTCCACAGTGGCATTATCCGAGCTCTTATTCAAGTTGGGCCATACCGTTTAGCAATAACATGTCGTATCCGACACCGGCTATGCCTAGGGCCATACCTATGAACTTTGGACACCATGTGGTACACCACCATACGAGGTATGGGACTCGAGGGCCGTGCGTATGCCAAGGCCAAGGCCAACTCCCATCCCACATGTAGTTCCAGAAGCACCCGCACCTGTGGCCACTATACCTGCTTATTTAGGAGATTTGGCAGCATTTGCTCAAAGCATCGATCAATCTATTACTGAGAATATGCGTAGCACGCCTGATAGAGAGCCTAGAAGTAAGGCAATACAAACAACCAAGCTCACACAAAAGTTTAGTGGAGACGGGGATGTGAGAAAGCATATCAAAGTGTTTGAACAAATATGCGATTTTCTAGGAGAACACAATGACCTGCATAAGAGTAATGCTTTAAGCCTAACCTTAAGTAGGAAGGCTAGGGATTGGTATAGAACCCTAAGGGTGGAAGAAAAAACGATTTACCCTACTCTTAGGAGACTGTTCTTGAAAGAATACATACAAGAGGGAGTGCTTTGGGGTGTAGCCTCTCAGCTCCAGAAACCCCAACAAGACAAAGGAGAGTCAGTGAGAAACTTTATTAGTCGCTTGAAGCATTTGAATTCTCGTTGTAATCCAAACGAGCGCTTCAATAATAATCAATTGCTTGATAAATTCATTACGGGATTATGACATAAGGATATCTACAATGGCCTAGTCATTAGAGGTATCACCACTTGGGAAGCAGTCACCAAAAATGCGATCCATTTGGAGGATAATTTAATGATTCAAGGAGGAAGAGTGTCTGTTGAGCCTAAATCTACTAGCTTGCAAGCATCGGGGCATCAACCAATGACCCTAAAGGTTATTGGTAAGGAGCCAAACATATCTGGGATGACTTTAGCAGATCTCACCAAGGCCATTCAAGAGAGTCTTAGAGACAATTGTGCTCCACAAAACAATCATATGTATCCACCAAGAAGGGAGCAACAATGGTGCTCAGTATGCTATGGTCCGCATAGTACTAGTGAATGCTCTACTTTTAGAGTAAAATTCAATGGGAATTGCAATGCCTGTGGGAGGTATGCTCATCAAGCTAAGGATTTCATAGTATTTAAGTGCGCAATGGCCAATAGACCAACCTTAGCATGGACAACACCTCGAGTGCCTGCATCGATGCAGGCCCCACCTCTTGAACAAACATCACAACACATGGTCCCTAGGACCCAAAATGTTGCTCAAATAGCACAGTTACTACCTCCAGTGCTAAGACCGAAACCACCACATCCAAGAATTACTTCTATGAATCAAGTGGGTTGTGAGTCATTTATTGCTTGTTTGGAAGGCTGTGAGGAAGATATAGACCCTAATATTGCCTATGGGATTGATGCGCTTGAAGAAAGTCCACAATACTACATAGAGGACTATTGGGGACAAGTCAAACCTGTCTATCAAGTAGCTACTCTTGCTGCAAGAGGCCAAAATATCAATTAGATTGCCAAGAGACCACCTCTTCAATGCAATGGGTGTGGAGGTCCACATCGTGTGGCCGAGTGTCCTATTAGGCTACAAAAGAATGCCACACTAATGCAAACCAATCAAGCGAGCACGTCTACAATGCCGATACTCATGTGTAATCAATGTGGCATAGCTCATTTGATTGCCCAATGTCTGAATAATCCAAATGCACCGAAGATCACGCCATTAAACTTGATTGAGGTTACCGAGGAGCCATCACAAAGTACACTTCTGGTACCAGTAACCGTACTCACACGATCGATGCTCCAAAAACAAATTTATTTTCATGAAGAAAGAGATACGATATCAATTGCCCGATCTCAGAAGAAGAAGAAAACACGAAGGAAGAGATCGCAAAAAGCAGCAAAGTCAAACCCCAGTTCAAAGACCAACATAGGGACTCCGACGTTGAAGAGGATTCTGAGTAGGTGAAGCCATGGAGACCAAAACAACCACTAAGAAAGAAACCAAGAAGGAAGATCGTTATGAGCCACAATGGCCAGGATCCAAGAAGAAGATAGGAACTTATCCAAACCCTACAGAGGAGATCGAGCGAGTGAAGCAATTAAGGAGTTTGGTAGAAGATACCCAAAGGGATCTAGAACTAGCACCTAGACAGATTTAGATTACAAACACATTGTTCCCTACACAACAACAACCTCAGAAAGTCCATAGACACCTAGCCATACCTAGCGTCATCCAAGAAGAAGGTGACTTAAAGTCATGGAAAAGTGGGCGGACTCACTTCTTGTTGGAAAGAATATTTACAGAGGGACTACCTGACCCTATCAAAGAAATGGAGATCCCATCTTCCCCACGTCAAGGGACTGAAGCCCAAAAGGTGTCGTTAAATATTGCCAAATTGATGGATTTCATGGCTTCAGAAGTTAGAACCACCACCATCATGTCCAAACTATATGGAGACCTTGAGCTATTATTAGCTCTTTGAGCTTTCCTCAATGGAGAAGTGAAGGTTAGGCTACCACAATTTGCACAGATGGATGGAGCTAGGGAGATTCCAATAGAGGAGGAACACTTAGATCCACAACCCAACCTAGATGAGAACCCTATTGTAGAAATACTAGTTAGCAAGTGGGACAATACTTTGAGGGCGACGAATCCAATGTAATTATACCAATCACTACCAAGAGATTAACATTGAATGGAATCCTTGATGGTTAGCATTGTGACTAAAAATTGATGGGAAACGATGGGAAGACCTCACCTTGGGACCACAACCATAGTAGTAAAGATGGCCAATGGGTCTATTGTTAAACCTATTGGGATGCTAGAAGATCTCAAGATCAAGGTCTTTGAACATAGAATAAGAAATACCTTCATTGTTATGGATTTCTCCAAGCACAATATGGCATCTGAGATCATCTTAGGACGTCCTTTCATAAGGGAAGAAAAAATGGTGCATGATTGGTCTAAAAACCATGTCTACTTGCAGTTCTAGGACTCTGTTATTCGAGTAGATCTTGTAATTGGTCGAGCACATCCTCTACAAAACAGATTTATAATTGATCATAGATCTGACACCACAGTTCACTTGGCCCCATTGCAGTATTGTTACGCATGTAATATGGACACTAATATTGGGGAAGATTCTCCTTATATGGATGTTCTACCTGGGATGACTGAGTCTGACAATGTGGATTTGGCCACTTAGCAGCAACCATAGACACTTGGGGAAACATGGGGATTACCTGGGTAACACCTGAGGGGGATGAAATGCCACCACTCGTACCCTTAAATATGCTAGAAGCAATGCATATAGCTTCTGATGATCTACAAGATGAAGGTTTGACTGGCATTGGAACCATTAGCGTCTCACAAGACGATAGCCCACACGATTTGGTTCAGAATCATCAATTGAAATTGACTCTAAGGACAAAGAATGTGAGTTAAATCTTAGTGCAAATGTGGGGACAAACCATTTAGGGCCCAATGGTACCCTAGATGACAATCTATCCAAGGGAGCAAAAGACACAAGTAGCGATTCATCTAGTGACTCTTCACTAGAGATCGGCCAAAATAAAAAATTAGACAAGAAGAGTAAGAGATATAAGAGGCGATGATATCGAGCAAATGTGTGTGCTAGAATAAATAAAAAGAAATCTACCACAGAATGGCTTAATTATATAGGGGCATGTGATGCTCATCGAAAGTTGGTAGATAACGGGGGTGAATACCTTCAAAGCATTATGTGGTGTAGTCCACAACCCATTGACATCGCATAACTAGAGGCTACAAAGAAGCCAAAGTTGAGCCGTACCGTAAGGAGACGACAAAATCAAGAGTTAGCTCAACAACAAAAGGAATCGAATGTGAAATCATAGTCCACAGAACAACGAGACCCCACAGACTTACAACGTGCACCTGGACATTTCAAATCCTACACCACAGAGAAACGTAAGGTTGTGTATACAAAGGCTCAAATAAAACCTATCGATGGAAGCAATGGAGTTTATGATGGTCCAGTGATAGTTAAGGAAATAGAGTTAGCAGACCCAGGAGAAGAGTCTAAACTTGTCTTCATTACCCAAGATCTGACAGAGACTGACGAGTGTGTACTTAAAGAACTTCTCAAGGAATTCAAGGATATATTTGCTTGGACATATCATGATATGAAAGGTTTTCCACCTTCCGTGGTGCAACACACAATCCCCATGAATTGCATGGGTAAACTAGTTCAACAACGACCCTACCCAATGAATTCTGAATATGCAAAGATCGTTCAAGAAGAGATTGAAAAGCTTGTGAAATGTAGATTCATATACCCTATATTGAGCACTCGAATGGGTGTCTCTAATAGTGATTGTGCCGAAAAGAATGGGAAATCAAGTGTGTGTGGATCTGAAGAAGGTCAATGCCGCCACTAAGAGGGACCATTACCCCTTGCCATATTCAGAACATGTGCTTGAAAGAGTTGTAGGGAAGGAAGCTTATAGCTTTTTAGATGGGTACTCTGGATACAATCAAATCACAATTGCACTAGAGGACCAAGCTAAAACGGCTTTTATAGCCAAATTTGGAGTGTTAGTTATGACAATGGTGTTGTAGCTCAAGACTTTTTGGTCATGCCTGTTGGAACTATGGAGGGTAATATAAACCTAGGATGCACGTAGATGATAGCCACCAAATGCACTATTGAGTGGGGGATTGGGGGTGTCACAACACAGAAACCAACTCTTAGTCTTGCCATTCAAGCCATAGTCCCTGAGATATTGCCTCTTAAGGAAATAAAACCCAAAACATTGCATGTCCAAGAGGATGAACCATATGTCCTCATAGCCCAACTCTCTAGAGCTTCAGCTGTTGTAGTTGAAATAAAGCTTGAGACACACAAGACCCATCCTAATATAAGAAAGAAAACATACAAGTGGGTCCTTAAAGCTTCTTTAGCGACCATAGCTAGTGCTCAAAGACAGGAGCCTGGTAAGAGACGTCCCACTTTCTACAAGAAATGTAAAGAAACGTTGCATTGGATTCCCAAAAAACTATTGGAAGTCCAAGGCTACTACGAAGGAAATGAACAAATCTGGGTGCCAAAACGTAAATTCTACTCTTACCTGTCACTTGACCCATGTGAGTTCAATCCTGTAGCTCCAAAACAAATTGACAATTGTGGAAAGAAAAAAATCACGGAATGCTACACATCCAGTTCCTATCCAGACATAGAAGCTTTCACACAACCTCCATCTACCATTGTACATATCCATACAAACAAGGAAGAGTTTGCACCTCTTGTTGTAAGTTCACCATCGCCTTTCCTTCTCTACCTTCACACCTTCCAATGCTGAATCTCTTGTTTCGATTTCCTCTCAAACTCCTTTGAAGCCTTCTCACGTCAAGCCCGAATCATCGTCTTGATTCACAATCCTCTACTTTCTTTGACTATTTCTCTCTCTCGCCTTCACAAACCGCAATTAACTCGGAACTTGAGACTCGACATATTGTATCGTGACCGTCATGAAGCCGAAACTAGAAACTGGTTGCCAATTAGTTGTCAATTTGCCGCCTATTAACGACCAAGCAGAATTTGTTTTGTAAATTCGATCGATTAAACTTTGAATTTCCACGAATCCTTGATTCTTTGAATTGCAAATTTGATGAATTGCAATTTGGGGTTTGTCGATTTGAGGAATTCCTTCTTGAGATTAAAATCTGGTGTCGATTAAATCAAACCTGTTTGCTCTGATACCACTATTGAGAGAAGTAGGGGGAGATCGGTTACTTAAACTATTCAACACATACTCACAAACATCACCATCAACCTGTCCACTTCTTTTCCCAATTTCCAGCACACACTGACACACACCTAGACTATGACACACACATATACACACAGAGAACATGGAATTGACGTAGACAAGATTGTAAGAGTGTGTAAGAGAATTGTAAGGGATAAAGACTTGATTAGAGAGTACACATCAAATAGAGCATAACATAAGAGAGTAGGGAAGTGAATCTGCAAGAGAAAGGCCTAAATCTAGCCCCAAACTCCATGGCACCTCTCTTGTGGAGTTGGCATTTTATATATTGTTTGTGAGTTTAAGGTGCCAAAATTTGAGTCCCCTCTTTTACAACCACTTCAGTTTTGTAAATGAGTGAAGCTCATTAGTTCTTGCATGACCCGTAAGGGGAGTTCCCACTACAACTATTTACAAAGCCATAATGGCTTATTGGAGTGAAAATCTAAAGTACTATGCGAGTATAAAATGGCCGAGAGTTATTGCCTCCACCTCAACTCCCCACATTCCACTCTACAAAATCATCATCATCAACTCAATTAGAAAAATATATAGACATCACATAATTAACCATTACACCAGCTATCCCAATTGCAACTAACCACTACAACAGGAGGGTGCCCAGTCTTTGTAACATATATGGTATGGGAGGCTACGAGTTGCGGCAACCACTCCAACTTGGATGAAAGCTGCTTAGAAAGAAGAGATCTTCGCACCGTGATCTTGGTAAAAAATCTAGACACACACGGTCCGTTGCAAGTAAATTTTTCAAACTGCTTGCACCAGAAGCATGACTTCTCCCATGCCTTACATCAGGAGATAGATCTTCCTCCAGAAAGATCGGTGATACTTGGAAATTGTTGGCAAGGCAAGGTCTATTGTTCAATTTGAGCAAGAGTGCACAGATGCTCGACATGGCCAACTATGTGTTACCATTCAAGCCGTCCACATGAGACTCTCTTTATCAATCTTCCATGAGTGTAATTTGATTTTTTTGTGGAAAAAGGCTCCTAAGAAAATACAATCTTGATGATTTGTTCAAGGATCAAGGAAGCTCAAAAACATTGGCCATGGGTCGTCAGGCCAAGTCGATACATGAAATCAGTAATCAAGCCAAGCAGGTACGGGGTACATACCTTGCAAGTATTTTTTTGCTTTCCAATGTGATGTACAATTTGACAAGATCGATTCTCTGTGAATGCTCGACAAGGTCGACTTTATTTTGCTATGACATTTGTCTATGAGAAATAATATCTGTAGCTATGAGGAATGGTAGCATCCATAGTAGCGTTCCTGAGATGTATCATGCAAAGACAAGACTTCCCACATTTGGAATATGCTATGATTATACGAACTTGGGGGGGACTTGGCAAGTGTCTACAGGTTCTTTCATTATGTGCCAAGATGGCGTATATGGTGCATACAACAACTCTCTCTCGTGCAGCAGATATGGCTATGAGTGAGATTCAAAAGAGTTTTTATTTTTAAAACTCAAGACAACTGGTTATAATAGAGCAACTAGGTTAGACAATTTCAAGTTTTCTTGTTTTTCTACATTTTAACCTTTAAGCTGGCAAGGATTTCCTATTATACAAAGCAAACTGCTTTGACAACATTCATGAGAAGCAAGGCTTCTAACTTGTGCCAAATCTTGCCATCGACTTCGAATCAACAACATTGGTATACAATTGTGGGAATTTGTCAAAGTGAGGATATAAGCTCACAATTTATGTATGACAATGGCAAATTGTGATGTATCCATGTCCACTTATGCAAGGCACTTCTGGTATCGGCTCAATCTATAGGGGCTGTCATTGTCATCAAGGGTTTACACCTTTGCGTGCACGACATGCTAGTGAGGTAGACATAATTCCATCTCATTATAGTTTACGCTTCCGCTATGACACTAGCTACTTTGTCAAGGACGAGGTAAGTTATTGATGTCTTAAAATTTTTTTTCTTTATGTTTATTCACATGCAAAGTGTCATATTTAAGTTACCCTGGTACAATCACGACCACATATAAGGTAGGTGGGTCAAGATGTGACTTATGTTACCTCTCTCTACGAGAACGTTGTATAAGCACACTATTGTACGCTTATAGGATAAGCTATGGTGCAGACATTTTCTGCACAAAAGCATATGCAGGAGGTTTCCCTCAGCCTAGCATTCCTTCTCTCTCTCTTTCCTAATTCTCTATCGGGGTAGTGAAATTAGGCACGATTCTACTAAAATCTTTCTATGTCAACATGGTAAAAGGAAGTGCTAAGAGCCATCTGTTTTTGAAGGGCTACGAGCCATCTATATTGGAATGGCCAAGAACTATTTGTTTGCAATCCATCATTGATTGCTATAAAGATCGAACAATTCTATCCAATTGAGTACCCATCGATTCTAATGGACAAGCAAGAGTCTTGCCATTACTGATTTTTTGGGTGTTATTTTAGTACTACATACTTTAAGTGTGAAGATCAAGTTGAGTTTTTGAAAGTATTAAACTCGTAAAGGATTATCTCTACCAAGGTGTATAGATGAAGCAAGTATTTTAGACAGCACGACTGTTCACAAAAACCCAAGATTATGGACTTTCAAGTCTAGAAAAGATCCAGTTGTGAAAACTATTCCAACTTGACCGGATCTCGTAATTTGTCTATAGCACTGAGAGTGTCTATACGAGCAAAGTTTTGGGGTAAGACCCAGCTCGTGATTACTAAATCACTTACTAAGTGTTGGATTCTTGGAACCTTCACACTTGCACTTTCAAGGAAAGAAGTCCACAAGCGTCCAAGGGGTAGTGGACAAGTTCAATTTCCAAAGTTGACTTCAATCATTGTTAGACATGGTAGACTGTCTTGGTCATCGTTGGCTACTAGGTTGCGCAGTTTTCATGCAAAGTTTGACCAAGCGGTTTGACTTTGCGGAAGCTAACAAAGGGGTTTGCATTGCAAAGGCAACACCTAGGGTTTTTCCAGTTGTTTATTTCAGGTTTGCAAAGTGCACGTGACTATGGGTAGGTGCACATTTTGTTCAATCTCCAGGTATGCATATGATTTGGATTTATTCTCCTTTTGAATATGCTTTGCTTGACTTTATCAAGTTGGATGAATAAGCTTGAATGCTTTTATCTATTTTTCTCTTCAGAGACATGACAAGGTCATGTAAGAGCAAAGAATTTTGGGCCGCAGTGTCCCAAATACATTTATGTATTATGGCAGTTATGGACTTATATGTAGGGTTCTATTTGGCACATGGGATACACCATGGTCCAGGAACTCACGGAGTTCGGTTTAGCTAGTGTGGAGCAAGGTTAATGAGGGTCCTCTCATTCATGTTGCTCAATGTTTATAGTTACCTCCACACACAAGTATATCTCGTCCTTGAATGATGTTCTTTTGTTAGACATCCTTATTTGAGACATATTCCACATGTGGAGAATATGAGTATATGAGTCTCTAGGACGCACTGGCATCCGTTATTTCAATTGTGTTGCGACAAAGTCCCTAGGTGCTGGTCAAATCCGTTTTATAGACCATTTTGAGCACGTAGTATCAGGAACAACTTCAGTGTCAAGGAATTGTCGGATACTTAGAACGACTTGTTAAGGTTACAAGTGCTGCTAAACAACATTGACAGATGGTTGTTTATGCATGTATCAAGGCTATGCATTGTTAATGAAAATGTTTCATTTTTTGTACCTAGAAGTGACTTACGTTTCACATTCTATTATGGTTCAAATGTTTTAGCAAGGTTTGCAAATGATTTAGTAGAAAGTATCTAGTTTCTTTTCAGAACTATTTGCACTCCTCTTTTATGTATGCTATGAGCACCATATTCACCAAAAGTATTGGCAAGTACGGTCATGAATATGCAGATTTGGATATGTTTTTGCTAAATGCATGCACATTAGGTGTTATGGGCCCTAATGTTTAGCAAAGACTGATTTGGAGCAGCATGCACATTCATAACATAGATCTCACAATCACTAATAGAGATCATGGCTCAGTTTGGGTGCTTGTGGATCTTTATAACATTGTTGATTCCTCAGCCATGTTGTAAGGCATTGTGATCCCTTTTTACCAGTCATTTGGGAAGACTGTTTGTAAACGGTGGGGAAACACACCTCAATATTGTCATTAATCCAAAGGGGATAGACATATTACAAATGTAATCTTGTGCTAATAGATATGCGAAGCACGTACGTTAACACAAAGCAATCCAATTAGAAAGTATGTATTGCTCTAGTTGGAGTTTGCTTACCATAAGTTAAAGTGTGTTTGCAACTAGGTTTAGTCTCTTCATGTATAAGTCATGTTCTCAACCTTGAACACTAATTATGGTGGGGTTGTTTAGTGATGAAAATTGATAAAAATTCAAGGAATTATACTTTGCTGATAAGTTAAATCATCTAGTTACTTTCATGGAAAGTGAAAAGAGATACTCTTTTGGGAACATTTTAGTTGTGATAACTCGTTTATCATACTCAAGTGAGTTCTAAATGGAGTCTACACGCTATTATGGATATGGACCAGTTACACAAGACGATTGCAAAGGGAGAACAATGTGGAAAATCAAGATGTTATTCTTGGTTTCATTGAACCTCCTACTGAACAGTGTTCCGCTCAATCGAATAGCTAGATCCATGAAGGATGCCACTATGGAAAACATTAATGTTCTTATGAGGATACAACTACTTTTGTTTTCGAGGACAAAAATGCTTCTCCAAGGGGTAGTAATGTAATTCCAAGGGCAAACCCAAGGGGGTCACGGACCTGGGCCAAGGGTCGGATGCTAGGTGTGGACATGGGATTCGAAAACTGGATGGCTAAGGACCTATATAAAGGGTGGTAGAGCGGAGAATCCTCAACACAGTTCCCAAGGTTCTTATACAAGTGTCCTCTTGAGATTATCATTCTCAACCACAAGAACCCTTAGCGTGCCATTCTCCATTGCAAGTGCCCGTAAGTCTTCACCTTATTTGTTTACGATGCCATGATTATGGTTTTCGATGTCTTTGGTTGAGTGGTTGTGTTGCTATCTCCACACTTAGGAGATTTTGGATCATTTTCTACAATGGTTGTGGACCTTTTTGAAGAAGAAGAAGAACCCTTGCGAGTGCCGGAAGACATTGTATGTAAAATAAGAGATTAGAGTCAACTTTCTCGAACTTGCTCACTTCAAAAATGCTGTTACAAAAATGCCTTCCATAATTATGAATTTTTTTATCTTTACATCAATGGGTAGAGGGAGTTGTGCTCTTCGATCGAGGCTATATATTACCCAAAATGGAGCTCAGATGAAGAAGTTATGATCAAAAGAGTGAAATGTTGTCTACTAGGTCAAAAACGGTTGCGCTAGAGAGAGAGAGAGAGAGAGAGAGAGAGAGAGAGAGAGAGACCTGTGCGTAGAGGTAATTTGAGGGAGTGGTGCTATTTGGCTGTAGAGCGACTACTGCCAAGTTGGGGTTCTAGGCTCAAGCTAATGTCGTGGACAAGCTTGCAGTAAGTGATGCCAAGGGTCATGAACGTGTTTGGCTGCAGAGCGAGCGTTTCTGGTTATAAAGCATGACATGAACTTTTCATAGCGCTGTGCTTTAATTTATGCTACATGCTATTTAACACTGGGAGCTTGCTATCGCCTGCGTGAGTGGTCTAGATGATGCTAAGTGGCCAATTTTGGGCTCAAAGAGCGAAAAAAGTAATTATGGATAATGGAATCTCGAGGATTAGAAACACGAGCATTATGTCATCCCGAGGATTATTGTGCCGAAAGAGGCCCATCAACTGATGCATGATCATATGTAATTTTGTCTTCTTCCTTCTGTTAATATAATTCTCTCTGCCTTGCTGGAAAATAAAATAAAATGATGCATGGTCCCGTGGCAAATAAAGTTGCATGGGTCATGACACTTCCAATACTTACTTCTTTCTGGTTCAACTTTTATTATATTCAATACTTCATGCGATACCTCCTCCGAACCATCCTTAAGTCCCAATGATAGGATTGATTTGAGATCTTTATTGTCTCTAGTAAAAAAGGGCTGGCGGATTCGAACTCAGTTTATGTGCATGAATACCTCATATACAACTCAGGTAGCCAACCCAACATCCATTCGCTCTTGTTGTGTACCGTAACCAACGAATTTAAAAAAACTCACCTGCTCTGTCTCATACCTTCAGCTCCCCAACTGTCGCCCTCCCATCTCCCCCTCAGCTATATCTAACACGGCATGGGAGATGGGATCAAAGGATCCCATCAATTTTGGGCCCCGACATTAAGCGCCCGCCATAGATCTTGTCGCGAAAGTAAACTCGAGTACCCTAAAATACCCCCAAAATTTTAAAATTTCACAAAACACCCTTATATCTATTTTGGTTGCATTGATCAAGATTTTCTAATCATTATTCTTTTTTGACAATTGAGATTTGTTTTCGAGTGCGTAACATGTAATTTGTCACAAACAATCCTGCAAAAAAAGGCAATTGTGTTAAAAAATAATGAAGCATCTCATCTCCAAAGCGTAGCTACATAAGCAACCAAATTCTTGTTATAGCATCTTGTATTGATAGACAATCAATCTTCTTAAGAAAAGCTACAAAAAAATTCATCTTTGGAGAAATTTCATCTCACAACCACGATGTTTTTTGGAAATTTGGAAAATTTGAAAGGCATTTTGGGAATTTATGAAAAAGTATTTTGGGAATTTATGAAATTTAACGGGTATTTTGGGAATTTCCACAAAGTAGATTTTTGCTATATTATTTTGGCCTCCATCTTAATATATCTTATATCATTTTGGTCTCAATCGTCAACTTCGGCTCTCTCTCTCTCTCTCTCTGACGCCGGTGGGCAGCGCCTTTAGGCTGCTGCTGCAGGCGACAGATCCCTTGCCTTTGCTTCCTGTTTCCTTCTTGTATGCTCAACAACGGTGGGCAGCGCCTTTAGGCTGCTGTAGGCGACAGATCCCTTGCCTTCGCTTCCTGTTTCCTTTCTGTATGCGTGAGCGCGAGAGAGAAATGAAATGAAATGAAATGTTATATTAACGTCTTCAAAAGGCCATAGTGACCTATGAGACCAGAAAGTTACAAGGTGGTGGATCTGATACAAAGTCAGAGTAACAAAATAACCTAATCAACAGTACAAAACAAAGATATATATTATGGGATTCTAGATTGGTCGATGTGAGCTAAGCCGAAAACTAAGCAAAAATGGGCGGCTAGTTGGGATAGCTGAATCACAAAAGATCTAGCATCGGTCGTTGGCGAATCTCATCAATTTCCTCCATGGTTAGTAGTCTAACTGGGCGTCGTGCATGGCTGGCCAGCGTGCTCTGAATCTTTTGTCGTAGCCTCCATCGATGATGTGTAGTCCTGCGCAGTCATGGGCGCCTGGATTTCCCTAGTTCAATCGCTCGGTCAGTCAATGTGCCTCTGGTGTGAGACGGGGGGGAGCTCTGCTGTGGGAGTGGCTCTTGCGGCTGTCCTGTGTCTGCTCTGAAGAAGCCTGTAATCCGTCTTTGAGACTGGTTAGCCTCGCCATTCATCAGGCTCTCTCTGTGTCTGCGCAGCTCGAGCAAGAACAAACCCAGGCATCTTTGATCTTCGTATCCCATTACTCTTGAGAGTGGTCCAAAACCCTCTCTGAACAAGCAATGGAAGCGGCCTCGTATCTCGTAGTAGACGGGGCAGTGGCATGTATAATGCAGCTCTGTCTCAGGTTCCAAGTCACACAAGGGGCATGTCCTGGCCTCTGCCGGTACTCCACTGTATCTCCCGGTTTCAATCCGCAGCTGGTGAGACGATGTGTGTAACTGGCCAATAGCACACCGTATCCCATGAGACAGGTGGGTATCCATGTATCTGGGTCTCATCACAAAAACATCTTCCGTAAGCTGGAGAAGGTGGTCTCTGTAGAAATCCATCTTCGTGCCTAGTTCTTGCTGGTTGTATCCATGTCCTCCTGGTGTCTAGCTGGGTCAGGTCTTGGCGGATGAGCTTGGTGATCTTCGACTGTGTAAGAATGAGAGATGGTGCATTTAATGAGTACTGGAATGGTGGCAGCCTGTCTATGCTGAACCCATGCGCCTGAAACCATGATCTCATCTCCCCATACCAGCATGTTGTATCTCCTTGTATGGCTAACTGTCGGGAGGACTCAAGTGCTATGCGAGCATATCTGTCTCTGGGAAGTTCCCATGTGCGGTTTATGAAGGAGACTGATCTGGTGAGCGCCTCTACCACCAGTGGGGGGGCCGCCAGATCTGCTCGGATAATGGCCCGTGGTACTGATGCCTTGGCTCTAATGAGCCGCGAGATCATAGAGACAAGAGGCTTCTCCATGTTCCCCCATCCGTCTGTGCGACCTGGCCTCCCGTGGTGATCCAATGAAGGTCCCCATATCTCAGCCCCATAGAGCAATGCTGAGGCCACTAAGGTGTCAAAAAGCCAGAGCTTCGTCCGGGGTTCCTGAAACTGAACCTGCGAACACATCCTCTTCAATCTACCCAATGCTGCGTGGGCTCTAGTCAATCTAGTCTCTGCTGCTCTTCTGAGTGAGAATGGGTCCAGTAAAAACCACTCCAAGGTAAGTGTAAGCGTCTGTGTACTCCACAGTCTCCTGGCCGTATGTGAATGTAGGTGCTGATCTCCTGATCCACTGTGGGGTGGTATTAAACACCATAACCTTGGTTTTACCAAGGTTGACAGACAAACCACTTTCGTAGGCAAACGTATGCAAAGCATCCAATTGGCGTTGCATTCCCTCTGGGGATTCGGAGATCAACACAATATCGGCTGCATATAACAAAAGTGGAATCCATGTCCCTGCCAACTGTGCACCTTTATCCCCATCCCTGTCAATGTAGTCAGAAACCTCATCCACGTACATATCGAAAAGAGTAGTAGAGAGCGGGCAACTGTGAGGTCCCCACCCCGTCGTATCAACCAGCGGATGTGATGGTGAACCTGGTGGCCACTAGATCTATTGCGGAAGCAAACAAAATGGCTCAGGGTTCGACTAGCGGACGATCTCTTATCACAGAGTGAGTCGAGTTCGAGCCTACTAGTAAGGAGATTTAGCTCCACCTCGCAGGGGAAGCGTACTTAAACTATCTAGCGATCCTAAGACCCACCTTCCAAGAGGAGAGAAACCTCGAGTGCCTTTTTCCCCATGTTTCAGAGGCACATACTCTCAAGATTTCACCGCTCTAGGGGCAATAAGTATTACTAATATCGAGTAAGAACTATGGGAACAGAGAGTTCCCGACCAATCGGGACCACCCATCTTGTAGGCATTGGCAACCTGAGCCAAGCCCCCACTTTCCACCCCCACACTCACACTTCCTTGTGTGACCTAATTACTACCACAAAGGTTGTTCAACATAAACATTCCTTGTTTAATTCCGAATCACATTGTTCGTTAAGGTAACCCTTCAACCAGTATTGCAAACAACACCAAGACAGAATTCTAGTAAAAATTCTACTCAAACTTATTCATAAAAATTCCAATGTTCTGGAGGTACAACATCCCCCCTCCAGCGAGAGTTCACTCCTCCCGTTGTCGCCTAGCTGCCCATACAACTAGGTATGTCCATCGCATAGAAAGCACGTCATGGACACTCCCACCGCATCGAAAGCAAGACGTGGGTTCCCACCGCATAGAAAGCAAGTCGTGGATTCAAGCGCCCTTAACGAGGAACTCTGCCCCCTGTGATCAGTAGGGGGGTCAAGACTGATTCAACATTGGAAATAAAATGAACATGTCGAGCTAAATTTTCCCTAGCAGACATTCTTTCCTCTTGCAAACAGCATACCCATCAATCATTTCCTTCCTACTTTAGAACTTAACGTACAATGAATTCAACGCCGAGGTTTCCATCGGATTTCTCCAACATGTTTGGGGATATGTTTATTCCTAACTAAACGTGTGCAATGTTAAATTAAACAACTTGAATGAAATTATGACCTACCTCTTCCATTTCTTCGTCGATGGCCCGTGAGATGGCCGGTATTTGTTCCTCCATGGGAGCTTTTCCCTTTCCATTGACATTGCTTGTTCCTGCCTCGCGGTCGTGGGCACCACCGAAGCGAGTTCTCTTAACCAGAGCCATTTTACTCACTACTTTAAATAATTAGCTTGGAGAAAAAGCTACGGTTCGCAAGCGTCATAACAACCCAATAGATAGATTGGCAACATTAATTAATTCCCCCTATATGAGAGGTCTAGATTTTTCATATAGCAATCATTATGGATGACACATAACCCTATGGGAACTGGCTCTAAAGATAATTATTTGGCTTACATGATTAAGAATAATAGGATTTCACTAATGGAATTACCAGAGAGATGAATTAAGTATGATTAATCTCTTTCCCAACAAATAGATGGTGCAGATTCACCTTATGCATAGGTGTGCGGAAAGTCAACTCTTAGAGACTTAACGACGGATTAATTTTTTCTTAATTACATCTTAATGCATAAGAGAAATGAATTTAATTGAGCTACAATATTAATGAGTGATAGAAAGAGTGATTCTCATCAATCTACACAATTATCAGCTTACTGATTAATTGCTATGCTACCTAGAGAGAGAAAACTCTAATAATCATGCACTAATCATTAATCAAGAGTGATGAATGGCTGATAATTCAGCTATGGGATGATGACTACATAATATAATATGGTTAAGGAGAATTTAGAGAGTATTTATAGAGAATTACGACTAGAAATAAGCATAATAGACGAGGAATTTAGATGGTGATGAAAAGAATTTACAGAAGGCATTAATTAAACCGTGGTTATCGTGATTAAGGGCTGATAATCTTCTCAATTCTCTGATCTAATCGAGCTCCTTGAGGCGAGAATTCGACAGCACCTCCCTCCTTGCTTCTCCTTCAAAAGGTGTGTGTACCGGCAGCACCTTCCTAGTGTGTGTATGTATGTGTGTGTGTATTGTGTGTGTGTGTGTGAGCATATGTGTTTGTGTGTGTGTGTGAGCAGGCCTTTAAATAGGCTCATCCAAGCTGAAAATCGACCAGCCTTGCTAAATGCATTTGCAGGAGCACTCAGTCTCTGCATTGGCAAGTCCAGTTCCCCTACCCACCAAGTGTCAGGTTGGCTTGGTTAACTGGCTCTGAGACTTAGTTAGTGGATTGGCAGCTTTCCCAGGACTCCCACAAGGCAAGAGGGCGCCCCCTAGCTGCTAAAGCTGATCTGGGGTGGGCTGGAACCTGTTCCCACACAGCCTCGGGCCCCCGGTACCTCCCTGGACAATTTTTAGGAAATTTGGTTCTAGGCTAAAACGGGTCATACGAGTCGGATTTTGATGCCAAATATTGCTATACGAAGCTCTAACTAAGACGTACTGGCCCGAGTACCTGCCATATTTAGCAGCCCTCGGGTCCGAAAATGCATTTTTTTCAATTTTGGGGTACGGGTGCAGTTTTTCGAGACGGTCAAAACTGGACGGGTCGGGTGACCAAAAACTTACTATTTTTAAAAAAAATTCACAAAAATTATTTTAATTCACATTTTGAAGCTTTATAACATTCTTAACATCAGGGCACTGACAGAATTCGAAAAACTGCTAAAAATAGTAACTTTTTCCATTATATTCATTTCAAGGTACAAGGGTGCTCTATTTGATCGGGGTCAGAGACCTTACAGCAACCCTGCTTCACCCCAATAGTGGAGTGAACCGGTATTGAGAGTCCCTCCAGGGTGCGTACATGCCCTACTACTGATCTGTATAATGCCATGATCCCCCAAATGAGCTCTGTGGGTACTCCCATTTCCTGTAATCTGCGCATCAGTCTAGCTCTGGGTACCGTGTCGAAAGCTTTGCGGAAGTCCACAAAGCTACAATAGATCTATCTCCCATGAGATCTTCCTTCCTCGATGATGGCCCTGAGTGTTAGGATATGGTCAAGAGTAGAGAAGCCTCTCCTAAATCCTGCTTGCCCAGTTGCACGTATTCCTTCCCTCTCTGCCCATCTACTTAGCTGTTGCTCAAGAATGGATGCATACAACCGTGCCAGTGTGTGCCCAATCATAATAGTGCGATAATTCCCAGGCTCCATGGGGTCTCATGATTTGAAGATAGGTACGATTGTAGATAGGCTCCAAGTGTCCGGTAGGCCCTCACACATGGCACGGTTAAACATAACTGCTAGAAGCTCTGCTAGTAGGTCTTTGGCATGCATGAAATGCTCAGCTACTAGGCCCTCATGATCATATGCTCTCCCAGTCTTTATCCTGTCAATAGCTTTCTTCACCATCTCAGCGGTGAAAAAGACACATGTATGTCGGCATGGGTCAGGGGGGTTGGGGAGGGGCGGCTGTTCAGGTACTGTGTACAAAGATGATGCGTACTAACCCCAGGTCTCCGTGGAGGAAATAGCAGGGGGGGGGGGGGGGGGACTGCTCATGAAAGAGCCGCCACGCCTCACGCGAGTCTTGACTTAAGAATAGCTGATATAGATCCTGCTCGAGTCGAGCCAAAAAAGCCCTCTTCTTCCGCCGCACCAGGCATCGAAAGTCCAACTGTGACTGTCTGTGAGTGACGTCCCCCAACAACACCTCCCTTTGAAGTCTGGCTCTAGTATGGCGGCACTCCTCACCGTACCAGCTGTTCTGAGGCATGCTCCCAGATCGGCGGCTCTGCTCAGGCTGGGTGTGTGGGTATGCTTCTGCTGCTGCCTCATGTAATGTCTGTGTCAGTATAGTAGTTAGCTCCTTCAGAGGTCGCCCCGGGTCCTTAGTGCATAGGCGTCTGTAGACTCCGTCCATGTATACAGAGTCCATCTCCCTTGTGAATGTGTAGCGAGTAGTGGCTGCTACTCGTGGCCTGTGTGCTACACTGAATTGGAAAGAGATGGTCATTGACACCAGAGCATGATCCACTGCCACCCCGACCGGTCTGGGCCCAACTGTGAGATCCTGGATACTAGAGATGAGATTCGGTTGTGCCATGACATAGTCCACCGTGCTGGCTCCATGTCTGTGTGGGAAGCATGTAAAACCTCCCGCAGCAGGGAATCTCTGTAGGCCGTTCAAGATGGCCAATCCATGTGCAGTGCCCATGTCTATTAGGTGTTGCCCATACTCAATATATTCCATATCGTGTGATAGTCTGGAAAGGCCCGTATCTGCCACATTGCATCTCCTCTGAAGTATCATAAAACACTGCCTAGTGATGGGCAGTCCTAGCATTGAAGCCCCCGAGGATGATAATGTCACCGTCCCTAGAGAACTCCCATATGTCATCATCCAAAATAGAGAAAGGGGATTGTCCCCTGGGTGGTGCATAAACTGATGTACTCGGGGGAAAGTAACAAATAGCTAGATAGAGGTATCTGCCTATCTCTGCTTTCAGTCTCACCCACATGTACCTGGCCTGCTCGTCCCTGCAGGCTATATGTATCAGTGGCTGCAGATCCTCTCTAAATAACACTGCCACTCCTCCCGAGCCCCGCCCTCTGTGCTCTGAGCGTGTCTCTTGTTTGTAGGCTGTCTCCCACCTATATCCACTGATGTGAGGCATGGATTGCCCCGGGGCCTGGTGTGTCTCAGAGTAGAAGATGATGTCTCTTCCAGTAAAGCTATCCTCAAAAGCACCCACATCAAGATGCATAGATCTGCAATTCCAGGCAGCTACTTTGAGTGTGGTCCCATAAGTCTCGCACCGTCATGTGGAGCGTCGCTCCAGTATTACTACTTTTCCGTCTCGGTAAAAAGAGATCTTGCCTTTTCCCCTTGCCGCTCTAATCTCCGGCATTACTTCCTGCATATGAGCGATCTGCGAGAGGGTGAGATCGTCCCCGAGAAAGATGCCAGTCTCTTTAAGAGTTGGTCTTTTCTTCAAGAATGACTTCTTTGCTTCCATGGAGGGAAAACGGAGGATGAGTGCTCTTTCTTTTGAGGTTTCTCCATTGCCTCCATTTTTCTTTATGTTGCACACTCTCCATGCCCTTGTGTGTGTCGTCTCATGAATCCCCATCAAGGCTGGGAGTTCTTTTACTTCTTCGTCCACATTGCCTTTGTCTTTAAGACCGCAAATTCTCACATGTAAAGCGCACACCCTTCTCCTCTGCTCCTCCTCTAGTGTCTGGTTAATGATGTTGTTGGGTGTGGATGTGGGCGTTATCTCCTTGTCTTTTCCTTTTTTGACCACCTTGATCCATTTCTCGGCTTCGTCCGCCTTTTGTTGGGTTTTGGTAAGAACATCCACCCAAGAAGTCGTCATTTCTTTGTGCTGTTCTTCTCCCTCTTTGATGGCCCATACTTGTTCCTTGATCGTGTTGATTTCTTCAATTACTGAGGGTTGCAGTTCGCCCTCTTCCAGTGTGTTTCTTGATCGGGCTTCGGCGAGTTCTTTCTTGAGTGATGTGATCTCTTCCTCTTGGGTCGTCACTCAGTCTTCCAGTGTGCTTATCTTGCTCTCTTGGATCAGCACATGTCCTTCGAGAATGTTTATTGTGCCCCAGAGATTGCGGTTCAACTTGGTGATGGTCTCCGTCATTTCTTCTTTGCATTTTTGAATGGCATCCTCTAGGGGGTCGGCTTTATCGTTTGTCTTCCTCATGCTTGATCACTGTCCGCAAGGGGGGGGGGGGGGGGGGGGGGGGGTTAGATGCACGTGTGCACCCACACTAGCAACGGTCTCGACAAGTGGTGGAGCGCGAGGCGGTACGGCCCGGGGGTGAAAACGGTAGTTACGAGAGAGAGAGAGAGGGGGGGGGTGTGGGAATAAGTATGGTAGATAGAGTGGGGGGAAGGGGGGCGGAAAAGAAATAAAAAAATAAAATAAAATAAAATTAAAATTTCTCCCTACGCGTAGAGGATGGACGTCCTACGCGTGAAAGAAAAAAGGGGGGAGGTGTGGGGGGGGGGGGGGGGGGGGGAAAGAAAGACATACTACGCGTAGGAAAGGGGGGGGAGACATGCTACGCGTAGAGGTTGGGGGGCTAGGGCAGCGTGGAGTGGGCGCGTGGTGCAGCGCGCGAGCAGGGCAGGGCGGTGGGGGTGCAAGGCGACGGGCGCGCGGATGCAGTGCAGGGTGGGAGCGAGGGGCAGGGCGCAAGCCAGGTAGCAGCACAACGCGTCAGCGAGTAGCGCACGCGAGCAACACAGAGAGAGAGGGGGGGGGCGGGGGAATGCAAAGCGCGTGAGCAGGGGGCAGCGGGAGCAGGGGGCAGCGGCAAGAGAGAGAGAGAGAGAGAGAGAGAGAGAGAGAGAGAGAGAGCTAGACCGGGCCTCGTTAGTCTCTCTCTCTTGAAGATGTCGTGTTCAGTCACCGGTGGCGCTCACTGTGTGTGTGTCGCGCTCGCTGTCTCACCGGGCTGACTTGTGAGACTCAGAGCACACTCGCCGTCTCCCTCAGGCTAGTATGGCCAGATGAAACCATTTGCACCCATGTGGCCGCCTGAATTCCTCGACACATTTGCACGTCAAAACTCCATGAAAACGTATACATTCCACAAATGACGTGCGCGGGCAATGTTGTTAGTCCAAATGGCTCTCATACCCCAGGTTGTGGGTTCAAGCCTCCCGGGGAACGATGGGGGGGGGGGGGGGTGTGTAAACTCGGGTACTCGAGTTTACATCCCACCATAGATCCCATCTCCTCCCATGTCCGATATAGACGAGGTCACCCCCCCCCCCCCCCCCCCCCCCCCCCCCCCCCCCCTCTCTCCTCTCTCTCCACGCGTTGGAATCAAGAGTGGGGCGTAGATCCCATCTCCTCCCATGTCCGTGTGAGATGTAGACGAGGCCATTCCCGCCCCCCCCCCCCCCTCTCTCTCTCCCTCCGCGCGTTGGAGTCAAGACTGGGGCGTAGATCCCATCTCCTCATGTGCCAAGATTCTTTCTTTTTCGAAAATCGTAGGCACATAATATACTTTAAGAACATTAGCGCGCATCAAGTGAAGACCCGCGAGAGAGGGAGGGAGTGTCTCTTCCGTGTCTGATTGAAAATGTCAGGCATCAACAGGTAGAGCCCCTGGATGGCAAATTGAGCTTCGCTTTGCGAGGAATGCATGGCAGACGAGACTGTGCCTGTCGAGGTTAAGCACACTCAGCTCTTCATCGGCGGAAGATTTGTCTCCTCCATTTCTGGTAAGACACACACGCGCGCGCACACACACACACACATTCACGCAGTTTTTCTGTACTCTCTACTCCTTTCTGCGCGAATCAGTGTTAAACTATGAGAGAGAGAGAGAGAGAGAGAGAGAGAGAGAGAGAGAGAGAGAGAGAGAGAGAGAGAGAGAGAGAGAGAGAGAGAGAGAGAGAGAGAGAGTGTATATCAGTTTCTTCGAGAAGCAATCAGTTTGAAATGCCATTTGAATTTTTTAGGTAGGACGTTCCCGACATATGATCCTCGCAGTGGCGACATTATCACCTACATATCTGAGGGTGATCAGGAAGATGTGGACTCAGCTGTGAAAGTTGCCCGAGAGGCCTTTGACAAGGGACCATGGCCCCGTATGACCGGCTATGTAAGTGCTTCATGATCATGATTGTGTGTGCCTGAATATCATAGAGACTTAAGAGAATTTTGTTACATTTTTGCAGGAACGGGGTCGATTGCTTTTCAAGTTAGCAGACCTGTTGGAGCAACACAGTGATGAGATTGTGGCCCTTGAAGCATTGGATAATGGAAAGCCTGTAGTGATAGCCCAGATGGTGCATGTTTTAACAATTAAGTACCTTCGTTCGCAAGCAGGTAATTTTGAATGGAAGTAGTGGTTGGATCATTATGCCAATAAATCAATCCTGGTCTGTCAACCTTTTACTCTTTTTTTTTTGTAAAGATAAATCTCATGTAACTGTGTTATCTTGTTGAGATTGTTATGGATTGTATCTTAGCACACAAGAATTTGCTGTAGAATACATCTTGCCATAGATTTACAATACCAACTATGATGGTATGGATCTTCTTTTATCATGTTTTTCACATTAGGCATTTGGCAGGTTGGGCAGATAAAATAGCAGGGCAGACATTGAAGGTGGATGGGCCTTTTCATGCTTTCACATTGCTAGAGCCAATTGGTGTTGTGGGCCAGATTTTGCCATGGAACTTTCCAACATACATGTTCATCACCAAGCTTTCATGTGCGCTTACTTGTGGGAACACGGTGGTTGTGAAGCCAGCAGAGCAGACCCCTTTATCCACTCTCTTTTGTGCACATCTTGTGGCTGAGGTAGCCATACTTATTGATTGCCTCTCCAACTATTTACTGAATTCAACACCTTTTAAAGTGTATTATTGTTACAGAATTTTTGAGAGTTTGTACTGCAAGTTTCTTCAAATCTAGAATTTGAGTTACTACACACATGTCTAGCCTGCTTGATTTTCACTTCCACGAAAACACGCACACAAGCGTAGGCTCTCACACAGCACACATACTTAGTGTACATATGTGTGTGAGTGAATTTATATTTACATCCTTAACTGTAGAGGTATATGCATGTATGCTTTGTGTATCTGTGTGCATCTCTCCCTCTGTCTCACACACACACACACACACACACACACACACACACACACACACACACACACACACACACACACACACACACACACACACACACACACACACACACACACACACACACACACACACACACACACACACACACACACACACACACACACACACACACACACACACACACACACACACACACACACACACACACACACACACACACACGCGCGCGTGCGCGTACACTTTTTTGCTAGAAAAGGAGGGTTTCGATTCTTTTTTCTTACGTAAGGCTGGGTTCAGACTGAACCAGCGGAAGAAACAAGCCTTCCTAAATGTCCCGCCGCCTAGTGTGAACAGTGTGGAGGAGAAAAAGTGAAAAAGTGAAGGGGGTTTAGAGAGGCCATCAACTCTTCCGAGAGGGGGAGGGGGGTCGGAAGAAAAATGGAGGGCCCGGCGGAAGAGTGCCTCAACTACAACCAATGAAATTTCGCCATGAAGGATCGACGCCCCTTTGCATTTTTCTTCCGCCGCCTAGTCTGAACCCACCCTTAAAGTTACAAAGCCCAGAGGCATTACATAAGGCCTTAGGGATCACAAGATAAACCAGAACTGGCAGTGAAAAGACCTCTGAAATACAACAATAATCACAAACCATAGGGGAAAAACCATCAATGATAGAGTTACAAAAGATGGTAATACATCGAAGGCTAGGGACCAGGGAGAGTAGGGTGACTGTAGAAGAGAGCTGCACACACAAAGCAAACAAAAAGCAGATAAGCAACAAACAAGCAGCAAACACCGAAATATGAGGCAAAAGCTTGCATAGAAAGAAACACAGAAAGAAAGAAAAACGTCACAAGCTCACAGACAACAATTGCGAGGGGGGGGGGGGTTGCATTATTTTTTCAAGACATGTTAGTGCTGGAAGCATTGTGAACTAATTGTTTGCGGTTGGCTACAATCAAGCAAAGTGTAAAAGTGCTTCCTGTGCAGGCAGGAATTCCAGCAGGCGTCGTGAATGTTGTGCCTGGATATGGTCCAACTGCTGGTGCTGCCATTGGTCGCCACATGGAAATTGACAAGGTCAGCGTGCGATTATTGCTTTCTAGCATCTAATGTTATTAGTGCCTATGTGAGTGTAGATCCATGGGTTTTGGCCTTGTCACACTCTCTGCTCTTGATTTACAGCTGGTGTTCACAGGGTCTACCGAGGTTGGGAGGCTGTTGATGGAGGCTTCAGCAAAGAGCAACTTAAAGCCCTTGACATTGGAGCTTGGGGGCAAGTCTCCTTTGATTATCTTTGATGATGCAGATGTTGATGAAGCAGTTGCTGTCGCAGATGGTGGCATCTTCTTCAATATGGTGGGCACTTCATGATGTTTTGTGACCATCTCAAAATGTAATTGTGGTTCTTTCATCTACCATGGCAAGGCAAGGTGGTGTTTTAACCTTCTAAATGCAGGGCCAGGTCTGCACAGCTGGTTCACGAGTTTATGTTCAAGAGGGCGTTTATGATGAGTTTCTGGAGAAAGCTGTCAAACGAGCTCAACAAAAAGTGATAGGAGATCCTTTCAAGGCTGGGGTAAATCATGGCCCACAGGTGCATGAAGCGGCAACTATTTTGTACCCAAGTGTTGCCATCCATTTTACTGCACTGATGTGGCAAGCTCTTTTGTTCAGGTGGATCAAGCTCAGTTTGATAATATACTTCATTACATAGCTCTTGGAAAGGAACAAGGAGCCAACTTGGTGACTGGGGGTAAACGGTCTGGAGTGAAGGGTATGTTTGTAGAGCCGACGATATTTGCAGACGTTAAGGTGAAGAGGGTTTGAACCTTAGTGCATTTTCATGCAAGTGGGTTTACAGGAGCTACCTAGACCATGCACTTTCTCTAAAAAATGTGTTTGCTTTTGACAGGATGATATGAGTATCGCAAGGGATGAGATATTCGGTCCTGTGATGAGTGTCATGAAGTTTAAGTGCGTGCATTACTTTTCCTTGGTATCGCAGGATCTTTGGTTCTGCTGCATAAGCTTTTGCTTGGAATTTTATTTCATGTTTTATTGTGTTCTGTTGTAGAACTCTGGAGGAGGTGCTTGAACGTGCTAATGGCACCATTTATGGGCTAGCAGCTGGGGTAATGACCAAGAACATTGACCTTGCAAACCGGGTCACACGCGCCTTGAAGGCAGGAACAGTTTGGGTTAACACATACAATGTTCTGGATCCAGCTGTACCGTTTGGTGGCTATAAAATGAGTGGGTTTGGGAGAGAAAATGGACTACGAGGTTTGCAAGAGTACATGCAAACAAAGAGTGTGATAACAAGACTGGTCTTACCTTCTTGGCTCTAAACGGTGTCGAGCAAAACTTTTGCTAGAAAACACAAAAATAAGAAGAGATTTACCATGAATAAAGGGTACTGATCTTTCCTTGACAATGACCCGGTGCCCAACTCTTGGTTTGATGAAGTCATATTGTTAGTGACAATGACCCGGTGCCCAACTCTTGGTTTGATGAATAAAGGGTACTGATCTTTCCTTGACAATGACCCGGTGCCCAACTCTTGGTTTGATGAAGTCATATTGTTAGTGATCAGCTGGTATCAGGCATGTATACGAGTTGCATTTTATGGAAGAGAGAGAATTGTTACTCCTTTGATGTGATTTTCTTGTGACATCACAGTGCGCTAACCAGGGGATTGTACCCCTTATTCTTTTACTGATTTATTACTTGTGTTGTTATGTGTGTGCAACAACAATGTGAGTATTCTGTTCTTGAGCATTAGTAGATGTTTGTTGCAATTAGCAAGCATATATGTCGTGAGGACTTTCAGGCCGATTGGGAAAATGCTGTTATATTTGAGTGACAAGTGGATTCATCATACTTCCTTCATTGAATGACAGATAGTGGTCTAAATTTACCATTTATACTGGGCTTTTACAATTAGTCCTTTTGTTAGAATATATTGAATAGTTTTGTATGGCCAGCATAGCTCATTTAGCATAAGCTTAGAACCTAGCTTGGCGATTTGTCTTTGAGAAGACTTGTGTGTGGGGGTTCTTTCTTTGGCTTTCTAAAATAAGCCTTAGTGAAGAAGAGAGTTAATCGTACATCTGAATATGTAATCATTTTTTATGCTTGTGGACATATGTTGCATGTGAAACTTTGAAATCTTCTTTGTTCCTTAGTTTGTAAATTGGTCTCTTTGATTTAGACATTTTTTCTTTTGGAGTGCCTTAGTGTAAGATATTTTGATGTTACAAGCTTTGACACAAGGTTTTCATAATTTGGTCTAGCCATCAGATTCCAAAACCTTAAGGTGTTATGGACCTTTGATCTCTCAATTTGTGCAAGCCTTGTTTGTAGTTGGGCTTACCCCAATAGTTGCCTCTTAAGACATAGGCTTTATAAGCCATGCAGGCTTCTATGCCACAAAAGACTTCTATTGCGCCCAACAATGACTTTGATACTAGTTGATAGCTTAGGGTTGGCAACCTCCTAAGAGGTCACATGTTTGAGTATTTTCATCGCACAATCGTGCTTAACTTGAAGGTTTCCATAAATTGGTCTACTCATCTAGACCCCAAAACCTTAAGGTGTCAAGGTCATCCGATTTAGCTAATTGATGCAAGCCTGTCACAAGTTTGGCTTACCTCAATAATTTTGTAATGGAATTGACCTATTAGCTTGAGAGTAGCAGAAATTAGAGAGTACTTTTGTGAAATTATGTTGTGAGCATAGCGGGTGAACATAATTGACGATAGCAACGTTAAAATAGCATTTAGTTAACTTGGCATGAACAATACTTTTGCAAGAGTGAGAGTTTAGAGAACATGACAACAGTTGAGGATTGGATTTATGTGGAGCCGGTCCCCCCTCCAATATGCATTTGTATTATGGTTTCTTTCATCAAGAGAGACTTGTTACAATACAATCTTTGTCATGAAATATAATATCTAACTTTATCAAATGATTTTCTCATATTAAATTGATCATCTAATGTGGGAGAATAAACGGGAACAAGAGTTAGAATAGAGATAGGTGTTTCTACATCTATCTCAATACTGGATCAAAAGGAGAGATGTTGCATCTCAATAGGGGTCTAAAAGGAGATGGTCTATCAAAAAGTAATGTGCAATAAGTGCTTCTAAACTTATCTCAGCAAAGGACCAAGAGAAGAGATGGTTACATCTCAATAAGGGTCCAAAAGGAGGTAGTCTATCAAAGAGCAATGTGCATGTAATGGAGTTTAAAATACCTTAGGGTTAGCTTCGGCAAACTAGGGGGTGAGGACCCGATCTAAGCTTGAGGTGCTTGATAACTAAGGTGCGGATTTGATGACTAAGGTGCTTGTCATGCGTGATGACTAAGGTACTTGAGGTGCTTGTCATACTTAATGGGAGGTAAGGTGCTTGAGTCAAAAAGAGACCCTACAAACTTAATGAGGAAGGTGCTTGAGAAGATTCTTATATATGCGGGGTAAGGTGCTTGAGTAAAAAAGAGACCCTACAAACTTAATGAGGAAGGTGCTTGAGAAGCTTCCTATACATGGGGGGTAAGGTGCTTGAGTTAAAAAGAGATCCTGTAAACTTAATGAGGAAGATGCTTGAGAAGCTTCCTATGCATGAAAATCCCAAAGTTACGGGAATCTTTGACTGAACTTTCCACTCACCCAAAGGGCACCCCTTTTTCAAAGGGCACATGGGACACATGTCAGACTCTCCTTATGCTTGACCACATGGTGTGTTTGAATGCTATTGGTTAGGCTAAAGAGGGGTCCAATGAGCTCTAGTTCTATCCAACAAATATTTAGATATTTTCAAGCTCTCTCTCTCTCTAAGGGGTAAGGAGGATACTTGTCGAAAGACTACCCATGTACTTGAATACATGCAACATGTGATTGGCTAGAGGGAGAGGGGTCCAATGAGCTTGCAGCATGTGGAAAAGTTACAACTCGCCCCAAGCAAGCAAGGGGGGTGCTAGGGGGATATACACCACACACTCTCATTTTGTGGATTCATTCTCACTTGGTAAAAGTTAAGGAACTCCACCTCTTTCTCCAAGCTTGTGAGAAGTAAGAGCCTACACCAACACTCTTGGCTATGGAATGCAAATCCAACCAAGAGCCATGCTCCAATGCTTAAGCTTGCCATCTTCTCCATCTTCATTACTATGTTATTATGTATGCTAGCAAGAAGAGCGATGATAAGTGAGGAACTATTTCTTTCTCATATGGAATGTTTCTTCTTCCTCTTCCCTACCCTCATTTCCCACCAGCTCTCTCCACCTTCGAAGGTGTTTGAGGCCTTGGGACTGAGGCTTGGGATAGTTAATGCTTTCTACAAAGTTTATGTTATGCTTGTGATGCATGAAGCTTTCCATCTTCAGTGCATCACCTAAGTCACAAGAAACACAAAGATTGTATTGCAAGCCTCTCTTGATGGGAGAAACTATAATACAAATGCCTATTGGAGGGGGGGAGGGGACCGGCTCCGTATGAATCCGTTCCTCAACTTTTGTCATGTTCTCTAAACTCTCTCTCTTGAAAAAGTATAGGTTATGCCAAGTTAACTAAGTACCATGTTTATGTTGCTACCATCAATTAAGTTCACCCGCTATGCTCACAAAGTAATCTCACAAAAGTGTTACATCTAATTTCCTAATTCCACTACTCTCAAAGTTCATAGGCCATTTCCATTACATTGGTATCAGAGCATTTGGTTTCTCTTTTCTTGCTTAAGAAGAGGGGTCCTTAAGTAGACTATTAATGGTTTTTTTGTTAATTATATTAGGGTAAGTGGGATTAGGATCTATTATCGGTTTTGTTGAGCCCACTATGTGGGATATGGTGCACACTTCGGGAGCTTTGGTCTTAATAATGGAGTCTTTTAGACTTGCCTACGGCTTTAGCATTACTGAGCCATAAGAAGTCCAAAAGGAGCTATCCCTCGACAACTTGGCTATGTTATACTGACTCCACTACTCTTTATAATTAACCAATTCGAGCCGTGGATGTAGATACTTAAGTGCCTATTTTCAAAGGTTAAGAGGAGTAGCAACTAAGGTTTTGAATTGCCAAAGTATACACTAAATAAACACATAAGTTCAATTAACATGGCTGACAATAACCAAGAGAGTAGAATGAACATTGATAACTTTGATTTTGCACATGAAGGTGCTAATGATGACGCCCCCATGTTTGTTAATTATCTTGTCACTAGGTTGCAACAAGCTATGTGCAACCTCGCTTTGCAAGCCAAAGTTACTCAACAACTTCGTGCTTATGGGATTTCCTTTCCTCTCCAAGAGGAGAGAGAGCTTAGGAGGCCTCTTGACGAGACCCCCAAAAAAAGACTCTCTCCCATACGAGAGGAGGAATCCAAAGAACAAGAAAGTTATGAATCCTTAAGTTCCTCCGAAGATGTGGCTCCACAAAGACGGCGGTCTAAATGATCGCCAACTCCTCCCAAGAGGAAACGGTCAACCCATAGTCCTTTTCTTTGTCACTCCGAAAGAGAAGAGAGGAAACAAAGGAAGAAAAGGGAAAGAAAGAGGTCACCCTCTTCTTCTAATTCTTCACCTTCCTCCTCTTTCGATGAAAGCTATTCTCCTAGAGAATACAAGATGGGAGGAAATCGCAAATCTTACTCTGCATGGCGAAGGTCACAAAAGGTCAAGAAGTTCAAAGAGGGAGGAAAGAGTATCTCTTTTCTTACCTATGATGGCACCTTTGGTGCTACCGACAAAGTATTGGCCTTCATCCAACAATTTGATGTGGCCTTTGGAGATGAGGGCTTCACGGAGTCCTCCAAGCTACGCCATGTAGCTATGCACTTCCAAAAATCGACTCGTCAATGGTGTGCTAGCCTTCGTGGCAACGGCGAAGCCCCAAAGACATGGAAAACTTTACAAGTTTCCATCATGAAGCAATTCCTTGCAAGAGATGCAAAGGACAAAGTGCTCACCGAATGGCGGGTTTTGAGGCTTCTCTCTCATGAGTCTATCCACAAATATGTGGATAAGTTTTGGGATTTATATCTCAAGGCTATTGTCTTTCAAAAGATAGATTTTGCCGAGCAAAAGCAACAATTAACTACAGGGAAAATAGCATGTACATAGATGCTAATGAGTTGGGGAACACCATATCCCTGCAATAAAGGTAATCAAGAGGAATTAGAGTTGTCTAATTTCCTAAATAGATCCCAAGATGTTTTCATTGATGACATCCCTAGTGAGCTACTCTAAAATGAGGGATGACGACCATGCAATTGAGCTCCTACCAGGAAGCTTAGTGCCTAACAAGCCTCCTTATCGAGTTTCACAAGCTCAACAAGAGGAGATCATGAGGCAAGTGCATGAATTGGTGGAAAAAGGGATGGTGAGGTCTACCTCCTCTCCATTTTGTTCACATTTCTTTTAGTGCAAAAGAAAGACGACACATATCACATGTGTCTCGACTATAGAGCACTAAATAAGATTACTATCAAAAATAGATTTCCCGTGCCGTGCGTAGAAGGTCTATTTGATAATTTACAAAGTTTTGACCTGACAAATGCTCCAGACGCATTCAAACTCATGATAAACAAAAATCTTCAGGCCACTCAAATTCTCTTGAGGAGTACAAGCGACACCTCTAGGTAATCTTTCAAGTTGTGAGAGAGAATAAGCTTTTCATTAATCAAAAGAAAATTGAATTTTTCCTACAAGAGATTCAATATTTAGGTCACATTATCTCTAATGATGGCAACCATATGGATCCAACAAAGTTAGAGATAATAAAAGGATGGCCTAATCCAAGGAATCAACATGAGGTAGGAAGCTTCATAGGTATGTGTGCATACTATAGATGCTTCATAGAAAGAATTCTCGCTAATAGTAGGCCCATTATATGACTTAACAAAAAGAAACATTAAGTATTCATGGACTGCAAAAGTGCAAGAAGCTTTTGAGAAGCTTAAGGAGAATCTTATCTCTCAACGTGTGCTCACACTACCAGATCTCTCAAAGCCATTTGAGGTCCAATGTGATGCTTGTGGTGATTGCCTTGGAGCTGTTTTTCTTCAAGAAGGGCATGCCATAGCATCGATAAACGAGTATTGGGAAAATACGACAAAGAGCTACTAGTTGTTCTAAATGCCCTAGACACGTGGAAACGCTATCTCTTGGGGACTCCATTCATCCTACCAACGGATCACAAAGTCTCAAGAACTTCATGACGCAAACCAAGCTCTCCGACAAACAAATACGGTGGGAAAATTTTCTTTTTCAATTTAAATTTCGTATTGCTCACATTGCTAGCCAGCACAATCAAGTGGTCGATGCACTTTCACAACGACCAAGGGTAAACATGGTATCTATAACAACTCACAATGATCTATCTTTTTTGATAGATGAGTATGCTACTGACCGAGACTTTAAGTACGTAATTACAGCCTTTGCAATAGGGAAGAAAAAAGAACCATTTATCTTAAAGGATGGTTATCTTCCAAACGACAGAGTTAATCACCCAAACAATAAGAAAGTCATGTATGAATCCCATACTTCTCCTTATGCGGGACAAAGAGGGAATCCATAATCTACTCTTCAAAGAGTAGAAATGTATTTCTGTTGGTCTACCATGAAAAGTAAACATACAAGCGTATGTTTCAAAATGCGTGGTATACCAAAATTTGAGATTTGATCGAGGGAACTTAGATTGTTTCAGGACAGGCTTAACAAGAAAACACACTCTATGCCTGTCAAAAAGACTATTAAGGCACATCAAATGGCAACCCTCTCTAGATCTCAAATTTTCAAGCATCGTGGATTTTCAACAACCATAGTGTCGGACAAAGATCCTAGAATGACTAGTAATTTCTAGAAGGGTCTCTTTGAGAATTTAAGAAGTAGATTAAATTTCTCTTTTGGCCTATCATCCACAAATGGATGACCAAAGTGAAATAACTAATCTAACAATTCTTGATATACTAAAAGCCTATGTCATGGAAGTAGATCAATGTTCTCAATGATAGAAGTACCTACCTCTTATAGAGTATGCATACAATGATATTGTACATAGTTCTATGGGGAAAGTACCTTTTGAGGTTAAAGAAGGAAGCTCCAAAAGTCCCTTACCACTTAAATTACATGGGAAGATCTTCATTGCTGATGAATATAGCCGAGAATCACAAGAATCTTTTCCAAAGGTTAAAGAGGTTATATCCATCTCAAAGAAAAGGCAAAAAGGGCTACTGCTAATAAGCATAGAAGAGCCTTATCCTTTAAGAAACATGATTGGGTCTTGTTAAAGTTTCTCAAGGCTTGTCCAAGGCATACTACGGGCAAGAATCCTATGGGCCACCAAGAGTATTATGCTAATCTAGCAAAAAGATACTATGTTCCTTTTTAAATTCTTAAGCCAATAAATGAGATGGCTTATCAATTAAAGTTGCCCCAACCATTGGCTCATGCACCATGTTTTCCATGAGAGCCTGTGTAGCCTTACAAAGGAGCGCCATCAAAAGAAGCAATATTTGCAGACCCTCCAAAAATCGGAGATCCAGTACTTCAATCTGAGTCCATCCTATGACATGAAGACAAGGTATTAAGAAAGGATAAGATTATCTGACGTTATCTTATTAAGTTAAAGAATTGTCTTTTTAAAGATGCTAAATGGATGCAAGAAACCTAGCTTAAGGATACTATGAACCTTGTCAATGCTTACAATGTTGCACTACAGTAAGCATATGAAAATGCATTTTAAATGAAAAATGTTTTTGTCTTATAAGACTAGTTCTCTTTTTATTGTGCACAAATTTAAGTAGTATGCATGCTTAGAATCATGTTTGTGGTGATGATGTCTCCCAACCACCAAGTCAAACTTGTCACTCTACTTTGGAAGTATGAATGGACTAAAGAGCAGACATGCTTGCGACAGCTATGTCTCCCAAGCACCAAATGGATTAGTCATCTATCTTGGAATGATGTCGAAGGGTAAAAAGGGATCCTCTACCCTCTAAGTAGCATGGACTAATGACTAGGCTTTATCTTCTCTACCTCATAGTCGAGGACGGCTATGATTTCAAGAGAGAGGTAATGTCATAAAATATAATATCTAACTTTATCAAATGATTTTCTCATATTAAACTGATCATTTAATGTTGGAGAATAAACGGGAACAAGAGTTGGAATAGAGACATGTGCTTCTAAACCTATCTCAACACGGGACCAAAAGGAGAGATGGTTGCATCTCAATAGGGGTCCAAAAGGAGATGGTCTATCAAAGAGCAATGTGCAATAAGTGCTTCTAGACTTACCTCATTAGGGGACCAAGAGGAGAGATGGTTAAATCTCAAAAAGGGTCCAAAAGGAGGTAGTCTATCAAAGAGCAATGTGCATCTAATGGAGCTTAAAAGACCTTAGGATTAGCTTCATTAAAGACCTCCAATGGTTAGTGTTAAAAGTCCTTTGACCTTAGGCAAGCTAGGGCTGAGCTTGAGGTGGGAACCTGACCTAAGCTTGAGGTGCTTGTCGTGCTTGATGACTGAGGTGCTTGAGGTGCTTGTCATGCGTGATTACTAAGGTACTTGAGGTGCTTGTCATACTTAATGGGGGGTAAGGTGCTTGAGTCAAAAAGAGACCCTACAAACTTAATGAGGAAGGTGCTTGAGAAGCTTCCCATACATGGGGGGGTAAGGTGCTTGAGTCAAAAAGAGACCCTACAAACTTACTGAGGAAGGTGCTTGAGAAGCTTCCCATACATGGGGGGTAAGGTGCTTGAGTCAAAAAGAGACCCTACAAACTTAAGGAGGAAGGTGCTTGAGAAGCTTCCTATGCATGAAAGTCCCAAAGTTAGGAAAATCTTTGACTTAACTTTCCACTCACCCAAAGGGCACCCCTTTTTCAAAGGGCACATGGGACATGTCAGACTCTCCCTATGCTTAAACACATGATGTGCTTGAATGCTATTAGTTGGGCTAAAGAGGGGTCCAATGAGCTTCTAGTTACATCCAACAATTATCTAGATATTTTCAAGCTCTCTCTCTCTCTCTAAGGGGTAAGGTGGACACTTGTCAAAAGACTACCCATGTACTTGAATGCATGCAACATGTGATTGGCTAGAGGGAGAGGGGTCCAATAAGCTTGCAGCATGTGGAAAAGTTTCAACTCGCCCCAAGGAAGCAAGGGGGGTGCTAGGGGGATATACACCACACACACACACACACACACACACACACACACACACACACACACACACACACACACACACACACACACACACACACACACACACACACTCATTTTGTGGATTCATTCTCACTTGGTGAAAGTTTAGGAACTCCACCTCCTTCTCCAAGCTTGTGAGAAGTGAGAGCCTACACCAACACTCTTGGCTATGGAATGCAAATCCAACCAAGAGTTAGGCTCCAATGCTTAAGCTTGCCATCTTCTCCATCCTCATTACTATGCTATTATGTATGCTAGCAAGAAGAGTGATGATAAGCGAGGAACTATTTCTTTCTCCTATGAAATGTTTCTTCTTCCTCTTCCCTACCCTCATTCCCTGCTAGCTCTCTTCACCTTCAAAGGTGTTTGAGGCCTTGGGACTGAGGCTTGGGATAGTTAATGCTTTCTACAAAGTTTATGTTATGCTTGTGATGCATGGAGATCTCCATGCATCACAAGCATAACATGGAAATCTTCTAGGTGCATCACAAGTGCATCACCTAGGTCACAAGAAACACAAAGATTGTAATGTACCAAGTCTCTCTTGATAGGAGAAACTATAATACAAATGCCTATTGGAGGGGGGACCGGCTCCGTATCAATCCGGTCCTCAACTATTGTCATGTTCTCTAAATTCTCTCTCTTTCAAGAGTATTGTTCATGCCAAGTTAACTAAGTACCATGTTTATGTTGCTACCATCAATTAAGTTCACCCGCTATGCTCACAAAGTAATCTCACAAAAGTGCTTTATCTAATTTCCTAATTCTGCTACTCTCAAAGTTCATAGGCCATTTCCATTACAATCTTTGTGTTCCTTGTGACATAGGTGATGCAATGAAGATGGAAAACTTCATGCATCACCAGCATAACATAAACTTTGTGGAAAGCATTAACTATCCCAAGCCTCAGTCCCAAGACCTCAAAACACTTTCGAAGGTGGAGTGAGCTAGCAGGGAATGAGGGTAGGGAAGAGGAAGAAGAAACATTTCATGGGAGAAAAAATTAGTTCCTCACTTATCTTCGCTCTTTTTGCTAGCATACATAATAGCATAGTAATAAAGATGGCAAGCTTAAGCATTGAAGCATGGCTCTTGGTTGGATTTGCATTCCATAGCCAAGAGTGTTGGTGTAGGCTCTCAACCTATCTACTTGCTTGGAGAAGGAGAGGGAGCTCTTTCACTTTTTCACTACACAATATGAGAGTATGTATGAGTGTGTGTGGGAGAGTATACCCCTCAAGCAAGCCCCTACTTACTTTGGTTGATCCCCCCTTGTAGCTCATGTTTGAAGCTGATTGGACTCTCCAAACCTAGAAAATCACAAGAAAGAGTCATACCAAGCAACAAGGGTAGCCTTGGGACAAGTGTCCCCCTTTTCCCTTTGAGAGAGAGGGCTTGATAAATGCTAAAACAATTAATTATCGTTGGACCCCTTGGAAGGCCAACCAATAGGCTTTAGGCACACCATGACCGTAACCTAGCTAAGGACTTGACATGTGTCCTACTTGCCTCTTGGACAAGGGGTGCCCTTTGGGAGATAGAGTGGTCAAGCAACCACCCCCTCTTCTTGCATGGCTCGCATCCTCCTTGTAGGGATTTACTTTGACTTTTGTGCCACCTCAAGCCCCTCAACCTTGGGCCTAGTTCTCACCACAAGCTTGGCCCTTAAGCCTCTCAAGCTTGGGGTGGGTCCTCACCTCAAGTACAGCCATAACTTTTCAAGCATCTCAATCATTAAGCACTTCAAGCATCTCAGTCCTCAGGCATGTCAAACACCTCAAGCTTGGGCCGGGTTCCCACCTGAAGCACACACCTGAAGCACATCCCTAGCTTACCTAAGGTCAAAGGACTTTTAACACAAACTATTGGAGTTCTTCAACCCTAAGGTCTTTATGCTCCATTGGTTAGCCTTGCTCTTTGATGGACCATCTCTCATTTGGATCCCTTTACCATTGGCCCCGTGTTGAAATAGATCTATAAGTACATGTCTATATCCTAACCCTTATTCCCGTTTATTCTTCCACATTAAATGATCAATTTAATATGAGAAAATCATTTGGGTTGGTTAGATATTAGATTTTATGACATTACCTCTCTCTTGAAATCATAGTCGTCCTCCACTATGAGGTAGAAGAGATAAAGCCTTAGTCATTAGTCAATCTTACTTAGCGGGTAGATGATCCCTTTTTACCCTCCCTACAACATCTTTCCAAGATGGATGACTAATCCTTTTGGTGCTTGGGAGATATAGCTGCCGCAAGCATGTTTGCTCTTTAGTCCATTTCATTCTACCAAGTAGAGTGACAAATTCTACTTGGTGTTTGAGAGACGTCGTCATCACAAACATGATTCTAAGCATGCGTAGTATTTAAATTTTTGCACAATAAAAAGAGAACTAGTCTTATAAGACAAAAGAATTGGTCATTTAAAAGAAATTTGTACATTTGCTTACTCTAATGTAGCATTGTAAGCATTGACAAGGTTCATACTATCCTTAAGCTGTATTCCTTGCATTCATCTAGCATCTTCAAAAGGATAATTTTTGAACTTAATAAGATACCGTCAGATAATCTTACTATGTCGTAGTACCTTGTCTTCATGCCGAAGAATAGCTTCCGGTTGTAGCACCTCTTCTTGGTCTTCAACTTTAGGAGGGTCTTCAACAATTGGTTCACTTGGTGACTCTCCTTTGTAGGGCTTGAGTAGGATCACATGAAAAGCATTGTGTATGAGCCAATGGTTGGGCAACTTGAGTTGATAAGCCGCCTCATTGATGGGCTTCAAGATTTAGAAAGGACCATTTTTTTGCTAGCTTAGCATAATACTTTTGATGGCTCGTAGGATTTTTTCCCGTCGTTTGCCTCAATCGAGCCTTGGGAAACTTAAGTAAGACCCAATCATTTTCTTTGGACGTTGAGGCCCTTCTGTGCTTGTCAGCAACAACTTTTTTCCTTTGTTGAGAGATGGGTATAGCCTCCTTAATATTTTGAAAAGATTATTGTAGGTCATGGCTATACTCATTGGCAACGAAATCTTCCCATGTACTTTAAGTAGCAAGGGACTTCTCATAGCATAGGAACAAAAAGTCCCAAATTCCCATCATAGAAGAACCCAGAGGCAAAATGAATTCAGTCACTATGGTTTCCAAAATATCAATCTGCATTTGTGAGTCATTGAATGCCATCACTTCATTTGATACCACAAATGCAGCATGGCTGCCTTCTCTAGTAGGCACAAACTCCTCTAGAGCCTCATCCAAAAGCATCATAAGCTCTTCATCATATCTTGTAGGACGTTCTTCACTACTCTTGTCACAAGGAACTCGAAATTCCTCTAGCGCATCATCAAGCAGATCCATAAGCTCCATATCTTCCTCCTTGGAGGAACCACCTAGTTTGTGAGTATTATCACAGGAAACCTCATGGCTTGTTGCATACATAGGCACAAATTGTTCTAGCAGCTTCACACTCCCATTCAATAGCAGAAGTCTCAACATGTATTACAAAGATAGCATCAATTTCTTTTTCCATAGCATCATCATAGCAAACCCTATAACCTGTAGCAGTCATAGACTGATCATCATCCATCACCCCCTCTGGATATGCATCTCCATAGTCATAATCTTTGTCTTGGTTCACATCAAATACATACGATCGAGCATCAAATACATCTACATCATCACCAGTATCCTGAAATGCAGCCATAGACATGAAACCCTCTTGTATAGCATCATCCAAAACAATTGCTTTTGCATGTAATGCTGCATAAGCATTCTCTTCATGGTCTACACCCAAAGAGCACTCCAAATGAGCATCCACATCACATATTGACTCTGACAAACATGTTTCTTGATCACTGCTAGCAACTATGCTTGTATGCAAACCATGTGCTGGCTCTGAGAAACCTGCTTCCTCATTTATGTCACTTTGAGAGGTTATGACTGCATGCTTAGCATCCATAGAGTCATATCTGCTTTGGAATAAAGAAGACAATCCCAATCGAGCATAAATAGTATTTACTATGAAATCATCATCTGCATGCAATAATGTCTCGTCTTCCAGAAGACATGCATCAATAACAGATTCTAGCTTAGCATTTTCTTTGGCTTTACTTCTTGCAGAAATATGCTCCCAGAATTCATCATAGTTGAGGATCTGCATCTGATCCCCTTCACCTTTACTAAAGACAACCTTATTTTGTTAAGTAATCTCCTTTATTTCACGATCTAGAATCTTGAGCTTTCGTAAATAAAATCCTCTGCAAAATACTCCCATCGTGTGGGATATGCTTCTGCCAGTTCTTTAACCTGCTTTTAAAAATCCGAGTTTACAGCCTCTTCAAAAGCTGCAATCATCCGATCTTCTGGAACATTTCGGCTCTTCATCTCAGCTTCGTAACATGCAATAAAACCTTCTGGATCATATCCCTGAAAAATATAATACTGCTCCCGAACAGCATTAAGTGCTAGCTCTAAATTATCATCAATCTGCTTTTTTAACTGCACGGCTTTCGCTTCCTGCAGACATCCCTGAACTAATTCCATCATTTTAGGCAAATCTGCAACTGCTAGATTTTTATAAAATCCTTTGGCACTGAAATCGTCAATAAACTGCTTTAATTGTTCTGTCATCTCCGTCTTCACATGCCACCCCGGCTCGTTTCGCGTCGGGTTCACCAAAGATGTCGGGGGATATGTGTTCGCTACGTGAGCCGGGCAGGCGCCGGGCCTCTGGCTGTGGGAGGTGTGAAAGAGAGAGAACAAGAACAACAGATGGCTTTGCCAATCACCGCAATCATCAATTAATTGAATATTACTTTGAGTACAATTTATCCTTAGCCAAGGCTATTAACAGCGCCGTTACTTGGATCATCTACTAACCAGGAGTTTAAGCTCCCGCTTTACAGTATTAACCGGGCCGTTAACGACACCGGACTTAACAAAATGTTAAATCAATTTCTAGATGATGACGGTGATGGAAATTTTCTAATGCCACTTTATCTGCTTCGATTGCCCGTGGATTCTGTAGTCTGCAATTCAGTTCATTGCCTCGATCATCAAGCTTCAATTATTACAAATTGTACTGCAATTTCCCGCTCTTTATGCTTTGGACTGGCTTAACTGCCATTCTCTTCAATTGCTATATGATGCTTTAATCCTTGCTTTGCCTGCCTCGTGATGTCCTCTTGCTTCTTACCTTGCTTTGTTTACCGTGCATGCCTTCTCCTGCTTGCTTGCTTGCCTCGACAAGTTTACTCCCTTGCTTGCTTCGGCCAAGCTCGCTTCTTCTCCTCACTTGCTTGCCTCGACAAGCTCTTTGCCTTGCTTGCTTCGACCTAGCTTCAAGCTCCTTCCTCTTGACCTTGCTCACTTCGCTTGCTCCCCCCCTTGAGCCCTTGCTTTGTATGGTCAAGCTCGAGAAGGAGAGCCCTTGTGTTCCTTGAGAGAGAGAGAGAAAACCCTCCTTGGTCTTGCTCGTTGCCTTCACAAATTTCCCCTTTGTTGGCTTCTAATGCCTCCTTTGATTCCTTGCTTGAGCCGGTGCTTCCTTGCTTGCCTTGTGTCGGTTGGAGATCGAGAGAGAGAGAGATTGCTTCGACCTCCTCTTCAAGCTCGAGAGGGAGAGAGAGAAATCACCCTTCTTCTGATTTCCTTCGCTTGCTCCTCCCTTGAGCCCTCGTTGGCTTGGCTTGGAATCCCCTTTTCATGCAAAAAGACAAAGCTTTTAATAGCTTGCCCCCTCCCTTAGCAACGACGGCGCCGTCATTGCTAGGGCAGTGGGAAACGATTTAATGACGTGGCAGTTGCGGATTCTGACCAGTGCGAAACTTGCCAGGAGTTATGCCAAAAAGAAGCGTCTTGGTGAGCTGAGATTTTTCTTCTCCATGCTCGTGGTCTCCTGAGCGCTACTGTGGCCTGCGCGAGCGCAAACGTTCATGCGCTCTCACCTGTCTGCTGCTGTCCCGCCATGCTCCATCCCTTTTTTCCTCTTCACACCTTATTTTCCCACTTAAGTGGGTGGCCACCTCTTGAGGTCATGGGCGGTCGGCTTTGTTATGATTTATGGCTTTGGGCGGCCACCCCTTGGTTGCCTTTGGGCGGCCTTGCTTTTGCTTTTGGGCGGGGTGGCCTTTGGGCGACCCTATAAAGGGCATCACATTTGGCATACACATCGGCCAAGCTCCACTGAGCGGCTCTTTGGGCGGACATCTTAATCAAATCACCACAACATATGGCATACACACTGAGCAAAGCAATGCCAAGCACAACATCTTTCCCCCATAGTCCTTGTCTAACCTTCATCTTGAACTTCGATTACCTTTAAGATGCAAGTATAGGTGATTGCATTGAAGTAAAGCCTTCTCATCACATCCGATAAAAGGTGTCAGAGTTTCTTTCTTGTCAGCTGGGTATTGTCAATTACGACCACTGCCGGCCAAGCATTGCATAAAATGACATCTCGGGCATGAGAAGCTACTACTACTCCCGCATCCCAAACTCTAGACAATAGACACAACTCCCAGCTGAGACACCGACCGAGCCGACTGGACTGGTACGGAGCCGGCCCCGGGTGTATCTTAATTGGCCAATATCTCGGCGATCGGGACTCCGATCACTAATCTGAAAAGACCGACGCGCTCCACAAAGTGAGCACCTTAGGCCCGTGCATTCATTTCATTTCTGTCACCTCAGTTGCAGTTGCCAAATCCGGTACAGATTTGCAATCGATTTGAACTTTAAACTGCCATAACTTCTTCACCGTAGCTCCTATCGATGAGCCGTAAAGATAGGCCGGTAGAGCACTTCAAGCACTGTAGTTCTAGATCATAATCTTTTATATATGGTCACCGAAAACATACTCATTTTTGGGATCATTGAGGCATCTATTGGCCCTTATAAGTCGCATCTGGCATACATTAATCATTAAACTTGACCTGTTAACAAGCCGTGATCACTGCTCACTAAATGTGTAGGATTCAAATAAGCTTAGCTTGCATTTCTCTGCTCTTTTTATCATCATGGCAGCGGAGCTGCACGACAACGGCAGTGGTGAAGCGGCTGAGCGCGGTGCAGCGGCGGCTCCTTCTTCTTCGCGGCGAGGAATCCTCCAGACAGCAAGCGTAGAGCGGTGAGTGACACACCATCGCCATCTTTGAGCTTACTAGTTTAGGCTGGTTGCGTGCTTGGAGCCAGTTGTGGTTTTCACACAGTGTATCGGTAAGTTCCTTGCATTGATACATGCAACAGACGCGCACACATAGCAGTTCAGACCTAAGCTGAGATGAGGAAGAGGAACTTCTCAGCCTTCTTCAGGAATATAAGGATGTGTTTGCATGATCTTACAAGGACTTAAAGAGGGTGGATCCGACAATATGTCAGCATACTATCCCATTAAAACCTGATGCAAAACCAAGCAGATAAAGGCCTTACACGTACAATGATACCTTTGCAAAGTGTATCAAGGAAGAGATTGATAAACTGAAAGACATGGAGTTTATTATGAGATAGAACACACTGATTGTGTATCCCCAATTGTTGTCGTACCCAAAAAGAATTTCAAACTCCGAATGTGCGTCAACATCAAAAAATTCAATGCAGCCAGGGATAACTATCCCTTGCGAATTACGGACCACGTCCATGAATGAGTGGCAGGAAAACATGCATATTCCTTCTTAGATGGGTTCTCTGGTTACAATCAACTTGCAATTGCACCAAGGACCAATATAAAATAGCATTTTCCACAGAATGGGGCATTTTTGTATATCGGGTCATGCCATTTGGGTTAGAAAATGCACCTGCCGCATTTCAAAGATTGATGGTACATGCCTTCAAGGAGTATTTAAGGAAATTCTTGGAAATCTATATGGATGACCTATGCCTATGTGTACACTCTCTGCAAAGAGAGGAACATGTGGAACACCTCAAAAAGGTATTTGAGAAATTCAAGACATATAGGATTTTCCTTAATCTAAAAAAATGCATTTTCATGGTAAGACAAGGATGAATCTTAGGGCATATTGTATCAAAACATGGCATTTCCACAGATTTGGATAGGATTAAGGTGATTATCAAAATGCCTAAGCCAATCAATGCAAAGCAAGTACAGTGATTTATGGGACATTGTGGTTATTACATGAGGTTCATATACATGTATGCAATTATTGCACAACCATTGTATAGACTTATCGTGATCTTTGAATGGACAAATAAGTGCAAGGAATATTTTAAGAAATTAAAAGATGCCCTTGTATCCACTCTAGTGCTACGAGCACCTAATTGGGAAAAAATCTTTCATGTCCATATAGATGCTTCTGCATTTACTATTGGATGTAGTCTGGCTCAACCAGGAGAGTCAACAACTAAATAATACCAAAAGGAATTACACAACCAATGAGAGAGAGGGGCTTGGAATGATTTATGCCATTGAGAAATTTTGGCATTACCTCCTCGCAAACAAGTTTGTGTTTTTCACAGACCATCAAGCCCTTTTATACCTTGTCAAAAAATCATGCAATATTGGACAAATTGTGAGATGGTTCATCATATTGTTGGAGTTTGACTTTGTTAGCAGCAAGCTAACACGGATACCACAGATACTATATTTCAGAGTTTTCATTGTAAAACACTTATTATTTTTAATAAATTGAGAATATTGTAACTCCTATTTCTTGGATAAACTTTGTAATTAATGAGCCGAGGCTATAAGCTTCCAAATTGTATCAACCTGTCATTACCCAGCTTTGGTAGAACTCCCAGATTATTAGTTTTGACCACCAAAAACCTTGGCTAAGATATAAAAGCCAATTTTTGTAAGTTATTTTCAAGTTTTGGATAATGAAATACACAGCGTGAGCTAACAACGCTCACTCCTCTCCTTCTCGCGCTTCCTACTTCCTCCCCGATTGTCACATTGCAATCACGTTTGTTGCATTGCAACCGCAGGTAAGAGCTCTACGCATTGATGTAAGCAGTTCACAGTAATTCGTAGCTTTTGGCGTCGCCAACCCGCGTCCTAATTTCATCATAATTAGGAATTTACACTTTCAAATAAAAAACTATGCATAGGCAGGGTATTGGGGCATCATTGCTAAGCATTTAGATGCATTCTGGGTCGAAAACGACTAGGTAAAAAATCCACTACTACTAATAATCGCGATTTTGGAACTTGACCTAAAGTGGGGGTTGAGACCAAAGGCATGTGTCTAAGGTCTTATAAATATGTCCTAGAAGTTTTATTACGTTTGGATGTCATTTGATGCTGTAACGGATGTGATTTGTTTGCCAATGAGCGATTGGCTTTTGGTGATTTCAGCCACTTGAGTGTAGCTTGAGTTGGATGAGAGTAGTTAGTTGTTTTACGAGAGATTGACAACCTCTTGTAGCCTCTATGCACTAGTCGAATCAGCTTCGTCCCATGGATTGACAATTTAATCGTGGTTCTCGCTAATACTGCAATAAGATAGAATGGTGAGGTTAGACATGCGTTCCACATTTGGCGCCATTGCCGGGGATCGAAGAGACCTTAACTAAGAAAAAACACGAGCGTCTTGTGAAGTTATCCTTTAACTTCCTCTAGGATCACCTATAGTTCAAAACTTTCTTTTAGAAACCGCATAGCTTAAAATTATCGTCTTTTGCTGTGTAGAGGTAGCTTGGAAGGAATTGTACTTGCTGAGTGCCTTTAGGATTGTAGAATTGTAGAAACAAATTAGGATTTTGAGGATGATTGGTAGATGAGACAAGTCTTAAGATCAATGCTCAGGAAACCATAAAAAACAAGAAAGCGATTGTTTGTGGACACTTTCCACAACCCCAGTGCATGAGAATCTAGGAGTAGGATAAGTAGGATCTGAAGTGGATTTCAGAACATTGCTCTCTCTGAAAAGAATCAAGTGTGAGTTGTTATTGGAAGTTGCAGTCTGCAGAATTTAGGCCTACGGCTAGAAATAGCACAAAAAGACTCGAAACCACTCAATCTGACTGGAGAGTAAGCTTAAAAGTTGTCTGAACCAGTTGGTAAGCTCAAGGACACTTCGAGGTAAAAATTTCAAGAGTTGGCCAAAACTCAGATTATTTACTTTTTCTTGACATTTTAGGTCAAATTAAGTTTTGATTGATTCATAGGCTTAAAATAGCTCATGTAAAGACTGTCTTTGAAAAAATTGCAAAAAAGTGTTCGTTTCAAGCCTGAAGTTAATAATCACGATTATTAACTTTTTGCTCCAAATTGACCAAGGTTCATACCATTGACTCATTGCATGTGTACAAACAGCTTTTCTAAAGGCCCAAAGGATTTGGATCACCAAACTGGTAAAACATTGGGTAAAAACTAAAGTTTGTACTGACTTTTTGAATCTTGAGTGTAAATTGGGGAAAACTTTGTCCAAACTTGTTGAAAATTGATTCATAGGCTTATATTGATGTGATAAACATGTGTACATGCTCATTTGACCAAAAAGATGTAAAAAGTTATCAGTTGATAATCGCGATTATTTACATCTGTCCCATTTTGCAACTTTCTTGACCAAGTCAGTATACCACTAGTTTGAACATGTTGTAATAAGCCCACAAACCAAATTTGGTAAGATTTGGATCACTGGAGTGGAAGTTGTGACTAAATTTGCAAAGTTAGTATGCGGACAGAAAATTGATGACCATTTGACCAAAAGTTGTCCAAACTTGATGAAACTTGGCTAGTAACCTCAACTTGAAGTGCTTAACAGATTTGTGTCTAAGTTGGGACAAAAAGTTGTAAACATTTAGCTACAATAAATAATCGCAATTATTTACATATGCTTCAAAACTTGAAAATTTTACACATTTGAGTATACCACAAGGTCAAGCATATCAAGTAGACCCCACCCATATCAATTTTGGTGAAATTTGGATCACAAAAGTGAGACTTAAGTCAGATTCTTGAAATCAGAGTCTGCGAACACAAAACAATTGATAAACTTGATCAGATTTTGCCCAAACTTGTTGAAACTTGTCCAGGGACTTGTTAAACAAGTTGAATACTTGCCAAACCAAACCAAAAATTGCAAAAACTGACAAGAGTAAATAATCACGATTATTTACTATTGCTACCCAGGGATATCAGTTTTGACTTTTGAACTTGTACAATGTTAGATCAGTATAATACAAAGCCACCGGGAATTTTGGGTTTAATCGGATCCAAATTGGTACATGTTCACTCAGTTTTCGGGTTGCAGATTAAACCTTTGATTTTTTGCTAAAGTTGAATTTGAAAGTCAATTCTTGACTCCCAGAGCTCAATTTGAAGTGATACACATAGACCAATCACGAGAGTTAGCAAAAACTCTACTGTCTTTATAGAAAAATAGTTAACTTGATCAAATTTGTACAGGAATCAGTGGCTTGACAGAAAGTTGCAATTGAATCAAGTGGAAATTGACGACATGTCAATCCAAAGGTAAGTACTCTAGCTGCTTCATAAGTCTATATGAACCTTAGATCTGGCCGTGTACTAGGAAATCAGGGCTTACTCGGAGAAACCTCCAGTAGAGTATCCACCGCAGACAATGTGAATCAAGGCAATTCCTTGCACACAATTCTTGAAGAAGTCTCAGACACTTTTTCAGATTCAACATTTGAAATGTCTTCTTACTTGACTCACTCGAAAACTGGAATGAAAATGTGCTATAAGCATATACTCTCTTTTTACAAGACTAACCGCCATGAAGCCCATGTTTACTTGGACCCTAACGAGGAGTATGCTATTCACATTGATGACCATGGTATTGAGTTCGAAGAAGAGATTAGGGCAAACAGACAAGGAAAAATGTACATGGACAAAAACGAAACTCAGTATGTACAAGTCAAAAACCCCGATGTGGTAGACAATTGGGGGTAAGAAGTAAACACCATAATCCCAGATATGTCAGCAAAAGAAGGACCACCAACTTTAGAATTTGAGGGATACGATCAAGTAGATTTGAAGTCTTTGAAACGGCTTAGTACGGATAATCCTAGGATCGAGTCTATTCTTGGGAAGATAGAAACATAAAAGATCTTTTGTGGACTTTGCATGCCAAACCAGGACAACTAATGGCCATGAAGATCATCTATATCTTCAAGATCAAAGATAAGGGATCAACAGACCTACCAACCTACCTATTTAGGGATTGTTATAACAAAAACTTTGTTATGATGATTCCTGAGGAGGTAGAGAAAACCAAATACCAAGTGTATTCCATAAGGGATTGGATATTAGGACAAGGACCAGAAACAATTCCAAGAGATGAACACCATGAGAGATCATCTGAGAGTAATGTTAAGAAACCAGAAACCACCTCATTACGTAGAAAACCGGGTGACACTAAGGCCAGTCCAGGACTACATGAGCCACTATTTTCAATAGACTGGTTTGAAGGACTTGGAACGAGACCAAGTGCCAGGAGATTGGGAGTTGAACCAAACAGACGTGTCAGACCAGCTGATTTTTAGGAGATCCATACGACCACTTAGCAAGCTTTAAGCAAGTGCTAAGAGCAGAACATATATTGAATTTCCATACTCAATTCGAGGGGTTTGGAATGACATTAGAAGGAAAAGAATTGACATGGTTCCAAAACATTCCACCAAGGTCAATCATGGACTTCAACAAATTAGCTCAAGGATTTGTAGTTGCTTGTTATAAACGGGGATCAAACATAATATGGTAGCTCAAATCTACATCTTTAAACAGAAACATGGTGAGTCTGTTAGGCATTGTGCAACTCGAATGAAACAATACATTGCAAGATGCCCAGGGCTAGAGATACCTGCAGAAGAACGACTCGTATCTTTGTTTCTAGAGGGATTGCTAAACAAAGAACTTCATGCTATACTCTATAGTAAAAAGCATACAACCCTAGAAGAGTGTGTGTCAGATGCTATTGACTTAGGAGACAATTGTGATATATTTAACAAAGAATATGTCCCTAAGGATAACCAAAGCAAGAAAACAGCGTCCACTAAACCAGCACAAGTGGGAACAGTTGCTACAACACCACTTTCAGCCATAGAAGACATGCTCAAAAGGATGAATGACATAATGAACAACATGCAAAAAGGACCTATGAGGGGACCAGGACAAGGGATACCTCAACAGAGACAACCAATTAAGCCACAAAAATGGTGTGCAATTGAGGTTAAATGGACCAACCATGAGACCTAGGAGTGCTACTTCAGACCAAAGTATGATGGGAATCTTCAGTACGTGCCTATGAGGCCACAAGGACAAGCCATGTATAGATATCGGCCTAATATGGCCTAAGCTCAAAGACCACCAATGGGTATGGAAAGACCTCAACCTGTGTTGGGACAACAACCTCCGTACCTAGAACATAATGCGGTGCATGTAAAGTACATGCACTTTGAAGGAGTCATAGATGAACAAGCATTAGTGCCTGTTACATCCTATGCAGAGCCTAGTCCATCTACAGTAATGGTGGAAGGAGATTGGTATAATTCACATCCACCACCAATGGAAGAAACCGTGACTTATGCTCCACCAGAGCTTGCACGAATGTATTATGTAGCTAATCAAGGTGTTAGACCTCCCACGATAAGACCCATGATTAAGCCAAGAATGGGAAACTGTCACAACTGTGGTGCTGATGATCACGCAAAATGAATGTCCAGAGCCTGACAAAAACCTCAAGCCAGTTGAAGCCTATTGCATACAATGTTGCAAAAAGGGAGGACACTTTCCGTAAGATTTCTCTAAAAATCCTTTAAACAAGGGTAAAACAGTAGTAAACATAGTCCAAGTAATACCTAGTAGCTCATCAGAGAGTGAACCGATTGTTCCAATCAAGGTAATCACTAGAGCCTAGGCCAAGAAAAAGAAACACAACTCCTCTGACAATTCATCTAAAAATATGAAAGTTTCCTCTCTAAGAATCAAAAGAAGAAAAAGCAAAAGATATGAGATGATAAAACAAAAACAATGGGTTGAAATCGAGGAGAAAGCAAAAAAGCTATTCTAGGAAAAGTTAAAAGGATCTGGAAGTGAAATCAAGGAAACAATCGTGAAATTTGGAGGATCCATTTTGGTTGATGAAATTTTTGAGCCTATTAACGTAGCCTTGGAAGCCTACCAAGCAGGACTTAAAGCAGGCCAAAACATGAAAAAAAAAGGAAAAACTATTCTTCTCCAGACATGGAAGCAGCTAAGCTGGAAGCTTATCAAAATTTGGTAAGAATCACGCAAGAAATGCTGGAAAAACAAAAACCCAAGCTTGAAAGTATCGCAAAACCTGAAGAGCTTGTGGTAAGAGACACTAAAGAAAAATCTAATGTGGTGGCAGAACCCCACCTTGAAACAAAAGAACCAGAACTTATAGTGCCGAACAACGAAGATGCCTTAGACGGAATTCCAGTCGTAGAGGAAGACTGACCAAGACACTTATGGGAAAAAGTTAGAGAGATCAATGATGGGAGCCTAACTCTTAAGTCAGCTCCTATAGAGGAAGTTTTTGGTTGGATAACCTACCTCTGATATGAACATGGATGTACAATCCTTGTATGGGGGATTGCGGATCTGAAGCTTCAGGAATGTTGAAACCATTGACCTTGAAAACACTAACCTCTTACTTGGGAGATAATGAAGATGAATCCATAGTATGTAAGACCACTCAAGTAAAAAGAGCGGAACATACCCTAGAAGTAGACAACATTCATTTAATCATGTCTACACCCATCCAATGCACTCTTACCTTGGGAAAACTGTTAAAACTCAGATCTAAAAAAAACCCTAGAGAAGGTGGGGATAACGGGGTTAATCCCAAAAAACTTGGGAAAATTAAAAAACGAAATGTACAACAAAGAGATTCGATATGTTCCCATGAATAAAGTTGGTGAATATTACGAAGGGGAAGAAGGAAACACCACCCTCCTTGTGAAATATAATGACATTGAAACCATGGCAATACTGGATAGTGGAGCAGGCATAGCCATACCCACGAAAGCAGTATGGGAATCTTGTGGACAACCAGCCATTAGACAAACTCGAATAAAATTGCAATTGGTTGATGGACACACTTTTGCCATAGTAGACTTTGGAAAAAAACTTAATTATGAAATCATATTGGGAAGACCTTTTATGCGACAGGTAAAAATTATCCAAGATTGGGGAACAATTACTTGTACTTGAAGCAAGTGGGATCTATAACAAGAGTAAATCTAAAAGATCACACTTATAGAGATGTTTTGAAAACACCCATACAAGAATTTGATTCAGTCTCTTCGGCTGAAACTAAGCTTCCATCCTGGTTAAACAAAGACACTCCTATCTGGATGTGTGGAGCATCAAAAAATGGGAGTTTAAAACAAGAAGAATGTATTCTAGAAAGGGACTGCACGAACGAAGCCTATGTACCTGAACCCTTTCCAGAGCATTTGTTTGAGCCATTTGAGTGGACTCAAATTTTAGCGATAATGGATGTATGTGTGAATACCTCTATGCCTACTCAATTTTGCAATGAGGATGGCTACGACATAATTCCCATCCAAATGATTTCAACCCTCAACATTGAAGATGAAAATGAGGAACCCAAGGACTTGATGAAAGCTCAACAAGTCTTTTCAGGCCTCTATTACGATGCAACTGATGAGTTAGATGAACACTCAGCTACCTTAGAAGGTTTGGGATCAGAAAAAGAACATATGAGAGCTAAGCTACTCTTGAAAGAAGGGGAGGAAATTTTTTTGAATTTCTGAACCATAAATCGAGAAGACGAAAATGGTATAGACGAAAAAGAGACACCATATATGTGAAAACACGACCTATGTCATCAGTCTCCAGTAGAACACGATTCCTGATGTAGATGGGTGCAAATGATTGTGTCAAGGACAAAATCATTGGCAGATATCCTTCAAACGACAATTCAAAAATGTCTAAAATATCGAGAAAATCAAGGAAGGATACTCAAGCAAACCCACAGGATAAGAAACCACTCATGACCCGAGTCGAGCGGAAAAAGAAATATCAAGAGTTGAAAAAAGCTCTAAAATATATACGATCGAAATGGAAACCATGGAAGAGAATGGTAAGGATGTAATGAGTGTTCCATCCCATTACAAAAAGTATACTCTCCAAGATCGAAAAATCATAGTCAAACAACCTGTTAGGGAACTACGTAAACAAGGTGAGTCCTACGAAGGGCCTGAAAACGCTAAAAAGATACACCTGGCTGAACCAGGAGAAGAGCTTGGACCTGCTTACATTGCGAATGACCTAACAAAAGAAGAAGAAGAGCTCTTGTTGAGCTTGCTAAAGGAATACCAAGATATCTTTGCTTGGTCTTACAAGGATCTCAAGGGTGTTGATCCAAAAATCTGTCCACATACTATACCCATGAGAGATGATGTGAAACCAAGTAGACAAAGGCCATACACATATAATGAAACATTTGCCAGGAAGATAAAAGAAGAGATTGAAACCCTAAAGGAAGCCAAATTCATTTACAAAATTGAACACACAGATTGGGTGTCTCCAATTGTGGTAGTACCCAAGAAAAATGGAAAATTACGAGTGTGTGTTAATCTCAAAAAAGTGAATGCAGCTACCATTAGAGACAACTTTCCTCTTCCAATCACCGAGCATGTTTTAGAACGAGTTGCAGGGAAAGTTTATTCTCAATTGTCACAAGAGGTAGTTTGAGGTGGGTTATCAAGTCACAGTCCATAGGATATTGTCCTCATAGTAAGGAGAGCATATCTTATGAGTTTTGTGACATTTCAAATGCATTTGACCTAGATTTGGATAGCATTAGCATTGTAGGTTGGTTTGCTTTCACTTGTGCGGTCTTGGATTTGATTTCCTCGATTAGAGATTGTCTTAGAAGTTCGATAAGTAGTTTCACAACCATCTTCTTGTTTCCATACGCCTATGCATTAAGCTTCACCTTTGGCCGACATAGAGTTGTTGGTTTTGTTCTCGCTATGCTAGTGTCCGCTCACGGCGTACCCGCCAACAATGTCTAACATCTCCTGGGCCATTGGCATTCCCATTATGATGTTTTCTGGCATATCCTTTGCTGTGATCACGTGGAATTGAGCTATGATGATCTGTGAACTTACTTCAATGGTGGTGGAGATGATTCCCCAACATTCTGCTCATTTGTTTCTTGATATGCTCACAAATTTAGGAGCATCTTCTAGCTGTGGTTGGCCACATCTTTTCCAAGTGCAAAAAGACACGAGGTTCTATAGTCTAGTTGAAAATCTAGCTTTACTTCACTTGACAACTTTTCTTCATGTTCACCAATAATGTTGCACTTGATCATCTTAGGATTTCTTTTTGTATTTATTGCTTTTATTGTGGTAGCATCCTTTGGTTGAGCTTTATTTGCACTTTTTTTTTGCTTTGACCACCTGCTTCAATTGATGTTGACTCCATTGGGTGTAATATTATACTTTTTGTTTGCAATCGATAAGCATTGTCTACCCGCATCTGAGTAACCTTTGATCTTAGGATCATTTTACTTTCTGACAGAATCTGTCTCTTCGAAGGAGATTTTGGTGGTGACATTTGTGTATCCTTCTGGACTTTAGCTTTTGTTGATTTTAACTTTTCTGTCACTTGTTCTGGCAGCTTGAGGCTTTGCATCATCTTCAAGTAGTCCTTGACTTCAGTTGAGCCATACGTAGGGGTTTGTACAAGGTCATGAACCTGTTGTTATTCATTGCCATCTGCATCTTGATATGCATATGTGAGATTGGCCACATGTAATTGTTTGAACACTATTGGATTTGTCGGCTTTTGGCTTTGACTTGTGGAGATTAGCTGGAACTTTTTTCCTTGATGATCTTCATAGAGGCATTTGTCTGCTGCTTCTGATAGAATCTGGGTCAATTGGAAACTTCCAACAACCATATGATCTTTCAATGGTTTTTGCTTTGAAGGGGTCTATTGGTTAAAGGATCTAGGGCTTCTAAATGGTGTAGCATTTCCTGGTGCATAAGCTAAGCTTGATGGATTTATAGCTCCCCCCTTCCTAGGGTGATCACTATAGCCTGCTTCATTGTAAGAGTTCAAAATTATTTGGCTCTCGTTTATTCTCACCTTTTGGGACTGTGAAGATACACTTTGGGTAGCACTGTTGATGTTTGGCATCTGTAAACCTTTTGCACAGTTTCCCATGTATCTCCTTGAAACATGACAAATTATTTTCCAAGTCAAGCTATAGATAGCCTTATCTTTGCCCTGATATTGTCTATCCCATGGGTCTCCTATGATATGAGCTTCTATGATTTCAAGACCCAAGGCATCGTAGATGCTAGGCTCTCGTCTATATCTACGACTGTTTTGATCAAAGTATATGCTACAACATAGAAGCTTGATTTTTGATGGAGGAGAGTTTGACTCTGAACAGATTTTTGGGTTCACTCGGTTAATATCCTTCATCTCTAGAGAGGATGGGCTATAATAGATTCTTTCCTTTGAAATGAACCATCCTTTCAGATCTATCACTGAAAAGCACTTCTATGAGCTAGTATGTGGGCCGTTCAAACACTGGTTGATCCTTTTTGTACAGTTTCCCTTTTTGGTCTACTCGTGAATGATTGCACATTTTTGGTAGTGGATGTAGAATCACTAGCATACCTAACAGTCTTTTCAACATTCAGTGATGTCGGGACATCTTGACCACACTCATGCAGGAATTGGTTGTTCAAAGAATCAATTTTAAGCTTTTTCAGGTGCCTGTACATCTTTATGCTGATTTTGAACTTGCAGTGCTTTTACTGGTGCTTCTAACGGTAATGCGGAATCATCTGATTCCATTATAAGTGACGAGTTAGATACACTTACATCAAGATTCTCATTTCCAATTTTCTATGTACCTTGCTTGGCAGTTGATGTGTCCTTGTTGTCTGGATTTCTCGGACAATCTTCAAAAAAATAACCACCTTTTCATCCACAATCTGAGGAATACACCATGACTGTTGGTATTTCATTTGGTTCTATCATGTCAAGCTCTTGCTGAGAAGTTTCTGCTTCTATGCTTGCCAAATTGTGGGCATCTTCTTTTAGAACACTAAGCATCAAGTTGTAGAATGCTCCATCTTGACCTTTGTACTGTCTTTGACTTGGTTCTCCAATTAGATTGGCTTCTATTGGTTGATCTATTGGATCTTCCTTTTTTGGTTCTCAACTATAGATCTAACCACTGTAATCCATGTACAATGACCCTGATTGCATATGCACTAACTGTATGTTTTACTGGCTTGTGCATGTTTTTGGATAATCACTTGGGTTGATTTTTTAAACCTCTATCTGCACTTCATCTTTGAGCTTGCAATACCTGGCTCCCTTGAAGTCTGTGAGCATCTAGGAGTTCTCTGAATCTGGCTTCACTCTGATCAATAGAATCTTCGCTCCTGTGCTGCTTTTGCTGCTCATCAAGTATCCATGGCCTTCTGAATTTGCATACAAGACTTTATCTCCATTGTAGCCATATAGTTGTCGAATCTGCTCTATTGCAGTTGTGTCTGTGTTGCACTGCTACTAGCTTGCTCTGATGTACTTGAATTCTCGGCTCGATTTGAGTCCATGTTGATTGGTTTTGTAAAAACTGTCTCCTACCAAATTTTGGTATTGATTAGCAAACTTTTTGCTGCTCGTACTAGCCTAATCTGTAATTACATGTGAGTTGTGCCCATGTTCCTCCGATTAGAAGCTCAATTTGCAATGCGATTATTTGTACTTGCCAATTTCTAGCATGCACAATTTTGAATTTTGTATGTCGCCGCTCCACTTTTTGACTGGGTTGTTTTGCTCGCTTTTTTCGACTGATCTACTTTGCGCGGTGTAATTTTCCCCGCTTCGTTTTTTTGACTTGTTCGTTTTTGTGCTGTTTGCTCGGTTTGTGACTCTTCCGACTTTGCTTTTTTGCTTTTCTGCCTCTTTTTGGTTTTTTCTGGCACTGTCAACAACTTTCTTTTTATTTTTCTTAATTTTTTAATGCAAATTTGAATTTAATAATTTTTTTGGTATTTTTATGATTTTTTCTACTTTTTTTGGAAGAGTTTTGATTTTTAAAGAATTTTTAATGAATTTTCTAACTTTCTGTCAATTTTAGGATTTTTATGGAATTTTTGAGGATTTATAAAATTTTTATGATTTATTTAGATTTTTTCTGTCAATTTTTTTTTAATGGATTTGTTTTGAGTATTTATGAATTTTTCACAACTTTTTTTAATTTATCTGTGAATTTTTTATTTTTTCAAGGGTTTTTTTGTAAGGTTTTTAAATTTTTTGTGAAATTTTTAATGAGTTTTTTCTACATATTTTATAATTTTCTAGACCTTTTTTGATTTTTTATTGAAATTTTGATTTTATAAATTGTTTTTATGGTCTTTGTATTTTTTTAAAATTTTTATGTAACTTTTAAATCCCTTTTTTGTTTCGTTTTGGATTTTTGACTTTTTTAATTGTTTTCATGATTTTAAATGGTTTTTGTGATTTTCTTTTTTTAAAAAAATTACTACCTCTTATCTGGGGATTGGCAGGTGTCGACCAAGGAACTCGTGGAGGTTGAAATCGGGGAGGATAGCAGCACGCAATGCGGAACAGACAGACTGGCGCGTTATACGACGTGCACGAGCCTGGGACAGTGGGTCCTGGCGCGCAGCCGAGAGAAACAACAGAGGAGCGTGTACGTGTGGTGATGTGGCAGCTACCAGGAGAGAGAGATTGTGCGCGTATGTCGCACGTGTCAATGCAAGGAACTTGCCGATACACCGCGTGCGAGCCACAAATGGCTCCAAGCACACAACAAGCCTAAACTAGTAAGCTCAAAGATGACGATGGTGTGTCACTCACCGCTCTACGCTTGCTTCGTGGAGGATTCCTCGCCGTGAAGAAGAGGGAGATGCCGCTACGCCGCGCTCAACCGCCTCGCCGCCGTCGTGCTGCCGCAATGCTCGATCGCACACACACTCTCTCTCTCTCTCATGCATACACACACACACAAGGAGATGAAGAAGAAGAAGATGGAGATGGAGCAAGAGCACTCTTCAATTGCACAAATGAGAGAATGAGTGAATTTTAGGTTTAGTTGACTTTTATATGAGCTCGCCCTATTCACACTTGGGTGCCCATGCTTAACCAACTAATCCCTTGAATGTTCCAGTTAGAGTGCACCTCTCATCGGCGATCACTCTTACCCTTTTCTTATTGGACCGACAAGCTCGGTACCTGACTCTACAAGTAAATAATACAACGTCCCTCGTAGGTGATAGGGTGTCCATGAGCCGTGAGGGTTTACATGCCCCTCTTCCTGATGTAGATTCCATCCTCGGAAGCTATTGAGTTGAAGCTCGTTTGTCGAGGTGGAAGAGCATTTGAGATGAATGTCCTTAGCCTTCTTCAGTCACTGCAAAATCAAACAACATTGGCATAGTAATTGCATTCTCATATAGAATTAAAAATCATATGCAGTTGTAGGCAGACAATATGATTGGTAATAGAATTTAAAACCATTTGTGAGCAATAAACATTAAATTGCAATATAATCAAATGCATAAACAGACATAAAAGTAAAAAATTAAACAAGTCTCGGGTCGCTAATTTAACGGTCGAAAGGCACTAGAGATCGACTATTAATACCATGGGTAAGCTTCTTAATTTTCTATGGTCAATTAAGTTGTTTAATCGCGAGAGCCAAGTATTTCATGTTCGAAGGATGACTAGAGGCTATACCTAGAAGACCTTGTAGTTAAGCTACGATAAAAGGAATTTCTCATGAAATCATCGCCTGACTGATTACATTTTCTTTGACCCCCCAAAGTCTTTTCACAGTGATTCAATTTTGATGTGTGTGCTTATTTTGTATGCCTTGGGTTTTTTGCTTTTCAAGGAAAAGCGCCCACACTGGGAACCTCTAGGGCTCTAGTACCATAGGCGATACATGTGAGTGAAGTACCCAATCAAGCTGAGATACTCTTCCAGCTTAAGATTTTACATTGTGGCACTTTGATTTTTTGTTTGTTCATTTTCAACATTTTAATCTTGTAACTTTGGGGGGTCATATAACACTGTTACACCCCCCCCCCCCAGGCTCATCACATTAGTAAACTCCCTTTATAATACTTAAGCTAAAGGTCAATAGGGTCAAGCCCACTAGAAAGCCCTAGTACATTTCACACAATGCTGCCTAAATCGGATTAAGAACCTAAGTAACCATTGATTATTAGGAAGGCATTCCCCATGGTATTAAGAGAAGGTCTCTAACGCTTAGCTTGGTCAAACTAGCTTAGTCGAACTGCTTGATTTTTAAACCTAGACAAGTGATTATGACAAAAATTACATTGAATTTAATGTTTGATACTAAACAAAGGCACTGAATATTATGCTACCAATCACAATCAAAGCAGACAAACATGGATGCAAAAAAGATAAGGGGCAATGCTAATGGACAAGAAACACCTGTTTGTGTTGATGGTCGCGCTTGATTTGAAGTGTGAACGAGAGAAAGATCCGATGAAGGTCTGAATCCTAACCACAACAGCGACACGTTCTTGTAGACACTATGAAACACAAGAATACCTCTAGGAGGCACATCAGATGGAAAAGGTACCAACGCTTATTGAACACAAAAAAAAAAACATAAGGAACCCTAACCTAATTATTTGCACTCTCCCTAGAGAGTCAAGGGAATATGATATTGTAGAGATTGGGGAAAACCCTCAGGCTAAACCCCTATCCTCGTTGTCGAGATAAACAAAGTCATCATCCATGAGACCATATGTGCCATCCGTGTAGTCATGTAAATCTTCTTCTTCATCATAGGTACCCATGTTTACTAAGAAGGTCACTAGATGCCTATAGTCATCTTGGTCAAAAGGATAGGCTTGTGCAATGGGAGACACACTCTCTACTAAGTATGGATCAGCCGTGGTCAAGAGACGTATCAACCATTCTAACTCCTCAAAATTCCTCTCACATGCTAGCGTACCTACCAAATCCCATTCACATGCAAGCACCAAAAAGACCATGTGAAACATTTGTGAAAAGTAACGAGGATACCTCTCACCCAAGGTAGGAGTGGATGACTCTAGCGTACTAGCCATATCTGTACACGCGAATAGATGATGGTTAGAGTGCAAATATTACAAGGGTAGTGTTCTTGTGCATAATGTGTTTTTACGATTTTGTGTTATGGCTCTTGCTCTTTTACTTTTTTATCTTGTTTTTGTGAGTATAAGGCTTTATATATACATTCCCTAAGATTGGAGATTAAGAGGTCAGGGAGGAAGGTTGAGAGGGAAGCAAGTGAATGATGACTGTCAGCAAACACTCCCCCCTTCCTTGGGTAGATCATACCATTTGAAATGATGTGGTCACCCTTTGAAACCAGTTGTTCCAACTTGTTATATGTGAAGGATTTAACCAATAGTTTTCGACCACCCTATGCGTTTCATCTAGTTGCAAGGGTGGTAAGCTACTCTCCCATGATTTTATTTGCAACATTGTTGTAGGCGATGAACTTACAACGGGAGGTGCAAACTCTTTCTTGCTTGTATGGATATGTACAATGGTAGGTGGAGGTTGTGCCAAAGCTTCTATTTCCATATAGGAACTACATGAAGAGCAAGAAGCTTCATTTGATTTCCCTGTTCCTGAGCTAGGTGGAACAAATCGGTTCTTTCTTTGGTACCCAAACTAGCTCTGGAGCGGGTGTGTAGCATTCCGTGATTTTTTCCTTTCCACGATCTTCAATTCGTTTTGGAGCCACATGATTGAGCTCACATGGGCCCGGTGACAAGTAAGAGCACAATTTACATTTTGGCACCCAGATTTGATCATTTCCTTCATAGTAGTCTCGGGCTTCCAATAGTTTTTTAGGAATCCAACACAACATTTCTTGGGGCGAATGGGACTTCTCTTACCATGATCCTGTCTTTTAGCACTAGCTATGGTCGCTAAAGAAGCTTTAGGGACCCACTTGTATGTTTTCTTTGTTATATTGGGATGGGTCTTGTGTGTCTCAAGCTTTATTTCAGCTACATCAGTTGAAGCTCTAGAGACTTGTGCTATGGGGACATATGGTTCAACCTCTTGGACATGCAATGTTTTGGGTTTTATTTCCTTAAGAGGCAATATCTTAGGAAGTGTGGCTTGAGTGGCAGGGCTAAGAGTTGGTTTCTGTGTTGTGACACCCCCTCTCCCCCAATCAATAGTGCATTTGGTGGCTATCATCCACGTGCGTCCTAGATTTATATTACCCTCCATAGTTCCAACAGGCATGACCAAAAAGTTTTGAGCTACAACCCCATTGTCATAACTGACAGAAGTGTGCCAGGTTCCAAAAACCGAAGTTTTTTTCTTATTGACACCCTTGACTTGGACAATACTCTCAGATAGAGGTGGCTTCCCTAACTGACACCACACCCCATATGATAGCAGATTATATTTAGCACCCGTGTCCAATAAGGTGTTGTATAGCACTTTTCCGTAAGTGCTGTTTATCTCAATAGGGTATCGTAGAGGTGTGTCAGAGTCCAACCAATCCTCGTCGGTTTCAACGTGGAATGCATGTGTGACTCCAAGCTTAGCCTCTCGTTTTCGTCTTATGCGTTGTTGTCGCTTCTTAGCTTCAGCTTGAGCTTGTATCTTCTTCAATTCTGTTTGTGCCTTGGCTGCCTTTTTTGTATGGATGGCACGTAGCTCCTCTTGGCTTAAAGGATCATAATATCTTTTAAATTTTCTCCCATTGAGGAATCCAATGATTTCAACTCCATCAAGAGTCTCCACACAATTGGTTCCTTGTGGGGTGATCTCACATACTCTATATGGTCATTTTCTCGCATATTTCAACTTTTTCTTTTCGTTACGCACTCCATACATAAGGACTTTATCACCAACATTGATATCTTTGTTCTTTAGATGACGGTCAAACCATTTCTTCCTCCTATCTTTCTCCACAAGTGCATTTTGCACAGCTAATTGTCTCTCTTCATCTATCCTTTCAAGGATATATAATCGCTCAACTAAGGGGTTACCATCCCAACCTTCTTGAGAAGCTACTCGAAGACTAGGAAGGACAGACTCCCATGGCATAACCGCTTCTTGGCCATACACCATCTTAAACGGTGTGCAATTAATGGAAACTTTGTACGCAGTACGATAAGCCCATAGAGATGATGTAAGCTTTATATCCCAATCTGTGCGATGAGCTTCCACCGTTTTGGTCAAGATAGAGATTAAGGTCTTGTTGGTGCTCTTAGCTTGGCCATTTTCTTGTGGATAATAAGGTGTGGACTTATGGTGAGCTATCATAAAGTTGGTAGTGAGTTCTTTAATTACTCCATTTATAAAATGAGTACCATTGTCACTCACAATCTCAAAGGGACAACCAAATCTTGTAATAATGTTCTCAAAGAGAAAATTGGCAGTTGACCTCGCATCGGCCTTACGTGTCACCCTGGCTTCCGCCCACTTTGTCACATAGTCAGTGGCAACGATAATATATCGAGATTGAGTGCTACGAGCTGCCGGACTAATTGGGCCTACAAAGTACAAACCCCATTTTTCAAATGGTTGAGTCACTTTAACAGGATGTAAGGGCATCCTATCCTTTCGTTGTGTGACCTTGTAACGTTGGCATTCATCACATCCTTTTGCAAAAAGTGATGCATCCTTGAATAAGGTAGGCCACCAATAGCCTGATTGCAACACCTTTCTAGCAGTTAGTTCCCCTAAGAAATGTCCGTCGGCTATACCCATGTGGACTTCTTGCAGTATGTATAAATACTCATCCTCACGGGTACAAAATCTAAGAATATCATCCTTCCCTAGCTTGTAGAGAGTTCCTGCAATGAGAGAGTAAGGTTCACATTCTTTTAATAGTTTTCGAGCTATGTCTTTACGAAGCTCTTTGGGGGGAAAACCATTAACTAGAAAGTTCACAATCTTCTCACTCCATTAAGGTATGGTTTAGACTAAGAATAGAGAAGTATCGGGCAACTCATCGTCGACTCCAGTAGGGGCTTCACCATTGGGTATGCGAGACAAATGATCCACCATGACATGTCTTTTACCAGGTCTCACCACAACATCAAACTCAAGGAGAATTAACAACCATCGTGTAATTCTTCCCATGGAACAAGGTTTATTTACTAGATACAACAAAACTTGATGATCAACATAGAACACAAACTTGTTGGCCAGAAGGTAGTAGCGAAATTTCTTCATTGCATAAATCATACCTAAATCTTCTCGCTCTGTAGTGGTGTAGTTTCTCTCAGCATCATTCAACTGACGACTTGCAAAGCTAATGTGGTAGTCCAATTTATGTTCTCTTGGTTGAGCTAGAACACAACCAATAGCAAAGTTTGATGCATCAATATGCACATGAAAAATTACATTCCAATCGGGCACTCGTAGAATAGGAGCACTAGTCAAGGTCTTTTTCAATGACTCATAAGCATGGTCACACTCCGCAGTCCATTGGAACTCAATAAGAAGCTTGTACAAAGGACGAGCTATCTCGACAAAGTTTAAAATAAATCGTCGGTAATAACCAACATGGCCCATGAACCTTTGAACTCCTTTATAGTTTGTAGGTGGTGGCAATTTAGCAATGGCTTTAATTTTGCTCTCATCTGTGGAAACCCCATTTTTGGACACTATATGCCCTAAAACGACTCCATGTTTAACCCAAAATTGGCATTTGAAAGGGTTTAAGGAGATGCGATACAATCTACACTTCTCAAACACTTTTCGTAAGCATGATAGATGTTCTTTCCAAGAGGAATAAACACAAAGGTCTTCTAAGAAAGCTTCACAAAACTCCCTCAAATATTCTCTAAAAGCAGTGTTTATTAATCTTTGAAAGGTAGGAGGGGCAAAACAAAATGCGAACACTCCAAATTCGGTTATAAAGGCTATTTTAGCTTGGTCCTCTAACGCAATTGTGATTTGATTGTAGCCAGAGTACCCATCTAAAAAGCTATAAGCTTCCTTCCTTGCAACTCTTTCAAGCATGTGTTCTCAATATGGCAAGGGGTAATGGTCCCTCTTAGTGGCGGCATTGACCTTCTTGAGATCCACACACACTCTGAGTTTCCCATTCTTTTTTGGCGCAATCACTATTGGTGACACCCATTCTGAGTGCTCAATAAGGTATATGAATCCGCATTCCACAAGCTTTTCAATCTCTTCTTGAACAATTTTTGCATATTTAGGATTCATTGGGTAGGGTCGTTGCTGAACTGGTTTAGCCATGCTATTCATGGGGATTGTGTGTTGCACCACAAAAGGTGGAACACCTTTCATATCATGATATGTCCAAGCAAACATATCCCTGAATTCCTTGAGAAGTTCTTTAAGTACACACTCCTCAGTCTTTGTCAGATCTTGGGCAATGAAAACAGGTTTAGACTCTTCTCCTGGGTTTGCTAACTCTATTTCCTTAACTATCACAGGACCATCATAGACTCCATTGCTCCCATCGATAGGTTTTCTTTGAGCCTTTGTATACACAAAATTACGTTCCTCTATGGTATAGGATTTGAAATGTTCAGGTGCAGGGTGTAAGTCTGTTGAGTCCTGTTGTTCTGTGGACTGTGATTTCAATTTTGATTCCTTTTGTTGTTGAGCTAACTCTCGATTTTGTCGTCTCCTTACCGTACGGTTCAACTTTGGCTTCTCTGTAGCCTCTAGTTGTGCGATGTCAATGGGTTGTGGACTACACCACATAACGCTTTGGAGGTATTCACCCCAGTTATCTACCAACTTCCGATGTGCATCGCATGCCCCTATATAATTAAGCCATTCTGCGGTAGATTTCTTTTCACGTATTCTAGCATGCACATTTGCTCGATATTGTTGCCTCTTATATCTCTTACTCTTCTTGTTTAATTCTTGATTACGGCCGATCTCTAGTGAAGAGTCACTAGATGAATCACTACTTGTGTCTTCTGCTCCCTTGGATAGATTGTCATCTAGGTTACCACTGGGCCCTGAATGGTTTGTCCCCACATTTGCACTAAGATTTAACTCAGATTCTTCGTCCTCAGAGTCAATTTCAATTGATGATTCTGACCCCAAATCGTGTAGGCTATAGTCTTGTGAGGTGCTACTGGTTCCAATGCCAGTCAAGCTTTCATCTTGTAGATCATCAGAAGCTATATGCATTGCTTCTAGCATATTTAAGGGTACAAGTGGTGGTATTTCATCCCCCTCAGGTGTTACCCAGGTCGTCCCCAATTTCCCCAAGTGTCTATGGTTGCTACTAGGTGGACCCAGTCCACATTGTCCGACTCAGTCATCCCAGGTAGTACATCCATATAAAGAGAATCTTCCCCAACATCAGTGTCGGCTTTACACGTATAAAAATATTGCAATGGGGCCGAGTGAACTGTGATGTCAGATCTATGATCAATTATAAACCTGTTTCCTAGAGGATGTGCTCGACCCGTCACAAGATCCACTTGAATGACAGAATCTTGGAACTGCAGGTAGACATGGTTCTTAGACTAGTCATGCACCATTTTTGCTTCCCTCATGAAAGGACGTCCTAAGATCATCTCCGATGCCATAGTGTGTTTGGAGAAATCCATAACAATGAAGGTAATCCTTATTTTATGTCCAAAGACCTTGATCTTGAGATCTTCTAGCATCCCAATAGGTTTAACAATAGACCCATTGGCCATCTTTAGTACTATGGTTGTGGTCGCAAGGTGAGGTCTTCCCATAGTTTCCCATCAATTTTTAGTCACAATGCTAACCCCAACGCCACCATCAAGGATTCCCTTCACAGTTAATCCCTTAGTAGTGATTGGTATGGTCGCATTGGATTCATCACCCTCAAAGTATTGTCCCAACTTGTTAACAGGTATTTCTATAACAAGGTCCTCATCTAGGTTGGGTTGTGGATCTAAGTGTTCCTCCTCTATTGGCATCTCCCCAGCTCCATCCATCTGTGCAAATTGTGGTAGCCCAAACTTTAGTTCTTCATTGAGGAAGGCTGGAAGAGCTGAGACTAGCTCGCTGTATTTATATAGTTTGGACATGATGGTGGTTCTAACTTTTGAAGACATGAAATCCATCAATTTGGCAATGTTTAACGGCACCTTTTGGCCTTGAGTCCCTTGACATGGGGAAGATGGGATCTCCATTTCTTTGATAGGATCAAGTAGTCCCTCTATAAACATTCTTTCCATCAAGAAGTGAGTACGCCCACTTTCCCATGACTTTAAGTCACTTTCTTCTTGGATGACACTAGGTATGGCTAAGGGTCTATGGACGTGGTGAGGTTGATGTTGCGTAGCAAACACGGTGTCTGTAATCTAAATCTGCCTAGGTACTGGTTCTAGATCCCTTTGGGTATCTTCTACCAAACTCCTTAATTTCTTGACTCGCTTGATCTCCTCTGTAGGTTTTGGATAAGTTCCTATCTTCTTCTTGGATCCTGGCCATTGTGGCTCATGAAGATCTTCTTTGTTGGTTTCTATCTTAGTGGTTGTTCTGGTCTCCATGGTTTCTCCTGAATCAGAATCCTCTTCAGCATCATTCATATGTAATGGGTAGTTACTAGTCACTATGTTGGTCTTTGAAGTGAGGTCTGGCTTCGCTACTTTTTGCGATCTCTTTCTTCGTGTTTTCTTCTTTTTTTGAGATTGGGCGATTGATGCCGTGTCTCTTTCCTCAAGAATATAATTTTGTTTTTGGAGCATCGATCGTGTGAGTACGTTTATTGGTACCACATGTGTACTTTGTGATGGCTCCTAGGTAACTTCAATCAAGTTTAATGGAATGATCTTCAGTGCATTTGGATTATTTGGACATTGGGCAATCAAATGATCTATGCCACATCGATTACACATGAGTATCGGCATTCTAGACGTGCTCGCTTGATTGGTTTGCATTAGTGTGGCATTCTTTTGTAGCCTAATAGGACACTCGGCTACACGATGTGGACCTCCACACTCATAGCATTGAAGAGGTGGTCTCTCAGCAGTGTAATTGATATTTTGGCCTCTTGCCGCAAGAGTAGCTACTTGATATACAGGTTTGACTTGTCCCCAATAGTCCTCCATGTAGTATTGTGGAGTTTCTTCAAGAACATCCATCCCATAGGCAATATTAGGATCTATATCTTCCTCACAGCCTTCCAAACAAGACATAGATGACTCACAACCCACTTGATTCACAGAAGTGATTCTCGGATGTGGTGGTTGTGGTCCTAGCACTGGAGGTGGTAAAGGTGTTGTTTGAACAACATTTTGGGCCCTAGGGACCATGTGTTGTGATGTTTGTTCAAGAGGTGGGGCCGGCATCAATGCAGGCACTCGAGGTGTGTCTGTCCATGCTAAGGTTGGTCTATCGGCCATCGCGCGATTAAATACTATGCAATCCTTAGCTTGATGACCATACCTTCCATATGCATTGCAATTCCCATTGAATGTTACTCTAAAAGTAGGGCATTCACTGGTAGTATGCGGTCCATAGCATACTGAGTATCATTGTTGCTCCCTTCTTGGATACATATGATTGTTCTGCGGAGCACGATTGTCTCTAAGACTCTCTTGAATAGCCTTGGTGAGATCTGCTAAAGTCATCTCAGATATCTTTGGATCCTTAGCAATAGGCTTTAGGGTCATTGGTTGATGGCCCGATGCTTGTGAGCTAATAGATTTAGACTCAACAGACACTCTTTCTCCTTGAATCATTAAATTATCCTCCAATTGGATCGCATTGGTGGTGACTGCTTCCCAAGTGGTGATACCTCTAATGACTAAGCCATTGTAGATATCCTCATGTCGTAATCCCCTAATGAATGTATCAAGAAATTGGTTATTATTGAAGCGCTCATTTGGATTACAACGAGAATTCAAATGCTTCAAGCGACTTATAAAGTCTCTCACCAACTCTCCTTCCTCTCATTGGGCTTTCTGGAGCTGAGAGGCTACACCCCAAAGCACTCCCTCTCGTATGTATTCTTTCAAGAACAGTCTCCTAAGAGTAGGGTAAATCGTTTTTTCTTCCACCCTTAGGGTTCTATACCAATCCCCTGCCTTTCCACTTAAGGTTAAGCTTAAAGCATTACTCTTATGCAGGTCATTGTGTTCTCCTAGAGAATCGCATATTTGTTCAAACACTTCAATATGCTTTCGCACATCCCCGTCTCCACTAAATTTTTGTGTGAGCTTGGCTATTTGTACTACCTTACTTCTAGGCTCTCTATCAGGCGTGTTATGCATATTCTCAGCAATAGATCGACCAATAGCTTGAGCAAATGTTGCCAAGTCACCTAAGTGAGCAGGCACCGTGGGTGAAGGTGCTCCAGAGACTACATGTGGAGTAGGTATTGGCATTGGGCTTGGCGCATAGGAAGCCCTTGGGTTCCACGTTGGGTACGATGTTGTGCCATGTGGTGGTCCATAGTTCATATGTGTGGCCCTAGGCATAGCAAATGTCGGATGTGACATGCTAATGCTAGCTGATATAGTCCCATGGCAATAAAAACTTGGGTGTTGTGGTTGTGGGAGCATAGGTAGTTGAAACAATGGGAGGGGTAGGGACTACATGAGTACGAGGGACCCATGGGTGTATACGATTGGTACACACTTGTAGGTACTGTTGCAGGCATTGAGCTACCATGTAGGGGTGCTTTACTAACAAATGAGGTCCATGGCGTGTTTCTCGGTATGTCCATCATTGGGGTAGGCATGGTAGCCGTGGTGTCATCAAGGGAAATATGAGCTAGACTTGGAAAGGTGAAGCTATCACTTGTGGGGTCAGATTGGACTGAGACCCCTGGCGAAACAACATATGGAGGATCCATCGAACTTACCGAGGGAGTCTCCATTTGCGATAAGGTTGGTTGTTTAGCCTTCCCTGTATCCAAGAATCTCATGAGACCCGTTGAAGGCATGTTGATCCCCTTGTTCTGTCTCTCTAACTCAATGACCCTATGGATGACCTCACAAACTCTTTGTTGTTGATCCTCCACACTAGTAGCACCCATTGTGGATTGTAGGACATCTAACCAACCCACGTGATAGGTGTGACCTGTGTATGGGTTGGTCAGAGTTTCCGTTTGTAGTTCGTACTCCCAGTCCTTGTTTAGGAACACTCCATCTAGGATTGAGGTGCTAGGGGTGTCCTTTGAGCTAGATGCAATGTTGCTTTATAGGGGTTGTCCCTTAGCGGTTGCTAAGTCAAGAGCACTCGATTGTTCTCTTATCAGGGATATTGACATAGGGGCTTTCGCTTTTAACTCTCTTTGTTGCTCCGCCTTACGTAAGCTCTCGACTTCCTTTTCCCTTGCTGCAAGGATATATCGCTCAACCTTTTGCACTTCGGCAAGGCTTCTACCATCGGGTAATATGACCTCGGAGGGAAATAACTCTGAATAGTCAGGAGGTGCAGTGAATGAAATATTCATGTGCACATTCTCTAACGGTATAGGGTCTACGTTGGTCACAAATAGAGAATTTACTTCCCCACCCCCCTGATTTACATCATTAGCTCCATGTTCGGAGCGAGTGGCTCTACTAAAGGTTTCCTTCAGGTGGCTAAGCACACTCGGCCCGGACCGAGGGCCCATGGCATGCATGTCTTCGCTTGAATCGAGGTTAGACATTGGGAAACCCTCCATGACATCGTAGTCAGAGGAAGAGTCACTAGCCGCTATGTTCGGGTCTTGGTTTGTACTACCTTGGGTCCCCGCCGAGGGCCCGGAACCTAAAGTAGGTGGATATTGAGAGCTCGCGAAAGTCAAAATTCTCTCTAGTTGCTCCGTCTCTAGCACACAACTAGAGCGCAGATGCATGTGCCTTTGGCCTACAAGCATCGGCATAATATCAAAGGTTAACCGCTTACTTTTTTAAGCGTACATTTTCACTCGTGTTTTTTACGTTTTTCATGTTTTTTAATGTTTGATTTTTTTGATTAAAGTGTCTGGTAGCTCGAAACGAGCGTATCACTTAGAGGGTCGCTGTGTGATTTACAGCACAATTTTCGGGCATCTGAAGTTCCATTGGTCCTCAAAAAATCGATTTTTAGCTACGTGTGAAGCTAAAATTCGTAATTTTAAAAGGTGATTGAGGCCTAGGCCTGAGCGTGAGCTTGGGCTTAGGTCTGGGAGATATTCCCGATCCCGGTCCTACCTTTTAGTTTTTTAAAATTTTTAATTTTTTATATTATTATTATTTAAGGATAAGGTCGCCGCGGCCTGCGCGAGAGTACACACACACTCTATCTACCTACTTCTAACTAATACACCTACTGTTACACACTAACACACTCTATTAGCTCTCACATATCTACTTCCTACTTACTGTGCAGTACATTACACAAAAAACTAACAATCTTAATACACAAAGAATAAACATAGTACCTTTGATAACTCCATTAACAAAAAAAATACACAGTATAACACAAAATCCTTCTTCTCAACACACACACCCTCCTTCCTTACCTTTCCTACAATTGAAATTGAACCACAAAAGAAGCACAGAGTGCCATTCAACCTTAGTGTATGGCATTCCCCGGCAACGACGCCAAAAATGTGCGCGTATGTCGCACGTGTCAATGCAAGGAACTTGCCGATACACCGCGTGCGAGCCATAAATTGCTCCAAGCACACAACAAGCCTAAACTAGTAAGCTCAAAGATGACGATGGTGTGTCACTCACCGCTCTACGCTTGCTTCGTGGAGGATTCCTCGCCGCGAAGAAGAGGGAGACACCGCTATGCCGCGCTCAACCGCCTCACCGCCGTCGTGCCGCCGCAATGCTCGATCTCACAAACTCTCTCTCTCTCTCTCTCTTACGCATACACACACACACACAAGGAGATGAAGAAGAAGAAGATGGAGATGGAGCAAGAGCACTCTTCAATTGCACAAATGAGAGAATGAGTGAATTTTAGGTTTAGTTGACTTTTATATAAGCTCACCCCATTCACACTTGGGCGCCCATGCTTAGCCAACTAATCCCTTGAATGTTCCAGTTAGAGTGCGCCTCTCATCGGCGATCACTCTTGCCCTTTTGCTATTGGACCGACAAGCCCGGTACCTGACTCTACAAGTAAATAATACAACGTCCGTCATAGGTGATAGGGTGTCCGTGAGTCGTGAGGGTTAACGGAGATGGACAACGGCCTGGCCTGGCGCACGGGGCTGACCTGCGGGGCAACGACGTGAAAAGGTGGGGCTGCAAGAGCGTGGCGCGTAGCAGAGTGGGACGAGAGAGTCGACGACGCTGACGTGGTAGCTGCAACCGGTGGCGGCGCAGTGGGCACGCTGGGAACGAGAGAGAGTGTACGCACTGGGGGCTGACGTGGAGGCCGAGATAGAGGGTGGGTGTGAGTGTGGGGTTATGGGTGAAAGGTAGGGGATCGAGAGAGAGTGAAAGAAGAGAGAGAGTGAGGGAGAGAGGAGAGAGAGAGTTAATAAGCGTGAGTGGGGAGGAGAGAGAGAGAAAGTTAGAGAGGGAGAGAAGAGGAAGAGAGAGGATGTTAATAATCGAAGAGAGAGTGAGGGGGAGGAGAGAGAGTGTTAATAAGCGTGCTTTTGGGAGGGGAGAAATTATTATTATTATTATTATTATTTTTTTGACAAAGTTGAGCCTTAGCACCGCAAGGCCTAGTTCCCACCGCGAGCTCGCAAAAATCCAAAATCACATGCCACAAACTTTGACGTCTTACCGGACCGCACGTCGAGGTTTTGAAAAGTCTTGCTGGTTCACATCGGAGCTCAAAATTTGTTTTATTTTTATTTTCGAACTTCCTAAAGTGCCAAATTTAGCCGAAAACACTAAAATTCACCTAAAAATTCAAAAAATTGCCAAAAATATCCCAAAAAATTCTAGAAATCTTAGAAATTTATTGACAATCACAAACAAACACTTTCGACGTGCAAAAGCACACCAAAAAAAGCAATTTTTATCAATTTCGACAAAATCATCAACCCGATCCTCGGAAATAGCAAATCGCTCAAAATTTGGCGAATGAAAGTCCAAATGCGCTCGAAATCAATCCGTAAACACACATTCAAAACAACTCATAAAGATCGCAAGATATCAAATTTTTATGGAATTAACAAAAAATTAATGCAAAAATTAGAAAAAAAACATTAAAAAAGTACAAAAATTATCCAAAAATTACCTTTTTTTATAAAAAAAATTTCCACACATAGGGGATTAGTATATCCAACTAAAATCACAAGAAACACATCAATTCAATTGCCAAAAAATTTGATTAATAAAATCCAAACTAGGCAATTAAATCGTGGAAATTAGCGACAAAATTAGGTCAAAATTTGACGCAGTTGGAGTGTGTAAATCCCTGTTTTGAGCTAAAAAATACAGCAATTAACCATTACACACACCAAACATGCAATCAAAATGGGAATAAATAATGCACATTAAGCACTTTTTAGGCGCGCGCGCGCGCACACACACACACACACACACACACACTAATAATTGGCAGTTTTTACCAATCTTTGGTGCGCACACAAAAGGGTAAATCTTGTTGAAATTGCAATGTGATTTCAAAAATCTCTAGTTGGGCATGACCACAACACAAATCAATCATCACAATTGAAAAATCATTAAGCACACATTGATTTTTAAGTGCACAATCAATGGCCAAATAGTGCACACACACTTAAAATTAGGCATACACTCACTCAATTAGAATGCACACGCACTTGATTTTATTGTACAAACACTTGCAATTGACCATTCAAGCTTGCAATTAGATCAATTAGGCACCCAATTAGCAATGTACAATCACCAATCAACAATTGAACTTGCCAAATTCATACTCCACCAAATCTGGAAAATTTTGGCATTACTACGACATGAAAACAAACAATCCAAAAATTTTCATAGCATCATAGCATCAACATTGCATTGCAACAACATGGAATTGACATTACATTGCATCATGGTGGAGTCTCTACACAATTGTACACATCTTTACATTCTAGGAAGGTTGAGAATACCACCACCTTGATTACCTTTCCAATGAAGATCGATTGAACGTTTGAAAGCTCTAATTCCTCAAAGAAAATTAGTGTGTAAGTTAGAAAAATTAATCAAATTAGCAAGGGGTTAGTGTGAAATTAGAGTGTGTAAACACACAGTTGGCAAGATACAATGATAAATTAGGGAATTATGAATATATTGCTTCATGCACACACATCCAAAATCCACAAAAACATAAACATACAAGTGAAATTAGTGAGGAAACACATCCGATTATGCCACAATTACACTAGCATAGGCCATCGTCCCCGGCAGCGATGCCAAATGTTGGGGGTTCCATCGTTGCATAGCTCCAATGACCAACAAAATTATCAATCCGGAGGGATGAGCTACCCAGCTAGGGCATAGAAACACTCACACGATTAGTGAGCTAATCATGGTAACATGAATGGTTGACTCTACGAGGTGAGCTTCTCGACCTATGGTGGAGCTAAGCCACAATAATGGGCAATCTCCACTTCTCTTCACCTCTAATCAACGCAATCACACATGCTAACGATTGCAAGACACACACAATACTAATCCTATCATGCAACACACTAATCTCAAGCACACACACATAGATCTATCGAGCACCACACTTCAATCAAACCTACATGCACACACAAGTAAGAGAGGGCAATCACACAAGATTAGAGAGCGATTAACCACTAATTAGTTAAGATCTAGCTAATCAAAGCATTATAGGAAATCATAAGAAGCATGAGAGAGGCATAGTGAAAGAGAATTAAGCATTGATTAGTGTTAACCAAGTCACATGAACAAGGAGAAGCTCAAGGACTCCATAGCCACATACCTTAAAATCTCTCACCAAAGAGTGCTCTCAACAAATGAGCTTGAGAGCCCTAATTTCTTTTACACAGTGCCTTATATACCTAGGGTAAAAATATGCAATGTCCGGGCGCCCAAGGCCTTTAGGGCTCCACCACTTACTGAATTTGCTACCTAAGCACATGAACTGACATGTTCTTTCAAGCTTGGAACTCCCATTGAGATCGTAACACATTAAAATATTACAATGGCTTGAAATAAATCGAGAATTTATAGTATGTGACCATTTCGGGAAAATGTAAAAAATGTGTAACTCCAATCTTTACTGCTTCTTCATATTCATCCTTGATGTGCATTTGTATGTCTTCGGTCTTTAGCAGCTTCTATTAACTGACGTTGACTCAGTTAACACTTGCCCATGAGCACATATGCCATTTCCTTTAGTCAATGCACTCAACTTTCCTGGCATTATGGTGCCAATTAGATTTTCCATGAGAGATCCAAGAATTATAGCCTACAATGCTTGATAACTATGCTTATGCAAAGTGTATTTCATTCAAGATATTTATATCAGTACCCCTATATACATGTTCTATTTAACCCCCACCCCCCTCTAATGTATTCATAAAACTATACATTTTGGCGTATTAATAATCAGTTAACTCACGCAATATGATACATTTTTGTGATCACCTTGGGACTAGGCAAGGAACTGCAAAGATAGCATTGCATATGGACCTTTCCTTGGAATTGGTCTTCCTCATGGGTAGGTATGTAAGATTACCAAGCTTGCAAACCCTTACATAATCTATATATCTAAGCTTAGATACCACATGTAGACTACAATAGCTATAAAATAATTCTAATAAACATGATGAACCCCCAAAAAAGGAAGAAAATACAAAGCACTACTTGAAACTCAAGAGCTCATTAAGCTTGAAGAGTGACTTGATTCAATTGAATGAGAGATTCCTTTTTTAATAAGGTGTAAGTATTTTACTATTAAAGCGTGAGCCTTGCTGCACTATGTGTATATGTAACTACCCTATCCACTTTGTTAGTCTATATGGACAAAGTGTTAAAGTTTATAGCATCTCAAGTGAGTAGCTCAATGTGATCCCAAGTGTCAAAGTTTATAGCATCTCAAGTGTTGAAGTTTACTGCATCTCAAGTGAATAGCCCAATGTGATCCCAATATTTATTTTGGATCTAGGTATTTATTTTACTTATATGTCCAACTCTAGGTAGTAGGGCAATTTTCTTAGGGCTTATTTATGGCCCTCAAGGCTAGTATATAAGCATGCCTGCCCCCAATGTATTTTATCAATTCAAACTTTGGGTAGTGTAGGGCAATTTTCTTGGGGGGTACTTATGGCCCCCAAGGCTAGTATGCAAGCACCTTTGGCCCCCAATGTATTTCATCAATTCACTGCCAAGGTTGGTTGCTTCAAAAGTCTCTCTCTCTCATGCTTCTCTCCTTGGTTCATGGCTTCCACATTGTCAAATTTGACATGGTATTAGAGCACTAGTATAATTGATAATTTATTTTTTCTTGGGCATGTTCATGGATTATGCTTAGAGTCATTACAATTAAGTGATTTGATGACATTCTCTTACTTGTTATATGCTTTCCATTCATAGCATTTGTGCATTGGCAGCTCATAATGGTTGGAATACACATAATTTGGAGATAAGACTGCCATTCTGAATGGTGTTTTATATGAGGAAGTGTATGTAGCACAATGTGAGGAAGGGGGCCAGTGTGAAGCGGCTCAAGGGTTGCCTATAAGTGTCATACGATTGGGTGGAGAGCGGGGCTTCACATCCCTTGTCTTCACACTGGTATTTGGAGCAAGGCAAAAAGTCCTTGTGCAAGGGGGGGTTGTGGAGATTTTCTTTCATGAGACCATACATGGGTTTGCACACATGCAAGTGATACAAGGTGGGTAGAGGAGGAGATATTGAGCCATGGGAATGAGCACCAGGTAGAGGAGGGCTACCATGGGGAGGAGCACCATATGACGGGGGGAAGCACTTGTTGACATTGCATGGTGGAGAGTGACAATTTTTGTCACTATAGAAACCTTTGAAGCACATCTCCTTGCTTCCTCTCTCTCCTTCTTTGTCATTTGCTGAGCGCTACTCAGAATACGTCATGGCTGTGGTTGCCCATTTACATTAGGAGCCTTTGTTGGCCATTAGATTGGTTAGGGCCACCCCCACCAAAAGCATCGGGCAAGGGCTGTTACTCTTCATTCGCAGCATGGGAGAGCGATCGAACACAGTCAACGGACCCTTTACTTTGGTCTACCTCTTGCTTCTTGATAGAAATTGAGAGTATTCGGTCCGCAACAAGGGGATGCTCGAACATGGTCGGCTTCTTTGCTTCAGCTGATCTCTTAAGGGATAACCAAATATTGCAACAAAGGCAAGTTCTATTGCTCACATGATCCTCTAAGGGGTAAATCACAAAAACATGGAGTTATATCCACGATTATTGCAAGAAGTTTAATAAGCACATGAAATTTGGTTGTTGAATTTTGGCATCATATTTACCCTCAACAATCATTGCACATCAAAATTTATCCTGACACGATTGTTAGCATATTAATTTGATATGGCAAGGCCAATCAAATTCCCTTTACTTATTTTTTTTCTATTGACAAGGAAATTATTATACAAGGTACTTCTCTTCTTCATCATGTATTCAAATTTTAGGCCTATTAACATGGATCTCCTCAATTTGGAGCTTTTTGGAGATAATATTTTTGAATTTGAGATCAATCCTATTATATCCTCTCCTCCCGTGTGTATATTTTGGAAGATGACAACAATCTCTCTTAAGTAAAGGAATATGTTACAATACCTGATTTTGAAACTTTTGAAAACCATTTTTGTAAGTTGGCAGTACGTGTACAATTACTAACCACTCATGTAAAGACACTTACTGAGTTATTAAACTCTTTTATCATGAAGGATGAAACCAATACTCTGCTTCCTATCACCCAAGGGATCGTGTTTCCACCAACATTTAATCAACTCTAGAGATGACTTAGCAGTAGAGCAAGTGGTAATGGTATCTGCCAACGTGGCCAAGAAGAGACTGTCGACCACAAATTTTAAATGGGAAAAGGTACACAAACTATGTTTCAATTGTTTGGGACCTCACCAAAAAAAAAAATGTCCCCATGCCCTTTGATCAATAAGGCTTCAACAAATGCATGTAATAAGTTGCAATCGTGATCTGCAAATCGCACATTATGTATCTAATTTTCCAATTACTTGTATATGATGCATTAGATTGGTAGATACAACAAAAGTAGTTAAGAGTTTGCAAAGTTTTTTTCCTTATTGTTTCTTTAAAGGTTTATTTAGCATATATGTATGGTGATGCTCTTTGTGTTGATTTGATTTCCCTTGTTGGGTATTTATCTTTTGTAAATATTGCAGTATGTGCCCTACCAATCTACACTTTTTTAGAAGACAAAGCCCATTGAAAGGCATATTATTTAACTAAATTTGTGATCACTTTTTGCATGGCATCACATATGGTTGCTCAAGGAGCTATTATTGAAAGGCTGCAACTAAGATTCCAATCTTTAAGATGGATTTTTTATTTGAGAAAATTGTGCAGTTGACCATTAAAATGGGGGAGCAAGGCTTCATAAGAACCCTAGGTAACTCAAGCTACCAATTCATTTATGTATATTGCATAATTCCTAGGTGCATATTTCTTTCCATAGCCACACAAGGCTTAGGGGCATAGGCTAAATTGAATCCAGGCTTCCTATTTTATCCCTCTAGCATCATCACTTCCAAAGTTTGTGATATGCAATCAGCATACAAACTTGGAGGACAAGTGTAAATGATCAGCTATACCAAAAGTTCCGACATGTACCAGGCCGAGGATTACCATAGAGACCATGAGCATAGTTTGAGTATGTGTGTGTGTACATGCATATGAGAGAGAGTGAGTGTGTGTGAGAGAGATCTATGTATGGTCTATGTATTTAGTACTTCTTTGTATGTCCAATCATACAATATTTCTCCAAAAATCAAGCAAATAATTTTTTGTGTATAGATTCAATCCTCATATCGTAACAACGCTTTTCCATCCATAGTGGTCACTCTCTTGATAGGCCAACAAACTAGATTGATGTTGCATACATATGGTTCTGCAAAAATAGTAGCCTCACAAACATAGGATGTTTCAATACCAATACCAATGTTATCTTCACCTATCTTGCCAAAGTTTACAAAATCAAATGGACACACATACATGAAAACACCTTTGGCTACTACATGTGTTTTGCTTTCATCCCAAAATTGAGCCCTCTTATCCTTCCCACTAGGGAAAATTTGGACTCTCAAAGGGGCCCTGTAAGGAGACTTTCTTGTCCAAACTGGGCAACCTGGTGAAGTACATAAACACTTTGTCAGAACCCTATCAACCAACATATCATAGGAAAGATCTTAGAAAGTAGTTTCTAAATCCCAAAATTCTACCAAAGTTGGAGTTGATTTGTATAAGTTATGGCCTCCCCACTAAAGCTGAAATGTGGGGAGAGATTCCATTATAAGACGGAGTTGTCACATCAAAAAATGGAATTTTCTAGAATATTAGGAATCTGATGGCATGCTATATATCAATGGATAGATCTCAATGAGTACATTCTAAATCCAAAAGGTCTGACAAGTTTTGATTTCATTTGTAAAAATTTACCCAGCACCCATTTTGGACAAGAGAGAGAAAGTCAAAGTCCTTATAGGGCCCATTTGAGAGTCCAAAATTTCCCTAATGAAACTCCCTGTAGCTCATTTTGTCATATTGTGCCTCCAATTCTCCAATTTGTTTGTGAACCTCAGACATAGAAAACCCTTCGTATTGCATCTTCATTCATATGTTGTAGCAACCTAATACTCCATTTCACAATACTGTGAAAAGAATCTCCCAGTGTCAATGCATTTATTGCTGGAAATGGAATGAGTGCTTTCTTCTCAAAACACAAATCAACTGACACCGATACATTTCCTTCCCCAATAAGAATGCAAGAACAATATACATGTGGGTTTGCTAAACATACACTCCCAATGGAAACCTTTTATGTGGCTACAAACATTGTTACGGCATAAGCGGGTGTGTGCCATGTGTTATGCCTTGGCCGTATTGGATGGTCTTGAACCTTAGAGGGGATGCCAAGGGGTGTGGCTCATGAGGAGGAAGGGGACACTACAAACCTATAAGAATGGGCTCTTATAACCTTTGTAATCATCAAGCTTTCATTCATATTAATCAGTTATGGCGGTGGACGTTAATCTCTTTTCTCTCTGTGAACATCTCTCTCTCTCTCTTGTTATCTCACTCTATCTTCTCTGTAGAGGGATCTTCCCCCTCTACACATGGCGACCACGCAGTTGATCGAATCTCCTCGCTTGGTGATGAAGGAGGCACATATGGAACGACATGCGAACTCATAGACAACTATTTAAGCACGCCAGAGTTCTGAACCAGATACTGGCCAACAGGCAAAGGACGCCACCTATGATACTACTTAGCAGGAAAAAGATAGAGCCCCAACATGCTTGCAGCAGGGCAACGAGAGCAAGCAAAATTTTTGGTTCCCAAAGGTGGGGAGGCAGAGTGTTGCTGCGCATTTTTTAGTTATTGTGCGAACTCTGCTGAGTTTTCTTATGTGAGGTGCCTATTCACATTGCGGCATACTTTTGGTGCGTGGGCAATACAGCTTGCATTATTTTTCGACATGCGGTGGTCATACAAGGGCAATGCAGATACCAATTTGTTGTCCCTAGCGCAGGGTCAAAAAACACCAGCTGGGAAGATCGGGCATGCGCAGGTGCAACAGGTTTGGTTGCGAAGCAGATGCTCAAGCCATAGAGGACGATGGCACAGCACTCGTGAGGGCACCCAGACACGCAACAAATCCGCATGGTGTGGAGATCCATTTCTGCTTTCATCAACAATCTCATTCTTGGTGTAGTCTCATGTACTTGGTGGATTTCCCTCTGCGGAGAGTTTTACCTTATGTAGCGGGGATGCAGTGCAACTTTTTGATGGTTTTTGAGTTCGGGATGCGAGTGATGGCGATGGGTGGTCTAGGAGCAAAGAGCCAAAGAGCCAGAGTGCGGCCTTGACAACTATACTTGCATCACACTTAACAAATGAATTTTGATGTGCTGTTTTAAATTTGTTGTACGGGTTCCCAGCCCTTAAATGGTAGCACTGTACCACTACACATTAGGGAAATACTTAATCAAGGGATGTTGGGATCAGGTCCTTAGAGCTTGGTACAAAATTCATGGCATTCAAAAAACTTCATTTTATCGTTACCATGCACAATTTGAAAATGGGGTTAAGGGAATTGATGCGCTCTTTTGTAGAGGAAAACTCAGAGAGAATTCCACATAAGAGTAGAACTATGGAAAATGGTGCCAAGGAAACCTTGCTTGAAATACCACACACGTACAAGCAAATAGATATTTTACATGACGTCAATAAAACACTCAAGAGTATGAGCCTCAAGCCAATGTCTAGTACTACATTGAATAGGATTTGGAATACAGAGTTTTCTAATGTGACCTTGTAAAAAACAAGTGAGTTCTCCAAACATGTTGTGTGTAGTCGGATAAAGTCTCAACTAGAGTCAATGAAGGATGATGAACTGATTGCACGTTTGAAGGATGGATGTAGAATTCACATGATGCAAAAACACAGTTATAGGAATGTATACTACACCTGACGTAAGTTCTTGCAATTGCAAAAGGATAAATACTTATGCATTGTACATGATAAAATGGATCAAAAAAAGCATAGCAATACCTAGATTACGAGTGACCTCCAAAGTATATGCAAATGCATATCAACTGCAAGTATTATTAACATGTATGATAACACATGAACATGGTCATGGGATGTATGGTCATTTCTTGCTTAATGGTCTATGGCCTTCATATCCCAATGCTACAATTGGTTCCCTTGCATTATGTTTACAAAATTTGGAAAGAAGAGAAAAGACTAGGAGATTTACACCATGATGGTATGCCACATAGGAATGTAACGTTATTCAATGCATTGGACTCAAGGATAGCTCTAGAGATTGATGAAAGAGCATGTGAGCAATGCATCAACAATAACACCACCGTTGGCTATTGAAGGATGTAATGAAGAGATTGCTAACTTGAAATCAGCCTCCTCTTAGAGTGTTGTGGATACCATGTCCACTCCCGTATTTCAAAAATTGCCTAAAAATCTTTTCCTACAACTAGATAATTGTGAAGGAGAGAATAAGAATCAATATTTATTTGCATACTTGTCCTTGCTGGTAGCAAAATGTGTTTTTTAAATTGTGCATTTGGGATTCTTAATGGTGGTTCATACACATGAGAACATAAATGCAATGTTTAGTCGGTTCTCACAGAGATTGCAAACATGAATGACATTCACTTTTCCACATTTAATGCACATTAATGGAACATTTCCAAAATTGTGAAAGCTTGGCTCTGGCACCATTTCTGATGACATAAGTTCCCAATTTCAAATAATTTGTTAAAGGGTACATGTGTGATGGACATGATGCTCTAGTTGGACACTCTAAGCCACTTCAATTTCATTTCGATATGCAAGGTGAAATCCCAATAATGTAGTACAAAATTCACCCCAAATCACCTAATTGGATGCCAAGGGAGTCAATCATTGAGTTGTGGAGAAAAGATTATCAAGGGAATCCAAAACTTCCAACAGGCTATCCAAATGTGGTACTTATAGCAGATTATGTGAGAGATAGTCTGTTGGTTATTCAAGGGATTAAGACATATCTTGATTTTTGGAAAATATATTCTGTCTTGAAGGGAAAGGACCATGATTCTACAAAATACATGGAGACAATTATTCTTTATTGGAAAAACATAATTAGTGAGCTTGAACAACCAATGATTAAACATAGCGGTGAATATACATCATTTTGGCCAAAGACTATGGGGATTCATCAAATGCAATAGATAGACGAAGACAGAGACGAGTTTCAAGGATATGAAGAATTGAATGATCAACATGTTGATCCTCAAAGTGCAAGGCCATAGGAGGCTTTTAGGCTTCAAATTGATGTAAGGAAAGGGGATTTTGTTCTTGTGTGTGCTTTGCCGCACATGTCACAGGCTGGGAACTTGCCTGTGCACTGTGTGTGAGCCTTGAAAGGTTGCAAGCACAAAACTAGACATTCCTAGCAAGCTCAAGAAACAATGGTGTGTCACTCACAGCTCAATGCTTCCGTCGTGAAGGATCCTGTGCTGCAAAGAAGAAGGAGCCACCGTCGATGCGGCTCTCAACCGTCTTGCCACCACTGATGCCGCCATAATGCTCAATCACTCTCTCTCTCTCTCTCTCTCTCTCTCTCTCAAGTATACACACATACATACACACGTGAGCACACGAAGGAGAAGGAGACAGAGATGGAGCAAGAGAACTTCTTAGCTTGCACCTCAAAGAATGAGGATTTTTAGGTGACATGGACCTTTTATAAGAGTTTGACCCATTCACATATGGGTGCCCATAGTGGCCGGTCATTGCAAACCTACTGTAAAAATAAGATAAGTGGTGCGCCTCTCATTGGTGATCACCTACACACCTATTGGACCAACAAGCCTGGTCCATGACTCAATCAAAAAAATAATAAGACATCCATCGAAAGTGATAGGGTGTTTGTGAGGGTTAACATGCCCCCTTCCTTTACAATGGCATGCAAATTCATGAATTTGATAGCTTATGAATCTTTTTAGTCACGACAAGTGCATTACCTCTATAGTCTTTAATGTGGGTCTTCCAGCCACCATACATGATCATGGCTTAGTGTGGGTGATTGTAGATAACTTTCATCCTTGGAAGCTATTGAGATGAAGCCCGTTCATCGAGGTGGAAGAGCATCCAAGATTGAATGTCGTTAGCATTTTTCAATCACTGCAAAATCAACCAAAATTGGCACAGTAATTGCATTCTCACATATAAGTAAACACACAATTTGATTGGTAATAGAATATTAAATATTAAATAATTTTTCAAAAATAAACATTAACTATAATATAATCAAATGCATAAGCAATTGTAGAGGTAAAAAACTAGACAAGTCTGGGGTCGCTAATTTAACGGTCAAAAGGCACTAGAGGTCAAAAATTAATACCATGGGCAAGCTTCTCAATTCTCTCTGGTCAATTAAGCTGTTTAATTGCGAGAGCCACGTATTTCATGTTCAAGGGTTGCCTAGAGGCTATACCTAGAAGACCTTGTAGTTAAGCTACGATAAAAGGAATTGCTCATGAAATTATCACCTGACTTATTCCCTTTTCTTTGACCCTCCAAAGTTTTTTCACATTGATTCAATTTTGATGTGTGTGCTTATTTTGTACACCTTGGGCTTTTTGCTTTTCAAGGAAAAGTGCCCAGACTGGGAACCTCTAGGGCTCTAGTACCATATGCAATACATGTGAGTGAAGTACCAAATCAAGCCGAGATTTCTCTTCTAGCTTAAGATTTTACATTGTGGCTCTTTTTTTTTTTCATTTTCAAGATTTGAATTTTGAACTTTGGGGGGTCATATGACATTGTTTCCCTCCCCAGGCTCATCACACTAGTAAACTCCCTTTATAATACTTAAGCTAAAGGTAAACAGGGACTAAGCCCACTAGAAAGCCCTAGTACATTGCACACAATGCTGCCTTGATTGGATTAAGAACCTAAAGTAACCATTGAATATTAGGAAGGCATTCCCCATTCTATTAAGAGATCTCTTAGACTGCTTGATTCTGAAACCTAGACACGAGATTATGACAGAAAACTATATAGAATATAATGTTTAATCTAAGAAAATGTGTTGAATATTGGGCTACCAATCATTTTTAAAGTAGACAAATGTGGATGCGAAAAAAGAAGACAATAAGGCAATGCTAATGGACAAAAAACACTTGTTCATGTTGATGATCGCGCTCAATTTGAAGAGTGAACGAGAGAAAGATTCGATGAAGTTCAAAATACTAATAACGGCAACATGTTTCTATTAAGTATGGAGCCTGATTTACCCTTGTAATTTTCTGTGGTAAAAGCGCACATTTGTAAGGCCCCCATTATGAGGAGAAGCCATCGTGCGTGAAGGAAAATCACTCACCGGAAACCAAAATTTTCACGGACAAGAATCAAGGGCAACTTTAAAGGCCTCGGGGACGGAGGCCCCCGAGACTTTTTTTTCGCCGGAATATTCTTTTTCGCCGGAATATTATGGCCGGACGGCGGCCGGAAAGTGGTCGAAAAACAATCGGTCGGTTGGCCGGTGGCCGGTAGTCAATGGCTGATGGCCGGTGGTCGGAAGTCAATGGCCGGTGGCCGGTGGCCGAATTCAATGGCCGGTGGCCGAATTCAAAAGCGAACTTGTCTTCTCAAGGGCGGCCACACATGGGCGGATTGGAGGGTCCGATTTGGACTTATTCGCACAAGGGCGGCTACACATGGCTGTCTCTCATAAGAGAGGGCAGCCCTTTTGGCCTATAAAAGGAGGCCATTTCTACACACATTATATAGTGTGAAGTTGATGCAACAAGGTGAGTGTGAGGTGGTGAGAGTGAAGCAAGGCGGGAGCTCCATTAAGGGTATAATCCCTTTGTAAACTACTTCTTGTTTTGAAGTACTAAAGCCACTGAGTGGCTGCTTTCCCGTGGACGTAGCCCACATTGGGTGAACCACGTATATCGTGTGTACTCTCTCTCTCTCTCTCTACTCTATAATCTTGTGTATATAAATCCGAGTCTCTCTCCATTAAGTAATCTACTCAATTATCTATTTAGCTACGTCTTATTTCCTAACAACTGGTATCAGAGCAAGGTTTGCTCGTAGCTAAATTATCTCAAGGAAAGGATTCCTTGAATTGAGTGGGAGTTATGGCGGAGGAAGGGAAGCTCAAGATTGAGAAGTTCAACGGCAAAAACTACCAACATTGGAAGATGCAGATTGAAGACTATCTCTACCAGAAGGACCTCTATTTGCCACTAGGCGGTCTTGCGAAGAAGCCCGCAACAATGGCAGATGAAGCATGGATTGTCCTTGATCGAAAGGCACTGGGAACAATCCGGTTAAGCTTGGCGTCAACGGTGGCCTTCAATGTTTCGGAGATGAAGACCACGGAGGACTTGATGAAGTCACTTGACGACTTCTACGAGAAACCATCGGCATCCAATAAGGTATTTCTTATAAAGCGCTTGTTCAATCTAAAGATGGAAGAGAATGGTTCAGTTGCAGAACACCTAAATGACTTTAACACAAACATAAGTCAACTTCGATCGGTGAAAATCAATTTCGATGACGAAGTGCGAGCTCTTCTTATACTATCATCTCTACCGAATAGTTGGGACAGCCTTGTGATGGCTGTAAGTAATTCTATTTCTGGCACAAATACTCTTAAGTTTGATGATGTTGTGGGTGTTCTCCTAAGCGAGGAAATACAAAGGAGAAGCACAGGAGAATCATCAAGTGCTGCACTGGCAGTGGAAACAAGAGGAAGGCCTAAGGAGAGGTTCAAAAACTAAAAGGGTCGTGATCGCTCAAGGCGGAGCAAGTCACGCACAAAGTCAGTTCTTGAATGTTGGTCTGCGGCAAAAAGGGCCACGTCAAGAAGGATTGCTGGTCCAAGAAGAAGAAGGAGACAGAGTCTCAAGACAACAAGCCAACATCGGAGGCCAATGTGGCAGGTAAAGTAGAGCAAGATGCTCTAATTCTCTCATTAGACAATGTGTCTAATTCCTGGATAGTAGATTCCGGGGCTTCATTCCATGCGACACCACACAAGCAACATTTCCAAGACTACACCAAAGGTAATTTTGGGTATGTATACTTGGGAGATGATGAAGCTTGTGAGATTGTCGGCAAAGGTACAGTTTCTGTCAAAACTGCTAACGGAAATGAATGGAAGCTTAAAGATGTTAGGCATGTTCCTTCTCTTCGCAAAAATTTGATCTCTACAGGACAATTGGACGATGAAGGTCACAACATTGCATTCGGAAACAAACGGTGGAAGATCTCAAAGGGATCTTTGGTGGTTGCCAAGGGTGAAAAAGGCGGTACACTTTACTTGTGTACTGTTAGCACGCAACCTTCAGCTTGTGCAGCAACTACAGAAGTTGACAGTGCGGTGTGGCACTACCGACTTGGGCATATGAGTGCCAAAGGAATGCAAATCCTTCAAACAAAGAAGCTTCTACCAGGTTTGAAAGAAGTGGACTTAGAGTTCTGTGAAGATTGTGTTTATGGTAAACAAAAGAGGGTAAAATTTCAAAAATCAGGAAATGAAAGAAAAAATAAAAAACTTGAGTTGGTTCATTCTGATGTTTGGGGTCCTGCAAGTACACCATCACTTGGTGGCTCATTGTACTATGTAACATTCATAGATGATGCGACTAGAAAAACATGGGTTTATGTCATGAAGAATAAATCCGATGTATTTTCCATATTTCAAAGGTGGAAAGCCTTTGTGGAGAATGAAACAGGTACCAAGGTTAAATGCCTCAGATCCGACAATGGAGGCGAATATTGCAGCCAAGCTTTTGAAAGCTTTTGTGCTAGCAATGGCATTCGGAGGCAAAGGACAACCCCAAGAACACCTCAACAAAATGGGATTTCGGAAAGGATGAACAGGACAATCATGGAACGAGCACGAAGCATGCGGCTACATGCAGGCCTACCGCTTGAGCTTTGGGCGGAAGCTGTAAGTACGTCTGTGTACTTAATCAATCGGTCACCCTCAACGGCATTGGATGGGGGAGTTCCAGAAGAGGCATGGACAGGTAAACCGGTGAATTATGCATTTCTCAAAGTGTTTGGGTGTGAGGCTTTCATGCACATAGATAGAATCCTAAGATCAAAGTTAGATGCAAAGTCCAAAAAGTGTTTCTTCATTGGCTATGGAGAAGGAGACTTTGGGTATCGCCTATGGAATCCTGAAGATGGTAAAATCTTAAGGAGTAGGGATGTAATTTTTAACGAACAAAATATGTACAAAGATTACTTGGAAAGAAAACAAACAAAAGAAACAGGTGATGAGTACATGGAGCTTGAGGACGGTGAAGACTCAAGGACTGCAAACAGTGACAATGTGCAACAACGTCAACCAAATGAGGAGCCTCAACCTATTCCCCGAAGATCTACAAGAGCAAGTAGACCTCCAGAAAGGTTTGTTCCTTCCTTCAACAATCTCTTGATCTCAAATTCTGGAGAGCCAGAATCATACGAAGAAGCTATGCAACATGAATCCAAAGAAGAATGGACGAAGAGCATGCAAGTGGAGATGGACTCACTACATCGCAACCAAACATGGGAGTTGGTTGAGTTGCCTAAAGGTAAACGGGCACTTCAAAACAAATGGGTGTACAAGCTGAAGGAAGAAGAAGGTGGGAAGAAAAGGTACAAGTCTAGGCTTGTGGTAAAAGGGTTTTCTCAAAAGAAAGGTATTGACTTCAATGAAATATTTTCTCCTGTTGTAAAAATGAACTCAATTAGGCTTGTCTTAAGCCTTGTGGCTGCTCATGATCTAAATCTCGAGCAAATGGATGTAAATACGGCATTCCCTCACGGTGACTTAGAGGAGGAAATCTACATGCTTCAACCAAAGGGGTATGAAGTAAAAGGTAAGGAGAAAATGGTTTGCAGATTAAAGAAGAGCTTGTATGGTTTGAAGCGAGCATCAAGACAATGGTACTTGAAGTTTGATCGATGGATGTTGGATCATGGATTCACAAGATGCAACTCCGATCACTGCGTCTACACGAAGAATTTGGGAGATGGGAAATTCATCATCCTAATGTTGTATGTTGATGACATGTTGATTGCAAGTGCTAACATGCAAGACATCAAAGACCTAAAAGAGGAGCTGTCTAAATCTTTTTCAATGAAAGATTTAGGTGCTGCAAAGAGGATACTTGGTATGAAAATATCAAGGGACAGGACGAAGAAGACAATAAAGCTATCTCAGGAAGATTACATCAAGAAGGTACTAGAAAGGTTTGCAATGCAAAATGCAAAACCAGTTTCTACACCTTTGGCTGGTCATTTTAAACTAACGAAGGATATGTGTCCAAAGACACAAGAGGAGATAGCCTATATGTCTAAAGTTCCATATGCTGCAGCGGTAGGTTCTCTAATGTATGCTATGGTCTGGACAAGGCCAGACATTGCTCATGCAGTGGGAGTTGTGAGTAGGTTCATGGACAACCCAGGTAAAGAGCATTGGAAAGCTGTGAAGTGGATACTTAGGTATCTAAAAGGGACAACAACAAATGCTTTGTATTTTGGAGGAACTGATATTTTTCTAGAAGGGTATGCTGATGCAGATATGGCAGGTGACAAAGATACTCGAAGGAGCACTACTGGTTATGTGTTCACGGTTGGAGGCACAGCAGTAAGCTGGGCTTCAAAACTACAGAAAGTGGTTTCACTTTCTACCACGGACGCAGAGTATGTAGCAATGACGGAGGCAAGCAAAGAAATTCTGTGGCTTCACAGATTCTTAGAAGAGCTTGGATTCAAACAAGACAATTGTGTCTTGTACAGTGATAGCCAAAGCGCTATCCATCTTGCGAAGAACTCAGCCTTTCATTCAAGGACAAAGCACATTGAGGTGAGATATCACTTCATACGCACTCTTTTGGAAGAGGGACAACTAAAGCTAGGAAAGGTGCATACAAGTGAAAATCCTGCAGACATGTTTACAAAGGTGGTCAACAAGGAGAAGTTGAGCTTTTGCTCATCTTCAATCGGCATTCAAGGATAAGAAGCCAGAATGGAAAGCAGTCACAGGTTTGGTTTGGAGATCAGTCTCCAAGTGGGAGATTGTTAAGTATGGAGCCTGATTTACCCTTGTAATTTTCTGTGGTAAAAGCGCACATTTGTAAGGCCCCCATTATGAGGAGAAGCCATCGTGCATGAAGGAAAATCACTCACCGGAAACCAAAATTTTCACGGACAAGAATCAGGGGCAACTTTAGGGGCCTCAGGGACGGAGGCCCCCGAGACTTTTTTTTCGCCGGAATATTATTTTTCACCGGAATATTATGGCCGGACGGCGGCCGGAAAGTGGTCGAAAAACAGTCGGTCGGTTGGCCGGTGGCCGGTAGTCAATGGCCGATGGCCGGTGGTCGGAAGTCAATGGCCGGTGGCCGGTGGTCGGAAGTCAATGGCCGGTGGCCGGTGGCCGAATTCAAAAGCGAACTTGTCTTCTCAAGGGCAGCCACACATGGGCGGATTGGAGGGTCCGATTTGGACTTATTCGCACAAGGGCGGCTACACATGGCTGTCTCTCATAAGAGAGGGCAGCCCTTTTGGCCTATAAAAGGAGGCCATTTCTACACACATTATATAGTGTGAAGTTGATGCAACAAGGTGAGTGTGAGGTGGTGAGAGTGAAGCAAGGCGGGAGCTCCATTAAGGGTATAATCCCTTTGTAAACTACTTCTTGTTTTGAAGTACTAAAGCCACTGAGTGGCTGCTTTCCCGTGGACGTAGCCCACATTGGGTGAACCACGTATATCGTGTGTACTCTCTCTCTCTCTCTCTACTCTATAATCTCGTGTATATAAATCCGAGTCTCTCTCCATTAAGTAATCTACTCAATTATCTATTTAGCTACGTCTTATTTCCTAACAGTTTCTGTACACACTAGAAAATATAAGGAATACCTCCAGGAGGCACACCAGTGGGAAGAGGGATCAACCTCTATTGAACACAATCAAACAACATAAGGAGCACTAACCTAATTATTTGCACCCCCCTAGAGAGTCAAGGGAATAGGATATTGAATAGATGGGTAGGTAGCCCTAGGTCTAAGCCCCTACCTTCGTCATCGTCTTTGGCTGACTACTATGGGTGCCCATGTGTGAATGGGTTAAACTCTTATAAAAGGTCCATTTGACCTAAAAATTCTCATTCTCGGAGGTGTAAGCTAATAAGTGCTCTTGCTCCATCTCTATCTCCTTCTCCTTCGTGTGCTCACAGAGGGGTGTGTGTGTGTGCTTGAGAGAGAAAGAGAGAGAGAGAGAGAGAGAGAGAGAGAGAGAGAGAGAGAGATCAAGCATTGTGGCGACATTAGTGATGGCGAGGCGGTTGAGCGCGGCATTGACGGCGGCACCTTCTTCTTTGCAGCACAAGATCCTTTGACGGAAGCATTGAGTGGTGAGTGACACACCCCTGCCCCTTTGAGCTTGCTAGGCTCTTCTAGTTGTGTGTTTGCAGTCTTTTGAGGCTCGCACAGAACAATGCACAGGTAAGTTCCCAGCTTCAACACGTATGGCAAAGCGTACATTTTTGGCGTCGTTTCCGGGGATGGCCTTGCATTAAGCTTGAGATGTGTGAGAAATGTTAAGTGGATACAATGGGCAGATAAGCAAGTTCTTGTTAGCTTCTATTAAGTGGTTGTAAGCTCTATTAGTGCTTCATTGTATTGTTTTTGTTAGTTTGGCAAGATCTGTAGTAGATCTGTTAGTGAAAGGAGTAGATAGTGAGAAGTAGAGTTGACTATCTATGAGTGTGCAGTGTATTGTGTTTGACAGTGTGTTATTAAAGATAGTTAACATTAATTAGCTGTAATTAGCTGTGTCAGGTGAAAGGGGGTTAGACAGAGCTCACATGAGCTACTCTATACTCGTGGAAGCTCGACGTCCACGCGGTCACATTATCCTTAGAAAAAGTTTTTTTAGCTCTCAAGAATATTGAGACCAAAAAGAAATTTGGAAATTAAAATTAAAAAAAACCTTCTCCTAAAAGGAAGGATTGGGATCTAGATCATTCCCCAAGCCCACGTCCAAGCCTCAGTCCTATGATATACCATACACACCACTTTATATAAAAAGACTAGCACCTCAAGGAAGGGAGGGAATTTGGGACAAGTTCCTTGAGTCCTCGACCATCCCCTTCACACTCACCCTTTAACCTTACTAATTCTAACCCTCTCCCCACCTAGGAAAAGACTAGTTTTAGGATTCTGAGGACTTTACCTAACCAAATTGGGGACTATAAAGCACGACAAGTCCCCCTAGCCAAGACGCTCCTTTTGAGCTATCACATGCCATATTCTGTGGCTCGGTTAAAAAAAGGGACCAAACAAAATATAAAAAATTGAAGAGTAAACACCTAAAAAACTAGGTGAGTGGCCTTCACGGGCACTCACCAACATCTCTAGAGTGTTGAGCTCACATGCACCTACGCTCTAGTTGTGTGCTTAACATCGAGAGTGTCACCGTTTACGCGGGCACTCATTATTCCTCTACCTTAGGCTCTAAGCCCTCAACGGGAACCCAAGGCAGTACCACTCAGGACCCACATATTGCGTCTAGTGAATCTTCCTCTAACTACGACATCATGGAGGGTTAACCAATGCCTAATCCCAATAGCTCAAGCCAAGAAATACATGCCATGGGCCTACGGTTCAAGCTGAGCGTGCTTAGCTGCTTGAAGGAAACCTTTAATAGAGCCACTCACTCCGAACATGGAGCTAACGATGTAAATGAGGGGAGTGGGGAAGTAAATTTTCCATGTCTGACCAACATAGACACCATGCTCGTGGAGAAGGTGCACGGTAAATATTACATTCACTGCACCCCCTGACTCTTCAGAGCTATTCCCCTCCAAGGTTATATTACCTAATGGTAGTATCATTGCGGCTAGGGAAAAGGAAATTGAGAGCTTACGTAGGGTAGATAAAAGGAGAGAGTTAAAAGTGAAAGACCTATGTCAACATCCATTCCATGCAAGCAATCAAGTTCTCCCAAAGTAGCGACCACTAAGGGTCAACCCATACAGAGCCACATTGGATCTAGTTCAAAGGACACCCCTAGCACCTCAATCCTAGATGGTGCATTTCTAAACAAAAACTGGGAGTATGAACTACAAACAAAAACTCTAACCAACCTATACATAGGTCACACCTGTCACGTGGGTTGGTTATATGTCCTACAATCCACAACGGGTGCTACTAGTGTAGAGGATCAACAACAAAGAATTTGTGAGGTAATCCATACGATTATTGAGCTAGAGAGACAGAACAAGGGGATCCATATGCCTTCAATGGGTCTCATGAGATTCTTGGACATAGGAAAGGCTAAACAACCAACCTTATCACAAATGGAGAATCCCTTGGTAAGTCCAATGGATCCTCCATATGTTGTTTCGCCAGGAGTCTCAGTGCAATCTCAGCCCACAAGTAATAGCTTTACGTTTCCAAGTCTAGCTCATCTTTCCCTCGATGACACCACCGCTACCATGACTACCCCAATGATGGGCATGCCAAGAAACACACCATGGACCTCATTTGTTATTAAAGCACCACTACATGGTAGCTCAATGCCTGCAATAATACCTACAAGTGTGTACCAATCGTATACACCCATGGGTCCTTGTACTCATGTAGCTCCTACCCCTCCCATTGTTTCAACAACCTATGCTCCACAACCACAACACCCAAGCTCTTATTTCAATGGGACCATACTGGCTAGCATTAGCATGTCACACACGACGTCTGCTATGCCTAGGGCCACACATATGAACTTTGGACCACCACATGGCACAACACCGTACCAAACTCGGAACCCAAGGGCTTCTTATGCGCCAAGCCCAATGCCCATACCTACTCCACATGTAGTGATCTTTATAAGAGTAATGCTTTATAAGTCTGACCTTAAGTGGGAAGGCTGGGAATTGGTATAGAACCCTAAGGGTGGAAGCAAAAACGATTTACCCTACACTTAGGAGATTGTTCCTGAAAGAATACATACGAGAGGGAGTGCTTTGGGGTGTAGCATCTCAACTAGAGAAAGCCTAATGAGAGGAAAGAGAGTCGGTGAGAGACTTTATTAGTCTCTTGAAGAATTTGAATTCTCCTTGTAATCCAAATGATCACTTCAATAATAACCAATTGCTTGATAGATTCTTTATGGGATTACGACATGAGGATATCTACAATGGCCTAGTCATTAGAGGTATCACCACTTGGGAATCAATCACCACCAATGCGATCCAATTGGAGGATAATTTAATGATTCAAGGAGAAAGAGTGTCTATTAAGCCTAAATTTACTAGCTTGCAAGCATCAGAGCATCAACCAATGACCCTAAAGCCTATTGCTAAGGAGCCAAAGATATCTGAGATGACTTTAGCAGATCTCACCAAGGCCATTCAAGAGAGTCTTAGAGACAATCATGCTCCACAAAACAATCATATGTATCCAAGAAGGGAGCAACAATGGTGCTCAGCTTTCTATGGTTCGCATAGTACCAGTGAATGCCCTACTTGTAGAGTAAAATTTAATGGGAATTGCAATGATTGTGGGAGGTATGGTCATCAAGGTAAGGATTGCATAATATTTAAGTGCGCGATGGCCAAATAGACCAACCTTAGCATGGACGAACACACCTCGAGTGCCTGCATTGATGCCAGCCCCACCTCTTGAACAAATGTCACAACACATGGTCCGTAGGGCCCAAAATGTTATTCAAATAGCACTCTTGCCACCTCTAGTGCTAGAACCGCAACCACCACATCCAAGAATCACTTCTGTGAATCAAGTGGATCGTGAGTCTGTCAGGACAAGGGTAGGACCAATCACGGCCAAGGGCCAGGATGGACATGCAGTCAAGGGGGTCCCTATATTTAGCAGGCCAAGGGCCTATATAGGGCATGGCTGGGTGGAGATTAGCATGTTCAGTTCCCTTGCCCTTTCATTGGTATCAGAGCAAGGTGGAGAGGAGGAAAGAGGGTGGAGCCATGGTGGGGAGAAGATGGATTTCTCAAGAGTACCTAAGCATGGTTTTCTCTTTCTCTCCCTCTCTCCCAGAATCTCTCTCTCTCTCTCTCTCTCTCTCTCTCTCTCTCTCTCTCTCTCTCTCTCTCTCTCTCTCTCTCTCTCTCTCTCTCTCTCTCTCTCTGAGGTCGTTGACAAACACTCTGACAAGAGAGGTGCGGGCTGCCATGGGCAGGCGCCCTAAGCAAGAGATGGAGGAGATCTTGACTGCCATGGGCATGGCTCCTGAAGAGGCAAGGAGGTCGAAACCAAGAACCAGCGGGTGAGCAAGGCCGCTTGTGGCAAGGGAGGAGAGAATGTTGACCATCACGTATCACGGCGAGGATGGTCTCAGCAGGAGCGCGCAACTGTGGGGGGGTGATCACGTCACAGGAGTGACACAGTGGCCACACCACAGCGAGCGAAAACTCTTTCTCTCTCTCTCTCACAACACTCTGCAACGCCATAGCTACGTAGTTGAGGGTTTGGGGTTCACATTCAAACGCCCAAAGACTTAGGACAAGGATTTTTTTAAAAGCCTAAGGGCACGTGCCCACAGGCTTTTCGATTGAAGCTTCGAAGGCTTTGGCTCGGGAGATTTTGGCAAGGAAGCCGCCTCTTGGAAGGTATCGCAAGCTGCAGCTTGAAGATCCTTTAAGCTGTTTTTTTTTGCAGTGGCCAGATTTTAGCGATGGACAGATTGTCGACGTTCATGCCAGTTGTAATGGTCGGCTAACTAGACAACCATGGATCCATTAACGTCGCTTCATGTCTGATGGAGGTTTTTGATATAGACATCTTCGATGGACGATTTGAGACTCTTCCTTATGATAGAAGGGGAGCTAGTTTCCAGGTATATTTGTCACATATAAATATCATGCTGTTCAGGCAAGACTTGTGACATACCAATACAAGCAAGAATCAATGCAACATGGAATGCATTAAAAAAATGATGCAAATGATAAGTATTTGTTGAAGGTATGCATTTACAATGATGCTATTGGCATACATTTTTGACATAGCGATTAGACTCACGCATGGCTTGAGTCTCTATCACCTTAACTTGATGCACAACTCGTCAGCAGTTCAATGGGATTACACGATAGTCCGGCTCGTCAAAGGTATGGTTTGTGTAACACCACTAGAGAATTGCAGTTGCTCACAAGCTTCCCAATTTCTTGCAAATCGGGCAAGGCCCTTGATAGTACGAGGTCAAACAGCTGGAACCTTGATTCCAACTCGTTCGATTCTCACGACGGCCATTTTCATCAGTAGGTGTACTTCATGAGGTACGCAGTTGGTATTTGTTTGTTGCACATGGCGTGATAACTATGGTATGCAATGGGCGTCTAAGATAGATTGTGAATATCATTCATCAACTCAAGTATGTATAAGATCAAGGTCGAGTCTCTTTGCTATGACATCTGTCATCAATAACATTTGTTGGCAATAAGGCCAGACATAGTTCTATGAAGCAAAGCTTCAATTTATACATCTTGCATTGAGGCTGGCCACGTTTGGCATATGCTATGAGCATACAAAATTGGGAAGGAATAGGCAATATGTTTGCAGGATATTTCATCATGTACCAGATGGGGGTATAGGATATACAAGGGTGTCGGTACAGATATGGCTATGAGCCGTTTTGGAGCGAGTTTTACTTCCGACATCTGCAGGCAACTGGTTCAAGCAGGATAACCAGGTTAGACCAATTTCAGTTTTGTTTATTTTTTCATGTTTACACATTTCATTTGGAAAATATTGTCGATTGTGTAAAGCAAAGTGCTTTGACAAGTTCGCATGAAACAAGGCTTCTCACATGTGCCACGCTACTGCCTATTGTGATTTGGTACCAAGGGCATTGGCACGCCAGTTTGGGAAACTGTTATGATTAGAAATTTGCTCCTCTTTTCTGTGTCGTGACATCACGTTATGATGCATCACTACCAATGCAGACTGTGCAAGGCACTTACGGCTTCAGCTCTCATGCTTGAGGCTATCATAGTAGCTAAGGGCTTACAATTTTGCATGCAAGGCATGTTAGTCAAGTGGACTCAACTCCACTACCTCATAAATTACGCTTCCGCTATAACACCAGACACTCTGTCAAGGACGAGGGAACTTCTGGATTCTTTCGACATGCTTTTTGGTTGCTGTCAACACACAACAACACTACAAGGAATCCAAATCTAAGACTTAAGACTTCATTCACAGGCAACGAGCCATTGTTAAGTCATTTTCGTACAGTCACGATCCCCTACACGATAGGTGAGGCAAGATGTGACTTGTGTTACCTCTCTCGATGCGAGCGTTATCTAGTCAGATTGTTGCAGGCTTATAGGATAAGCTGCACGCTACGCATAAGATGCACACAAGCATGGGTGCAGTACATACAAGGCAGTAACTTAAGGAAAGTTCCTCAGCCCAGCATACTCTCTATCTCTCTCTCTTATTTCTCTCGAAGAATAATGCACCCTTTTTAAGAAGCTTTTGCTACATTTTCGCTGGTGAGTCCTCCTGAACCAAGGTGCTCTAACTCTCAGCTAGAAATCGGGCAAAATGCCATCTACATTAGTCTTCATCGGTTTGACGATTGAACACTAATTACCATGAAGGCTATGAGCCACGCACGCTGGCTAAGAGCCATTGTTCAGTCAATCTAGGATAAACCCCAATTGTTGGTATTCATTGGATGATTGTTCTCAAGATCGAACAACTCTACCTAGTGGAGTATACATTGAAGTGAATTGACAAGCAAGAGTCTTGTCATTGATGTTTAGTGTGTCATTTTGCACTACATGTTTTCAGTGTGACGTTTGAGTTGAGTTTTTGATAACCTTAAACTCCCATCATTTGATCTCTACCAGGGAGTATAGATGCAGCAATAGGTTGAGATAGCATGGCTGTCCATAAGAGCTAGGCATTTCACTTGTGTGGATCTCCAGCTCCCTCTATAGCATTACGGATTGTCTATGGAAATACTGTTGTGGGGTAAGACACGGCGGGTGATTGATACATCTCCCCATAGGCATTGAGGATCATAGTTGGATCTATTCCAGTTCTACTTTCAAGGAAAGAAGACAGTAATCCACCATGGGGTAGCAAAAAAATTCAACTTGGTTCCATTTTCAAGGAAAAAAGCCAGTAATCTACCGTGGGGTAGCAGAAAAATTCAACCTTTCAAGTTGATTCTCATCATTCTGTACAAGGTTAATTGGGTTGGTTACCGTTACCTTCTAGTTGAGCAGTTTTTACAAAAGGTCTTACCAAGGGGTTTAACTACGTAGATTCTACCCAACGGGTTTGGATTGCGAAGGCAACACCCAGGGTTTCTAGTGCAAAGTTGCTTGTTTTTTTTTTTCACAGGTGGGAGATGTACTCTTGGGCATTTGAATACGGGTAACTAAAATTTCAGTTCAATCCCCAGGGCCATGCCAAGGGCATGTCAAAACAAGTATTTTGGGTCGTAGAGTCCAATGTACATTATGTTGTTATGAATCCACTTTTAGGATTCGATTTGGCACATTTTGTCACATGGGATACAACATGATCTAGGGACTCAAGGAGTTTGGTTTAGCCATTATGGAGCAAGGATAATGAGGGTCCCTCTCACTCCCGTCGTTGAGTGTTTGCAATTACCTCCACGCACAAGTACATCTTGTACTTGACGAATGTTCTTTTTTAGACATTCTTACATGAGACATATTCCACATGTGGAGGATATGAGTCTCTGGGACTGACACTGGCGCCCACTATTTCAAAAATGTGTCACGACAAAGTCCCTAGGTGCTGGTCACATCTGTTTTCTAGACCATTTTCAGCACGACGTATCAGGAGCAATTTCAGTGGCCAAAAAATTGTCGGATACTTAGCATGACTTGTTCACGTACAAGTACTACTAAACAACATTATAGATGGTTGTTTATACATATAGCAAGGCTCTAAGTTGTTAATAAAAAAGTTTCATTGTTGTACCTAGAAGTGATCAATGTTTCACCTTCTATTATGGTTCAGACGTTTCAGCAAAGCTTGCAGAAACTATTTACAATCCTTTAAACGTGTGCTAGACGCCTCACATTTTCCATAAATATTGACAAGACTTACCATAGGCTCATATCGATTTTTTGCTAAATGCATGCACACTAGGTGTTACGGGCCCTAGTGTTTAGCAAAGGCTGATTTGGAACGATGCATATTCCTCAAGTTGTGGCTTACGAAGCTTTTTGCACTCTATGTGCAGTATCTCAATGAGTTTACTTTTTGGTCTACCAATCAACAATAGAGGTCATGGCTTGGTTTGGGTGCTTGTGGATCTCTCAAAGTTCACCACAATGGTTATTCAGCCAATTGTTGATTCCTTAGCAATGTGGTATGATCTTGTGATCCCCATTTACAGGCCATCTGGAAAGACTGTCTGTAAACCGTGGGGGAAACACACCTCAGTATTGTCAGTTATTCAAGGAGATATGTAGATTACAAAGTGCAATCTTGTGCTAAAAGATATGTCAGTGCGTACGTTAGCACCAAGCGATCCAATCATAAGCATTTATTACTCTACCTAGAGTTTGTTAACCCTCATGGTTCACGGACACCCTATCACCTACGATGGGTTTCCGGGGAATGCCATACACTAAGCTTGAATGGCACTCTGTGCTTCTTTTGTGGTGCAATTTCAATTGTAGGAAAGGTAAGGAAGGAGGGTGTGTGTGTTGAGAAGAAGGATTTTGTGTTACTACTGTGTATTTTTTTTGTTAATGGAGTTTTCAAAGCTACTGTGTTTATTCTCTGTGTATTAAGGTTGTTAGTTTTCTGTGTACAGTAAGTAGGAAGTAGATCTGTGAGAGATAATAGAGTGTGTTAGTGTGTAACAGTAGGTGTGTTAGTTAGAAGTAGGTAGATAGAGTGTGTGTGTGCTCCTTGCACAGGCCGCGTTGACCTTATCCTTTTATTTTTATTTTCATTTTTTAAAAAAAAATTACAATAAAATAAAATTTTAAAGGTAGGACCGGGATCGGGAATATCTCCCAGACTCAAGTCCAAACCCAAGCCCAAGCTCACGCTCAGGCCTAAGCCTCAGTCGCCTTTTAAAATTACGAATTTTAGCTTCACACGTAGCTAAAAATTGATTTTTTGAGGACCAAGGGAACTTCAGATGCCCGAAAATTGTGTTGTAAAGCACACAGCGACCCTCTAGGTGATACACTCATTTCGAGCTATCACACACTTTAATCAAAAAAATCAAACATTAAAAAACATTTAAAAAAACATTAAAAACGTAAAAAACACGAGTGAAAACGGACGCTTAAAAAAGGTAAGCGGTTAACCTTTGAGGTTATTCGTTGACGCTTGTAGGGTGCCGAAGGCACATGCATCTGCGCTCTGGTTGTGTGCTAGAGACAGAGCAACTAGAGAGAATTTCGACTTACGCGAGTTCTCAATATCCACCTACTTTAGGTTTCTGGCCCTTGGCGGGGACCCCAGGTAGTACAAACCAAGACCCAAACATAGCGGCTAGTGACTCTTCCTTTGACTATGACGTCATGGAGGGTTTTCCAACGCCTAACCCCGATAGCTCAAGCCAAGACATGCATGCCATGGGCCCGCGGTCCAGGTCGAGCGTGCTTAGCCATCTAAAGGAAACCTTTAGTAGAGCCACTCGCTCCGAACATGGAGCTAATGATGTAAATGAGGGGGGTGGGGAAGTAAATTCTCCATTCGTGACCAACGTAGACCCTATACCCTTAGAGAATGTGCATGTGAATACTTCATTCACTGCACCTCCTGACTCTTCAGAGCTATTTCCCTCCGAGGTCATATTACCCGACGGTAGAAGCCTTGCCGAAGTGCAAGATGTTGAGCGATATATCCTTGCAGTGAGGGAAAAGGAAGTCGAGAGCTTACGTAAGTTGGAGCAATGAAGAGAGTTAAAAGCGAAAGCCCCTATTTCAATATCCTTGCTAAGAGAGCTATCGAGTGCTCCTGACTTAGAAACCACTAAGGGCCAACCCCTAGAAAGCAACATTGCATCGAGCTCAAAGGACACCCCTAGCACCTCAATCCTAGATGGAGTGTTCTTTAATGAGAACTGGGAGTGCGAATTACAAACGGAAACTCTGACCGACCTATACACAGGTCACACCTATCACGTGGGTTGGTTAGATGTCCTACAATCCACAATGGACGCTACTAGTGTGGAGGATCAACAACAAAGAGTTTGTGAGGTCATCCATAGGGTCATTGAGTTAGAGAGACAGAACAAGGGGATCAACATGCCTTCAACGGGTCTCATGAGATTCTTGGATACAGGGGAGGCTAAACAACCAACCTTATCGCAAATGGAGACTCCCTCGGTAAGTCCGATGGATCCTCCATATGTTGTTTCGCCAGGGTTCTCAGTGCAATCTGAGCCCACAAGTGATAGCTTCACCTTTCCAAGTCTAGCTCATCTTTCCCTTGATGACACCACGGCTACCATGCCTACCCCAATGTTGGGCATGCCGAGAAACACGCCATGGACCTCATTTGTTCGTAAAGCACCACTACATGGTAGCTCAATGCCTGCAATAGTACCTACAAGTGTGTACCAATCGTATACACCCATGGGTCCTCGTACTCATGTAGTCCCTACTCCTCCCATTGTGTCAACTACCTATGCTCCACAACCACAACACCCAAGTTCTTATTTCCATGGGACTATACCGGCTAGCATTAGCATCTCACATCCGACGTCTGCTATGCCTAGGGCCATACATATGAACTTTGGACCACCACATGGCACAACGTCGTACCCAACGTGGAACCCAAGGGCTTCCTGTGCGCCAAGCCCGATGCCAATACCCACTCCACATGTAGTCTCTGGAGCACCTCCACCCACGGTGCCTCCTCACTTAGGTGACTTGGCAACATTTGCTCAAGCTATTGGTCGATCTATTGCTGAGAATACTTGTAACACGCCTGATAGAGAGCCTAGAAGTAAGGCAGTACAAATAGACAAGCTCACACAAAAATCTAGTGGAGTCGGGGATGTGAGAAAGCATATCGAAGTGTTTGAACAAATATGTGATTCTCTAGGAGAACACAATGACTTACATAAGAGAAATGCTTTAAGCCTAACCTTAAGTGGAAAGGCTAGGGATTGGTATAGAACCCTAAGGGTGGAAGAAAAAACAATTTACCCTACTCTTAGGAGACTATTCTTAAAAGAGTACATACGAGAGTGAGTGCTTTGGGGTGTAGCCTCTCAGCTCCAGAAAGCCCAACGAGAGGAAGGAGAGTTGGTGAGAGACTTTATAAGTCGCTTGAAGCATTTGAATTCTCGTTGTAATCCAAATGAGCGCTTCAACAATAACCAAATGCTTGATAGATTCATTAGGGGATTACGACATGAGGATATCTACAATAGCCTAGTCATTAGAGGTATCACTACTTGGGAAGCAGTCACCACCAATGCGATCCAATTGGAGGATAATTTAATGATTCAAGGAGAAAGAGTGTCTGTTGAGACTAAATCTATTAGCTCACAAGCATCAAGGCATCAACCTATGACCCTAAGGCCTATTGCTAAGGAGCCAAAGATATCTGAGATGACTTTAGAAGATCTCACCAAGGCTATTCAAGAGAGTCTTAGAGACAATCGTTCTCTGCAAAACAATCATATGTATCCAAGAAGGGAGCAACAATGGTGCTCAGTATGCTATGGACCGCATAGTACCAGTGAATTCCCTACTGTTAGAGTAAAATTCAATGGGAATTGCAATGCCTTTGGGAGGTATGGTCATCAAGCTAAGGATTGCATAGTATTTAAGCGTGCCATGGCCAATAGACCAACCTTAGCATGGACAAACACACCTCGAGTGCCTGCATTGATGCCGGCCCCACCTCTTGAACAAACAACACAACACATGGTCCCTAGGGCCCAAAATGTTGTTCAAAAAACACCCTTACCACCTCCAGTGCTAGGACCGCAACCGCCACATCTGAGAATCATTTCTGTGAATCAGGTGGGTTGTGAGTCATCTATTTCTTGTTTGGAAGGTTTTGAGGAAGATATAGATCCTAATATTGCCTATGGGCTCGATGTGCTTGAAGAATGTCCACAATAATACATGGAGGACTATTGGGGACAAGTCAAACCTGTCTATCAAGTAGCTGCTCTTGCGGCAAGAGGCCAAAATATCAATTAGGCTGCTAAGAGACCACCTCTTCAATGCTATGAGTGTGGAGGTCCACATCGTGTAGCCGAGTGTCCTATTAGGCTACAAAAGAACGCCACACTAATGCAAACCAATCAACCGAGCACGTCTTCAATGTCGATACTCATTTGTAATCGATGTGGCATAGATCATTTGATTGTCCAATGTACAAATAATCCAAATGCACCGAAGATCACGTCATTAAACTTGATTGAAGTTACCGAGGAGCCATCACAAAGTACACCTGTGGTATCGGTAAACGTACTCACATGATCGATGCTCCAAAAACAAAATTATATTCTTGAGGAAAGAGACACGGCGTCAATTGCCCAATCTCAGAAAAAGAAGAAAACACGAAGGAAGAGATCGCAAAAAGCAGCGAAGTCAGACCCCAGTTCAAAGACCAACATAGGGACTGGTGACGACCCCATATATATGAATGACGCTGAAGAGGATTCCGATTCAGGAGAAACCATGGAGACCAATGCGACCATACCGATCACTACTAAGGGATTAACTGTGAAGGGAATCCTTGATGGTGGCACTGGGGTTAGCATTGTGACTAAAAATTGCTGGGAAACTATGGGAAGACCTCACCTTGCAACCACAACCATAGTAGTGAAGATGGCCAATGGGTCTATTGTTAAACCTATGGGATGCTAGAAGATCTCAAGATCAAGGTCTTTGGACATAAAATAAGGATTACCTTCATTGTTATGGATTTCTCCAAACACACTATGGCATCGGAGATGATCTTAGGACGTCCTTTCATGAGGGAAGACAAAATGGTGCATGACTGGTCTAAAAACCATGTCTACCTGCAGTTCCAAGATTCTGTCATTCGAGCGGATCTTGTAACCGGTCGAGCATATCCTCTAGGAAATAGGTTTATAATTGATCATAGATCTGACACCATAGTTCACTCGGCCCCATTGCAGTATTGTTACACATGTAAAGTGGACACTGATGTTGGGGAAGATTCTCCTTATATGGATGTACTACCTGGAACAACTGAGTCGGACAATGTGGATTGGATCCACCTAGCAGCAACCATAGACACTTGGGGAAACAGGGGGACGACTTGGGTAACACCTGAGGGGGATGAAATGCCTGTACCCTTAAATATGCTAGAAGCATTGCATATAGCTTCTGACAAGACTCATCCTAATATAACGAAGAAAACATACAAGTGGGTCCCTAAAGCTTCTTTAGAGACCATAGTTAGTGCTATAAAACAGAAGCCTTATAAGAAACGTCCCACTTGCTCCAAGAAAAGTAAGAAAACCTGGCGGTGGATTCCTAAACGATTATTGGAAGCCCAAGGCTACTATCAAGGAAATGATCAAATCAAGGTGCCAAAACGTAGATTGTGTTCTTACCTGTCACCTGACCCATGTGAGCCCAATCCTGTAGCTCCAAAATGAATCAACGATCGCGGAAAGAAAAAAGTCACAGAATGCTACACACCCGCTCCAGAGCTAGTTTGGGTATCAAAGAAAGAACGATTTGTTCCACCTAGCTCAGGAAGAGGGGACTCCCATGAAGCTTCTAGCTCCTCATGTAATGCATCCATAGAGGTAAAAGCTTCTCCACATCCTCTACCTACAATAGTGGACCTCCATAAAGCTACAAAGGAATCCACACCTCCTAGTGTTCAAGAATCACCTGATAAACCACTTCAAGTTCGATCCTGGGAGAGTACCTTACCACCCTTGCAACTCGATGATGCACCTAGGGTAAGAGAAAACTACTGGCAAAAATACCCACCTATTACCAACTGGAACAATTGGTTTCAAAGGGTGGCAAGCACATTTCAAACGATATGATCTACCCAAGGAAGGGGGGAAGTCTTCGTTCACGTCAGCCTATTGACTTATTTCCCTCTTACCCTTGTTTCCCTGACCTCTCAATCACCAATCTTAGGGAATGTATATATATAGCCTTATACTCACAAAAAAATAAAATAAAAATAAAGAGCAAGAGCAATAAGAAAACAGGTATGCACAATAAAAGTCATTTAACATTTGACCCAGACCTACACATTCACATTCGGCACACTGAAAGAAACCTATGTCATAAAACACCTATGATTCTCATCACTCGAGTGATGGAGGGTAGGTAGCATTAGTGCGATAGGAGTGTTTCTATTTTAGAGTTGAGTGATTAGCAAAGTTCCTTTTTCCCACTGATGTGCCTCCTAGAGGTATTCTTTGTGATTCCTAGTGTGTAGAGGAGCGTGTTGTTGTGGTTAGGATTTTGACCTTCATGGAATCTTTCTCTCGTTCACACTTTAAATCAAGCATGATCATCAACGCAAACAGGTGTTTCTTGTCCATTAGCATGGCCCCTTATCTTTTTTGCATCTATGTTTGTCTACTTTAATTGTGATTGGTAGCATCATATTCAACGCATTTGCTTAGTATCAAACATTTAATTCAATGTCATTTTTTTTCATAATCACTTGTCTAGGTTTAAACATCAAGCAAGTCCGACTAAGCTAGTTTGACCAAGTTAGGAGTTAGAGATCTTCTCTTAATACCATGGGGAATGCCTTCCTAATAATCAACGGCTACTTAGGTTCTTATTCCGATTTAGGCAGCATTGCGTGAAATGTACTAGGGATTTCTAGTGGGCTTAAGTATTATAAAGGGAGTTTACTAGTGTGATGAGCTTGGGGAGGTGTAACAGTGTTATATGACCCCCCAAAGTTACAAAATTAAAATGCTGAAAATGAACAAACAAAAAATCAAAGAGCCACAATGTAAAATCTTAAGCTGGAAGAGAAATCTCAGCTTGATTGGGTACTTCACTCACATGTATCACCTATGGTACTAGAGCCCTAGAGGTTCCCAGTGTGGGTGCTTTTCCTTGAAAAGCAAAAAACCCAAGGCATACAAAATAAGCACACACATCAAAAGTAAATTAATGAGAAAAGACTTTCGGGGGGTCAAAGAAAAGGTAATCAGTCAGGCGATGATTTCATGAGAAATTCCTTTTATCGTAGCTTAACTACAAGGTCTTCTAGGTATAGCCTCTAGTCAGCCCTCGAACATGAAATACTTGGCTCTCGCGATTAAACAAATTAATTGACCAGAGAATATTAAGAAGCTTACCCATGGTATTAATAGTCAATCTTTAGTGCCTTTCGACCGTTAAATTAGCAACCCCAGACTTGTTTAATTTTTTATCTTTATAATTGTTTATGCATTTGATTATCTTGAAATTTAATGTTTATTGCTGACAAAAGGTTTAAAATTCTGTTACCAATCAAATTGTCTACCTACAACTGCATATGCTTTTTAATTGCTTATGAGAATGCAATTACTGTGCCAATGTTGTTTGATTTTTCAGTGCTGAAGAAGGCTAAGGACATTCATCTCAAATGCTCTTCCACCTCGACAAACGAGCTTCAACTCAATAGCTTTCGAGGAAGGAATCTACATCAGGAAGGGGGGAATGTTAACCCTCATGGCTCACGGACACCCTATCACCTACGACAGACGTTTTATTATTTACTTGTAGAGCCAGGTATCGGGCTTGTCGGTCCAATAGGAAAAGGGTAAGAGTGATCGCCGATGAGAGGCGCACTCTAACTGGAACATTCAAGAGACTAGTTGGCTAAGCATGGGCGTCCAAGTGTGAATGGGGTGAGCTCATATAAAATTCAACTAAACCTAAAATTCACTCATTCTCTCATTTGTGCAATTGAAGAGTGCTCTTGCTCCATCTCCATCTTCTTCTTCTTCATCTCCTTGTGTGTGTGTGTATGAGAGAGAGAGAGAGAGAGAGAGAGAGAGAGAGAGAGACAGAGAGAGAGAGAGAGAGAGAGAGAGGTGTGATCGATCATTGAGGCGACACGACGGTGGCGAGGCGGTTGAGCGCAGTGTAGCGGCATCTCCCTCTTCTTCGCGGCGAGGAATCCTCCATGACAAGAAGCGTAGAGCGGTGAGTGACACACCAACTCCATCTTTGAGCTTACTAGTTTAGGCTTGTTGTGCTTGGAGCCATTTGTGGCTCGCACACGGTGTATCGGCAAGTTCCTTGCATTGACACATGTGACATACGTGCACAGAGTTTGTTTACTATAAGTTAAAACATGTTTGAGACTAGGGGTAGTCTCTTCATGTATAACTCAAGTTCTCAACCTTGAACACTCATTAGGGTGGGGTTGTTTACTGATGATGAAAATTGGGAACAAGTCAAGTGTTAGGAAATAAGACGTAGCTAAATAGATAATTGAGTAGATTACTTAATGGAGAGAGACAGGTTTACATACACGAGATTATAGAGTAGAGAGAGAGAGAGAGAGAGAGAGAGAGAGAGAGAGAGAGAGAGAGAGAGAGAGAGAGAGAGAGAGAGAGAGAGAGAGAGAGTACACACGATATACGTGGTTCACCCAATGTGGGCTACATCCACGGGAAAGCAGCCACTCAATTGCTTTAGTACTTCAAAACAAGAAGTAATTTACAAAGGGATTATACCCTTAATAGAGCTCCCGCCTTGCTTCACTCTCACCACCTCACACCCACCTTGTTGCATCAACTTCACACCCTGAAATGTGTGTAGAAATGGCCTCCTTTTATAGGCCAAAAGGGCTGCCCTTGTGTGAATAAGTCCAAATCGGACCCTCCAATCTGCCCGTGTGTGGCCACCCTTGTGTAGACAAATCCGCTTTTGAATTCGGCCACCGGCCACCGGCCATTGACTTCTTCCGACCACTAGCCACCGACCATTTGACTACCGGCCAACCGACCGCTTTTCGGCCGCCATCCGGCCATAATATTCCGGCGAAAAGGAATATGCCGGTGAGTGATTTTCCTTCACGCTGATTCTTGGCTGTGAAAATTTTGGTTTCCGGTGGGTGATTTTCCTTCACGCACGATGGCTTCTCCTCATAATGCGGGCCTTACAAATGTGCGCTTTTACCACAAAAAATTACAAGGGATAAATCAGGCTCCATACTTATCAATCTCCCACTTGGAGACTGATCTCCAAACCAAACCTATGACTGCTTTCCATCCTGGCTTCTTATCCTTGAATGCCGATTGAAGATGAACAAAGCTTAACTTCTCCTTGTTGACCACCTTTGTAAACATGTCTGCAGGATTTTCACTTGTATGCACCTTTCCTAGCTTTAGCTGTCCCTCTTCCAAAAGAGTGCGTACGAAGTGATATCTCACCTCAATGTGCTTTGTCCTTGAATGAAAGGCTGAGTTCTTCGCAAGATGGATAGCGCTTTGGCTATCACTGTACAAGACACAATTGTCTTGTTTGAATCCAAGCTCTTCTAAGAATCTGTGAAGCCACAGAATTTCTTTGCTTGCCGCCTCCGTCATTGCTACATACTCTGCTTCCGTGGTATAAAGTGAGACCACTTTCTGCAGCTTTGAAGCCCAGCTTATTGCTGTGCCTCCAACCGTGAACACATAGCCAGTAGTGCTCCTTCGAGTATCTTTGTCACCTGCCATATCTGCATCAGCATACCCTTCTAGAAAAATATCAGTTCCTCCAAAATACAAAGCATTTGTTGTTGTCCCTTTTAGATACCTAAGTATCCACTTCACAGCTTGCCAGTGTTCTTTACCTGGGTTGTCCATGAACCTACTTACAACTCCCACTGCATGTGCAATGTCTGGCCTCGTCCAGACCATAGCATACATAAGAGAACCTACCGCTGCAGCATATGGAACTTTAGACATATAGGCTATTTCCTCTTGTGTCTTTGGACACATATCCTTCTTTAATTTAAAGTGACCAGCCAAAGGTGTAGAAACTGGTTTTGCATTTTGCATTGCAAACCTTTCTAGTACCTTCTTGATGTAATCCTCTTGAGATAGCTTTATTGTCTTCTTCATCCTATCCCTTGATATTTTCATACCAAGTATCCTCTTTGCAGTACCTAAATCTTTCATTGAAAAAGATTTAGACAGCTCCTCTTTTAGGTCTTTGATGTCCTGCATGTTAGCACTTGCAATCAACATGTCATCAACATACAACATTAGGATGATGAATTTCCCATCTCCCAAATTCTTCGTGTAGACGCAGTGATCCGAGTTGCATCTTGTGAATCCATGATCCAACATCCATCGATCAAACTTCAAGTACCATTGTCTTGATGCTTGTTTTAAACCATGCAAGCTCTTCTTTAATCTGCAAACCATCTTCTCCTTACCTTTTACTTCATACCCCTTTGGTTGAAGCATGTAGATTTCCTCCTCTAAGTCACCGTGAGGGAATGCCGTATTTACATCCATTTGCTCGAGATTTAGATCATGAGCAGCCACAAGGCTTAAGACAAGCCTGATTGAGTTCAGTTTTACAACATGAGAAAATATTTCATTGAAGTCAATACCTTTCTTTTGAAAGAAACCCTTTTACCACAAGCCTAGACTTGTACCTTTTCTTCCCACCTTCTTCTTCCTTCACCTTGTACACCCATTTGTTTTGAAGTGCCCGCTTACCTTTAGGCAACTCAACCAACTCCCATGTTTGGTTGCGATGTAGTGAGTCCATCTCCACTTGCATGCTCTTCGTCCATTCTTCTTTGGATTCATGTTGCATAGCTTCTTCGTATGATTCCGGCTCTCCAGAATCTGAGATCAAGAGATGGTTGAAGGAAGGAACAAATCTTTCTGGAGGTCTACTTGCTCTTGTAGATCTTCGGGGAATAGGTTGAGGCTCCTCATTTGGTTGACGTTGTTGCACATTGTCACTGTTTGCAGTCCTTGAGTCTTCACCGTCCTCAAGCTCCATGTACTCATCACCTGTTTCTTTTGTTTGTTTTCTTTCCAAGTAATCTTTGTACATATTTTGTTCGTTAAAAATTACATCCCTACTCCTTAAGATTTTACCATCTTCAGGATTCCATAGGCGATACCCAAAGTCTCCTTCTCCATAGCCAATGAAGAAACACTTTTTGGACTTTGCATCTAACTTTGATCTTAGGATTCTATCTATGTGCATGAAAGCCTCACACCCAAACACTTTGAGAAATGCATAATTCACCGGTTTACCTGTCCATGCCTCTTCTGGAACTCCCCCATCCAATGCCGTTCAGGGTGACCACTTGATTAAGTACACAGATGTACTTACAGCTTCCGCCCAAAGCTCAAGCGGTAGGCCTGCATGTAGCCACATGCTTCGTGCTCGCTCCATGATTGTCCTGTTCATCCTTTCCGAAATCCCATTTTGTTGAGGTGTTCTTGGGATTGTCCTTTGCCTCCGAATACCATTGCTAGCACAAAATCTTTCAAAAGCTTGGCTGCAATATTCGCCTCCATTGTCGGATCTGAGGCATTTAACCTTGGTACCTGTTTCATTCTCCACAAAGGCTTTCCACCTTTGAAATATGGAAAATACATCGGACTTATTCTTCATGACATAAACCCATGTTTTTCTAGTCGCATCATCTATGAATGTTACATAATACAATGAGCCACCAAGTGATGGTGTACTTGCAGGACCCCAAACATCAGAATGAACCAACTCAAGTTTTTTACTTTTTTTTTCATTTCCTGAATTTTGAAATTTCACCCTCTTTTGTTTACCATAAACACAATCCTCACAGAACTCTAAGTCCACTTCTTTCAAACCTGGTAGAAGCTTCTTTGTTTGAAGGATTTGCATTCCTTTGGCACTCATATGCCCAAGCCGGTAGTGCCACACCGCACTGTCAACTTCTGTAATTGCTGCACAAGCTGAAGGTTGCGTGCTAACAGTACACAAGTAAAGTGTACCAACCTTTTCTCCCTTGGCAACCACCAAAGATCCCTTTGAGATCTTCCACCCTTTGGTTCCGAATGCAATGTTGTGACCTTCATCGTCCAATTGTCCAGTAGAGATCAAATTTTTGCGAAGAGAAGGAACATGCCTAACATCTTTAAGCTTCCATTCATTTCCGTTAGCAGTTTTGATAGAAACCGTACCTTTGTCGACAATCTCACAAGCTTCATCATCTCCCAAGTATACATACCCAAAATTACCTTTGGTGTAGTCTTGGAAATGTTGCTTGTGTGGTGTCGCATGGAATGAAGCCCCGGAATCTACTATCCAGGAATTAGACACATTGTCTAATGAGAGAATTAGAGAATCTTGCTCTACTTTACCTGCCACATTGGCCTCCGATGTTGGCTTGTTGTCTTGAGACTCTGTCTCCTTCTTCTTCTTTGACCAGCAATCCTTCTTGATGTGGCCCTTTTTGCCGCAGTTCCAACATTCAAGAACTGACTTTGTGCGTGACTTGCTCCGCCTTGAGCGATCACGACCCTTTTGGTTTTTGAACCTCTCCTTAGGCCTTCCTCTTGTTTCCACTGACAGTGCAACACTTGATGATTCTCCTGTGCTTCTCCTTCTTATTTCCTCGCTTAGGAGAACACCTACAATATCATCAAACTTAAGAGTACTTGTGCCAGAAATAGAATTACTTACAGCCATCACAAGGCTATCCCAACTATCCGGTAGAGATGATAGTATAAGAAGAGCTCTCACTTCGTCATCGAAATTGATTTTCACCGATCGAAGTTGACTTATGTTTGTGTTAAAGTCATTTAGGTGTTCTACAACTGAACCATTCTCTGCCAACTTTAGATTGAACAAGCGCTTCATAAGAAATACCTTATTGGATGCTGATGGTTTCTTGTAGAAGTCGTCAAGTGACTTCATCAAGTCCTCCGTGGTCTTCATCTCTGAAACATTGAAGGCCACCATTGACGCCAAGATTAACCTGATTGTTCCCAGTGCCTTTTGATCAAGGACAATCCATGCTTCATCTGCCATTGTTGCGGGCTTCTTCGCAAGACCGCCTAGTGGCAAATAGAGGTCCTTCTGGTAGAGATAGTCTTCAATCTGCATCTTCCAATGTTGGTATTTTTTGCCGTTGAACTTCTCAATCTTGAGCTTCCCTTCCTCCGCCATAACTCCCACTCAATTCAAGGAATCCTTTCCTTGAGATAATTTAGCTACGAGCAAACCTTGCTCTGATACCAGTTGTTAGGAAATAAGACGTAGCTAAATAGATAATTGAGTAGATTACTTAATGGAGAGAGACAGGTTTACATACACGAGATTATAGAGTAGAGAGAGAGAGAGAGAGAGAGAGAGAGAGAGAGAGAGAGAGAGAGAGAGAGAGAGAGAGAGAGAGTACACACGATATACGTGGTTCACCCAATGTGGGCTACGTCCACGGGAAAGCAGCCACTCAATGGCTTTAGTACTTCAAAACAAGAAGTAATTTACAAAGGTATTATACCCTTAATAGAGCTCCCGCCTTGCTTCACTCTCACCACCTCACACCCACCTTGTTGCATCAACTTCACACCCTGAAATGTGTGTAGAAATGGCCTCCTTTTATAGGCCAAAAGGGCTGCCCTTGTGTGAATAAGTCCAAATCGGACCCTCCAATCCACCCATGTGTGGCCGCCCTTGTGTAGACAAATCCGCTTTTGAATTTGGCCACCGGCCACCGGCCATTTGACTACCGGCCAACCGACCGCTTTCCGGCCGCCGTCCGGCCATAATATTCCGGTGAAAAGGAATATTCCGACGAAGCAAAAAAAAGCCCCTAAAGTTGCCCCTGATTCTTGGCTGTGAAAATTTTGGTTTCCGGTGAGTGATTTTCCTTCACGCACGATGGCTTCTCCTCATAATGGGGGCCTTACAAATGTGCGCTTTTACCACAGAAAATTACAAGGGATAAATCAGGCTCCATACTTATCATCAAGGACTTAAACTTAGCTGATGAGTTATGTCAGCAAGTTACTTTCATGGAAAGTGATAAGAAGTACTCTTTTTGGTACATCTTTTTGTGATAAACTCGTTTACCACGCTCATGAGTGTTGTAAATGGTGTCTACACACTATGTTTGTATAGGAACCGGTACCATCATATGGTTACAATTGGACAACAATGTAGAAAATCAAGATGTTACTCTATTGAACCTCCTACTGAACCGGGTTCCACTTAAATGAGGGATGTTACGGTAGAAAACATTAGTGTTCTTATGAAGATTACATCACTTGTATTTTTGTGGATGAAAACGCTTCTCCAAGGGGGGAGTAATGTCAAGACAAGGGTAGGACCAGTCTTCACGGCCAAGGGCTAGGATGGACATGTCGTCAAGGGGGTCCCTATATTTAGCAGGCCAAGGGCCTATATAGGGCATGGCTGGGTGGAGATTAGCATGTTAAGTTCCCTTGCCCTTTCAGAGTCATCTATTGCTTGTTTGGAAGGCTGTGAGGAAGATATAGACCCTAATATTTCCTATGGAATTGATGCACTTGAAGAAAGTCCACAATACGACATGGAGGACTATTGGGGACAAGTCAAACCCATCTATCATGTAGCTGCTCTTGCTGCAAGAGGCCAAAATATCAATTACACTGCCAAGAGACCACCTCTTCAATGCTATGAGTGTGGAGGTCCACATCGTGTAGCCGAGTGTCCTATTAGGTTAAAAACAAATGCTACACTAATCCAAACCAATCAAGCGAGCACGTATACAATGCCAATACTAATGTGTAATCGATATGGCATAGATCATTTGATTGCCCAATGTCTGAATAATCCAAATGCACCAAAGATCATGCAATTAAACTTGATTGAGTTAAGGAGACATCACAAAGTACACTTGTTGTACCGGTAAATGTACTCACATGATCGATGCTCCAAAAACAAAATTATATTCTTCAGGAAAGAGACATGGCATCAATTGCCCAACCTCAACAAAAAAAAAGAAAACACGAAGGAAGAGATCACAAAATGCAGCGAAGTCAGACCCCAGTTCAAAGACCAACATAGGGACTGGTGATGACCCCGTATATATGAATGACGGTGAAGAGGATTCCGATTCAGGTGAAACCATGGAGACCAAAACGACCACTAGGAAAGAAACCAACAAGGAAGATTGTCACGAGCCACAATGACCCAAGAAGAAGATAGGAACTTACCCAAACCCTACAGAGGATATTGAGGGCGTCAAGCAATTAAGAAGTTTGGTAGAAGAGACCCAAAGGGATCTAGAGCCAACACCTAGGCAGATCAAGATTATAGACATAGTGTTCCCTACGCAACAAAAACCTCACAAAGCCCATAGACCCCTAGCCATACCTAGTGTCATCCAAGAAGAAAGTGACTTGAAGTCATGGGGAATTGGGTGTACTCACTTCTTGTTGGGAAATAATGTTCACAGAGGGACTACCTGACCCTATCAAAGAAATAGAGATCCCATCTTCCCCACGTCAAGGGACTGAAGCCCAAAAGGTGCTGTTAAATATTTCCAAAATTGATGGATTTTATGGATTCAGAAGTTAAAACCACCATCATGTCCAAACTATATGGAGACCCCGAGCTATGTTTAGCTCTTTGAGCTTTCCTCAATGGAGAACTGAAAGTCGGGCTACCACAATTTGCACAGATGGATGGAGCTAGGGAGATGCCAATAGAAGAGGAACACTTAGATCCACAACCCAACCTAGCTGAGAAGTCTATTGTAGAAATACATGTTAACAAGTTGGGACAATACTTTGAGGGTGATGAATCCAATGCGACCATACCAATCACTACCAAGGGATTAATTGTGAAGGGAATCCTTGAAGGTGGCATTGGGGTTAGCATTGTGACTAAAAATTGCTAGAAAACTATGGGAAGACCTCACCTTGGGACTACAACCATAGTAGTAAAGATGGCCAATGGGTCTATTGTTAAACATATTGGGATGCTAGAAGATCTCAAGATCAAGGTCTTTGGGCACAATATAAGAAATACCTTCATCATTATTGATTTATCCAAGCACAGCATGACATCTGAGATGATCTTAGGACGTCCTTTCATGAGGGAAGAAAAAATGGTGCATGATTGGTCTAAAAACCATGTCTGCTTGGAGTTCCAAGAGTCTGTCATTCAAGTGGATCTTGTAGCTGGTTGAGCATATTCTTTAGGAAACAGGTATATAATTGATCATGGATCTGACACCACAGTTCACTCGGCCCATTGCAGATTGTTACACATGTAAAATGAACACTTATGTTGGGGAACATTCTCCTTATATGGATGTTCTACCTGGGATGACTGAGTCTGACAATGTGGACTGGGTCCACCTAGTAGCAACCATAGACACTTGGGGAAATTGGGGACGACCTGGGTAACACCTGAGGGGGATGAAATGCCACAACTTGTACCCTTAAATATGCTAGAAGCAATGCATATAGCTTTTGATGACCTACAAGATGAAGGTTTGACTAACATTGGAACCAGTAGCATCTGACTAGACTATAGCCCACACGATTCGGAGTCAGAATCATCAATTGAAATTGACTTTGAGGACGAAGAATCTAAGTTAAATCTTAATGCAAATGTGGGGACCAACCATTCAGGGCCCAATGGTACCCTAGATGACAATATATCCAGGAAAGCAGAAGACACAAGTAGCGATTCATCTAGTGACTCTTCACTAGAGATCAGCCGTAATAAAAAATTAGACAAGAAGAGTAAGAGATATAAGAGGCGAAGTTATCAAGAAAATGTGCATTCTAGAATAAATGAAAAGAAATCTATCATAGAATGGCTTAATTATATAGGGGCATGTGATGCTCATCGGAAGCTGGTAGATAACTGGGGTGAAAACCTTCAAAGCGTTATGTGGTGTAGTCCACAACCCATTGACATCACACAACTAGAGGCTATAGAGAAGCCAAAGTTGAGCCGTACTATAAGGACATGACAAAATCCAGAGTTACCTCAACAACAAAAGGAAGCAGAAGTGAAATCACAGTCCACAGAACAACAAGACCCCACAAACTTACACCCTGCACCCTATCATTTCAAATCTTGCACCACGGAGGAGCGTAAGGTTGTGTATACCAAGGCTCAAATAAAAACTATCGATGGAAGCAATGGAGTCTATGAAGGTCCAACGATAGTTAAGGAGATAGAGTTAGCAGACCCCAGAGAAGAGTCAACAAGAAAGACCCCAGAGAAGGACGCACGTGGATGATAGCCACCAAATTCACTATTGATTGGGGAACTGGGAGTGTTACAACGAAGAAACCAGATTTTAGCCTTGCCACCCAAGCCATAGTCCTTGAGATATTGCCTCTTGATGAAATAAAACCCAAAATAATGCATGTCCAGGAGGTTGAACCATATGTCCCTATAGACCAACTCTCTAGAGCTTCAACTTTTGTAATTGAAACAAAGCTTGAGACACACAAGGTGCATCCTAATATAACAAATAAAACATACAAGTGGGTCCCTAAAGCTTCTTTAGCGACCATGTGGCTGCTGCTAAAAAATAGGAGCCTTTTAAGAAATGCCCCATTCTCTCTCGGAAATGTAAGAAAATATTGTGTTAGATTCCTAAACGACTATTGGAAACCCAAGGCTACTATCAAGGAAATGATCAAATGTGGGTGCCAAAACGTAAATTGTGTTCTTACCTATAACCTGACCCATGTGAGTCAAATCCTGTGACGACAAAGTCAATGAAAGATCGTGGGAAAGGAAAAATCACAGAACACTATACACCGGATCTGGAGCTAGTATGGGTTCCCAAGCGAGAAAGACTTGTTTCGCTCGGCTCAGCCATAGAAAAAACAAATGAAGCTTCTTGCTCTTCATGTAGTTCATATACAGAAATAGAAGCTTCGACACAACCTCCACCTACGATTGTACATATCCATACAAACAAGAAAGAGTTTTCACCTCCCGTTGTAAGTTCACCACCTACAACAACGTTGCAAATAAAATCATGGGAGAGTACCTTACCACCCTTGCAACTAGATGAAATGCCTAGGGCGATCGAAAACTATTGGTCAAAGTCTTCACCCAAGAAAACTTGGAACAATTGGTTTCAAAAGGTGACAACATCATTCCAAAAGGTATGACCTACCCAAGGAAGGAGGGCGTGTTTGCTGACATTCATCATTCACTCACTCTCCTCTCAACCTTCGTTCCTGACCTCTTAATCTCCCAATCTTAGGGAATATATATATAAAGCCTTATACTCACAAAAAACAAAAACATAAAAGTAAAGAGCAAGAGCCACCAAACAAAAATCTGGAAACCTATGAGTTCCAGTACATGATCCAAAATCATAAAAACATATTATGCACAAGGACACGACCTGTTGACACGACCCTTATAATATTTCCACTCTAACCATCATCTATCTGTGTGTACAGATATGGCTAGTACAATAGAGTCATCCACTCCTACCTTGGGTGAGAGGTACCCTCTTTACTTTTCACAAATGTTTCATATAGTCTACCCGATGCTTTCCTGTAAATGGGATTTGGTTGAAACGCTAGCATGTGAGAGGAATTTTGAGGAGTTAGAATCGCTGATACATCTCTTGACCACGACTGATCCATACTTACTAGAAAGCATCTCTCCCATTGCACAAGCCTACTCTTTTGACGCAAATGACTATAGACGTCTAGTGACCTTCTTAGTGAATATTTGTGTCTCTAATGATGAGGAAGAGTTACATGATTACATGGATGGTACATATGGTCTCACAAATGATGACTTTGTTTTTTTGGACAATGATGAGGATAGGGGTTTAGCCTTAGGGTTACCTACCCATCTCTAGAATATCCTGTTCCTTTGATTCTCTAGGAAGGTGGGGGGGGGGGGGGGAGTGCAAATAAGGGTTGGTGCGTCTTCCCACTAATGTGCCTCTTAGAGGTATTCTTTGTGTTTTCTAGTATGTACATGAACGTGTTTTTGTTGTTAGGATTTAGACCCTCATGGAATCTTTCTCTCATTCACTCTTCAAATCAAGCACGATCATCAACACAAACAGGTGTTTCTTAACCATTAGCATTGTCCCTTGTCTTTGTTTTTGCATCCATGATTGTCTCCTTTAAATGTGATTGGTAGCACAATATTCCTCACCTTTGCTTTGATTAAACATTAGATTCTATATAATTTTTTGTCATAATCCCTTGTCTAGGTTTCAGAATCAGGTAGACTGACTAAGCTAGTTTGACCAAGTTAGGAGTTAGAGATCTTCTCTTAATACCATGGGGAATGACTTCTTAATAATCAATGGTTATTTTAGGTTCTTAATTCGATTTAGACAGCATTGTGTGCAATGTACTAAAGATTTCTAGTGGGCTTAGTCCCTATTGACCTTTAGCTTTATTATAAAGGGTGTTTACTAGTGTGATGAGCTTGGGGAGGGTAACAGTGTTATATGACCCCCCAAAGTTAAAAAATTAAAATATTGAAAATGAACAAACACAAAAATCAAAAGTGTCACAATGTAAAATCTTAAGTTGGAAGAGAAATCCCAGCTTGATTTGGTACTTCACTCACATGTACTGCCTATGGTACTAGAGCCCTAGAGGTTCCCAGTGTGGATGCTTTTCCTTGAAAAGAAAAAAACCCAAGGTATATGAAATAAGCACACACATCAAAAATGAATCAATGTGAAAAAAGACTTTGGGGGGTCAAAGAAAAGAAAATAAGTCAGGCGATGATTTTATGAGCAATTCCTTTTATCGTAGCTTAACTATAAGGTCTTCTAGGTATAGCCTCTAGTCAGCCCTTGAACATGACATACTTGGCTCTCACGATTAAACGCTTAATTGACCAGAGAAAATTGAGAAGCTTGCCCGTGGTATTAATAGTGGACTTCTAGTGCCTTTTGACCATTAAGTTAGCGACCCCAGACTTGTTTATTTTTTGACCTTTACAACTAATTATGCGTTTGATTATATTATAGTTTAATGTTATTGCTGACAAATTGTTTAATACTTTCTTACCAATCAATTTTTCTACCTACAACTGCATATGCTTTTTAATTGTATATGAGAATGCAGTTACAGTGCCAATTTTGGTTCATTTTGCAGTGATTGAAGAAGGCTAAGGACATATAATCTCAAATGCTCTTCCACCTCGATGAACGGGCTTCATCTCAATAGCTTTCGAGGATAGAATCTGCATCAGGAAGAGGGGCATATTAACCATATTTAAAGGTACGAGTGGAGGCATTTCATTTTCCTCAGGTGTTACCCACGTCGTCCCCCTATTTTCCCAAGTGTCTATGGTTACTGCTAGGTGGACCCAATCCATATTTTTAGACTCAGTCATCCCAGGTAGAACATCCATATAAGGAGAATCTTCCCCAACATCATTGTTCATTTTACATGTGTAACAATATTGCAATGGGGCCGAATAAACTGTGGTGTCAGATCTATGATCAACTATAAATTTGTTTCCTAGAGGATGTGCCCAACCAGTTATAAGATCCACTCAAATGACGGAGTCTTGGAACTGCAAGTAGACATGGTTTTTAGACCAGTCATGCACCACTTTTGCTTCCCTCATGAAACGATGTCCTAAGATCATCTTAGATGACATAGAGTGCTTGGAGAAATCCATAACAATGAAGGTATTTATTATTTTGTGTCCAAAGACCTTGATCTTGAGGTCTTCTAGCATCCCAATAGGCTGAACAGTAGTCCCTTTGGGTCTCTTCTACCAAACCCATTAATTGCTTGACTCACTTTATCTCCTCTGTGGGTTTGGGTAAGTGCTTATCTTATTCTTGGGTCCTAGCCATTGTGTCTCATGATGATCTTCCCTGTATGTTTCTTTCCTAGTGGTCATTTTAGTTTCCATGGTTTCACCTGAATCAGACTCTTCTGCAGCGTCGTTCATATATACGGGGTCGTCACCAGTTCCTTTGTTGCCATGTCTCTTTCTTCAAGAATATAATTTTGTTTCTAGAGCATTAATGGTGTGAGTACATTTACTAGTACCACATGTGTACTTTGTGATGGCTCCTCGGCAACCTCAATCAAGTTTAATGGTGTGATCTTTGGTGCATGGATTATTCAGACATTGGGCAATCAAATGATCTATGACACATTGATTACACATAAGTATTGTCATTGTAGACATGCTCGCTTGATTGGTTTGCATTAGTGTGGCATTCTTTTATAGCCTAGTAAGACATTCGACTACACAATGTGGACCCCCTTACTTGTAGCATTGAAGAGGTGGTCTATTGGCAGTGTAATTGATATTTTGGCCTCTTGTCGCAAGAGAAGCCACTTGATAGACATGTTTGACTTGTCCCCAATAGTCCTCCATGTAATATTGTGGAATTTCTTCAAGTGCATTGATCCCATAGGCAATATTAGGGTCTATATCTTCCTCACAGCCTTCCAAACAAGCAATAGATGACTCAAAACCCACTTGATTCATAGAAGTGATTCTCAGATGTGGTGGTTGCGGTCCTAGCACTGGAGGTGGTAAGGGTGGTGCTGTTTGAACAATATTTTGGGCCCTAGGGACCATGTGTTGTGATGTTTGTTCAAGAGGTGGGGCCGGCATCAATGCAGGCACTCGAGGTGTATCCATCCATGCTGGTCTATTTGACATTCGTGCATTTAAATACTATGCAAGACTTAGTTACAGGTAGGGCATTCACTAGTACTATGTGGACCATAACAAACTGAGCACCATTGTTGCTCCCTTCTTGGATAAATATGATTGTTTAGTGGAGCACGATTGTCTCTAAGACTTTGTTGAATGGCCTTGGTGAGATCTACTAAAATCATCACAGATATCTTTGGCTCCTTAGCAATAGATTTTAGGGTCATTGGATGATGCCCCGATGCTTGAGAGCTAGTAGATTTAGGCTCAATAGGCGCTCTTTCTCCTTGAATCATTAAATTATCCTCCAATTGGATCACATTGTTGGTGACTGCTTCCCATGTGGTTATACCTTGAATGACTAGGCTATTGTAGATATCCTCATGTCAATGTCTCCTAATGAATCTATCAAGCAATTGGTTATTATTGAAGTGCTCATTTGGATTACAATGAGAATTCAAATGCTTCAAGCGACTAATAAAGTCCCTCACTGAATCTCCTTCCTCTTGTTGGGCTTTCTGGAGTTGAGACGCTACACCCCAAAGTAATCCCTCTTGTATGTACTCTTTCAAGAATAGTCTTCTAAGAGTAAAGTAAATTGTTTTCTCTTCCACCCTTAGGGTTCTATACCAATCCCCAGCCTTCCCACTCAAGGTCAGGCTTAAAGCATTACTCTTATGAAGGTCATTGTGTTCTCCTAGGGAATCGCATATTTATTCAAATACTTTGATATGCTTTCTCACATCCCCGTCTCCACTAAATTTTGGTGTGAGCTTGGCTATTTGCATTGCCTTACTTCTAGGCTCTCTATCCGGCGTGTTACGCATATTTTCAGCAATGGATCAACCAATAGCCTAAGCAAAGGTTGCCAAGTCACCTAAGTGAGCGGGTACAGTGCGGAGAGGCACTTTTGGGACTACATGTGGAATGGGGGTTGGCATTGGGCTTAGCATATATGTAGCCCTTGGGTTCCAAGTTGGGGTGGCCCAAAGTTCGTATGTGTGGCCCTAGGCATAACAAATGTCAAATGTGACATGCTAATGCTAGTCGGTATGGTCCCATTGAAATAAGAGCTTGTATGTTGTGTTTGTGGAACATAAGTTGTTGAAACAATGGGAGGGGTAGGAGCTACATGAGCATGAGGACCCATAGGTGCATACGATTGATACACACTTGTAGGTACTGTTGCAGGCATTGGGCTACCATGTAGCTGTGCTTTACTAACAAATGAGGTCCATGGTATATTTTTTGTCATGCCCATCACTGGGGTAGGCATGGTAGTCGTGGTGTCATCAAGAGAGAGATGAGATAAACTTGGAAAGATAAAACTATCACTTGTGGGCTCAGATCGTACAAATACCCCTGGAGAAACAAAATATGGAGGATCCATCGGACTTATTGAGGGAGTCTCCATTTGTGATAAGGTTGGTTGCTTAGCCTTCCTGTATCCAAGAATCTCATGAGACCCGTTGAAGGCATGTGGATCCCTTTGTTCTGCCTCTTTAGCTCAATAACCCTATGGATGACATCACAAACTCTTTGTCGTTGATCCTCTACGCTAGTAGCACCCATTGTGGATTGTAGGACATTTAACCAACCCACATGATAGGTGTGACCTGTGTACAGGTTAGTTAGAGTTTCTGTCTATAGTTCATACTACCAATTCTTATTTAGAAACGCTCTATCTAGGATTGAGGTGCTAGGGGTGTCCTTTGAACTAGATGCAATGTGGCTCTCTATGGGTTGACCCGCAAATCCAAGATCACTTGATTGCTTGACTACCATGGATGTTGACATAGGGGCCTTTGCCTTAATCTCTCTCCGTTGCTCCATCTTGCGTAGGCTCTTAATTTCCTTTTTACTAGCCACAATGATATATCGCTCAACCTCTTGCACTTTGGCAAGGATTCTAGCATCAGGTAATATAACCTCGGAGGGGAATAGCTCTTAAGAGTCAGGGGGTGTAGTGAATGGAGTATTCACGTGAACACTCTCCAAGAGCATGGGGTCTGCGTTGGTCATGAATGGTGAATTTACTTCCCCACCCCCTTCATTTACCTCATTAGCTCCATATCCGGAGCGAGTGGCTCTACTAAAAGTTTCCTTCAAGCGGCTAAGCACGCTAGACCCGGACCGTGGACCCATGGCATGCATGTCCTGGCTTGAACAATCGGGATTAGGCATCGGGTAACCTTCCATGATGTTGTAGCCAAAGGAAGAGTTACTAGATGCAATATGTGCGTCCTGAGTGGTACTACCTTGGGTTCTCGCTGAGGGCCTAGAGCCTAAGGTGGAGGAATAATGAGTGTTCGCGTAAATGGAGACACTCTCTATGTGCTCGTCCTCTAGCACACGACCAGAGCGTAGGTGCATGTGACCTCAACACTCTAGAAGCATTGGTGAGTGTTTGTGAAGGCTGCTCACCTAGTATTTTGGGCGTTTGGAATCCAAATTTACTATCGTTTTTTGTTTTTATGGTCCTTTTTTCTAACCAAGCTATGAAATATAGGGGGTGATAGCTCAAAAAAAGTGTCTTGGCTACAGGGACGCGCCGTGCTGCACAGTCCCCGACCGGTTACGTAAAGCCCTCAAGAACCTAAAAATAGTATTTTCCTAGGTGGAAAAGGGGCTAGAATTAGTAAGACCAAAGGGTGAGTGTGAAGGGATGGTGGAGGACTTGAGGAACTTGTCCCACGTGCCCTCCCTTCACTTGAGTTCCTAGTCTTTATATATAAAGTAGTGTGTATAGTATAGCATAAGACTGAAGAATGAGGCATGGGGCCTAGGGCTCGGGCTCAAGGGAACGATTCCAAACCTTCCTTTTAAGATAAGGTTTCTTGATTTTCTTTTTTTTTTGAAATTTTCTTTTTTGTCTCCGATATTTCAAGCGTTTTTTTATTTTTTAAAAAACTTTTTTTCAATGGATAATGCTGCGTGTGGGCACCGAGCTCACAAACGAACATAGTAGCTATGTGTACCTCTATTTAACCTCCTTACAACTAACATATCTAATCAATGCTAATTACCTCTGCTCACACACTGTCTAGCATAGTACACTGCACACTCATAGTACAGTCAACCTTCTCACTGTCTACCCTACTGCTCACTGTCTACACTAACTAGCAAATCTACTAACACCTGTACATTACAGATCTTAGAAAATCTAACAAAAACCTTACACATAATTTCAACACTAATAGATTCTAACAAACCTGCTAAACCTGCACATTACAACCACTTAGCAGATCTACACAAACTCATACAAAAGCAAGAAAATAGATGGAAGAAATGCTTCCAGAGGTAGCACTATGCTCCTCAAGCTTTAGAGCAAGGCAGTCCCCGGTAGCGGTGCCAAAAATGTGCGCTTTGTCACATGTGCCGATGGTTGGGAACTTGCCTGTGTACTGTGTGCAACCCTCGAAAGGTAGCAAGCACAAAACTAGATAGTCTTAGCAAGCTCAAGAAACAATGGTGTGTCACTCACCGCTCAATGCTTCCGTCGCGTTAAGGATCCTGTGCTATGAAGAATAAGGAGCCGTCGATGCTGCGCTCAACCATCTCTCCACCGTTGATGCCATCCCAATGCTCAATCACAATATCCCCCCCCCCCCCTCTCTCTCTCTCTCTCTCTCTCTCTCTCTCTCAAGCATACACACACACACACACATACACACGTGAGCACACAAAGGAGAAGGAAGGACAAAGATGGAGCAAGAGAACTTCTTAGAAACTTAGCCAGATCCCAAGTTTCATTTGCCACAATCAAGTTGTAGTCAGATTGCAGTGCCTACTCCCACTCATCATGCTATCTTCCGTCTCAATAGCCTCTTGGTAGTAGGTAAACTCTTTGCAGTCAATGAACAATTGACAGTCTAATCATACCTGAAACCACTCAAGTGCACGAGATACACATGTAGATCTCCTCACTGTCTAACTACTAGACTATGCTTACTCAAGAGCATTACTAGCTCTCTCTAAAGCATTACTAGTGGTAGGTACATTGCTAGTAGACTGAGCTATTTGTGTGATTGGGCTTGAGATTACATCCTCAAATCTCACTTTGTGAAACTCAATTTCTTTCACAGGTTATCCGAGCATCTTTGTTCATTAAATATCACTTGTGAGCTATAAATAACTCTTTAAGATTTTGGGTGCCAATGATAAACCATCTCTCCAGGTGCACCATAGCCTATGAAGATGCATTTATATGACTTGGGATCATGATTTTTTTTTGGCTCTTTACGCATAAGTGAGAATGTCTCACACCCAAACACACGTAATCTACTTCTTGCACGTCCACGTCTCCTACATTTATGTGACTCGGGATCTAGCTTCATTCTAAGCACTTTACACAGAAGTGAGAATGCCTCACACCCAACACACATAATCTGTCATAAATAGGCTTCTTGCCCATCCACATCTCCTGCAAAATCTTGTACTTCAATGGTTTACTAGGCCACCTATTGATTATATGCACCACTAGCATAACAACCTCTCCCCAAAACCCTTGAGGTAAATTTTCCATAGATGACATGGAAGTGACTCTCTTTTGAATAGTCCTATTCATGTGCTCAACAACTCCATTCATAGCATGTGTGTATAACATAATAAACTACCTCCCAATGCCTTATTTGCTACATAAGTCCTTAAACTTAGTGGGTGGAATGATGATGAGTTTGAAGATGAAAGTTTCAAAGATAATAAAGCCAATACCTCTACAAATAATGATTCACTTTCTCTCTTTTTGTTGATTTAGGAGCCATGTATTTAGATATAGAGGATGCTACTTGTAGAGATCTTTTTGAAAATGATTCATAAACATTTTGAATAATTTATTCTACAAAAAGCTTTTACCTTGCTGCCGATTCATATCTCTCTCTCTCTCTCTCTCTCTCTCTCTCTCTCTCTCTCTCTCTCTCTCTCTCTCTCTCTCTCTTTGTCAACTTGGCTAATTTATGTTAATCAAGTGGGTGTGATTAATGTAATGATCAATGTGTATAATTTATTTTTAAAAAAAATTGAATGCTTCTTTTTTTCTCTCTCTAGAAAATAGAAAGAAATAATTAAATATGAACATTTTAGCTCCAAAGCATTGTGTGATAATCCTAGAGATAATAACAATGGTTATAACCTCTCTCTCCCTTTCTCTCTCTAGCACACACATACACATCCATCTTTACACTTTTTTTGTTGTTGTTCTAAAGAGTTATGGCTGCAAGTGGAGCCAGCTTTTTATGTTGTGGGCAGTGTGAGAGTGCTCCCGCTACTGAAGACGGCTTCAAAGAAGAGCTCCTTTATTGTGCTCCTTGCTTAACATCACTTCACAGCAATATAGCTCGCCCCCACCACTATGTAAAGCCTTTCAAAATATGCGATGAATGCAAGTTGCAGTCGCTCGGGTGAAATGTGTGCACTATTCAAGAGAAGAGTGCGAGCCTCTTCCATTTTGTACAATTTTCATACAAGGTTGTCCACATCAGACAACAATGTGTGTCCTACTTGCGGGCCATCATTTGTGACATAGCAGTCAGATGCCTTGCACAAGCTAATCTATCCAATTAACCATCCTTTCATGCCTCAACTTACCATTTTTTGTCTAATTTAAAAAAATCTATCATGTATTTAAACTTTTTTAAAAGTACGATAGAAAGAAGTATCCAAATTTGAATATTTTAGTGCCAAATGTGGGCCAATAACATGAGGAGTAATGCTATTGTTAATACATGTAGTAATAGCAAAAATAGAAGGAGCGATAATAAATGAAGTAATATTTAACTTGCAAAGAAAATCCTTTCAAGGGCCTCTCTCTCTCTCTCTCTCTCTCTCTCTCTCTCTCTCTCTCTCTCTCTCTCTCTCTCTCTCTATCTATCTATCTACATACCAGGATAAAGGGCCACAATAAACGTTTCAAAATTTTCATAGTGTTTGAAAGAATTAGCTCCTTTTTCATGCGTGAAACATTACCATCCCCCTTTTTTTTGGCACGCCTCCTGAATTTTACACTTGCTTTTAAAGTCCAGGCTATTCTGGAGACAATGCTCATATGTGTGCCTCTGTAAGAGAAGGCTCCTGTTTGTTCGACCTCAGAAGATGCCAAATGGGCTTTCACTACAACACTAAATGAAGATATCGATGCGTTATATCGACGGACATTAGCGGGCGTCGATATACGCGTCGTAATGTGCATCGATATACGCGTGGAAAGGCTTTATTTGCCACGTGTATAGCGACACGTATATCGACGCAAAAAAAATTGGGGGAAAAAAGCGAAACCCACGCGCAGGGGCCATTTTCGCCTGCTCGGGTCTTGGCTGAAACCTGCTGCGCAGGTATTATGTCCATCTCCACCCTCCCCAACCCCCTCTCTCTCTCTCTCTCTCTCTCTCTCTACCTCTACATCGTGTGTGTGTGTGTGTGTAGGAGAGAGAGAGAGAGAGAGAGAGAGAGAGAGAGAGAGAGAGAGAGAGAGAGAGAGAGAGAGAGAGAGACGGTGTGTGTGTGTGTAGGAAAGAGAGAGAGAGAGAACGGTGTGTGTGTGTGTGTGTGTGTAGGAAAGAGAGAGAGAGAGAGAGAGAGAGAGAGAGAGAGAGAGAGAGAGAGAATTAATGTATGCTTAAGAAATTAAAACTAAAGAAAAAAAAATTAAAGAGAGAAATGAAATGAAATGTTATATTAACGTCTTCGAAAGGCCAAAGTGACCTATGAGACATGAGACAAGAAAGTTACAATGTGATGGATCTGATACAAAGTCAGTGTAAGAAGATGACAAAATAAAATATTATGGAATCCTAAACTGTTGGGTGTGGACTAAACGGCTAAACGAGCTAGTTGGGATAGGTAGGTCTCCTCCATGGTCAGTACTCTGACTGGACGTTGTACATGTCGAGCCAAAGTGACCTAGCTAGATCCTCTGATGCAGCCTCTGTCGATGTTGTGTAGTCCTCCGCAGTCGTGGGTGTCTAGATCTCCCTAGATCAGTTGCTCGTTCGATCATTAGAGAGATAGGGAAGTAGAGAGCGAGAGAGAGAGAGAGGTAAGTAGAGAGAGAGAGAGATAGGAAATAGAGAGATAGAGAAAGAGAGTTATATATATATATATATATATATATATATATATATATAGAGAGAGAGAGAGAGAGAGAGAGAGATAGGGAAGTGGAGCTCCAGGAGTTATGGCAGAGAAATAGGAAAATAGAGAAATAGAGAGAGATAGGAAAATAGAGAAAGAGAGATAGCAAGAGCAAGATCGAGAGAGAGAGATAGCGAGAGCGAGATCGAGATTGAGAGAGAAAGAACGAGAGATAGGGTACGTAGACAGAGAAGAAACTATGGAACTAAAAGAGGTAAAGGGGTTTTGCCTGCTACATGTATTGCCATGTACACCTGGGAGTGCACGTATGTGTCTACCCATATAGGATTTGACCAATAAAGACGAGATTTTGACCCGGTGGTCCTGATTTCCGTACACCTCTGGACCGAGGTGTACGGAGATTGGGCAAGACTAGAGAATGCGAGGTAGTTTACATTGTGAGGAGTATATATATATATATATTAAAACAACATTCATAATCATTGTAGATGGCAACGTCATCAACTAACATGGAGGAAAAGATTGCATGCTCGTGCACGCTCTGCAAGTATCAAATCCTGCGCAAGTGTAGGATATGTAATGAGCATGTGCACAAGTACAGAGAGTTTGCTAGAGAAACCGTACAGAATCTGCGATACGACTCCTACGGAACGGGCATTGATTTCCGCGACATAGCACCTACATCTGAGAGAGAGAGAAAAAAGATTATGCGTGAAGGTCCGACCAATATAGAGCCACGGATGGAAGCAGAAAAGGGCTTACAGACAGAAGACGACGGCATGGAGGAGATGCTGGATGCCTTCTTCCAGACAAGCGAGGAGAACGCGAACGAAGCAGCACCAGAAGCCATGCGCCTATCTTCTGAAGACATATTCCTTCCAAATTCGTACATTGAAATGGCGACCACTAAGAAAACACATTCGATATGAACTCCCGAGTCACTCTAGAGTGACACCGTACGGGTAACTCTAAATGTTGAGGAAGTTGGCACGTACTTGTCTGGAGTTTTTGAATCTTCAGTCAGTGTGCGGGTGGTCAGATGCAAGTGTCACTGCTTTGTTTAGGTACGTAATTTACAAAAGAGATTTTTCGATTGCAACGGTGATGTGCTCGGAGAGATTTTTAATTTAATGTGGCTTAAATAGGTTATTGCGGGAGCAACTTCTCCCGGCTGGCAATGAAATGCTCCCCTCCAGGCCAGACGGAAAGCAACTTCTGACCTCAGTTGGCTTGGACTACAACAAGATTCATGCATGTCCAAATGATTGCATTCTTTTTCGCAATGAATTCGCAGATTGTCTGTCGTGTCCTAAGTGTGGAGCAATGCGCTACAAACAAGATGCAGTTGGCGAGACAATGCCAGCTAAAGTGTTGCGGCATTTCCCTATTATTCCTAGGATAAAAAGCATGTTTCGTTGTGGTTCCATTGCAAAGTTGATGCGGTGGCATTCTACGAATAGATCCACTGACGCAACATTTAGGGTGCCAGCTGATTCGAAGGCTTGGAGGCACATTGAAGATACGTTGCCACATTTTAAGAGTGAACCACGCAATTTGCGTTTGGGCATGGCAATGGATGGAGTCAATCCATTTGGCTTGAGAAGCTCGTCATGGAGCACTTGGCATGTGTGCCTTATCAATTACAACCTCCCGCCGTGGCTTGCTATCAAGAAGGGTCATTTGATTTTAAGCTTGATTGTACCTGGTAAGTTCAAGGCAAAAAACATGGATGTTTATCTAGCTCCACTAGCTGACGAGCTCCAGGAGTTATGGCATGGGATCGACATAGCAGATGCGGTTGAACCAGTAGGACAACAGCATGCAAGGATCCATGGACTTCTTATGTGGACTATGCATGATTGGCGAGGATACGGAGAAGCTTCTGGTAATGGTTATTGATTTACAAAATTCTCGCTATTCGAAAGCCCTTTGCCTTGGCCTGATTCATGCTTTGATATATGCAGGACTAACAACTTCGGGATACAATGCATGTTCAATTTGTGGGCAGTCTTTGGATGTGCGTTATTCTACCTCTCTTCGAAAGACAATTTATCTAGGCCACCACCGTTATCTTCCAGATGGCCATCACTTGCGCGAAGGCCAGCTTGGTCGCGTCGAATGTCGTCCTATGCATGTACAAGAGTGGCGTCGCCGATGGGAGCAACATGAGGGGCAACCTGTTCCAGGAATGAAACGTTTGTCCATTCTCCATACGTTGCCGTACTGGGGTGATCTACTAATTAACCATTTGCTGGATCCAATGCATATATTCAAGAATGTGGGAGAGCTCCTCTGGAAGACAATCATGGGAATGAAAGACAATCGAGCTTCACGAGATGATTTGCAGCCGGTTGGAAATATGCCAGAGCTGTGGCCTTTCACCAATGCAGCTAGTCAAACAAAACTTCCAAGAGCGCCATGGGTATTGCTAAAAAACGAAGAGCGACAAGTGAAAAGGGTGATTTCAGAGTTCAAGACGCCAACAGGATATATGCGATGTCTCAAGACAGCATTCACCCATGACGATCAACTGTCAGGGTTGAAATCGCACGACTGGCATAAGTTCTTGCAATTCATTCTTCCAATTACGATCAAGGGGTGTTTAACGGAAGAAGTGCGGACCTGCATATACAAGATTTCAGAGCTAGTGCGGTGGATCTCTTCCAAGGAGATACGGGAGGAATTTATTGCAGTCGCAAGGGCTAACTCCATTGAAGCAGTTTGCATGATTGAGAAGTATCTACCCACGAGCTGCCTAACTATCCAAATGCACTTGCTCATCCATGTAGTAGATGAGGTTGCAGTGGCAGGTACAGTCCACAGCCGTTGGATGTTCTTTCTAGAGCGGTTCATGAAAACACTTAAGGGTTTTGTTCGCCAAAAAGTGCGTCCCGAGGGGAGCATGGCAGAAGGATGGCTAGTGCAAGAGTCTCTTGTATTGACGACCGAATTTCTATCCGTTTCTGACCCAGAAATGCCTCGACTATGGAGCGATGAGGAGGATGCAAGACTGGTGGGAGAGGAGCCACAAGGTCAAGGGGTGCCGAAGAAAATGAACCTGGCCATGCAAGAAAAGATCATGAAGTTCTGTATACTAAATTCAGCGCCGATGCAAAAATGGCTTGAAAGGTACGAAGAAGAGAAAGAGAGACGCAATCTAGAGCGACAGGATTTCAGGCGAAGTCGAACGACTAGAGGCTTACCCTTGCCAGACTATCTCGCTCCTCTACCTGAATTCCCTACAATGGCATGGTTGGACAAGACAGTGAGAGCAGCTCGACAGATCGGAGAACCCATATCTCTAGAAGAGGAAGAGCTGGCTATTGGATGTGACTGGAAGTATCATACATACATGGCACTATGGTCGCATGGAAAGCATTTCAGAACACAACAAATTGACAGCACAAGAAACACGTTTGACAGTGGGGTAATGGTTAGTTTCATGCAAAAGAGTAGGGCCAGTGCTAGAGACACGAATGAGAGCACTAGCAACCTGGATTACTGTGGTCTGGTGTCAGATATCCTGAAAGTAAGCTTCAGGCGGTTTGAGATGTTTTTGTTGGATGTGAAGTGGTTCAAGGTGATTACTTCTGGTCGCAATGCAACGGTACGCAGAGATGGAAACAAACCTGTGCAAATAGATTCTACAAAGACTTGGACAGATGGGAGCGACACATTTGCTCTCCCTGAACATTGCGAGCAAGTGGTCTTTGTACCGGACCCTCGAGAGCGACAATGGTGGTTTGTGGTTCAGGTTGCTCCAAGAAATAAACAAGTATTTAAAGGGCAAGATCTCATTGAGGAAATTCAGTCAGACAACGTCCATACCACTGTGACATTAGATGAGATGGACGAAGGTATGGCAGAGGAAGCTGACAGATATACGAGGGATGACGCAGACGAACCAGAATTGACACTTATAGATGAAGATGCAATGGATGAAGACAATCTGCCATAACGAGTTGGGGCAGAGTTATGTTTGCAATTAGAGATAGACGATGATATGGTGCAAGATCTTATCGATGATGCCTCACTCGTCGAGGCATAGGCCTGTAAGTGTTTGTGTGAAGACTTTGATTTAAAATTAAGCTTAAAGTTAATTTAAACAACTGTGTTCTGACGCTTTATTTTACTTTCTTTGTGCAGGACTTTAGTATGGTAGACGAGATTCCAGATCCCGCTTCCATGAGTGCAGATGCATTCATGGGCTTCGTTACACGGATGACGCCTGCTCAGATGGCAGAGGCTTCTCAGTACTGGGTAGCCAGAGGCATAGGTACTACGCCTCCGGGCTTCACACCTGAGGGACCGACGCTTAGGGGGGGACGCCTACGGGGTTCAGGACGCCTATGGGTACGACACCTTCTTCTCCCATCACGGCCGCTTCAACACCTAGGGGTGGGGCAGAGGCGGGCACGTCCTCATCTCCGCAGCACAGACGCACTCGCCAATCTCGGCGATCGTCAAGTGAAGGTGGTGGTTGCTGTGGAGGAGGGTCCACAGATGCTTCGACCCCTCCTCGCTCACGACCCCCGTCTTACCCAGGCACACCTCTCGACACACCTCTTGGCACACCTCGGACACCTTGGGAGGCACATGATCCTAGTGCCTCCAAGCTCTATACTGTACGGGGAGATGGTTTTGTTGACATGGATAGAGTCGGGACTGAGATGCGACAGCGGCTTCGCCAGCTCGTGGAGCTGCAGTTTTCGACCAGCATTCTGACGTCTTGGGATCAGCAAGAAAAGGAAAAAGTCACTTACATAGTGGAGACCATCCTGAGAGAGTACCAGCCTGCTCCAGGTTCTTCCATTGTTTCGGCGCGGTGGATCAAGGGTGTTGCACGAGACACCATCAAACATCGATGAGATGCAGCTCGGAAGGCTTTCAGGACCGGCTCGTCGAAGCCTTCGGGCATCCCACACGAGACGTGGCTGCAGATCAGGGAGGATGAGCGGACAGCGGCCACGCGATTCAGACAACAGCATGAGACCGTGCGAGTACGACAGATGACTAGGGGGACATCTCATCTTGGCAGCGGAGGCTTCGACACCTTTCGCTATGAGTTTGTGAGTTTCTAATCCAATCTTAACTATGGCGTTTTTTAAAACGCGATGAATCATGTATTCTTATTACTTTGATTTTTGTATAAACGCAGAATCTTGCGATGCATCGAGCTCCATCACGCGAGGAGGAGTCATATGGATATCGCAGAGGTATCTATGAAGTACTGAATGATCTTGAAGCTTCAGGAGAGCCTATAGATTGGGAGGCCTTACAGTCTCGCTGATCGCTTGAGGTGAGACGTTAATATGTGAGTTGATTTAATTAAGTCAGTATATGTGAAGTAATATCATACTAATTTTGTGAGTTGTCCTATGTGCAGGTTGCGACGCCTAGTCATTAGTGGACCAGATTTCATCTATATGCTTTGTGAGACACAGACACGCTTCTGTGTCTCTTTTTTGTACAAACAGTTAGTGTTCAGACAATTATTGTTTTCCTTATGGTTATGATTATTGTCATTGTCATTGTATAGACAGTTATTGTTTCTCTTTCTGGTTATGCTTATGGTTATTGTTAATTTTGTTTATGGTTATGGTTATCTACATTATGGTTTTGATCAAAGTGGTTATAGCCGGTTATGGTTTTAAGTTATGGTTATGCTTTTAAGTTATGGTTATGGTTCGTTATGGTTATGCTTTTAAGTTATGGCTATGTTTTTCAGTTGGTACGGTTGTCTTTCATTGGCCTTAAATCTCATATGAGATCTTACATGGATAGCATGTAGGAGGCGTATACATGATATGGTTTTTTTTGAAAAGTTTATGTAAAAACAAAGGGAACTCTGCCGAAATTTCTGCACGCGGGAGCATGGTTGATATTTTGGTGCTGCTCACTTTCTTGGGCAGAGGGCAGGAAGTCTGGCTGTGGCTGTGTCCATCTTTTAACTAAGCACAGGCCAGGCTATCTGCCCTCTGTCCAAGAAAAAAAAATTCTGCTATGGTCGTCGCTATATGCGTCGCTATGCGCATCGCTAATAGCGACTGGTTTCACAGCGACGCGCATAGCGACGGACATCGTCGATATATGCGTCGATAACACCGTTTTTTGTTGTAGTGTTCTCTCTTAAAGATTACAAGGAGCATTCTAGGAGACACTAGAACATTGTTTCTTCTTTACTGGAGTTTCTTACCTTGATCTATGTAGATATTAATCGATGCTCAAGCATCACATACCACCTGGTGTCTGCGAAATGATTTGCTGATTATGGTTGATACATAGCACAAAGGTTCAAAGATACCCATTGTGCCTCAGAAGGTTGATTTTTGATTGGCACCCTTGCCCTTCAAATTTCCGGAATGTATAACTTTTTGTTTTGGTAATTTAGTGTCTTTGCAATGCTTTTCACATTTTCACCCATTGCAAACAGACTAAATACCCAACGATGGGTTTCTTGTTTGTCAAAAAGCAACCCTAGTGCCTCTCACCGATGGGGATCTTGCAATCGTTACACAAGTCTTCAAGGAGATTCTTACGTGGATTGTTTTGTTAGTTTTTTTTTTGCATTATTAACAACATACAGCAAAAGAGGCTTGGTGACATTTGCTTGACAATAAGTGAAATGTTGCAGCAAAAGAGCTGGTTTCTAAAATAAAAGAGATTGTGTCCTAGCATCAATCCATCTTTAAACATTTTATGAATTAATTCACTAGGCATTCGAGGCTTGATAAAATTCTGATAAAAGTCAGTGATCCCTCATATAAGGTTGATCAATGCTGTATAAGAAGAGGCTTCAATCAACAAGATTATGTATGCAAAATGTGGATGCCTTTGCAAAGTTGATTCTTGCCTTTACATGCAATGAAATGGAGATGCACTCACTTTGACTGCATGTGGAGTGCCGGTCATTAATCCCCAAATGGCATTTTCGCAGCACACGAGGCTTGACTTTGGCGTCATGCCCTTGAGCCAAGATTCATTTTTGAAGGTTGAAGAGCCCTTCAAGGCCACCTTTGACCTTGGCGACAAGTGACAAAATTTAGAGGATTTGCCTACGAAGGGCTATTTTAAAATTTTTTTCCTTCTTGTGGTCGCTTTAATCTCAAACGTCAGATCATCTAACGAACTAGGGATCGTTGAACTAGAGGCAGGTAAACTTGGGTGTGATCATGTGTCATGACAACATGGGCAATGGCATGTGCTAGCGTGGTAGTAAGGCATTCATGTGGCAACCGAGAGGTCTTGGGTTCGATTCACACCCCGCGAGGCGGGTGAACTCGGGGTGAATGCGAGGCACCATTTTTGCCCCAAGATCACCCTTGGTTCACCCCTAGTTCACCACTCGATCGGCTGACCGAGATCAAAGCCGCTTCACATCCCCAAATTTGGGCCTTAGATCCCCCCTGATTGAGCCCGTGTAAGATAGTGACGGGGGGCCTTTGGCCCGTGACCCCATGAGCCATGGGATAATAGTGGCCTGAAGGAAACAACCGCCAAAACGTTAGGAGTTCTGATGTCCATTCGGGACAGGTCGGGTCGATGCAAGGGGGCCATCGTCGAACGTCGACAACCCTGGATGGTGCAACTTGCTCAGGTGATACCGACAAAGAATGCTCACAGTGATGATGTCTATGCTGGTTGTAACATTGGATTGGCCAGATTCTGTGCAATATAATGGCACACTTATTCATGTTTGTATAGATTTTTAAATACGGAGACTAGACGGTTTTAGGCAATATCCTGCGTATTCACAGCTTCTCTACACCAAATATTTGCCATTATCATAAAGAGATTTTGGTGCAGGGTTGGAACCAACATTTGCTTTGGCCATCTCAACCATGGTACATATGAATTAAGGTGGGTGTAACTTCATTTAATTACAATATATATGCAGTGTGGAGGATTAATGCAGCTAATGATCGTTTCTTCAAGGGAGGTTGAAGTTCGAGCAGGTAGTTTGCAAGCCAAGCAATGTAGGCAAAAAGCCCAACTTATTTGCGGCAAGATCAAACTGAAAGAAGGCATTTTGCTGTTGGTATGTACCAATAACGATGGACCTGCTCTCAAATTCGTCTGTCTTTTGGAAGGCTAAGCAAAATACTCGATCATTCACCATGACAACAGAGTTAGCCCCAAATATTTGCCATACAACCTGCTTGCCTTTTAATGAGATGTCAATCTGGGGAACGTTGTATCCAACCCTTGTCGAGGAGGCACTGGACGCATCAAAGCAGAGATCAAAGGGACTTACCGCTGCAACAGGCTTGATACCTCGAGCTATGGAGGCCTTCTTGAACTCGGAAGCAAGGGCCGTGTAGATGGACGGCTCAAGCCGAGTATATGGGACGCTGGAGCTGAATCGTGTGCCTCCTACGTATATGCGAGTTGTGCTGTTGCGGCGGATAGTGAGGAGGGATGGATTGATAGGCAGGGAGACATTATTGACAGAGATTGACTGAATTTGGATGAAATAGGAGTCGGACTGTTTGGAGAAGGAAAGGATGGGGGTATAGCGGAGAAGTTTGGAGACATCGATGCCAGGTAGAAAGACATAAGGTCCATCGCCGAAGAAGAGGACGCCATGCGAATTGGGGGAGGAGGGAAGACAGTAAGCGAATTTGCGGCTGATGGTGTTGATCTTGGCAGAAATTTGCGATGGGAGGGCGATGGGAGCCCTGCTGAGGCCAGCTCCGCCCACTACTCCGGCAGGCAGCCGTCCTTCGCCGCCTTTTAGCAGAGTGTCGTCGGTGCATAGAAATGCAAATTCAGGGATGCTGACTGTGGTGAGAACATTCTTGCCATCTGTGCTGGGCAGGGAGATAGTGTCTCTCCATACAGATGTGCCCATAGTCCATTGGATGGCGCTGATGGACGCCCAGGAGGCGCAAGTGTAGTTGCTACAGGCGGGGAAAGCTAAGCCCACTTCATTGCAGGTGTCGTAGCAACCGGCGGAGCCACAGATGAGGGAAGTGCAGGACTGGGCGGCGAGGCAAGCGGCAGTTTCGTTGCAGAGAAGGGGCTTGAAGGTGGGAGAGGAGTAAGGGCGGGGATTGACGCAGTCCCGCCACAGGTTACTGTTGTCGAGGTCGAGCATGAGGGGGCTGTCGCCGGAGGGGGAGGGCTTAGCCAGCGTGACGGTGTAGAGAGATGTGGTGGCATCCAGGGAGATTGGGGCTAGCAAAGCCGTGGGTGCGGCGGAGGCCATCTCAATATTATTGTGGATGAAGACATGTGTGATTAGAAGGAGTGGTGAGAGGATATTGAGCAGAACTTTTATGCAGAATGTAGCCATGGCCGAGGAGCTCCCGGGTCAGTACTGTATATTACAGATGATGGCCGGCGATGGGGGGGTGGGTGGATGGCTGCAATATTCCAGTGAGCGTCGAGCGACATTTTTATAGTGCAGGGATGATATGATGATGTTGAGAGCGCGTCTTTGGATAGAGCTCCGTTGTTTCAACGCCGAACGGCTTAAAAAGTCAACGCCACCGAAAGTCTCACAATGGCGGGTCGTCGCTGCCCGTTTTGCCCTCCGCCCACAAGTTACAACAATCACAAGTCACAAATCACAAATCACAATGGACTCAGGAGACTAGAGCGAGAGGGTTGGGGTTGCTGGCGTGGAAAGCACTAGCTGCCATTGGAGGCTAGGGCCCACCCCCTCCGTGATTATTGACACCCCCTCTGTTAGGAGCGATCTACGGTCCCTATTGATTGGGGGCGGCAAGATCGGTTTTGCATCGTCCGATGGCGGATTAATCTCCAAGTGATCACTATGTGATCACAATTAAAGTGAACTTTACGTAAACTTGATGTCAATATCAAGTGACCGCCAACAAGTGACCCCCCTGTGAATCCCAATCAAGATGCGATCACCTTGTGAACCCACCTATTTCAACCTGATCATGGTGTGACCGCGAGCATCCCAAAGTGATCTCCGAGTGAACACCATGTGATCCGTCACCCCGTCATTTTCGTTATATGACTGAACGTTCTCACCTCCATTTCAAGTAACGCACGATAGCTTAATGGAAGAGTCTTGGTCTCCGGTGCAGTAGGTGATGGGTTCAAGTCGTGGGGGCTCAATTGGTCGAAATCTTATTATTCCTAAGAATAAATGGACGATCGAGATCGTTCGAAGATTGTGGACCATTGATCTCACCTGACAAGGGGTGGTCAAATAGTCCCGAGCCCCCCCCCCCCCCCCCCCCCCCCCCCCCCCCCTCCCGGCCCCCGACCCCAGCTAAATCTAAGGTGGTGGTCACGTGAGGCTCCATTGTCATTGACATTTGAGCCATTGTTATGGTCACACGCAATAAATGAATAGGCTTAGTTGTAGAGATTGTGATTTAGTGCAAAGGGGCTTGGGCAGAGAGAGAGAGAGAGAGAGAGAGAGAGAGAGAGAGAGAGAGAGAGTTCCGCCAAAAATCTTTGAAGTCGCTGTAACTCCCTCTCGCATTCCCTCCAATGGCGGCTTGGGGTTGGATGAAAGAATGGAAGTTAGACGCCCTCAGGTACGTATCTGATACCCTTTTGCAACTATGTCGATTTTGCAACTATGCAAAATGGTGTGTGTGCCTAGTCTGTCTATCTCGCCAGCAGGGCTCAGCCACCTCTAGCCTCAATATGCCACGATAGCCCCTTAGTAACCACCTTCCTTTTCTCACAGAGTAGCCACCTTCCTTTACTTGCAGCTGCCAAAGTTGGCGGAGAATATAGTTAATTTATTGTTTAAGGCCATGGTCACACAATCCTTGGCAGCCAACCAAATTTTCTCATAGAGGACCATTGGTAGTGAGGATGAACTCCGGGCTTGATCTCAGTAGTTTGTGTGCTAATGAAGATGAGAGCCAATGCAACGAGGAGTTCTCTTGTTCACAAATGTCGCAGGTGCTCGCATTGCAACCTCCACCTGCGATGCCAACAAGCTTCTCACGAGTACCATCCCCGACCTCCTATGGTTTTCTTGTCCCCCACTCAAGGGCACCGACTATGTTTGGTCCCCCGCCACGCATGCCATTTATGCAACTCAAGCCTCGATCACCAAAGAGGCATCGGCATCGGGAATGGCTACTGCATCGACATTAGCATCACCAAAAGAGGGGCCATCAATGGCTAGTGCGGCCTCGAAAAACAATCCGCGGCCCGATGCATCTCGCAATGAGTGCGGCAAAAAAATGCAAAGAAAGCAACACAAAAAGCTTGCAATAATAAGCTCTCAGTCAATGATCAAGGAGCCAACCATAGCGATTGGTCATTGGAGGAGGTTCATGTCTTGGCAGATGTGAAGCTTCATTTAGATGAGTTCTTGGCTAGCACACAAGGGAAATAACTCGTGCTATCTTCCGATGGCCGTTGGAGGAAGGCTTGGAGGAAGGTGGCCAATTGGTGCAAGGACGGAGGGGTGACTGAACACCGTCACACAAGAAGCCTTTTGTTGTTGTGAAGCTTGAAAAATTACCGACGCCATTAAATTTTTCACCAATTTTATGAAAACATTGCTAAGGCGATCGCTAAAGCCATCGCAAAATGTGTTGCTTCTCTTAAGCGATGCTAATTTTGCGATGTTCGTAGCAATGTCTGCTAGCATAACATAAGCGACGTCTACAACTTTTTTTTGTGCAAAGAAGCGGTGGGGAGTCATTTGCTCCCGCGAGTTCTTCAACAGAGGAAGTTGCAAGGGAAGAGTACGATAGAGTAAGCAAGGAAAAGAAAACCCTCGTCCTCCCCCCCCCGCAACACACACACACAGATGATGAAATGAAATGTTATATTAACGTCTTCTAAATGCCATATTCACCATCATGGTGAATCTGATACAAGGTCTAGCTAAAAAGAAAGAAAGAAAATAACTAAACAAAAACGCTACTAGAGCTATAAATGGTGGGCATGAAGAGCATGAGAGGTACATATACAAACATGAGTGTGTATCTCAAAGAACGGATACAAAATGGTGGATATGTGTATCAGAATCCAAAGATGGCTTGCATCGGTCGTTGCATGATCGTGTCGATGTCCTCCATGGTGAGAGTGTGCACATGGAATATCCCATGTCTTGCCAATATAGATATTATCCTCTACTGCAACCTCCTCCTTCAACGGGAGCATCCCGCCATCCTGGGCCTCCTAGATCTCCCTGGCTCTACTACTCGATCACTTAGTTTACCTCTGCTAGTGATGTGCCTTGTATCCCTCCTCTCTGGTAGGTCTCATCCATGCTCAATCTCTGGATGGAAGAACATTGTGATCTCTCTCTCTCTCTCTCTCTCTCTCTCTCTCTCTCTCTCTCTCTCTCTCTCTCTCTCTCTCTCTCTCTCTCTCTCTCTCTCAATAACCCTACTCAATATCAGTGAGCCTTTAATAGATAGAGGTCAAGACATCTCTGACCCTAGTATCTCATAACTCTAGATAGAGGCCCAAAGCCCTCTCTAAAGAGGTAGTGAAAGCAGCCACATATCTCATAGTATGCTGTAAAATGGCATATATAGTGAAGCTCTATCTTTGTCTCTCTTTGTGATGATGTTCGATTTTGTTCAATAGCACATCATAATACATGGAACACATAAGTGTCCATGTAGGTAGGCCTAGATAAGAACCCATCCTCTATGAGCTAGAGAAAATTCTAGAGATGTAAAAGTTGGGTATCAAGAACATACATCCATACATGTGTGTGTGTGTGTGTGTGTGTGTGTGTGTAGAGACTCTCACCATGGATCATGCAACAATTGGATGCTAGCCATCTTTGTATACACATAATCTGTTCTCTGAGATACACGACTGAACACAAAAGAAGCTTTTCCCAACTTTTAGTATCACTATTTTTAGAAATAGAATGACATTTTTGTAATGGTTTAAGCGGCCTATATTCTTTGTGGGGACGAGCCTCTAAGGAGGAATTGTATATAAACCAATTTTTGTAACCCTAAGCCAACTTTTGAATTAATCTAATGTCACGTTTACTGTGCGCCGTGTCTGAGTGAGTGAGAGAGAGAGAGAGAGAGAGAGAGAGAGAGAGAGAGAGAGAGAGAGAGAGAGAGAGAGAGAGATATTTCTTCTCTTCCCTACGCACTCTACGGAGCCTCCATTGCAAAAGCGTCACCATCAACACGTTAGCAATAGCTAGGGCTTCAATCCAATGCCAAGCTTGCATGATTCCAGTGTCCTCTCGCGAAGCGAGCACCTACAAGCTTCCGAGTGATTTTTCTTGCAAACTGTGCGTCCGATTGGTGATTTCTTTGTTCTTGTCGGTTCACGGAGAGTAGAACCACATATTAGGATCGTACAAATCAAAAAGTGGTGACCTGCATTTTGCTGCCTGTCTTATATGCTATCGTCGCACGGGGTGGTTCTAGGTAGGATATCAAGTCAGAGTCCATTTGATGAGAAGAGTGTTTCCTATGAGTTTCGTGACTTTGTCGAATGCGTTTGGTCTAGTTTCGGATAGCATCAACATTGTAGGTTGAGTTGTATTCACAAGTGCATAGGACATCTAGATTTGGTTTCCTTGAGTAGAGATTGTCTTAGAAGGTCAAATAGGTGATTAATGAAGTGCGCGAGCGGGAGTGTGTGTGAGAATGTGCAGCAATGGAGAAGAGAGGAGAAGAGGAGACCTTGTGTTTGCAAGGGCTAAAATTGACTCTCTACATGTGAGCCCCCTTATTCTATTATGTACATAATGAATAAGTATAGTGGGCGGGCACCTGACCAACCAACCACATGGGGCTTTACCCCAACAATTAACATCCATCTCCAACAAGATCGGGGATCACAAGGAGACTAGGCTAGCTTAGTGTCTACTGAGGAGAGTGTGACCCAAGCAAAAATAGATCCAATATCGCTAATTATAGAGGATGGTAGTGGGACTGACACCTCTTCAGAGCAATCTATTTACCTCATGGCTGACTAAAACATCATTGTTAACTGACAGAACCAAGTGGGAGGAGGTAGCACCTCTAAGAACCCCACTCGGACAATGAGATATAAAACCCTTTACTTAGAAGGACCAAATGCCCATGGGGCTCTGGTATATGCTGATGAAAGGGGACATAAAAGCATATGTATTGAGGAAAAACCAGTTAAAGGAGTCAAAGCCCTTCTAGTGTATGATGATGGGGATAGATTCCGTGATGTTGAGGGAATACATTACCTCATTGTTAAGGACCCGGAGAAATATAACAAATACGGGGATAATGTTGCAAAAGGGAATATGGTTTCTGAAATCACATAAATACCTCCTCGGATAGATCTTTTTAACGCCGCCCTGGTGTTTGACAAAAAGGTGACTAAAGTAGTGACCAAACAAGGAGTGGTAGGAATCTATGAGTACATGAATGGTAGGGCCAAAACGTATTTTCAATGTCTAGCACCTTATGTTTTTGAGTTAAGCACGGAGAATACTTTATACTTGTTTTCGTACGAATCAGGTGAATGAAGTCTCATAATATATGTTCACAAATATGGACGGGAGTATGCGCCAATAGAGAAAGTGGAAGTAGCGTGATTGATAGGCACTGGAGTAATTCCAATAGAACCAGTTGCAACTCAGGGTCCAAACCCTACCCCTAGCAAGTCTACAAATCCCTTTAAAGAAGTGGAGAATATGCCCAGATTTCCATCTAGATAAGCTAGGCTGGTTGAAACACCAATTTTTCCTTCATATTTGAACCTAAATCCAAAAATGTTGCAATCCTTGCTGCACCCCACAGTAATGAGGGAATATGAATTTTGTATAGGAGAAGTCCCTATTACAACACGACCGTATGTGACCCCAATAGTATCACCAATGCCCACTTATTCTTGCTCTTATCCGAAGGAGAGCAAGGTACCGACGACGATGCCGACCACAACAGGATTCCCCTATATGGAGAGAATCAAGACGGAAAGAATATTTGCAGTGGAACCACCTGTTGATAGAACTTATAGAGGATACAGTTTGGAAGAAGCATTTGATGGCAGATCGGCAGATCGAGACATGAACGAGAACCTGTAAGAGGAGAGGCGCGAGGAGATTCCACAATTAGGCTGCTAGATTTACAGACGTGTTAGACCTTCTCAAGTCCAGAAATGGGTTAACAAGAAATATTCGGGGAAAAGAGACCCTAGAGACCACGTGGCAACATTCTTGAGAGTGATCCAAGCCAAAAGGCAGGGACTTTAATACATAGTTTGCTGAATTTGGACTCACCTTAGAGGAAGATGTCGCCACCTGGTTTGATTTTGTTGAAAGACGGGATTTCGAGACCATCCAAGAAGTATTTGATAAATTTGTGGAGAAATTCCCTCAAACAGGGATAGCCCATAATATTGTCTCACAAATCCATAAGTTCAAGCAAAAAGAGGGAGAATCTGTCAAGAAAGCAGGCCTACGATTGAAACAATACGTAAAAATTTTCCCAATGGAAGAATTACCTACTCAATCCAGACTCGTGTTAATATTTATCCAGGGACTAAGAAATGCAGACCTTCAAAAGGATTTTCATATGAAGAAAAGCCCCACTCTGAATGAGTTAACTAGCTTGAAGCTTTACTCTTGGTAGAAAATTGTGCGATCTACAAGGATGGAGATAAAAAAGACAGAGATGATGATTCATCATCTCAACAAAGTGGAACTAAGTCCACAAAATTACACAAATAAGTGAGCCGGCAATAAATCAAAAGCAACTCATAGAGGAGGTGCTGAAGAGGATTAGCCCGTGGGCAAAAAAGTAAACAAACATCTAGACGCACTCTCAAACACCTATGAAACAAGGCCCAAAATCAGTCAAACACAAGAACATATCCCTATGCAGATCTAGAAAAACAAAGACTGAAAATGTGTCAAAAGACGATCCAAACAGCCCAAACCTTGCTAGAGCCAATGGCAAGAAAACCAAAGGAATGGGTAGAGCTTCCAATATCAATACTAAGAACCCCTCGAGCACATGAATCTGAAAGGATAGCTGTTAGTCCAAAAACTGAATTGGAACCAAAGAAATCGAGTAAAAGACCTCGGATAGTAATGAACACTATAGATCAGGAGTCTGAAGATTTTCAACATATCATACTGCAAATGTATAAAGGGGACTATGGCTTGAATGATCTTTAGAAGCAGATAAGAGAAGCCAATGAGGCCAATGAATTGAGCCAAAGGGTTAACCAAACCAATATGGGAAGAGACATCTTTCTTCCTCCTATTGAAGAATTTGAGGCGGGACCTCATGTAATGTACCCAATATTTTTCAATAAAACTATTTTATTTACTTTGCATATATTTAAGGTTTGCATTTTGTTAAGTCATAAAGCGTTCCAACGGAAAGATCGGATCGAACATCGGACTTTGGAACTATTAATTATGACCTCTATTCATTTGGAAGCAATATTGATATGAAAAACTTGAGCCTCAAGCCTATTTCTAAAGATAAGAGTTGACTCTCAAGAAAGGAGGAGTACTTTTAGGAACGAAAGAGTATTTTTAGAAGAGAAAATGTAACTTTTAAGAAAGAAGGAGTATTTTAAGAGAAGAAATGATGGTGAGTCAAGATTAGAGCTTCTTTTCTTAGAAGCCAAGCTTTTTCTAAAATAAGAGACTCGAAACCATGCATTGGGATTCGTGTCCTCAAATTTTTTTATAAAAAAAACCGCGAACGTGCGCGAACTTATCTTTCTGCTTTTTGATATTCTTAGTTTGTGCTTTTGGCTCTTGAGAGACTATATAAAGGCCCCTCTTCCCTCACTTTCACACACACACACACACACACACACACACACACACAAGTTCTCAAAAGCGGAATCTCTCTTGCCATAATACGGAAGTTACCTTCTCTCCCTCAACCTCCCTCCTTTGACCCATCTACATCTCTATATTTATTGTGTTGTCCCTCAGATTACTGATGTTGGAATTAGGGTTGCAGATAAACACACACAGCTTGGAGAAGACGAAGGAAGCTCAAGGCACACAATAGAGAGTGTATTACTTAGTGTGCGATGGAAAGATAGATAGCCCTAGAGTGATGGGCATATATACAATGCTCGGGGGGGGGAAACCTCTTAAAGAGGGAAAAAATACCCCGACGGTCCTAGTGTGTTCACACACATCACTACCACATGTATATGGTAACAAATCCCCCCTGGAGTGATGCGGTGAACAAAAGCTGGCACATGAGTAAAGGGAAGTGCCATGCCCTGAGGACATGATCAGTCCACAAAGGGGAGTAAGCCCAAAGCTTTGTGGAAAGCTTCAAGCTTCTCACGAGACAATGCCTTTGTGAAAAGATCTGCAAGGTTGTCCTATGTTGGCACATAAGCCAAGCTGATCTCTCCTGCTGAGAGCCTCTCCCTGACATAGTGGTAATGCACCTCAATGTGCTTTGTGCGAGCATGAAAAACTAGGTTCCTTGCAACTACCAATGCGCTCTGACTGTCAGTGTAGATAGTGTTGGCAGTGTCTTGTCCAACACCCAAATCAGCCATTAGGCGTATGAGCCATACACACTCAAACGTAGCTGTGAAGACTGCCCTATACTCAGCCTCACAACTCGAAGTGGCCACAGTAGGTTGCTTCTTGCTCAACCATGATATACATGAACTACCAAGAATGAAACAAAAACCACTTGTGGACACTCGCGTGTCGAAACAACCAACCCAATCTGAGTCCAAAAAAGCATGTTAGTCTGGCGGCAATGATCCCCCCTTGGGATAAAACAAGCCAAGATGTAAAGTGCCACTAAGGTAGGGGAAAATCCTCTTAACAGCCTGCCAATGCTTAGACCCGGGGCTATGCATAAATCTGTTGACCTGTGAGACTGCAAACTGAATATCCGGCCTCGTGTTGCAGACATAAATGAGGCAGCCAACAGCAGTTTGGTAAAGAGTGACATCAGCAGGATTTCCGGCATCATGTAGACTCAACTTCAAACCTGTTTCCATGGGAGTGGCAATAGGTTTGCAATCCTCAAGTCCAAACTTACATAGCAATGTCTCTATGTAACTTTTCTAACACAAGGCAATACCACCATCACACTGCTTAAACTGTATACCTAAGTAATGATGCAATAGCCCCAAATCTTTCATCTTGAAAGTTACATTCAAATCAGCCTTAAATTCAGCAATATGTCTCTCATTTGGTCCAGTGATCAGCAAATCATCGACATAAAGAACCACAATGAGAACTACATCACCCTCACGCTTTACATACAATGTGCTTTCTGTTGGACTGTTACGAAAGCCTCGTTTAACCAAATGAGTGTCAGCTTTCTCATACCAAGCATGAGGAGATTGCTTCAACCCATACAAAGCCTTCTTACATCTACACACTTTGTCCTCTTGTACTTTTATTACAAAACCGTGAGGCTGCATTACATAAACTTCCTCAAATATGTCACCATTCAAGAAAGCAGTAACAATGTCTGATTGATGTACATCCCAACCAAAATGAGCTACTAATGCACATTGAAAACGCACAGTAGTCATACAACAAGTGGGAGCAAAAGTCTCTTCATAATCTATGCCTTTTTGCTGTGCATACCCTTTGCAACAAGTCAAGCCTTATGGCAATCGATCTCACCATCCGGTTTGCATTTCAACTTGTAAACCCACTTGGTACCAATGGCCTTTTTGCCAGGAGGCAAATCACATAAAGTCCATGTGTCATTTTCTATAAGTGCATCATATTCTGATTGCATGGCAGCCATCCAATTTTTTGAATTCTGTGCTTCATCAAAAGACATAGGCTCCTCAACGTCATGTAACCTAGACACAGCCAAAGCATAACAATCTGATGCATAAGATGCATGGCGAGAGCCTGGACGAGTACGACTAGACAAAGGTGCATCCAATTTACTGTCACGCAAAGTGTGCACCAGCCATTTAGGCATACCTCTAGCCTCATCAAGTACATCATGTACATATGCATCAGCAATAGGCTGATCTGTAACTTTTTCAAAAACCCCCATAGGTTCTACATTTGCCTCATTGGAACTTACATTCGTATATCCACCACTAAAAAGAGGCAACAAAGTGTCATAAATGTCATGTGAGCTTACATTACTTTCTCTAGTACATTACAGCAAGGGCTGAACAGAACCTTCCACAAACACTACATCCGGTGAAACCAGAATACACTTTGTTTGCGGATGATATAACTTGTAACCTTTGCTTTCAGCACTATAACCAACAAAAATACATCTGACAGCCTTATCATCCAATTTTCTCCGCTGTGTTTGTGGCACCAAAGCATATGCCAAACAGCCAAAAACACGCATGTTCTCAATAGAAGGCTTTCTATCATGCCATGCTTCATATGGAGTAATAGATTGCAAAGCTTTCATAGGACATTTGTTAAGTACATAAGTGGCACACATGATGGCCTCAAGCCAAAAAGAATGCGGCAAAGCTTGACTTTTGACCATACATCGTGCCATTTTTGTCAGTGACCTGTTTTTCCTCTCAGCAACACCATTTTGATGAGGTGTATAAGGCACTGTACATTGGTGTTTTATCCCATTACTAGCCAGAAATGCATTGAATTCATGAGACATATACTCCCCCCCTCGATCGGAACGGAGGGTGCCCATAGTACATTTCGAGACATTTTCAGCCATAGTCAGAAATTGTTTGAAGCACATAAAAAGTTCGAACTTCGCTTTAAGCGGAAATACCCATGCATGCCTGGAGTAATCATCAATGACAGTCACGAAGTAAAGGTAATTGCCCAAGGACGGAGTTTGCATGGGTCCACAAACATCACTATGCACAAGCTGCAACCTGCATGTGGCCCTAACTGAACCATCCTTTGGAAACTTAGAACACTGCATCTTACCCAAAATAGAGCCTTCACAAACATGTTTGACAGGTGCTTCAAGAGGCGGCAAAGAAGCAACCATATCAGATTTCTGCAAACACAAACTAGCAAAATTCAGATGACCAAAACGTGCATGCCAAAGTTTTGCATCTGAAATAGCCCTTGAATCTGCAACAGCATTTGCAAAATTTTGTCCACACTTGTCATACAAAGTGAGCTTATATAGCCCACGGTACAAAAGGCCAGATGCAACAATTTCATCACCAAAACTAAGATCATGAATTGTCCATCTGTCATCCACAAATTTGACTACAAGTCCAAGTCTAGCAAGTGCGGATACAGACAAGAGATTCTTCTTGATCCCAGGTACATAAAGTGCATCAACAAGTGTGAAGGAATTGCCATTTGTAGCAGTAAGCACAATCTTTCCAACTCCCTGAACCAGATAAGAGGCATTGTTGGCACAAGTGACTGAATTCCCATGAGGGACAGACTCGAGAGAGGTGAACAATTCACTATGTGAAGTAATGTGCTTTGTAGCACCACTGTCAAAATACCACACATGTGAATCTGCAGCAACTGACAAGCATGCATCATGGACAGCAGGATTATAAGTGCCCTTTGCAATAAAAGCCCATTCTGCATCAACATCAGCATTACAGTCTCCTTTTACATAAGACTCAATAATGGTTTCATTTGTAGTGGAACCAGCATTTGCAGTGGAACCACCCTCTTTCTTCTTAGCCTCTTTGGCCTTCAACTTAGGACACTGCTTGATCAAGTGATCATTAGCTTTACAATAATGGCAACGCATCTTCTTTTTGCCCTTATCACCAGAATTGCCTGACGAATTGCTACCAGCAGAAGCATTAGGAATAGAAGTTTTGCCACTCGCAGCAGAACCATAAGAAGTGGTTGCATTGCTGTTACCGCCCTTTCTTTGAGAAGCAATAAAAGCCTGTTCAACTGCACGCTACCAAGTCCTGTTTTTTCTGGAAAGTGACTCTTGCAACAGCAATGTGCATAATGCATCAAACCTGACAACTTCGATTTCCTGGGGTCATCAGTCTCCAAGTACTAGCAAAAGTCTGGTAGGAATCTGGTAAGGCATCAAGAACAGTCTACACAAGGGAACTGTCTGAAATGACTTTATCTGCAGAAATAAGTTGCTCATTGATATCTTTGACAATAGCAAGGAAAGTTTCCATATCATCTTCCTCATGCATAATCTTCGACTCCAGCTCTTTACGCAGAAAAGCAATTTTAACCTCATTGCGACTTGCATAAAGACTAGCCAATATATCCCAAGCCTGTTTTGCAGATTTTGTTGAACGGATGTGAGGAACAATGGTGCACTTCACAGACAACGCAATCAATGCATGAGCCTGCGCATCCTTAACATCTCAACGAGCTTGTTCTGTCGTAGGCAAAACAACTCTAACAGTAGCAATCCTTGCAGCAAGACCTGCAACATCGCCTACATCCTCAGAACCAGGATGTACATCAATGCCCTGCACAATGTTCAAGACTCCCTTTGACACAAGAACATGTTGCATCATATAAGCCCACATAGGGTAGTTGTCCCCATCCAACTTGTCCTGCAAACATCTTGAACACATCTGTGTTGTTCTTGTCAGCCATGGTAAATGCTGCACCTGATGTGAAAACTGCCCAAAAATAGGAGAAACGGAGCGGGAACAACACATGCTATATAGCACAAACCGTAGAAGACTATAAGGCACCTGTTATGCAAAAAAAGGCACTGACAAAAATTCTGCACAAAATGACGAAATAGCCTGTGCAGTACTACCTGTAGTGGGAACGGAGGCCGAAATGAGCCCAAATCAAACCTCACTGTAATCGGAGAAAGTGAGCAAGCGTGTGCTGGAGCAACTGGCGACTAAGCCCGGGAGGATGCAACCTGCTCTGATACCAATTGTTAGAATTAGGGTTGCAGAGAAACACACACAGCTTGGAGAAGACGAAGGAAGCTCAAGGCACGCAATAGAGAGTGTGTTACTTAGTGTGCAATGGAAAGATAGATAGCCCTAGAGTGATGGGCGTATATATAATGCTCGGAAAAAAAACCTCCTAAAGAGGGAAAAAATACCCCGGCGGTCCTAGTGTGTTCACACACATCACTACCACATGTATATGGTAACAGTTGAGTTCGTTTTCTCTCTCTCTCTTACAATCTTCTCGACAAACAAGGAAACCATACCTCTGCTTTTCTTTTTCCTTTTGTGATACGATGGACCCAAAGCGAGTGACTCGAAGTTCCAAGTATGCTCATGTAGTTCCACCTCCAAGAAAGGTGCAAAAGAAGGTATCATCTACTCCAATCATAAATCAAGCGGAGGTATTGACTCCACAAGAAGTTGAAGTCGTCCAATTTTCAACATGGGAGGTAATCGAACATGTCACTAATCCGGTAAGACAAATTTATAATTCTGCATTGTTATTTATGTTGACTTGGGAAGTCCAGCATAGAGAATCTCTTAAACTATCCAAGAAACGTGATTCTATCACACAAGAAACAAGCATACATTTTCATAGATTAGTGAAAGAAATGTTTGATAAATTGTAATTGCTTGATAAATTGTTATTGTTTGATAAGTTGTTACTGGTTGATATGAAGAGTTGGTTGACCATGTTTGAAGAATCATTTAAAGAGAAGAATTGTTGGAGTATCTTTTTCTTGCGGGGGTAGCGAGATGCCTCGCGATTAGCAGGATGCCTGGCGGTTAGCGGGATGCCTCGTTGCTAGTGAGATGAGAAGGTTGCGCAATTCATGGTTAGGAAATAAATCCTTTGCAAAGGCTCTGTTGGTTAGATAGAGAAAGTCCGCGGGTAGAGGCAACTCATAAGAATTGGAAAAGTTATTTTTGTTGAAATATAGGACTGTCTTCATTAGGCCTTGTTTGAATTGTTTTGGTATTGTTTGAAGGGCTGTATAAAAGAATTTGTGTCTGAAATTAATTAAGGAATTTTTTTTATATGTAAATTAGTGTGGTAGTAATTAGAAAACAAGAAGAACGGGTGAGTGTGGTGTGGAAAGTGGGAGACTAGTATCCTAATGGATCTAGATCTACAAGATGGGTGGACCCGATCAGTCGGTACTTTTCACAAGATTATTAGCTAGCTAAGTAGTGCTTATGAATGGCAACCGTGCCTCTTAAACGTGAGAAAAAAGGTGTTGTTTATAGATTATAAATATGTCAATGGGATTTTATCTTTGTGATATAGGAATTAGCTTCCATTAAAATCCATTGATTATTGACCTGATCCTTATGTCCATGTCACGTTGGATAGAGGACTTCCTCTCTTCAGTTGCTTGTATCTCTACTTTGTGGAAACGGTGTAGGGTGTCGTCAATGGAACTTGAGAATAAAGGAAGGCCATCTATCAAGTTGCCCCAATCTTCTTGGGGTTGGGGACCTCACACCTCAAGCAGACTTGTAGATTCACTCGTATTGGGGAGACAAGGGATCTATGAGATCTTTGGATAGTCAACCTTTATCTCTAAGAACTTTACCCTCTTATATGGGAGAGTATGAAGCAAAGTTGGATGTGAAAGTCGTACCATCACAACGACTCTCTGCAAGGAAGGTGATGGACTCCCAGGGATTGCTAACCATATTCTCTAGTCCAATGACTTGTACCATTACTCTCACTGAGCTTCTCAGAATAAGACCTCACATGTGGAGTACAGTAGGAAAATGCCTAGAAAAATTTGAGATGATCGGATCCAACTTCACGAATGCAGGAAGGAATCAGAGAATTAGAGAATCCTCAACTAAACATGAACCAGTACCCTTAAACAAGCTAGGAGAATACTGTGAAGGGGAAGATGGAAATACCACGCTTCTAGTCGAATTAGAAGGTGTCACCACCATGGCAATTCTTGATAGTGGAGCTGTTGTAGCCATCGCGACCAAGGATGTATGGAAGAAATGGGGAACACCATCTTTGAGAACCACCAGAATGAATTTGCAGCTTACAGATGGTTATATGGAGAAACCCATAGGGCTCCTAGAAAAGGTAGTTGTTATGTCTTGTGACATTGAGTACAAGCATACCTTTGGAATAGTGGATTTTGGCAAGAAGAATAACTATGATATAATACTTGCATGACCATTCATGCGAAAATTAAAGATGATCCAAGATTGGGGCTATAATCATATACATCTCAGACATGGAAACCACTACGAGAATAAACCTTAAAGACCATAGTTACAAAGATGTGGAGCAAACCCCGGTAGAGAAATTTGATTCTGCTACGCTAGTAGGATCTGAATTTCTAGCCTCGCTAGGTAAACCAAAGGAGTTATTTATGTGTGGGGCATCCAATTGTGGAAGCTTAAAGCGGGAATAATGTATTCTAGAAAGAGTTATCGAGGATAACGAATACATTATGGAACCTTTCCAGAGGAGGCCCTACAACCCGTAGAATGGACGCATATTCTAGAAACATTAGATGTGTGTGCTATTACGAAGGAATCGACGACTAAGTTTTGTGACAAGGACGGCTATGATGTGGTTCCATACTACATGGTTGATTTAATAGACAATGATGATGGTGAACGAATCTCAGGAAAACCAAGAAAAATTAAACACAAGGAAGAGGTGAATGGGGAGTTATTCTACGATTCTCCAAAGCATCTTGAACGAGAGGACGATGCAGATAATGCATGCTCTGACAACCCCAGCAAGCAAGAGGAAATGATACCGGACGTGAGGTTTTATGATTTTCCAAATCAAAAACCTAGATGTCAAGCACACTACAAGAAAAAGAAGGTGGCACACAAAACAACCGATAACCCAATGCCTAAAATGAGAAACAAAACGGAATTTTTATCTCTGGGAAAAGCCAAAGACTGCATTAAAAACAAAATTTCATGCCAATTCTCTAGGGATCAAGACTCTAGGACATGAAACAGACCCAGAGATGTGAGAAAACGAAAACAGGACCAAACAAAATAGAGAACCAAAATGGACCAAAGTTGAGCATAAAAAGAGGTACCAAGAGCTCAAGAAAACTGTAAGGGAAGTATGGAAAACTGAATCGAAAAGTGGAGAAGATGAAAACAACAACTATATGACTGTATCCTCCCACTACATAAAATTCACTATTCAAGACCGGAAGATAGTATTGACACATCATAGACGGGAACTATAGAAGAAGGAGTCATATGACGAACCAGAGGATGCAAGGAAGATAGACCTAACAGGACCTGGGGAGGAACCACAACCAGTCTAGACTCTATATAGCAACCGATCTGAGTCAAGAAGAGGAAGAGGATATCGTAAGCCTCCTTCAAGAATATAAGGACGTGTTTGCATGGTCTTATAAGGACTTAAAGAGAGTGGATCCTACAATATGCCTGCATACTATCCCTTTAAAACCTGATGCGAAGCCTAGCATACACATACAATGGCACCTTTGCTAAGCGTATCAAGGAAGAAGTTGATAAGCTAAAGGAAACAGAGTTCATCTATGAGATAGAACACACCAACTTGGTATCTCCAATTGTTGTGGTACCCAAAAAGAATGGTAAACTTCGAATGTGTGTGTGCACGTATGTTGCACGTTGTCAAAGAGTTGGCGGTCTTGCCAGGAAGGCGCCGGGCCTCTAGCTGTGAGGGTTTATGGGGAGACTGTGAAGATTTTCACTTAAGCGAGCTTAGTGTTTGTAGCAAATACATTGTGTGTAGCCATTGGGATCTTACATGCAGACACACACATACGCACACGTGAAACCCTCAAAACAAGATAAAGATAAAAACATCAAGGCTTTGATCATATCTAATCAAAGGTAAGATGAAAGGGTTCACTGATGCATTTATAACAGCAAGTCGTTGTGCTCCAAATAGACTGTGAATGGTTCTTTGAAACTGTAACTTAGTGCTTACAAAGATGTAGATATTTTGCCTATCGATAGGAATGAGCCGTGTATACAAGTCTTCTTGGTTCATAGTAATATTAAGAAAGCAAGACTCAACCCCTAGAGGAGAATAAATATGTGCACATCAAAAGAATTAGAGTAGTCTAGTAGTGGCAAAATAAGAGGACATGGAGAAAGAAGAATTTCTTGCAGTCTTTTCGGCCCAAAGAGTAACACAATTCTCTGTTGGAAGTGGATTTTATGGCTAATACAAACGTTAATTCTAATATGTTGCACAAAGTGAAAGGGTTGAAAAGTTACATCATTGGGGTTATTCATCTAAGAAAGTCAGAAAGCAGTCAAACAATGGAGGAAAGAGGTAAGAGAGACAATCAACACACAAAGACCCACACAAACTCAAGCCAAAGGAGTGAAGCACACCTCAAAACTTTGTGGTGTTGTAGCCAATTTGATGAAGTAGATGATGCGTAGTAGTCCCAACACCGTTTGCAAACCACCAACAATGCGTCTTTATTGATGAAAGAAGGTTACATAGAGTGTATGAGTATTACAAGTGAGGAGATAGAAGGCTTGAGGCATGAAGTAGCAAGCTCAAGATGTGTTGGGCTGAAATTGACAGAAAGTTTTCCTCACGGAGATGGCTAGGAGGTTGGGTGATGGCTTGATAGAGTGGCTTGATTATGGGGATTGCTTGAGCGCTTGATTGCTTGATGGTTTGCTTGATGCCCAAGTGAGGAGCAAGAGGCTCTATTTATAGGTGAGGTTGCCTCTTGAAGAAGATATTTTCTTAGAAATATATAAGGGATTTGTGTGACAAGTGTCTCCCTTTTCAAAAATATCTTGAAATTATCTTCAAAGTTTCTAGATATTTCTCATCTAAAAATATCTAGAGGTTCTTCTAGATCTTTCTCTTCAAGAAATATCTAGAGGTTCTTCTAGATCTTTCTCTTTGAGAATTATCTAGAGGTTCTTCTAGATTTTTCTTCAAATATCTTCTCCTTGCCGCCATAAGCCTCCAAGAGTAGCTTTATAAAAAATTGAGAGAGATCTTGGCATACATCATGGATAACATCAAACAAAATCGTAACCACTTTTCTAAGGGATTTTTCTAAGTCCATAATCACTCCAAAGTGCACCTACTATGTGTAGAATGACACCTCATGGGGTATACTATGATTAAGGCCACTTTTGGCCATGCTATACATGTCATATGCCACCTACGACGTCTAGTAGATAGGAGGTAAGTTTTATAGGCTCATTTCATCATGGCTCCAAGAAGACGTTCACAAAGAAGCCCGGGATCGAAGCCCATTCCCAACAAGAGTGACCCATCAGACTTCGACTAGCTTTTTGCATGCTAAATAGAAAATGTATATACTTATGCATACTTAACGTATACACATAAAATCCATAATATTGTAGGGATTAGCTTCTGTTCCCACCATGCACGTGCCACGGCACGACAACGTGTCAATGCAAGGAACTTGCCGATACACTGTGCGAGCCACAAATGGCTCCAAGCACACAACAAGCCTAAACTAGTAAGCTCAAAGATGGCGATGGTGTGTCACTCACCGCTCTACGCTTGCTGTCGTGGAGGATTCCTTGCCGCGAAGAAGAGAGAGACGCAGCTACACGACGCTCAATCGCCTCGCCGCTGTTGTGCAGCCGCAATGCTCGATCACTCGCTCTCTCTCTCTCTCTCTCTCTCTCTCTCTCTCTCTCTCTCTCTCTCTCTCTCTCTCTCTCTCTCTCTCTCGCATACACACACATAAGGAGATGAAGAAGAAGAAGATGGAGATGGAGCAAGAGCACTCTTCAATTGCACAAATGAGAGAATGATGAATTTTAGGTTTAGTTGACTTTTAAATGAGCTCGCCCCATTCACACTTGGGCGCCCATGCTTAGCCAACTAATCCCTTGAATGTTCTAGTTAGAGTGCGCCTCTCATCGGCGGTCACTCTTACCCTTTTCCTATTGGACCAACAAGCCTGGTACCTGACTCTACCAAATAAATAATACAGTGCCCATTGTAGGTGATAGGAATGTGCGTATGGGTTAACATGCCCCCCTTCCTGATGTAGATTCCGTCCTCGGAAGCTATTGATTTGAAGATCGTTCGTTGAGGTGGAAGAGCATTTGAGACGAATGTCCTTAGCCTTCTTCAGTCACTGCAAAATCAAAGAACATTGGCACAGTAATTGCATTCTCATATACAATTAAAAAGCATATGTAGTTTTAGGCAGACAAATTGATTGGTAGCAAAATTCTAAACCATTTTTCAGCAATAAACATTAAAATTCAATATAATCAAACACATTAACAGTTGTAAAGGTAAAAAATTAAACAAGGCTGGGGTCACTAATTTAATGGACAAAAGGCACTAAAGATTGACTATTAATACCACGGGCAAGCTTCTCAATTTTCTTTGGTCAATTAAGTTATTTAATTGCGAGAGCCAAGTATTTCATGTCTGAGTCTTGACTAGAGGCTATACCTAAAAGACCTCGTAGTTAAGTTACGATAAAAGGAATTCTCATGAAATCATCGCCTGACTTATTTACTTTTCTTTGACCCCCCAAAGTCTTTTCACATTGTTTCAATTTTGATTGTGTGCTTATTTTGTATGCGTTGGGTTTTTTGCTTTTCAAGGAAAAGCGCCCACACTGGGACCTCTAGGGCTCTAGTACCATAGGCTATACATGTGACTGGAGTACCAAATCAAGCTGAGGTTTCTCTTCCAGCTTAAGATTTTACATTGTGGCACTTTGATTTTTTGTTTGTTCGTTTGCAGCATTTTAATTTTGTAACTTTGGGGGGTCATATAACACTGTTACACCTCCCCAGGCTCATCACCCTAGTAAACTCCCTTTATAATACTTAAGCTAAAGGTCAATAGGGACTAAGCCCACTAGAAAGCCCTAGTACATTTCACACAATGCTGCCTAAATCGGATTAAGAACGTAAGTAACCATTGATTATTAGGAAGGATTTCCCCATGGTGTTAAGAGAAAATCTCTAACACTTATCTTGGTCAAACTAGCTTAATCGGATTGCTTGATTTTTAAACCTAGACAAGTGATTGTGACAAAAAATTACATTGAATTTAATGTTTGATACTAAGCAAATGTGTTGAATATTATGCTACCAATCACAATTAAAGCAGACAAACATGGATGCAAAAAGATAAGGGGCAATGCTAATGGACAAGAAACACCTGTTTGTGTTGATGATCACTCTTGATTTGAAAAGTGGATGAGAGAAATATTCCATGAAGGTCTAAATCCTAACCACAATAACGCGTTCTTGTACACACTAGGAAACACAAAGAATACCTCTAGGAGGCACATCAGTGGAAAAAAAGAACTTTGCTAATCAATAGAGTCTAAAACAGAAACACTCCTATCGTACTCTCCCAGGATCGAATTTGAAGTAGTTCATCAGGTGATTCTAGAACACTGGGAGGTGTGGATTCCTTTGCAGCTTTATGGAGGTCCACTATTGTAGGTGGAGGCTATGGAGAAGATTTTACCTCTATGGATGCATTACATGAGCAGCTAGAAGCTTCATGGGACTCCCCCCTTCCTGAGCTAGGTGGAACAAATTATTCTTTCTTTGGTACCAAAACTAGCTCTGGAGCGGGTGTGTAGCATTTTGTCATTTTTTTCTTTCCACAATCGTTGATTCATTTTGGAGCCATAGGGTTGAGCTCACATGGGGCCGATGACAAGTAAGAGCACAATTTACATTTTGGCACCCAGATTTGATCATTTCCTTTATAGTAGCCTTGGGCTTTCAATAGTTGTTTAGAAATCCACCGCCACGTTCCCTTACATTTTTTGGGGCGAGTGGGACGTTTCTTACAAGGCTTCTATTTTTTAGCACTAGCTATGGTCGCTAAAGAAGCTTTAGGGACCCACTTGTATGTTTTCTTTGTTATATTAAGATGAGCCTTGTCAAAATCTATATGCATTGCTTGTAGCATATTTAAGGGTACGGGCATTTCATCCCCCTGAGGTGTTACCCAGGTCGTCCCCCTATTCCCCAAGTGTCTATGGTTGCTGCTAGGTGGACCCAATCCACATTGTCCGACTTAGTCATCCCAGGTAGTACGTACAGATAAGGAGAATCTTCCCCAACATCAGTGTCTGCTTTACACGTGTAGCAATACTGCAATGGGGCCCAGTGAATAGTGGTGTCAGATCTATGATCAATTCTAAACCTGTTTCCTAGAGGATGTGCTCAAACAGTTATAAGATCCACTCGAATGACAGAATCTTGGAACTGCAAGTCTAATAGACCAGTCATGCACCATTTTTGCTTCCCTCATGAGAGGATATCCTAAGATCATCTTAGATGCCATAGTGTGCTTGGAGAAATCCATAACAATGAAGGTAATCCTTATTTTATGTCCAAAGACCTTGATCTTGAGGTCTTCTAGCATCCCAATAGGTTTAACAATAGACCCATTGGCCATCTTCACTACTATGGTTGTGGTCGCAAGGTGAGGTCTTCCCATATTTTTCCAGAAATTTTTAGTCACAATGCTAACCTGAGCGCCACCATCAAGGATTCCCTTCACAGTTAATCCCTTAGCAGTGATTGGTATGGTTGCATTGGATTCATCACCCTCAAAGTATTGTCCCAACTTGTTAACAGGTATTTTTATAACAAGGTTCTCATCTACGTTGGGTTGTGGATCTAAGTGTTCCTCCTCTATTGGCATCTCCCCAGCTCCATCCATCTGTGCAAATTGTGGTAGCCCAAACTTCATTCTCCATTAAGGAAGGCTGGAAGAGCTGAGACTAGCTCAGGCTCTTTATATAGTTTGGACATGATGGTGGTTCTAACTTCTAAAGACATGAAATCCATCAATTTGGAAATATTTAAGGGCACCTTTTGGACTTCAATCCCTTGACGTGGGGAAGATGGGATCTCCATTTCTTTGATAGGATCAAGTAGTCCCTCTATAAACATTCTTTCCATCAAGAAGTGAGTACGCCCACTTTCCCATGACTTTAAGTCACTTTCTTCTTGGATGACACTAGGTATGGCTAAGGGTCTTTGGACTTGGTGAGGTTGTTGTTGCATAGGGAACATGGTGTCTGTAATCTGGATCTGCCTAGGTGCTGGTTCTAGATCCCTTTGGGTATCTTCTACCAAACTCCTTAATTGCTTGACTCCCTCAATCTCCTCTGTATCTTCTTCTTGGATCCTGACCATTGTGGTCCATAAGGATCTTCCTTGTTGGTTTCTATCTTAGTGGTCGTTTTGGTCTCCATGGTTTCACAATCAGAATCCTCTTCAGCGTCGTTCATATATATGGGGTCGTCACCAATCCCTATGTTGGTCTTTGAACTGGGGTCTGACTTCGCTGTTTCCGATCTCTTCCTTCGTGTTTTCTTTGTTTTTTGAGATTGGGCAATTGATGTCGTGTCTCTTTCCTCAAGAATATAATTTTGTTTTTGGAGCATCGATCGTGTGAGTACGTTTACTGGTACCACAAGTGTACTTTGTGATGGCTCCTCGGTAACCTCAATCAACTTTAATGGCATGATCTTCTGTGCATTTGGATTATTTGGACATTGGGCAATCAAATGATCTATGCCATATCAATTACACATTAGTATTGGCATTGTAGACGTGCTCGCTTGATTGGTTTGCATTAGTGTGGCATTTTTTTGTAGCCTAATAGGACACTCGGCTACACGATGTGGACCTTCAGACTCATAGCATTGAAGCGGTGGTCTCTTAGCAGTGTAATTGATATGTTGGCCTCTTTCCGCAAGAACAGCTACTTGATATACAAGTTTGACTTGTCCCCAATAGTCCTCCATGTAGTATTGTGGACTTTATTCAAGCACATACATACAATAGGCAATATTAGGGTCTATATCTTCCTCACAGCCTTCCAAACAAGCAATAGATGACTCACAACCCACTTGATTCATGGAAGTGATTCTCAGATGTGGTGGTTGCGGTCCTAGCACTGCAGGTGGTAAGGGTGTTGTTTGAACAACATTTTGGGCCCTAGGGACCATGTGTTGTGTTGTTTGTTCAAGAGGTGGGGCCGGCATCAATGCAAGCACTCGAGGTGTGTCTGTCCATGCTAAGGTTTATCTATTGGCCATCACGCGCTGAAATAATATGCAATCCTTATCTTGATGACCATACCTTCCACAAGCATTGCAATTCCCATTGAATTTTACTCTAAAAGTAGAGCATTCACTGGTACTATGCGGTCCATAGCATAATGAGCACCATTGTTGCTCCCTTCTTGGATACATATGATTGTTTTGCGGAGCACGATTGTCTCTAAGACTCTCTTAAATAGCCTTGGTGAGATCTGCTAAAGTCATCTCATATATATTTGGCTCCTTAGCAATAGGCTTTAGGGTCATTGGCTGATGCCCTGATGCTTGCGAGCTAATAGATTTAGGCTCAACAGACACTCTTTCTCCTTGAATCATTAAATTATCCTCCAATTGGATCGCATTGGTGGTGATTGCTTCCCAAGTGGTGATACCTCTAATGACGAGGCCATTGTAGATGTCCTCATGTGATCCCCTAATGAATCTATCAAGCAATTGGTTATTATTGAAGCGTTCATTTGGATTAAAACGAGAATTTAAATGCTTTAAGTGACTAATAAAGTCTCTCGCCGACTCTCCTTCCTCTCGTTGGGCTTTCTAGAGGTGAGAGGCTATACCCCAAAGCACTCCCTCTCGTATGTATTCTTTCAAGAACAGTCTCCTAAGAGTAGGGTAAATTGTTTTTTCTTCCACCCTTAGGGTTCTATACCAATCCCCAGCCTTCCCACTTAAGGTTAGGCTTAAAGCATTACTCTTATGCAGCTCATTATGTTCTCCTAGAGAATCTCATATTTGTTCAAGCACTTCAATATGCTTTCTCACATACTCATCTCCACTAAATTTTTGCGTGAGCTTGGCTATTTGTACCGCCTTACTTCTAGGCTCTCTATCAGGCGTGTTACGCATATTCTCAGCAATAGATTGACCAATAGCTTGAGCAAATGTTGCCAAGTCACCTAAGTGAGCAGGCACCGTGGGTGAAGGCGCTCCAGAGACTACATGTGGAGTAGGTATTGGCATTGGGCTTCGCGTATAGGAAGCCCTTGGGTTCCACGTTGGGTACGGTGTTGTGCCATGTGGTGGCCCAAAGTTCATATGTGTGGCCCTAGGCATAGCAAACGTCGGATGTGACATGCAAATGCTAGCCGGTATGGTCCCATGGAAATAAGAACTTGGGTGTTGTGGTTGTGGAGCATAGGTTGTTGAAACAATGGGAGGGGTTGGGACTACATGAGTGCGATGACCCATAGGTGCATACAATTGGTAAGCACTTGTAGGTACTGTTGCAGGCATTGAGCTACCATATAGCGGTGCTTTACTAACAAATGAGATCCATGCCGTGTTTCTTGGCATGCCCATCATTGGGGTAGGCATGGTAGCCACGGTGTCATCAAGGGAAAGATGAGCTAGACTTGGAAAGGTAAAGCTATCACTTGTGGGCTCATATTTCACTGAGACCCCTGGCGAAACAACATATGGAGGATCCATCATACTTACCGAGGGAGTCGCCGTTCGCGATAAGGTTGGTTGTTTAGACTTCCCTATATCCAAGAATCTCATGAGACTCGTTGAAGGCATGTGGATCCCCTTGTTCTGTCTCTCTAACTCAATCACCCTATGGATGACCTCACAAACTCTTTGTTGTTGATCCTCCACACTAGTAGCAACCATTGTGGATTGTAGGACATCTAACCAACCCACGTGATAGGTGTGACCTGTGTATAGGTCGGTTAGAGTTTCTGTTTGTAGTTTGTACTTCTAGTTCTCATTTAAGAACACTCCATCTAGGATTAAGGTGCTAGGGGTGTCCTTTGAGCTAGATGCAATGTTGCTTTATAAGGGTTGGCCCTTAGCGGTTGCTAAGTCATGAGAACTTGATTGCTCTCTTAGCAAGGATATTGACATAGGGGCTTTCGCTTTTAACTCTCTTCGTTGCTTCGCCTTGCGTAAGCTCTCGATTCCTTTTCCCTTGCTGCAAGAATATACCACTCAACCTATTGCACTTCGGCAAGGCTTCTACTATCAGGTAATATAACCTCAGAGGGAATAGTTCTAAAGACACAGGGGGTGCAGTGAATGGACTATTCACATGCACATTCTCTAATAGCATATGGTCTACGTTTGTCATGAATGGCGAATTTACTTCTCCACCCCCCTCATTTACATCATTAGCTCCATGTTCGGAGCGAGTGGCTCTACTCAAGGTTTCCTTCAAGCGGCTAAGCACGCTCAGCCTAGACCGTGGGCCCGTGGCATGCATGTCTTGGCTTGAGCTATCGGGATTAGTCATTGGGAAACCCTCCATGACGTCGTAGTCAAAGGAAGAGTCACTAGCCGCTATGTTCGGGTCTTGGTTTGTACTACCTTGGGTCCCTGCGGAGAGCCCAAAACCTAAGGTAGGTGGATAATGAGAACTTGCGTAAGTCAAAATTCTCCCTAGTTGCTCTGTCTCTATCACACAACCAAAGCACAGATGCATGTGCCTTTGGCACCCTACAAACGTCGGCAAATAACCTTGAAGATTAACTACTTACTTTTTTTAGGCGTCCGTTTTCACTCGTTTTTTTATGTTTTTTGATGATCGGTTTCTTTGATTAAAGTGTGTGATAGCACAAAACGAGCGTATTACTCAGAGGGTCGCGGTGTGCTTTACAGCACAACGTTCGGTCACCTGAAGCTCCGTTGGTCCTCAAAAAAGTCAATTTTTAGCTACGTGTGAAGCTAAAATACGTAATTTTAAAGGGCGACTGAGGCCTGAGCCTGAGCATGAGCTTGGGCTTGGGTTTGGGAGATATTCCCAATCCTGGTCCTTCCTTTAAATTTTTATTTTTATTTTTTTGGAGATAAGGTTGCCACGGCCTGCGCACGAGCACACACACACTCTATCTACCTACTTACAACTAATACACCTACTGTTACACACTAACACACTTCATTAGCTCTCACAGATCTACTTCCTACTTACTGTACTTTGCATTACACAGAACTAACAACTTTAATACTAAGACCTTATCACAGAGAAAACACACTAACCTTTCAACACTTCATTAACAAAGAAATACACATTAGCAACACAAAATCCTTCTTCTCAACACACACACCTTCCTTCCCTACCTTTCCTACAATTGAAATTTCACCACAAAAAGAAGCACAGAGTACCATTTAAGCTTAGTATATGGCATTCCCCAAAAAAGGCGCCAAAAATGTGCGCGTATGTCGCACGTGTCAATGCAAGGAACTGGCCGATACACTGTGTGCGAGCCATAAATGGCTCCAAGCACACAACAAGCCTAAACTAGTAAGCTCAAAGATGGCGATGGTGTGTCACTCACCACTCTACGCTTCCTATCTCGGAGGATTCCTCGCTGCAAAGAAGAGGGAGACTTTGCTATTCCGCGCTCAACCGCCTCGCCGCCGTCGTGCCGCCGTAATCCTCTCTCTCTCTCTCTCTCTCTCTCTCTCTCTCTCTCTCTCTCTCTCTCTCTCTCTCTCTCTCTCTCTCTCTCTCTCTCTCTCTCTCTCTCGCTCTCGCACTCTCGCATACACACACACAAGGAGATGAAGAAGAAGAAGATGGAGATGGAGCAAGAGCACTCTTCAATTGCACAAATGAGAGAATGAGTGAATTTTAGGTTTAGTTGACTTTTATATGAGCTCGTCCCATTCACACTTGGGCGCCCATGCTTAACCAACTAATCCCTTGAATGTTCCAGTTAGAGTGCGCCTCTCATCGGCGATCACTCTTACCCTTTTCCTATTTGATCGACAAGCCTGGTACCTGACTCTACCAAATAAATAATACAACGTCCGTCTTAGGTGATAGGAATGTCATAATAATCAATATCTAAGTCTCCTAAATGATTTTCTCATGTTAAACTGATCATTTAATATGGGAAAGTGACAGGGGAGAAAAAGCTAGAATATTGGTTAAGCTAGCAGACCGGCCACAGTAGGGATCCTGAGGAGGGAAAATAGGGATCCAAAGGGGGGGCCATCTGCAAAAGAGCCATGTGCAGAAATGGGCTAAAAAGACCCTAAGGTTCAGCCCATTAAGACTTCTAAAATGCTAAGGTTCCAGCAATTTAAAGTTTGTGTCCAAAGGTCAACCATGGGGGGAGTTGGATGCTTTATGTGTGTCCCAAAAGTCTTTTCAAATCCCTACATAGGAAGGGGCGAGCCTAGCTTGTAGGGGATGAGAGAGAAAGTCACACACACACACACACACACACAAGCTCCCTTTACACAAAGGGAATGAGGGACACTGTGTCAGCTCCCTAGCCCAGATGCCCACAAGGTGTACCCAATTCCTATTGGATGGCCTTGGAGGTGGACCAATGAGAATTAGGCTAGAGTAAATCTAGTTTAATTAATTTAACAACACTTAATAAAAGAACCAATGAGAATTAAGTCCTCTAGAAGACTATTGGACAGTCTCCCAAGGGGTCCAATGCGCATCCAGCAGCCCAATGGCTTGCCTGATTCCTATTGGCCAGGAGGCAAAGGGGTCCAATGAGAGTTTAGTTGAATTATTAAATTACCTAAAGCTCTCACAAAAGGGGAAAGGGGGACACATGTCAGAAGGCTATCACTTATGCTGCTTAATTGTCATTGGCTAGCCCTAGGGAGGTCCAATGACAGGATACCAAGAGAAAATAGCAAGAGGGGTCGCCCAAGAGAGAGAGGGGGCTGATTTTTTCAAGGCATTATCACACACACACACTCACACAATCTCATGTGTGAAGTAAAGAAGACTCTCTCTCCTTCTCAAGCTTTAATGGAAAGCTTACCACCTACTCCAAGCTTGTGAGAAGGGAGGCCTATACCAACAACTCTTGGCTTTGTGATGTAAATCAACCCAAGAGCCAAGCTTCAATGCATGCTCATCTCCTCCACCATGCTAATTACTAAGCTAAGCTGCCATAATTGTCAGATTAATGGAAACAAGCCTTTGTTACATGGTCCACGTCAGTTAGTCCTTGCAAATGATCCGTTTGAAAAATGGGGCATTGATGCTATGGGTCCATTGCCTAGGACTAAAAATGGAAAATTGTATATCTTGGTGGACATAGACTACATGACTAGGTGGGTAGCAGCTCAAACTGTGGCAAGAGTAAATGAGAGGACAGTTAGCAAGTTTGTGTACACTCACATTTGTTGCAGATTTGGCACACCTTTGGAGATTGTTTTTGATAATGGTCCAGGATTTAGGAAGGGATTTCTCACAGAAGTTTGTGATGAGCTTCACATTCTACATCGGCATAGCACACCCTACTATCCTCAGTCAAATGGTTTAGTAGAGAAGGTAATGGCATCATTGTAGGAATCATCTGAAAGATGGTAAAGAACAAGACAAAGCTATGGGATGACTTCTTGGATGGAGCATTGTGGGCCTATCGGACTACCTACAAGGAAGCAACAGAGTTCACACCCTTCCACCTAGTCTATGGTCAAGAAGCTTTGCAACCCATCGAGCTCAACATTCCAACAATGCGACTTCTTGGATGGAGCATTGTGGGCCTATCGGACTACCTACAAGGAAGCAACAGAGGTCACACCCTTCCACCTAGTCTATGGTCAAGAAGCTTTGCAACCCATCAAGCTCAACATTCCAACAATGCGACTTCATGGAAAGGTGGCACAAGGAGAAGAAGCAGCATGGGAAGATCGCCTTCTCACCCTAGCAGAACTAGAATGGAAACGGAAGGCGGCTTATGAGTGCTATAAAAGAAAGGCTACACAAATAAAGGACAAGCTCGACAAAAAGGTCAAAGATAAAGGTATCAAAGAGGGAGACCTTGTATTAAGGTATGACAATCGACTTGATAATCGGTTTGATGCCAAATTTGAGACCAGATGGCAGGGACCATACATTGTCAAGAAGACCTTCAACTCTAGCTACTATCAGCTCGTGGATTTGGATGGAAAGGAGCATGCTAAGAAGGTAAATGGCTACCGACTAAAGTCATATTTAAGCCGCCTCCTTCCAAAGGACTTAAAGAACCAACAATGCAAGGAGAAGTCTAGGGAGATATGCTGCTACTATTGCTCTCTCTCCCATCAAGCAAAATCATGCTCTTCATATGTGAAATATCAGGATGAAAAAGTAACAAGGGACAAAGGAATGATGGACAAAGCACTACATAACCACCCGCAATTAGCATTGTGCACCGAATGATGGTACATGAATATACCATCATCCAAGGGGAGGGCTGAATGATAGCCGTTTTTTGGCCCTCAAAAATTTTGTTTAATGAGCCACTTCACACAATAAAAACACATTAGCACGATGGCTAAGCTTGCTCTTGCATTGTACATAGGCATGTGTGTGTTAGACTCTTTTCCATGTTTTCTAAAAATCTTCATGGAGCTAGTCATCAGGTTAGGTTTATATATATATATATATATATATACATATATATTCATATATATATATATATATATATATATATATATATATATATATATGAATATATATGTATATATGTATATATATGTATATATATATATATATATGTATATGTATGTATATATATATATATGTATATGTATGTATATATATATATATATATATCTATTCGTGTATAATATATTTCTTATAAAGGACCTAAGCATAGCATTATTTTCTCAATTTATTCGGTAACTGTGTAAATATGTAGACCTAAGTGTGCATTTCTTTCTAAATCTCTTTGCATCCTTTTATGGCATGAAATATTTCTATGTTAGTGTGTACATACCCCATATTATTTATTTTTACAAAATAAACCCATGTATTTCACGCCGCACCCTCGTGGAAGTCGAAATTTGTTTCTACACTGTCACTCACTTTCACTAGATATTTTCTTCACTTGCATATTTTCCCCTTTCACCCAAATACAAAATAAAATACTTCTATCATGATATTCATTCATGGTTCGTGCACATTTTTTTCCATACACCATGTGCTCATAAAGACAAGGGCTAGGAAAAATCCAAGTACTAGGTCTATCATGTACAATTGTTTTTTATTCTTCAAAAATCATCATCCATGCATGTGGCAAGGGCCACTTGGATTCCTTAGGTCATGGCATAGATGATGGGGGACTCACCTTTGGATGTATAAGGAGAATTCAACCAAAAAGGGTCCCACATAAGCACCTTTGCAGTCCCACAATACATAGCTTTTTGGGCAAATTTTGGTACACTTCTATCATCCGAATCAGCAAAAGTTGTCAACATACAAAATGTAGCTCATGAGCTGAATTATTTTACATAAATATTTCAGCATTTTTGGAGAAAATCACGAACACTCCCACCCACATACACACTCATCCCTCTTCATAATCCTTTCAAATGTACAGATTTCCATGCCCCTCTCACCTTCTTCACCATCTCTCCTTCCCCTCTTACCACCATAGCCTTCTACATACACATATGCTCTCATACCACTCTCTACTACCCCCAAATTACAATTTCACGTTAACTCCTCTAAAAGGCATGAATTTTTAGCACTTTATCCTTGCATAACCTCTACAAATCAGAGGTTTTTCATCAATAATCCTCATCTTCATCGTGGAGATCAACCGTGAAGGCGGTGCACGAAGCAGAAGAAGAAGAAGAAGAAGAACTGGCGCTCATTTTCATAAGGGTGAGTCCATAATTCTTGGAGGTTTCACCAATCTCAAGTGCTCATCCACCTCATTCACCCTTGGTTCCTCGACAATCAAGTCTTCATCACTTTTGTAAATATTCCACTAACATTTTCTAGTAATTACTAACAACTAACCCTTCTTGTAAATTGCACCCTCTACTATCTACTAGAGTAGGCACCTCCAAGTTACTCACCTCTCTCTCCTTTCACCCTCAATAATTCTCTTCCCTTGAGCCCACATCCATGTGACTCAAAGGATAAGAGAGACCCACCCTCATTTAAAAAATAAAAATATGCATAATCTTTGATTTCTTCAAATAAACTTGATTAGGTCTAATCCTAATCGGGGCTTCTAAAACCTATAAATAGAGCCCTTCTCTCCCTGTAAATCAACACATGATCACACTACCCACACCATTTTCCACACATAACACACCACTCTTCAAGCCTAGTTGTGTAGAGTGTGTGCATTGTGAGTGCTCTATTCCATCACTACACATAGGTGCATGGAGAAGCTTGAGGTTAGTTATGCCATCTAGAGTGAAGTGATGCCATACTCTTCATCACACTTGTAGCCTACTCTTGTGCATAAATAAGATTTATAGTTTTGGGTGCAATTGTATGCAGCAACTACGACTCTTCTCTCCAAATTGACTTGATAAGTTGGCTCATCAGGTGGTTGAAGGTATATTGTCCTTGAATTCTGTTGTGCCATTTCATGCTTGGTGGTTTGAGGGCTTGTTGAATTGTTTTCCCAAAAGTCAATTGTAAGAGGGTGCTCGGTGAGAGGGCTCCCGTGACCCTAAGACAATTCGTGTATTGGCAACAAGGTCAAGTTTTGTGTTGTCTCTCTGTTTGTCACCAGCTTTGTGTGCATCTAGTCTTTAAGGCTAAGACTGAGTTGCTCAAGTTGATTTGTGCTCTTTACCTCTCTCTGGTGTGGTGAATGTTTGTGTTTGGTGTGTGTGGCTATCTTGCATTCCCCTCCCTTTGTGTGTTTGAGTACAAGGAGATATTGCATGCGTCCTAGTTCACATCTACAACTAGGTGGTGCCCCTTTTCTTGTTTGGTTTTCGGCTATGGGTTGTTGTTGTCTTTGATTGTGATTGCCCCAGCCCCAATTGAGTAGCACGGGAGCCTTGAAGGGTGTTTAGAGGCCGCTCTTCTTGTTTCCCGCCTCAGTACATTCAAAGAGCCACAAGGAAATACAGTGGATGTCCCAATGGATCCACGAGAAATGCTGGAATATGCAAATAAAGAAGAAACACTCACCCGATTGGAAAGAGAAAATTTGTACAACTTCTTCACAGCACCACCAGTGGGTGTAGATATGCAAAGAGTCTACAAGCTAGTCAGCTTAATCTAGAAAGTTGGCAAGGCGGTGATTATTGTGTTGGATGAACAGAAGACAGAGATGGTGATTACACCTCAACCATAGCAGATGCACCAGGGCTCCACAATAAGTGTAGCTCCGTTAGAGAAAGAAGAGATGAAGTAAAGGTCTACTCTCAAAAGAAACCCAATCAGAAATTCAAAGACCTGGTAGGCCCAAGACTGCAAAGATCTGCAAACTTTACAACCAATACTTCCATGTTTGCAGCAAGTTGCCACAAAAGTACACAATGCCTCCCCATGTAGTGGTTACTACAATAACTTGGGCATTGAAAAGCAACGTGCACAAAGAAGTGAATTACACCCAATATCTGCATGAGCAAGTGGTCGGCATGGGTATAGAAAATCCCAAGTACATTGGAGGTGGAGAAACACTGACAAAGATTGCATATGAAACTATCGGCACAAGAGAACAGTGGCCCAATCCACCAACACAAAATGAGTGGTTCAAGTTAAAGCAAGATACAGAAGATGAACCAGTAATAGTAGTAGCACCACCAGTCACCACAGAGTTTGAGGAGCCCCAAAAGAAGAAGGGTACGATGAGGTTGGCAAAAGAATCAAGGCCCAAAGAGATACACAACCAAAAAAACACTTGGATATAGAGGTTGATTGAGCAGTTCAGGGCAAAACGGGCACTCAAAAGAGACTTTGAGGAGTATTGGGTACCAGAACCATAAAAAATCAGAGGAAGCTCCTCAAGACCGCTGGACCGCTGGAGGATACATCCGAGCCTATGAAGAAACTAAACACCAGAATTTAGAGGCCTTCACAGGTACAAGATATCAAGAGAGAGTTGAAAGAAACGCCAGAGGCTTCAGTAAAGATAGGTCAAGAAGGTGACCATACAAAAAATGCAACCCCACCACCAAGCTCCTCTACTCCTCCTCCAAGTCCAAACCCCTCTACATCCCCACCACAACACTCACCAAAAAAGACAGAAGAGGAAGCACCTCCACCAAAAGACAAGGAAAAAGAAGAAAGGGACACTTATGAAGACCTCCTTCAAGTAGGATACACATCGGTAGAGGCTTCTATGGTGGTCTATGGCACTCCAACCGCACCGTGGGCTTCCATATAGGAGCAAGAGGGAAATGATATTCCTAAGGAACAAACGAGAGCTGATAGATCAAAAGGACTAGACCACAAAACGTAGAGAAGAGCACAAGAAAGGCAATCCTCACAGCTTGGAGTCGAAGAGAAAGGACTGTAGTTAGACCACAAAACATAGAGAAGTGCACAAGAAAGGCAATCCCCACAGCTTGGAGTGCCAGGGTTGGTCCAAATCCTGCATGCACCACAATGGAGACCATTGGCCAGCACATGGAGAGCACCTCCGATAGGAGTCATGTTGAGTATGGGACACCAGGTTCCCTTTTTTGACCCAACTCCTAGACCATCAGCAAGAAACCTGATTGCAGAAAATTAAGAGGATGTGATAGCCGCATATCAAGTACTTAATAGAATTAGAACATGGTCTCTAACACTGACTGAAGAAAATAGCATGTTGCATACCAGGGAAGACAATATGCGCATGGAACGTGATCACCTCTCAAGCATGATCCACATTACAAACCAAAAAGTTGAGGAAGAAAAAAAAGAGCTTTAGACTCTCAGTACAACACTAAGAGAGGTCGGAACTGAACGAGACAATCTGACACTGCAAATGGCAAAGGTTTTGTGGGAAGTAAAGAATCTCCAGGAAGAAAAGAAAAGAGTGGAGGATGAGCTGGAAGCAGTAAAAGATGAAGTGATGGAGCTAAAAGCCAAATTAAAGCTCTAGGACTTGACACTCAAGAGACTCAGAGCAACCTCGAGGGCTGCATGGGCACTTACAAGAGCAGATAACCAAGCTATACAAGCTTTGGAAGCACAAATCACTACCCTACAAAAGTAATTATGGCTAGAACAAAGACAATGAATGCATATGGCAGAAAGGTCCCTAGTCGCAGAGGAAAGAATGAAGGCTCAACACCAAGAACTCCAAAAAGAACACGAAGAGCTCCAACTACAGTTAGATACTCTGCAAGAGCTGTTGGTAGATCAAGAAGAAGAAGCTACAAAGAAGGATAGACTTTTTCAACAACTAGTAACAAAACTACAAAAAGAAATAATCGAAGCAAGGACATAAGAAATAAAATCAGGGCCCAGTGACCTTGGGATTAACACCAGAGATGAGCCCTTGGAGTTTTCTGAAGATACAGAAGAACTTCAGCACCTAGAAGAACAACTACAGGCACAGGAGGAAGGAGAGCAATTGTTAACTGCAAAGGAGGAGACATGCCTCCAAAATCTGATTGAAAAAATCACAGCAAAAGACCACAAGGTAGCCTTGGAGTGGGAGACAGGAATGTTACACTCAATAGGAGTCCAAGGGCTTGTCACAAATGTGCTTAGGGAGGAATGGATCCAACCTTTACTCCCATACCCTCTCCTAAAGTATGAAATGATGGTGATAAAGAAAAGAGTCAAAGCGGAAGAAACAGAGCCAGTGTATGAGGGAGATATCAAAGATTCAGATACTGCAAAGAAGATAGTGGAATCCCAACCAAAGTGGAGAAAGTGTGGCTCCTCAAGTACCCTGGATTTATAAAGTACTTGGTGAAAGTCTCCAAAACATCAGGGATGACACTTTGTTTTTCTAAGTCCCTAGTGTACACACATGGGAAAACCACATCAGAATCTTGAAGAAACATCCCACCTGGCTCAATTACCCATCTATGCCACCACCCAAGGAAGGAGAGAGAATAAGTGTATCTTATATGGTGAAAACCCTAAAGGGCACCATTAATCTTTTCACAAGCTCCCCCAACTTGACGTGTGTGATGATCAGGAAGATATGCAAAACCCTCCTGGTGCGCATTGAAGTGTTCGCACCGTCCAAAGCTACGGACTCAACCACAATGACATTTGATTTGTCAAAGCATCTGTCCCTGGAGGTGTTACATCTGTTATACCAAAGGATATTGTTCTTACCAAGCTACCACATGCAGGCTTTTGAGGAAGCCTTCTACACCGGCTTCTTTACTTATGACAACAAAATATTCGGCCCCACAGTCACATTGAGCAACATAAGGTACGAGTCATACTTGAAGCTGCTAAAGACCCAAGGATTCCACTGACTCAAAGGATGAGAATTATTACCAAATCAAGAAATGAAGACGCATCGTGTCAGGGACAACATGGACACAGAAGGGCGGAGTGTTGATGGCCGCACACAAAAGAAGCTTTTCCCAAGTTTTTCTATCACTATTTTTAGAAACAAAATGAATATTTGTAATGGTTTAAGCAGCCAATATTCTTTGTGGGAATGAGCCTCTAAGGAGGAATTGTGTATAAGCCAATTTTTGTAACCTTAATCTTACTTTTGAATTAATCTAATCTCACGTTTACTATGTACCGTGTCTGAGAGAGAGATAGTGTGTGTGTGTGTGTGTGTGTGTGTGTGTGTGTGTGTGTGTGTGTGTGTGTGTGATTTCTTCTCTTCCCTACACACTCTACGGAGCTTCCATTGCAAAAGCGACACCACCAATGCATTAGCAACAACTAGGGCTTCAATCCAATGCCAAGCTTGCAGGATTTTGGCGTCGTCGCGAAGCAAGCTCTTACAAGCTTCCAGGTGAGTTTTCTTGCAAATTGTGTGTCCGATTGGTGATTTCTTTATACATGTGGGTTCACGGTGGCAAGTAGAGCTATAGATTAGGATCATACAAATCAAAAAGTGGTGACCTGCATTTTGCTGCCTGTCTTTATACGTGATTGTTGCATGGGGTGGTTCTAGGTAGGATATCAAGTCCATAGGGTAGTGACCTCTTGATGAGAAAAGTGTCTCCTATGAGTTCCATAACAATTCGAATGATTTTGGTCTAGTTTCAAAAAGCATAAGTATTGTAGAATGAGTTGTATTCAAAAGTGCATAGGACGTCTAGATTTGGTTTCCTTGAGTAGAGATTGTCTTAGAAGGTCAAGTAGGTGATTAACATCCATCTCCCAGAGATGTCTTGGTATAAGAGGACATCTCTAAATTTGGTAAATCATAAATCTAGATAGAGGCCCAAAACTCTCTCTAAAGAGGTTATCTCATAGTATGTTGTACAATGGCATATGTAGTGAAGCTCTATTTTTGGCTCTCTTTGACATAGCTAGTCAACTTCTAGGACCAAAACCCTCTATAAAGAGATGGTGAATGTTCACGTATGTCGCACGTATCAATGCAAGGAACTTGCCAATACACCGTGTGTGAGCCACAAATGGCTCCAAGCACACACAACAAGCCTAAACTAGTAAGCTCAAAGAAGGCGATGGTGTGTCACTCACCGCTCTACGCTTGCTTCGTGGAGGATTCCTCGCCGCGAAGAAGAAGGAGACGCCGCTACGCCGCGCTCAACCGCTTCACAGCCGTCGTACCTTCGTAATGCTCGATCGCCCACACACTCCCTCTCTTTCCCTCTCTCTCTCTCTCTCTCTCTCTCTCTCTCTCTCTCACACACACACACACACACACACACACAAAGAGATGAAGAAGAAGAAGAAGGAGATGGAGCAAGAGCACTCTTCAATTGCACAAATGAGAGAATGAGTGAATTTTAGGTTTAGTTGACTTTTATATGAGCTCACCCCATTCACACTTGGGCGCCCATGCTTAGCCAACTAATCCCTTGAATGTTCCAGTTAGAGTGCGCCTCTCATCGACGATCACTCTTACCCTTTTCCTATTGGACCGACAAGCCTGGTCCCTGACTCTACCAAATAAATAATACAATGTCCGCCGTTGTCGTGCAGCTCTACTTCCATGATAAGAAAAAGAGCAGAGAAATGCAAGCTAAGCTTCTTTGAGGCCTACTTGATTAATGGTCAGTGATGAGGGCTTGTTAATAGGCTATGTCTAATGATTAATGTATGCCAGATGCGGCTTTAAAGGGCCAATTGATGCCTTAATGATGCCAAAAAGGAATATGCTTGAAGTGAGCACAAGTGGGAGATTATGATCTAGAACTGTAGTGCTTAATGTGCTCTACCGACCTGTCTTTACGGCTCGTCAATTGGAGCTACGGTGAAGAAGTTATGGCAGTTTGAAGTTTGAGTTAATGCAGATCCGTACCGAATTGGGCAACTACTGCTGAGCTAACAGAATTGAAATGAATGCGCAGCCCTGAAGAGCTCACTTTGTGGAGCGTGTCGGTCTTTTCAGATCAGCAATCGGAGTTCCGGTTGCCAAGATATTAGCCGTTAAAGATTCACCGGGGGTCGGCTCTGTACCAGTTCGGTCCGCTCGGTCGGAGTACCATATGGGAATTTTATAGCCTTGGCAGGGTTTGAGGATAGGTGCTCGAGGAGAATCTTGTCCAGAATGTCATCACTTGTAGTGCATTGAAATAGGGGTATGCTAATGGATCCATGCTCGGCACTATCGGGGTCGAGACGTATATATTTGATAATGCTTTGATTGAAAAAATATACGAAATAATGGATATTGGAGAAATATATTGTGCCGAGAACTCACTTGCGTGTTTCTTTTGTGAGCTCACTTAAAGACTGTGCTAAGAACAAGTGGGTTACTTGAAAATGACACATATTTAGTCGATGCTTTACTCAGTATGTATGCCCAAATGTGGTGCCCTTACGAGGGAAGCCGGCCGCTAAAGGGCCACCCAACTTAACCAAGGGGGCTATGGCTGCCCAATGGAGAAGCTTGGCAATCTTTGGCCGATGGGTATGCCTAATATGGCTTACAAAGCCATAAGGCCGCCCATATAATAAGCTGGCCGCCCAATTAAGGGGCATGGCCAATGGCCACCCTATTTTAAAAGGGAAGTGTGAAGCCAAGCAAGGCATAGCCTGATGCAGCGAGGAGGCAGCGACGAGAAAGCGGAGGGAGAGAAGTTGAGGTCGCGCCGACCAGCTCGGACCTCGGACGAGTGCGCGCATGAAGGGAAATCGCAGCTCTCACTGAGGCATTCAGTTTTGGCACCAGTCGCGCAGATTTTCCCGCTGGTCTGAGGCTCCGCCTGCCACGTCATAAAACCGGTTCATGCCACGTCAGTGGCGCTGGCTCTACTAAGGGGAGGTTATATTTTTAACAAGGAAGGAGAGAGGAATAGGACATCAACGAAGGAATGCAGGGTGAACGGGAGGAGAGGGGAGAGCATAAGGGTTTTTGGAAAGGAGCTCTTTCTCAATCTTTGGCTCAGGCAAGGGTGTAAGGGCCAAGAAGGGCGAGCCCTCTCGCTCAATCTCCAAGCCAAGCAAGGCGAATTCTTCCTCTCTCTCTCTCTCCCTCTTGAGCTTGAAGAGGAGGGCAAGCAAGCATTGTTCCTTCTCTCTCGCTCTCATGCTCAACAAGACAAAGGAGGCAAAGCTCTCTCAAACTCTCTTTCGATCTCGTTCTTGAAGCTAAGCAAGGGAGAGCTTGGATGACTACAAACCCCTAAGCTATCGGGGCGAGTTTGGCAGATCCCCTAAGGGAAAGTGAAGGAGTCAAACTCAGGAATCTGTGAAGGAGGTGAAGACCGAGAAAGACGGGGGGGATGTTGAAAGATCTCTCTCAATATTTATCTCAATTAAGCATAAAAAGGGCGACACAGGCGATCAAAGGATGCTACATAGAGATAGCTTGCAGAGAATTTGGCAATAATTGAAGCATAAATATTGAGGCACTGAGCAGAATTAGGCAAATGAGGCAGATAAAGCGACAGAACGCAATCTCTATCACCGTCATAAGCTTGAAGTTTGATTAATTATCTTGTTGAGGCTCGGTGTCGTTAACGGCTCGGTTAATTTTGTAAAGCGGGAGCTTAAACTCCTCGTAAGCAGATGATCCAAGTGACGGTGCAGTTAACAGCCCACCTTGGCTAAAGATTAAGTTGTACTCAAGCGTTAAGCAATTAATTGATGATTACGGTGATTTCCAGGTTCAATTGCATCTGTTGTTCTTGTTCTCTATCTTTCACACCTCCCACAGCCAGAGGCCCGGCACCTGCCCGGCTCACGTAGCGAACACATATCCCCCGACATCTTTGGTGAACCCGACGTGAAACGAGCCGGGGTGGGAGGTAAAGATGGAGATGCAAGAACAGTTAAAGCAGTTTATTGAATACTTCAGTGCCAATGGATTTGATAAAAATCTAGCAGTTGCAGATTTGCCCAAAATGATGGAATTGGTTCAGGGGTATCTGCAGGAAGCAAAAGCCATGCAAATAAAAAAGCAGATTGCTGATGCTATAGAGCTAGCACTTGATGCTGTATGTGAGCAGTATTATGTTTTTCAAGGATATGATCCAGAAGGTTTTATTGCATGTTACGAAGCTGAGATGAAGAGCCAAAATGTTCCAGAAGATCGGATGATTGCAACTTTTGAGGAGGTTGTAAACTTGGATTTTAAAAAGCAGGGTCAAGAACTGGCAGAAGAATATCCCACACGGTGGGAGTATTTTGCAGAGGAATTTATTTACGAAAGCTCAAAGATTCTAGATCGGGACATAAAGGAGATTACAGAACGAAATAAGGTTGTCTTCAGTAAAGGTGAAGGGGATCAGATGCAGATCCTCAACTATGATGAATTCTGGGAGCATATTTCTGCAAGAAGTAAAGCCAAAGAAAATGTTGAGCTGGAAGTAGCAGATTCAGTTCAAGCGGAGCTTATTTTGAGCAACAAAGAAAAGGTAAACGATGAATTTGATGCTGAAACAGTCTTATATGATTTTTTTTCAAAGATTGCTCGCATGGACGCTACCTCTAATAATGGTTCCAGTGAAGACATAGACTGTACAGCAAGTGGTTCACAAGCTGTTGACCTTGACATGGGTTATTCTGAAGGAGTTCATCAAACAGATGAGCCTCTACAGGATATTTCTAAAACTATCAGCACTATAGGCGAGCATGTTAAAATTTTGCCGCAGATGATTGCATAAACAAAGCTAGTATATACACAATAGCTGATGAAGTGACTAAGATTGTGGACCCAGCATAGGATGAGCCTGAAGATGTCAATGAACCTATGATTGCTACTAACAATATGCTTGTAGATGATGCTATCACAGAAGAGGATGCTATAATCAGTGAATTTCTGTCTAGATCTGAAGGAGTTGTTTATGGCAGTATAGAAGAGCTTTCTGATGCGTATACCTCTTCAGAGGGGGTGCTAGATGAGCCTTTACAGCTCTATAATGTATTGCTAAGTAGCATGGATGTAGATGAGGAAGCAGAGGGTGATATCGAGGAGTATAAACATTGCATGGATCATATTGATTGTGAACAGGTTATAGACAGGGATTTTACATCTATGCTTGTACAGGGGCTGCATGAGGAGATAACTCCTGCAGTCTTGATTAATGTTGAGACTTCCAAGGGTGATTTTCCCGAGGATGTTATGGATGAAGATCTACATGATAAAGCTGTTTTTCATGATCAAGATGAAATCCCAACAGGTGAAAATTCGTCCGATGATACAGGTCGAGAGACTCCCAAGGTTTTTCGTGATGACTATGAAGCTAGAGGGGGTGATGATGCTAAATCATCCTTGATACTGCATAAAGTGCACAGGGTTTTTCATTTGCTGGGGCAATGTGCCAAATGTAGCTGGATTTGGATGCTATTCCTATTGATTCTTATGTCAGTGATGTCTTGGCTACCAGTAAAAGGGAGTCAGATTTCTTTAATGCTTTTTGGTAACGAGCTTAAGTTGCCAACATTTTATGGGATGTGGGTGCTGCACTATGCTTCAGGTGAAGCTCTAATATATTGCGGAGCCCATCAATGCTATGTGATCTCGATGGTGTTTGATTCAGAAGATTCTAAGGATATTCATAAGCAGATTCAATATGGATGGATACTGATCAGTATGCATAGTAATTGCGTGCTATTTGAACCAGGGGTAGCATATTTGCACCAAAAATGCTTGATGTTGATTGATACAGGAAATGTATTCTCATGTGGATGTTATGATGCCCCAATGTGTGGGAAATTCCTTATTATCCCATTTGATCCAGGGGGCTACTAAAGTTCAAGTTGCAGATACGGAGGATACCAGATGCCTGACGTAGGAGGCTGCATGATGCAAGATTTTGTTTTCTAGATTATGCTGAGTTAGAAGAATGTTTGGTTATGCGTTCAATAAGATTATATGGTTGGCTTCCAGTGGACTTCTTTGGATAATTGATGAAGTATCTTCACAGCTTTTGAGTTGGTTCTGCTAACAAGAACTTGAGGTAAAGGACTTGACGGCCATTCCGTGTGCAGATAGAGTAAGGCATACTTGAGCTTGACAGGGTTCGTTAAAAGAGAGCTTAATGGTCAAGCCGTGTGCATCATTAACTGGAGCACTTGAGTCTAGCGGGGTTCACTAAACAAGTTATCCATGATTAAATGCTTTGAAGATACGGCAGATACAATTCAGAGATTTTTGATGGACAGCTACCTAATGATTAAGCTAAAACGTTGATGATAGGGTATAAGCCTTATTTCATTTTTCATATTTTTAACAGTTAAGTGAGTTTGATGATGGTAAGGAGCTTAAGGTACCTATAGCAGATGCACATTGAAGTGTTGTTGGCACAGACCGGAGGCTGTGCAGGTTCAGAGGGGTTGAATGTCGTGCAGCTCCGCTTCCATGATAAGAAAAAGAGCAGATAAATGCAAGCTAAGCTTATTTGAAGCCTACTTGATTAATGGTCAGTGATGAGGGCTTGTTAACAGGCCAAGTCTAATGATTAATGTATGCCAGATGCGGCTTTAAAGGGCCAATTTATGCCTTAATGATGCTAAAAATGAGTATGCTTGAAGTGAGCACAAGTGGATGATTATGATCTAGAACTGTAGTGCTTAATGTGCTCTATTGGCCTGTCTTTACGGCTCGTCGATTGGAGCTACGGTGAAGAAGTTATGGCAGTTTGAAGTTTGAGTTAATGTATATCCGTACCGTATTGGGCAACTACAGCTCAGCTGCCAAAATTGAAATGAATGCGCAGGACTGAAGAGCTCACTTTGTGGAGCGTGTCGGTCTTTTCAGATCAGCAATCGGAGTTCCGATTGCCAAGATATTAGCCGTTAATGATTCACCGAGGGCCGGCTGTGTACCAGTTCGGTCCGCTCGATCGGAGTACCATCTGGGAATTTTATAGCCTTGGTAGGGTTCAAGGATAGGTGCTCGAGAAGAATCTTGTCCAGAATGTCATCACTTGTAGTGCATTGAAAGAGGGGTATGCTGATGGATCCATGCTCGGCACTATCGGGTCGAGACGTATACATTTGATAATGCTTTGATTGAACAAATATACGAAATAATGAATATTGGAGAAATATATTATGCCGAGAACTCACTTGCGTGTTTCTTTTGTGAGCTCACTTAAAGACTGTGCTAAGAACAAGTGGGTTACTTGAAAATGACACATATTCAGTCGATGCTTTACTCAGTATGTATGCCCAAATGTGGTGCCCTTACGAGGGAAGCCGGCCGATAAAGGGCCACCCAACTTAACCAAGGGGGCTATGGCTGCCCAATGGAGAAGCTTGGCAAGCTTTGGCCGATGAGTATGCCTAATGTGGCTTACAAAGCCATAAGGCCGCCCATATAATAAGCTGGCCGCCCAATTAAGGGGCATGGCCAATGGCCACCCTATTTTAAAAGGGAAGTGTGAAGCCAAGCAAGGCATAGCCAGATGCAGCGAGGAGGCAGCGATGAGAAAGCGCAGGGGGAGAAGTCGAGGTCGCGCCGGCCAGGTCGGACCTCGGACGAGTGCGCGCATGAAGGGAAAGTCTCAGCTCTCGCTGAGGCGTTCAGTTTTGGCACCAGTCGCGTAGATTTTCCCGCTGGTCTGAGGCTCCGCCTCCCACGTCATAAACCCGGTTCATGCCACGTCAGTGGCGCCGGCTCTACTAAGGGGAGGTGTTATTTTTAACAAGCGAGGAGAGAGGAATAGGGCATCAACGAAGGAAGTCAAGGTGAACGGGAGGAGAGGGGAGAGCATAAGGGTTTTAGGAAAGGAGCTCTTTCTCAATCTCCGGCTCAGGCAAGGGGGTTAGGGCCAAGAAGGGCGAGCCCTCTCACTCAATCTCCAAGCCAAGCAAGGCGAATTCTTCCTCTCTCTCTCTCTCTCTCCCTCTCCCTCTCGAGCTTGAAGAGGAGGCAAGCAAGCAGTGTTCCTTCTCTCTCGCTCTCATGCTCGACAAGACAAAGGAGGCAAAGCTCTCTCAAGCTCTCTTTCGATCTCGTTCTTGATGCTAAGCAAGGGAGAGCTTGGACGACTACAAACCCCTAAGCTATCGGGGCGAGTTTGGAAGATCCCCTAAGGGAAAGTGAAGGAGTAAAACTAAGGAATCTGTGAAGGAGGTGAAGACTGAGAAAGACAAGGGGGATGTTGAAAGATCTCTCTCAATCTTTCTCTCAATTAAGCATAAAAAGGACGACGGAGGCGATCAGAGGATGCTACATAGAGATAGCTTGCAAAGAATTTGGCAATGATTGAAGCATAAAGATTGAGGCACTGAGCAGAATTAGGCAAATGAGGCAGATAAAGTGACAAAACGCAATCTCTATCACCGTCATCAGCTTGAAGTTTGATTAATTATCTTGTTTAGGCCCGGTGTCGTTAACGGCCCGGTTAATTTTGTAAAGCGGGAGCTTAAACTCCTCGTAAGCAGATGATCCAAGTGACGGTGGTGTTAATAGCCCGCCTTGGCTAAAAATTAAGTTGTACTCAAGAGTTAATCAATTAATTGATGATTACGATGATTTCCAGGTTCAGTTGCATCTGTTGTTCTTGTTCTCTCTCTTTCACACCTCCCACAGCCAGAGGCCCGACGCCTGCCCGGCTCATGTAGCGAACACATATCCTCCGACACCGTAGGTTACAACATCCGTCGTAGGTGATATGGTGTCCGTGAGCCGTGAGGGTTAACATGCCCCCCTTCCTGATGTAGATTCCGTCCTCGGAAGCTATTGAGTAAACTCCCTTTATAATACTTAAGCTAAAGGTCAATAGGGTCAAGCCCACTAGAAAGCCCTAGTACATTTCACACAATGCTGCCTAAATCGGATTAAGAACCTAAGTAACCATTAATTATTAGGAAGGCATTCCACATGGTATTAAGAGAAGATCTCTAACACCTAGCTTGGTCAAACTAGCTTAGTTGGACTACTTGATTTTTAAATCTAGGCAAGTGATTATGACAAAAAATGACATTGAATTTAATGTTTGATACTAAGCAAATGCACTGAATATTATGCTACCAATCACAATTAAAGCAAACAAACATGGATGCAAAAAGATAAGGGGCAATGCTAATGGATAAGAAACACCTGTTTGTGTTGATGGCCATGCTTGATCTAAAGTGTGAACGAGAAAAAGATCCCATGAAGGTCCAAATCCTAACAACAACAACGCGTTCCTGTACACACTAAGAAACACAAAGAATACCTCTAGGAGGCACATCAGTGGGAAAAAAGAACTTTGGTAATCACTCAACTCTAAAACAGAAACACTCCTATCGTACTAATCTTACCTACCCTCCATCACTTGAGTGCTGAGGATCAAAGGTGTTTGATGACATAGGTTTCTGTTTTAGTGTACCGGATGCGAATGTGTAGGTCTGAGTCAATGTTTTGACTTTTATTGTGCATACTCGTTTGCTAATTGCTCTTGCTCTTTATTATTTTTGTTTTTTGTAAGTATAAGGCTTTATATATACATTCCCTAAGGTTGGAGATTAGGAATTCAGGGAGAAAGGTTGAGAGGGGAGTGAGTGAATGATGACTGTCAGCAAACACTCCCCCCTTCCTTGGGTAGATCATACCGTTTGAAATGAGCTTGTCACCCTTTGAAACCAATTGTTCCAGTTGGTAATAGGTGGGAATTTTTGCCATTAGTTTTCTATTACCTTAGGTGCCTCGTCGAGTTGCAAGGGTGGTAAAGTACTTTCCCAAGATCGAACTTAAAGGGGTTCATCAGGTGATTCTTAAACACTGGGAGGTGTGGATTCCTTTGTAGGTTCATGGAGGTCTACGATTGTAGGTGGAGGTTGTGGAGAAGCTTTTACCTCTATGGATGCATTATATGAGGAGCTAGAAGCTTCATGGGACTCCCCCCTTCCTGAGCTAGGTGCAACAAATCGTTCTTTCTTCGGTACCCAAACTAGCTCTGGAACAGGTGTGTAGCATTCTGTGATTATTTTCTTTCCGTGATTGTCAATTTGTTTTGGAGCTACGGGGATTGGGCTTACATGGGTCAGGTGACAGGTAAGAACACGATTTACGTTTTGGCACCCAGATTTGATTATTTCCTTGATAGTAGCCTTGGGCTTCCAATAGTCGTTTAGGAATCCAACGCCACATTTTCTTACTTTTCTTAGAGCGAGTGGGACGTTTCTTACAAGGATTCTGTTTTTTAGCATCAACCATGGTCGCTAAAGAAGATTTAGGGACCCACTTGTATGTTTTCTTCGTTATATTAGGATGACTCTTGTTAGAAGCTATATGCATTGCTTGTAGCATATTTAAGGGTACGAGCATTTCATCCCCCTCAGGTGTTACCCAGGTTGTCCCCCTATTTCCCCAAGTGTCTATGGTTGTTGCTAAGTGGACCCAATCCACATTGTCCGACTCAGTCATCCTAGGTAGTACATCCATATAAGGATAATCTTCCCCAACATCAGTTCCGCTTTACACGTGAAACAATACTACAATGGGGCCGACTGAACTTTGGTGTGAGATCTATGATCAATTATAAACCTGTTTCCTAGAGGATGTGCTCGACCCGTCACAAGATCCACTCGAATGACAGAATCTTGGAACTGCAAGTAGACATGGTTTTTAGACCAGTCATGCACCATTTTCGTTTCCCTCATGAAAGGACATCCTAAGATCATCTCCGATGCCATAGTGTGTTTGGAGAAATCCATAACAATAAAGGTAATCCTTATTTTATGTCCAAAGACCTTCATCTTGAGATCTTCTAGCATCCCAATAGGTTTAACAATAGACCCATTGGCCATCTTCACTACTACGGTTGTGGTCGCAAGGTGAGGTCTTCCCATAGTTTCCCAGCAATTTTTAGTCACAATGCTAACCCCAGCGCCACCATCAAGGATTCCCTTCACAGTTAATCCCTTAGTAGTGATTGGTATAGTCGCATTGGATTCATCACCCTCAAAGTATTGTCCCAACTTGTTAACAGGTATTTCTATAACAAGGTTCTCATCGAGGTTGGGTTGTGGATCTATGTATTCCTCCTCTATTGGCATCTCCCCAGCTCCATCCATCTGTGCAAATTGTGGTAGCCCAAACTTCAGTTCTCCATTGAGGAAGGCTCGAAGAGCTGAGACTAGCTCAAGGTCTTTATATAGTTTGGACATGATGGTGGTTCTAACTTCTGAAGACATGAAATCCATCAATTTGGCAATGTTTAACGGCACCTTTTGGCCTTAAGTCCCTTGATGTGGGGAAGATGGGATCTCCATTTCTTCGATAGGATCAGGTAGTCCCTCTGTAAACATTCTTTCCATCAAGAAGTGAGTACGTCCACTTTCCCATGACTTTAAGTCACTTTCTTCTTGGATGACACTAGGTATGTGCAAGGGTCTATGGACTTGGTGAGGTTGTTGTTGCGTAGGGAACACGGTGTCTGTAATGTGGATCTTCCTAGGTGCTGGTTCTAGATCCCTTTGGGTATCTTCTACCAAACTCCTTAATTGCTTGACTCGCTCAATCTCCTCTGTAGGGTTTGGGTAAGTTCCTATCTTGTTTTTGGATCCGGGTCATTGTGGCTCATGAATATCTTCCTTGTTGGTTTGTATGTTAGTGGTCGTTTTGGTCTCCATGGTTTCACCTGAATTAGAATCTTCTTCAGCGTCATTCATATATACGGGGTCATCACCAGCCCCTATGTTGGTCTTTGAACTGGGGTCTGACTTCGCTGCTTTTTGTGATCTCTTTCTTCGTGTTTTCTTCTTTTTCTAAGATTGGGCAATCGATGCCGTGTCTCTTTCCTCAAGAATATAATTTTGTTTTTGGAGCGTCGATCGTGTGAGTATGTTTACTGGTACCACGGGTGTACTTGGTGATGGCTCCTCGGTAACTTCAATCAAGTTTAATGGCGTGATCTTCGGTGCATTTGGATTATTTGGACATTGGGCAATCAAATGATCTATGCCACGTCGATTACACATGAGTATCGGCATTGTAGATGTGCTCGCTTGATTGGTTTGCATTAGTGTGGCGTTCTTTTGTAGCCTAATAGGAAACTCGGCTACACGATGTGGACCTCCACACTCATAGCATTGAAGAGGTGGTCTCTTAGTAGTGTAGTTGATATTTTGTCCTCTTGCCGCAAGAGTAGCTGCTTGATATACAGGTTTGACTTGTCCCCAATAGTCCTCCATGTAGTATTGTGGACTTTCTTTAAGCACATCCATCCCATAGGCGATATTAGGATCTATATCTTCCTCACTGCCTTCCAAACAAGAAATAGATGACTCACAACCCACTTGATTCACAGAAGTGATTCTCGGATGCGGTGGTTGCGGTCCTAGCACTGCAGGTGGTAAGGGTGTTGTTTGAACAACATTTTGGGCCCTAGGGACCATGTGTTGTGTTGTTTGTTCAAGAGGTGGTGCCGGCATCAATGCAGGCACTCGAGGTGTGTCTGTCCATGCTAAGGTCAACCTATTGGCCATCACGCGCTTAAATACTATGCAATCCTTAGCTTGATGACCAAACCTTCCACATGCATTGCAATTCCCATTGAATTTTAGTCTAAAAGTAGGGCATTCACTGGTACTATACATTCCATAGTATACTGAGCACCATTGCTACTCCCTTCTTGGATACATATGATTGTTTTGCGGAGCACGATTGTCTCTAAGACTCTCTTAAATAGCCTTGGTGAGATCTTCTAAAGTCATCTCAGATATCTTTGGCTCCTTAGCAATACGCTTTAGGGTCATTGGCTGATGCCCCGATGCTTGTGAGCTAATAGATTTAGACTCAACAGACACTCTTTCTCCTTGAATCATTAAATTATCCCCCAATTGGATCGCATTGGTGGTGACTGCTTCCCAAGTGGTGATACCTCTAATGACTAGGCCATTGTAGATATCCTCATGTCGTAATCCCCTAATGAATCTATCAAGCAATTGGTTATTGTTGAAGCGCTCATTTGGATTACAACGAGAATTCAAATGCTTCAAGCGACTTATAAAGTCTCTCACCGACTCTCCTTCTTCTCGTTGGGCTTTCTGGAGCTGAGAGGCTACACCCCAAAGTACTCCCTCTTGTATGTATTCTTTTAAGAACAGTCTCCTAAGAGTAGGGTAAATCGTTTTTTCTTCCACCCTTAGGGTTCTATACCAATCCCCTGCCTTCCCACTTAAGGTAAGGGATAAAGCATTGCTCTTATGTAGGTCATTGTGTTCTCCTAGAGAATCGCATATTTGTTCAAACACTTCGATATGCTTTCTCACAACCCCATCTCCACTAAATTTTTGTGTGAGCTTGGCTATTTGTATTGCCTTACTTCTAGGCTCTCTATCAGGCGTGTTACGCATATTCTGAGCAATAGATCGACCAATAGAATGGTTCCAAGTCACCTAAGTGAGCAGGCATCATGGGTGAAGGCACCCCAGAGACTACATGTGGAGTAGGTATTAGCATTGGGCTTGGCGCATAGGAAGCCCTTGGCTTCCACGTTGGGTACGATGTTGTGCCATGTGGTGGTCCATAGTTCATATGGGTGGCCCTAGGCATAGCAGACGTCGGATGTGACATGCTAATGCTAGCTGGTATAGTCCCATGGAAATAAGAACTTGTGTATTGTGGTTGTCGAGCATAGGTAGTTGAAACAATGGGAGGGGTAGGGACTACATGAGTGTGATGACCCATAGGTGCATACGATTGGTACACCCTTGTAGGTACTGTTGCAGGCATTGAGCTACCATGTAGTGGTGCTTTACTAACAAATGAGGTCCATGGCGTGTTTCTAGGCATGCCCATCATTGGGGTAGGCATGGTAGCCGTGGTGTCATCAAGGGAAAGATGAGCTAGACTTGTAAAGGTGAAGCTATCACTTGTGGGCTCAGATTGCACTGAGAACCCTGGAGAAACAACATATGGGGGATCCATCGGACTTACCGAGGGAGTCTCCATTTGCGATAAGGTTGGTTGTTTAACCTTCCCTGTATCCAAGAATCACATGAGACCCGTTGAATGCATGTTGATCCCCTTGTTCTATCTCTCTAACTCAATGACCATATGGATGACCTCACAAACTCTTTGTTGTTGGTCTTCCACACTAGTAGCACACATTATGGATTGTAGGACATCTAACCAACCCACGTGATAGGTGTGACCTGTGTATAGGTCGGTCAGAGTCTCTGTTTGTAATTCATACTCCCAGTTCTCATTTAAGAACACTCCGTCTAGGATTGAGGTGCTAGGGGTGTCCTTTGAGCTAGATGCAATGTTGCTTTCTAGGGGTTGGCCCTTAGCGGTTGCTAAATCAGGAGCACTTGATTGCTCTCTTAGCAAGGATATTGACATAGGAGCTTTCGCTTTTAACTCTATTCATTTCTCCACCTTGCGTAAGCTCTTGACTTCCTTTTCCCTCGCTGCAAGGATATATCGCTCAACCTCTTGCACTTCAGCAAGGCTTCTACCATCGGGTAATATGACCTCGGAGGGAAATAACTTTGAAGAGTCAGGAGGTGCAGTGAAGGAAGTATTCACTGCAGTGAATGAAGTATTCACGTGCACATTCTCTAACGGTATAGGGTCTACGTTTGTCACGAATGGAGAATTTACTTCCCCACCCCCTCATTTACATCATTAGCTCCATCTTCGGAACGAGTGGCTCTACTAAAGGTTTCCTTCAGACGACTAAGCACGCTCGGCTCGGACCGAGGACCCATGGCATGCATGTCTTGGCTCGAGCTATCGGGATTAGGCATTGGGAAACCCTCCATGATGTTGTAGTCAGAGGAAGAGTCACTAGCCACTATGTTCGGGTCTTGGTTTGTACTACCCTGGGTCTCCGTCGAGGGTCCAGAACCTAAAGTAGGTGGATATTGAGAACTCAAGTCGAAATTCTCTCTAATTGCTCCGTCTCTAGCACACGACCAGAGCGCAGATGCATGTGCCTTTGGCACCCTACAAATGTCAGCGAATAACCTCGAAGGTTAACCGCTTACTTTTTTAAGCGTACGTTTTCACTCGTGTTTTTTACATTTTTAATGTTTTTTTTAAAGTTTTTTAATGTTTGATTTTTTTTATTAAAGTGTGTGATAGCTCGAAATGCGAGTATCACTTAGAAGGTCGCTATGTGCTTTACGGCACAATTTTCGGGCATCTGACGTTCCGTTGGTCCTCAAAAAATCAATTTTTAGCTACGTGTGAGGCTAAAATTCTTTTTTTTTTTAAGGCGACTGAGGCCTAGGCCTCAGCGTGAGCTTGGGCTTGGGTCTGGGCTTGGGTCTGGGAGATATTCCCGATCCCGGTCCTACCTTTTTCATTAAAAAAAAATTAAAACTTTTTTTAAAATTTTTGTTTTTTTGTTTTTTTTAAAGGATAAGGTCGCCGCGGTTTGCGCGAGAGCACACACACACTCTATCTACCTACTTCTAACTAATACACCTACTCTTACACACTAACACACTCTATTAACCCTCACTAATCTACTTCCTACTTACTGTACACAGAAAACTAACTACCTTAATACACAGAGAATAAACACAGTCCCCTTTGCAATATCCATTAACAAAGAAAACTAACAACCTTAATACACAGAGAATAAACACAGTACCTTTGAAAACTCCATTAACAAAAAAACACACAGTATAACACCAAATCCCTCTTCTCAACACACACACACTCCTTCCTTACCTTTCTTATAAATGAAATTACACCACGGAGAAGCACAGAGTGCTACTCGAGCTTGATGCACGGCATTCCCCGACAGCGGCGCCAAAAATGTGCGCGTATGTCGCACGTGTCAATGCAAGGAACTTACCGATACACCGCGTGCGAGCCACAAATGGCTCCAAGCACACAACAAGCCTAAACTAGTAAGCTCAAAGAAGGCGATGGTGTGTCACTCACCGCTCTATGCTTGCTTCGTGGAGGATTCCTCGCTGCGAAGAAGAAGGAGACGCCGCTACGCCGCTCTCAACCGCTTCACCGCCGTCGTGCCTTTGTAATGCTCGATCGCCCACACACTCCCTCTCTTTCCCTCTCTCTCTCTCTCTCTCTCTCTCTCTCTCTCTCTCTCACACACACACACACACACACACACACACAAAGAGATGAAGAACAAGAAGAAGGAGATGGAGCAAGAGCACTCTTCAATTGCACAAATGAGAGAATGAGTGAATTTTAGGTTTAGTTGACTTTTATATGAGCTCACCCCATTCACACTTGGGCGCCCATGCTTAGCCAACTAATCCCTTGAATGTTCCAGTTAGAGTGCACCTCTCATCGACGATCACTCTTACCCTTTTCCTATTGGACCGACAAGCCCGCTCCCTGACTCTACCATATAAATAATACAATGTCCACCGTAGGTTACAACATCCGTCGTAGGTGATATGGTGTCCGTGAGCCGTGAGGGTTAACAGTGAAAGAGGCCATGTATCTCATAGTATGTTGTACAATTACATATGTAGTGAAGCTCTATTTTTGGCTCTCTTTGACATAGCTAGTGCAACTTGGGATCAGCTGAAATGCCTTAATATCATCTAGTCTCAATCTTCAGCTGATGTGATAATGGTCGAATCTTTCCAATAGCACATCATAATCCATAGGACATGTAGGTGTCCATGTAGGTAGTGGGACTAGATAAGAACCCATCCTCTATGAGCTGGAGACAATGTATTCTATATGTATTCATCTTTGTGCCTAGCTCCTATATAGGTTGTATTGTTACAAGTTAATGACATGGTATCCCCACTGGAAGGAACGTGTTGAGCCCATGTTGAGAGGATAAGGATTTTGAACCCAAAAGATGGGTTGAGGAGCCTAAGGGGTTAGCAATTAAAAATCCTAACCTATACCAACTTATGGAGCATTAACTGTGTTACAAGCTTGGACACTCCAAGTGAGAAATCAATAGCAACACACAAAAAATCTTCAAGTAATTGAACTGAGAGAGAGAGAGAGAGAGAGAGAGAGAGAGAGTCAACACGGCATAGCAGAGTTCCATGCCTAGTTGCAATGGCCCCAAAGACTGGCACCCTTCTAGTATTTCTTTATTATTGAGTTGCAAAGGTAGAACTCCCCAAGGTCCTCTTCTCCGAGACTCTGCATTCAGATGCTCTCCATAGTGAGGCCCCAAGGGTCCTTATAAACTTACAAGGGATCTCCAAAAGCAGATCCCCAAAAGATTCAATGGCTGGAAATCACTTCAAACCAAAAGCATCTGCTCTCAAAAGTATGGTGCCAAAACTACCCAAAATAACCAACAAAAAATGTGGAATTGCATACAACCTACCATGTCCTCAACCATTGCAAATTATAGAAATCTAGCCTAGAGTTCAAGCTTTTGATAATAAGGTTTTAGACCCCTCGGCTAGTGCTTTATAAGTTGGGTAGGGTTAGAGTTTTTAAACTCTAACACATAGTGGCCCCATGGCCACAAATTTAAGTTCTACTAGGTTCAGTTTCTTGCCTTCTCTTCCAAGTCCTTCTAGTTGGACATTGCAACATCATCAACTTGGTGACATTCCCCACTCTCGAAAGAATTGTAATCACCCTTGATTATGCCTGCAAAACAACCAAAGAAAAAAAAACTCTTCAGTAGACATGGACTCTAGGTACTCAAGCACCAAACTCCACAAATCCAGCACTTTCACAAAGACATCAATCATTGATCAATCACATTTTTGTTGAGGGTCTCAGATAAAAATCATGATCATTGTAACCTATTTGGCAATCACATCTTGACCGCATTGATCTTTTCACCAATGTCTTGATGTACTAAATCATGTTAGTCTCAAATTCATATCCATTCTTTTCACATTTCAAGAAAAGCAGGCCCATGACCACCCCCGCAAGATAGTACATTCACATAGCATGCACTTCACAAAATAACACACTTAGTTCACACTGAACACTTTGTTTCAATCATTCAATCTACCCATGTCATCTAGTCGGCATGCATACCAAGCCCTATTTTGCATGACCCATAAGCCTCTAAATGGAATTAGACTTCTTTTCCAAGAAAAAATGTGGTATCTCTTTTTGCAAACCCCAGCAAAGCCGCTCAATCCGGTCCCTCAAAGTGATCCTCTGCAACAAGGGCACAAGAAAATATGTATCCCAAAACCTCTCACAATAGTCATCTAAAGTGTCTTCCTTGGTCATCCTCAGATGATTCCAAGCCAAGATGACATCTTCTTTATACTCTTTTGTCAACCATGCAGAAGTAAAAAATTTCTAGAATTTTACCTACTTCTTAGGTGCTTCCCTGTGCAACAACAGAGTAGACCACCATGTCTATGCATTTGCTTTTAAGTAAGATGCTGTCCTTTGTACCTTGGAGAATTCTGAGAAATGACCTCTCAAAACGGCAACGTCGAACTACTATATGAACTCAAGGGCCTGATGGGTGTCCTGATAGCCTTGAAATAAACATGCTACTTGGATCTTCTAGCCACCTCAAAAGTTGACTTTTGGCCCAAACAGATGGGGGAATCTATTGACTTCCTCTTCTTCTAAGAGTGCTTTAGACTTTTCATCAAATTAGTTCTTCTTCTTTTCAAGATCTTCATCAAACTCTTTCTGCAAGTATAGTTTCTCCTTTCCTGCACTTGGCTTCACTTCATACCCAAGCCCCTCTCAAGTCAGTAGGACATAGAAAGAAAGACGAGTGCAAAAAAGAAAACAAAAAAAAAAAGAGTTTCATGAAGCTCTTGAAAGGAAGACAAACCACTTGAAGAAAATTCTAAAGCACCTCAATAGAAGAGGAAGTTATCAGATTTCCCTAGCTAACCCTAAATCAAAAGTGTGTTCATTTCGAGGATGACCCAAAGTTTTTCTTTGTCTTTAGAGATTGTGATAGTTCATCATTCTCTAGTGCTAGAGAGGGTGAGAAAAAGAGAAAGAAGTGAAGAAAAAGCAAGAAAAGCAGATCTTTGACAAAGTCTAGAAAGCAGAGGAAGCAATCCAGCAATTTCGACAAGAAGAAAAAGAACAAAGAAACCAAGGAGTTCAAGAATGGGGGTCAAGCAATCAAGTTTGGCACATTTTCAAGCTATCACAACACCCATTGATCCCTTGATTCATACAACAATTTGATGTTGCCTTTTTGGGAGGTCGTTTGTCAGAACGCTCCAAGGTATGAAGGGCGACATCATATCTAAAAGTAAACGCACGGACATGGTGGTCTACTATGTTTTCACACAGGGGAGAACGTAAGAAGTGGGTAAAATTCAAGAGAATTTTCACTTCTACATGGTTAACAAAAAAGATAAAGAAGATGTCGTCATGGCTTGGAATCATTTGAGGATGACCGAGAAACGTAGACACCTTGGATGGCTATTTCAAGAGGTCTTGGGATACATATTTGCCAATGTCCTTGTTTCTGAGGATCACTTTGAGGGACCAAATTGAGAAGTTTTGTTATGGATAAGACAAATTTTCCATGAAAAGAAGTCTTACTCCATTCAAAGGCTTATGGGTCATGCAAAAAAGGGTTTTGGTATGCATGCTAGCTAATTGATCTATCCTACGAACAAGCCAGTGTCCACCACAGAGGGGCAAGAGTCTTTCGAAGAAGAAAGGGAACCAACTGATTAATCATCAGAGAGTTTTGAAGAAGAAAGGGAATCAGCTAATGGTTCATCAAATAATTTTGATGATTTTGTTTGAGGTGCCAATGGAGAGTGGAGGCTAGTAGGTCTACCAATAGGTCACATGGCACAACAATAGACATAGAAAGGTAAGCTAGGTCCACCAGATAATTTGGTCAAGGGAACTTTGTGGCTCTTGATGCAAAGTGGGTGGGGGAGGAGAACATCACAAATACTCTTCAATTGTGAGTTATACCTTGAGACTTTTGGGTTGTAATGCCAAAAGAGTACCAATGAATCAGAAAGTTGAATCTTACTTTGTGGATTCGGAAGGAATTACATCTTACGTTGATTGAAAACCTACCTTATTATGTTGAGAAGGTATCGAGGTAGCCAATTGTATGGAACGTGTATGTCACAAATGCAGAAGGCCGTCAACTAGGTGAGAGGACTCACATTGATTTGGCTAGATGGGATGGTGCACCAACAAGGAAAAAACACCATTGGTCCAATGCTTCCTTGGTTGGGTCATAAGTAATTGGAGCAACCCACAATATCCAATGTTTTTGTATCAGCTCACTTAGTGTTTTTGCATCGGATCAACCAAGCATTTTTGCACCATTTCAATTAGCATTTTTGCATCATATTAGTACAAATTTGACAAAGAAACTCCAACCACACATTGACATGTGGCTAGCAGATTTAAGAAGTGTAGGATGACCCAAACTTTTCTTCATCTTAAGAGAGTTCAAACAATTTGTCTTCCTTTAGTTTTAGCGAGAACAAGAAAAAGAGAAAGAAGTGAAGAAAAGCAAGAAAAATACTAGAAAGCATAGAAAGAAATTTAGTATATTCTATTTGTTTTCTACTTTCCCTCTAAGCTTAATTCAAAACAAACGACTGACTAAAACCTAAAATTTTCAAATACGTCATTTTGATGGCTCCTTTCACATCAGATCGAGTGAGGCTACTACTAGCCTTGAAGGGCTTGTTACGAGCTGCCATCGTTTTGAGGGAGCAAATAGCATATGAAATCATAGAGTACCAACAGCTCCTTGAGGAGGCTACCATATGTCAGTGCCACAATGCCAACAAACCACATGTTTGGGACTCTAAGGTATGCTTGATACACCAGCCTGTGTATCCAATGCCAAGCTGCCAATACAAGATGCCATAACTAAGTGCAAAATGAGTCTATAGATCAGCCCACACAAAGTTTAAATGCATTGTCCATAAGAGCATAACCGCTCATCACAATGCAAAAGAAAACTAGCTAATCAAACACCTATCACCAGACTATGATAAACTTCGCATAAAGTGCATAACCCTCTGCTAAAACCAAGAACCAATCATGCATAAATTGTGACCATATGTAATGAGAGGGCAAGCAAATGACCATCCGTGTAGGCACAAGCCAAAATTTAGCTAAAACAACTCTCTAACACCTGTCATGAAATGCATAAAACCTGGCAAAAATTTGGCAAAGTCTCCTTTGTAACTAAAGCAAAATATCAACCATAAAACCACATCCAAGATGCCAAAGTGGGAGAATCTCTCGACCACTACAAACTAACAAAAATCTATCAACAAAAAATATGGCAAAGTGGGAGTAAATCTCAACCACTATAGTCTCTGAGAAAGGACTCTAAACCATAAACCATAACACTACTCAATGCCAATGAGTAGAAATGCCAAAATCATTATTTGGGTTTTCTTGGGCCCTTTAATTGGCCTTAAGCCTAATGACAGTGATTACAGTGGAGCAATAGGAGGAAGTCATGTGGACAAAAATGTTGGGTTTGTCAGTCCCTAATTTCAAGGGGTCAAAACTTGGAGTGTAGGCTTTTCTTTTTTGTAAAATGGACAAAAAAATTGCAAAATCTTTAAAAATAAAATATTTGGGCCTATTTTTTAATCTAAATACTGTTGGCTAGAGTAAATGGGCCACCCCTAAAAAAGTGGGCTAGCCACAAAATGCCCCCTCATCATTAATTTGACATTCAAGTCTACATTTCCCTCTCTCCACTCACTCCTCTCTTTACATACTAGATCTGACCCCTCCTCTCTCTAGAACCAAAAATCTTGGTTTTCACTCTTTGTCCTATTGAATCGCCTGAATGATTTCCTTTGTTTGACTCCCCAAAGTTTTTTCACATTGATTCAATTCTTGATGTGTGCTTATTTTGTATGCCTTGGGCTTTTTTCTTTTCAAGGAAAAGCGCCCACACTGGGAACCTCTAGGGCTGTAGTACCATAGGCAATACATGTGAATAAAGTACCAAATTAAGATTTTACATTGTTGACACGTTTTTCATTGCCTTTTAATTTTGTAAGCTTGGGGGGTCATATTGCACTTTTATCCTCCCCAAGCTCATCACAAGAGTAAACTCCCTTTATAATAGTCAAATTAAAGGTCAATAGGATTAAGCCCACTAGGAAGCACTAGTACATTGCACACAATGCTGCCTAAATTGGATTACAAACCTAAAGTAACCATTGACAATTACGAAGGAATTTTCCATGGTATTAAGAGAAGTTCTCTAATGTCTATCTGGGTCAAACTAGCTTATTCAGACTGCTTGATTCTTAAACCTTGACAAGGGACTATGACATAAAATTATATTGAATCTAATGTTTAAAACTAAGCAAATATGCTGAAGATTATGCTACCAATAACAGTTAAAGTAGACAAACATGGATGCTAAAAAAAACAACATACAATGCTAATGGACAAGAAACACATGTTCGTGTTGATGATCGCGCTCGATTCGAAGAGTGAACTAGAAAAAGACTGCATAAAGCTCAAAATCCCAACAATGGCAACGTGTTCTTGTACACACTAGAAAACACAAAGAATACCTCTAGGAGGCACATGGGTGGGAAGAGGCACCAACCTTTATTGAACACAATCAGAACAACATAACGAACCCTAACCTAATTATTTGCACCCCCCTAGAGGGTCAAGGGAACAGGATATTGAATAGATGGGTGGGTAGCCCTAGGTCTAAACCCCTATCCTTGTCATCATCGAGAAAAATAAATTCATCATCCGTGAGACCATACGTGCCATCCATGTAATCATGTAAATCTTCCTCATCATTAGAGGCACAAATGTTCACCAAGAACGTCACTAGACGTCTATAGTGATCTTGGTCAAAAGGGTAAGCATGTGCAATCGGAGAGACATTCTCTACTAAGTAGGGATCAGTTGTGGTCAAGAGACATATCAGCCATTCTAATTCCTCAAAATTCTTCTCACGCGCTAGCGTATCTACCAAATCCCATTCATAGGCAAGCACCGGGTAGACTATGTGAAACATTTGTGAAAAGTAAAGAGGGTACCTCTCACCCAAGGTAGGAGTGGATGACTTTAGTGTACTAGCCATGACTCTACATACAGATAGATTTTGGTTAGTGTGCAAAGATTATAAGGGTCATGTCAAAAGGTCGTATCCTTGTGCATAATGTGTTATTATGAATTTGTAGGTTTCCAGATTTTTGTTTGGTGGCTCTTGCTCTTTTACTTTTTTAATTTTATTTTCTTTGAGTATAGGGATATATATATATACATTCCCTAAGATTGGGAGATTGAGAGGCTAGGGAGGAAGGTTAAGAGGGGAGCCAGTGAATGTCAGCAAACACTCCCCCCTTCCTTGGTTAGATCATACCTTTTGGAACGATGTCATCGCCTTTTGAAACCAATTGTTTAAGGGGTGAAGACTTTGGCCAATAATTTTTCACTGCGCTAGGCTTTTCATCTAGTTGCAAGGGTGGTAAGGTACTCTCCCATGATTTTACTTGCAATGTTGTTATAGGTGGTGAACTTACAACTGGAGGTGCGAAATCTTTCTTGTTTTATGGATATTTACAATGGTAGGTGGAGGCTGTATCGAAGCTTGTATTTCCGTGTAAGAACTACATGAAGAGCAAGAAGCTTCATTTGTTTTTGCTATGTTTGAGCTAAGAGATACAAGTTGCTCTCGTTTGGGTACCCAAACTAGCTCCGTATCGAGTGTATAGTGTATTGTGATCTTTCCCTTCCCACGATCTTCAATTGGATTTATCGTCATAGGATTTGACTCACATGGGTTAGGTGATAGGTAAGAACACAATTTATATTTTGGCACCCACATTTGATCATTTCCTTCATATTAGCCTTGGGCTTCCAATAGTCATTTAGGAATCCAACACAATGTTTTCTTAAATTTCTTGGAGCAAGTGGGGTGTCTCTTATAAGGCTCCTGTTTTTTAGCATAAAAAATGGTCGCCAAAGAAGCTTTAGGGACCCATTTGTATGTTTTCTTTGTTATATTATGATGATTCTTGGGTGTCTCATCCTTTGTTTCAGCTATAGAAGTTGAAGCTCTAGAGGGTTGGGCTATAGGTACATATGGTTCAACCTCTTGGACATGCAATGTTTTGGGTTTTATTTCCTCAAGAGGTGATACCTCAAGGAATATCACTTTAGTGGAAGGACTAAGAGTTGGTTTCTGTGTTGTGACACTCCCATTCACCCAATCAATAGTGCATTCAGCCGCTATCATCCACTTGCGTCCTAGGTTTATATTGCCTTCCATAGTTCCAGTAGGCATGACCAAAAAGTCTTGAGCTACATCCCCATTGTCATAACTGACAGAAGTGTGCCAGGTTCCAAAAACCGTAGTTTTTTTCTTGTTTTTGATACCCTTGACTTGGATAGTACTCTCAGCTAGAGATAGCTTTCCAAACTAACACCACACTCCATATGATAGTAGATTATATTTAGCACCCGTGTCCAATGAGGCGTTATATAGCACTTTCCCATAGGCACTATTTAACTCAATAGGGTATCATAGAGGTGTGTCAGAGTCCAACCAATCATCCTCTCTTTCAACGTGAAATGCATGTGTAACTCCAAGGTTGGCCTCTCGTTGGTGTCTTATACGTTGTTGTCTCTCCTTAGCCTCAGCTTGAGCTTGTATCTTTTTCAATTTCACTTGTGCCTTTATGAATGGCACATATCTCCTCTTGGCTTAAAGGATCATAGTATCTTTTAAATTTTCTTCCATTGAGGAATCCAATGGTTTCAACTCCATCGAGACTTTCCACACGAATGGTACCTTGTGGAGTGATTTTGCATACTCTATCTGATTCTTTTCCGATATATTTCAACTTTTTCTTCTTGTTACACACTCCATACATAAGGACATTATCCCCAACCCTGATATCTTTGTTCTTTAGATGATGATCAAACCATTTTTTCTCCTATCTTTCTCCAGAAGTTCATTTTGCACAACCAATTGCCTTTCTTTGTCTAACCTCTGAAGGATATATAAACACTCAATTAAAGGGTTACCATCCCAACTTTCTTGTGAAGCTACCCACAGACTAGGAATTACAAATTTCCATGGCATAACTGCTTCTTGGCCATATACCATTTTGAATGGTGTACAATTAATAGCCACTTTGTAAGCAGTACGATAAGCCCAAAGAGCTGATGTCATCTTCAAATCCCAATATGTGTGATGAGCTTCCATTGTTTTGGTCAAGATAGAAATTAAGGTCTTGTTAGTGCTCTTAGCTTTTGGCCATTTTCTTGTGGATAATAAGGTGTAGACTTATGGTGGGATATCATAAAGTTTGTCGTGAGTTCCTTCATAATTCCATTTATAAAATGAGTACCATTGTCACTCACAATTTCAAAGGGACAACCAAATCTTGTAATAATGTTCTCAAAGAGAAACTTGGCGGTTGACCTTGCATCAGCCTTGCGTGTCACCCTGGCTTCCACCCACTTTGTCACATAGTCAGTGGCAACAATAATATATCAAGATTGAGTGTTACAAGCTACCGGACTAATTGAGCCTACAAAGTCTAAACCCATTTTTCAAATGGTTGAGTCACTTTAACAGGATGTAAGGGCATCTCATACTTTTGTTGTGTGATCTATTGCAACACCTTTCTAGCAGTTAGTTCCCCTAAGAAATGTCCTCCGGCTATACCATGTGGGCTATAAATACTCATCCTCACGAGCACAACGTCTAAGGAATATCGTCCTCCCCTAGCTTGTTGAGAGTTTCTGCAATTAGAGAATAAGGTTCACATTCCTTTAAGAATTTTTGTGATTTATCCTTTTTACGAAGATCTTTGGATGAAAAACCATTAATTAAAAAGTTCACAATCTTCTCACTCCATTCAGGCATGGTCGCAACTAGGAATAGGGAAGTATCAGGCAATTCATCATCGATTCCAGTAGGGGCTTCACCATTGGGTATGCAAGAAAAATGATCCACCATGACATGTCTTTTACCGGATCTCATCACAATGGTAAAATCAAACTCAAGAAGAATTAACAACCAGCGTGTAATTCTTACCATGGAACAAGGTTTTACACTAGATACAACAATGCTTGATGATCCACATAGAAAACAAACTTGTTGGCAAGAAGGTAGTAGCGAAATTTCTTCAGGCATGAATCATAGCCAAACCTTCCCAATCTGTAGTGGTATAGTTTCTCTCAGCATCATTTAATTGACAACTTGCAAAGCTAATGGGGTAGTCCAATTTATGTTCTCCTGGTTGAGCTAGAACACACCCAATAGCAAAGTTTGATGCATCAATATGCACATGGAAAATTGCATTCCAATCGAGAACTCATAGGATGGGAGCACTAGTTAAGGTCTTTTTTAATAACTCATAAGCATGGTCACACTTCACGGTCCAGTGGAACTCAATAAGATGCTTGTACAATGGGCCTGCTACCTCGGCAAAGTTTAAAATACACCGCTTGGTAATAACCAACATGGCCCATGAACCTTTGAACTCCTTTATAGTTTGTAGGTGGTGGCAAATTGGAAATGGATTTAATTTTGCTCTCATCCATGGAAATCTCATTTTGGATACTAGGTGCCCTAAAATGACTCCATGTTTAACCCAAAATTGGCATTTGAAAGGGTTTAATGAGATGTGATACAATCAGTACTTTTCAAACACTTTTTGTAAACATGATAGATGTTCTTTCCAAGAGGAATAAACACAAAGGTCATCTAAGAAATCTTCGCAAAAGTACCTCAAATATTCTCTAAAAGCAGTGTTTATTAATCTTTGGAAGGTAGCAGGGACATTGGTTAAGCCAAAATCCATAACACGAAATGCGAACACCCCAAATTCGGTTATAAAAGCAGTTTTAGCTTGGTCCTCTAGTGCAATTGTGATTTGATTTTAGCCAGAGTACCCATCTAAAAAGCTATAAGCTTCCTTTCATGAAACTCTTTCTAGCACATGTTCCGAATATGGCAAGGGGTAATGGCCCCTCTTAGTGGCGGCATTGATCGTCTTGAGATTCACGCACACTCTCAATCTCTCATCCTTTTTTGGCACAATAACTATTGGAGACACCCATTTTGAGTGATCAATAGGGTATATGAATCCGCATTCGACAAGCTTTCCAATCTCTTCTTGAACAATCTTTGCATACTTAGGATTCATGGGAATTGTGTTTTGCACCACGGAAGTGGAACACCTTTCATATCATGATATGTCCAAGCAAATATATCCTTGAATTCCTTGAGAAGCTCCTTGAGTACATATTCCTCAGTCTCTGTCAGATCTTGGGCAATGAAAATAGGTGTGGACTCCTCTCATAGGTCTGCCAACTCTATTTCCTTAACTATCATTGGACCATCATAGACTCCATTGCTTCCATCGTTAGGTGTTCTCTGGGCCTTTGTATGCACAACCTTACACTCCTCCATGGTGTAAAATTTGAAATTCTCAGTGCAGGATGTAAATCTGTGGGGTCTTCTGGATTTGTGGACTATGATTTCTCTTCCGCTTCCTTTTGTTGTTATGCTAACTCTCAATTTTGTCATCTCCTTACAGTATGGCTCAACTTTGGCTTTTTTGTAGCCTCTAGCTGTGCGATGTCAATGGGTTCAGGCACTCGAGGTGTGCCCGTCCATGCTAAGGTTGGTCTATTGGCTATCGTGCGTTTAAATACTATGCAGTCCTTGGCTTGATGACTATACCTCCCACATGCATTGAAATCCCCATTAAATTTTACTCTAAACGTAGGGCATCAATGGTACTATGTAGACCATGGAAAATTGAGCACCATTCTTTATCCCTTCTTGGATACATATGATTGTTTTGTGGAGCACGATTGTCTCTAAGACTTTTTGGAATGGCCTTGGTGAGATCTGCTAAAGTCATCTTAGTATCTTTGGATCTTTAGCAATAGGCTTTATGGTCATTGGCTCATGCCCCGAGGCTTGCGAGCCAGTAGATTTAGGGTCAATAGACACTCTTTCTCCTTGAATCATTAAGTTGTCCTCCAAATGGATCACATTGGTGATGACTGCTTCCCAAGTGGTGATTCCTCTAATGACTAGGCCATTGTAGATATCCTCATGTCGTAGTCCCCTAATGAATCTATTGAGCAATTGGTTATTATTGAAGCGCTCATTTGGATTACAATGGGAATTCAAATGCTTCAAGCGACTAATAAAGTCTCTCACGGACTCCCCTTCCACTTATTGGGCTTTTTGGAGTTGAGTGTTGGAATTAGGGTTGTAGAGAAACACACATAGCTTGGAGAAGACGAAGGAAGCTCAAGGCACACAATAGAGAGTGTGTTACTTAGTGTGCAATGGAAAGATAGATAGCCCTAGAGTGATGGGCGTATATACAATGCACGGGGGAAAAAACCTCCTAAAGAGGGAAAAAATGCCCCGGCGGTCCTAGTGTGTTCACACACATCACTACCACATGTATATGGTAACAAATCCCCACTGGAGTGATGCGGTGAACGAGAGCTGGCACATGAGTAAAGGGAAGTGCCATGCCCTGAGGACAGGATCAGTCCACAAAGGGGAGTAAGCCCAAAGCTTTGCGGAAAGCTTCAAGCTTCTCACGAGACAATGCCTTTGTGAAAAGATCTGCAAGGTTGTCCTGTGTTGGCACATAAGCCAAGCTGATCTCTCCTGCTGAGAGCCTCTCCCTAACATAGTGGTAATGCACCTCAATGTGCTTTGTGCGAGCATGAAAAACTGGGTTCCTCGCAACTGCCAATGCGCTCTGACTGTCAGTGTAGATAGTGTTGGCAGTGTCCTGTCCAACACCCAAGTCAGCCATAAGGCGTCTAAGCCATACACACTCAACCGTAGCTGTGAAGACTGCCCTGTACTCAGCCTCACAACTCGAAGTGGCCACAGTAAGTTGCTTCTTGCTCAACCATGATATACATGAACTGCCAAGCATGAAACAAATACCACTTGTGGACACTCGCGTGTCAAAACAACCAGCCCAATCTGAGTATGAAAAAGCATGTAAATCTGGCGGCAATGATCCCCCCTTGGGATGAAACAAGCCAAGATGTAAAGTGCCACTAAGGTAGCGGAAAATCCTCTTGACAGCCTGCCAATGCTTAGACCCTGGGCTATGCATAAATCTGCTGACCTGTGAGACTGCAAACTGAATATCTGGCCTCGTGTTGCATACATAAATGAGGCAGCCAACAGCAGTTTGGTAAAGAGTGACATCAGCAGGATCGCCAGCATCATGTAGACTCAACTTCAAACCTGTTTCCATGGGAGTGGCAATAGGTTTGCAATCCTCAAGTCCAAACTTACATAGCAATGTCTCTATGTAACTTTTCTAACACAAGGCAATACCACCATCACACTGCTTAAACTGTATACCCAAGTAATGATGCAACAGCCCCAAATCTTTCATCTTGAAAGTAGCATTCAAATCAGCCTTAAATTCAGCAATATGTCTCTCATTTGGTCCAGTGATAAGCAAATCATCAACATAAAGAACCACAATGAGAAATACATCATCCTCACGCTTTACATACAATGTGCTTTCTGTTGGACTGTTACGAAAGCCTCGTTTAACCAAATGAGTGTCAGCTTTCTCATACCAAGCACGAGGAGATTGCTTCAACCCATACAAAGCCTTCTTACATTTTCACACTTTGTCCTCTTGTCCTTTTATGACAAAACCGCGAGGCTGCGTTACATAAACTTCCTCAAATATGTCACCATTCAAGAAAGCAGTAACAATGTCTGATTGATGTACATCCCAACCAAAATGAGCTGCCAATGCACATAGAAAACGCACAGTAGTCATACGACAAGTGGGAGCAAAAGTCTCTTTATAATCTATGCCTTTTTGTTGTGCATAACCCTTTGCAACAAGTCGAGCCTTATGGCGATCGATCTCACCATCCGGCTTGCGTTTCAACTTGTAAACCCACTTCGTACCAATGGCCTTTTTGCCAGGAGGCAAATCACATAAAGTCCATGTGTCATTCTCTATAAGTGCATCATATTCTGATTTCATGGCAGCAATCCAATTTTTTGAATTCTTTGCTTTATCAAAAGACAGAGGCTCCTCAACATCATGTAAACTAGACACAGCCAAAGCAGAACAATCTGATGCATAAGATGCATGGCGAGAGCCTGAACGAGTACGACTAGATAAAGGTGCATCCAATTTACTGTCACGCAAAGTGTGCACCAGCCATTTTGGCATACCTCTAGCCTGCTCATTTTCAGCCCTTTCCTCATCAAGTACATCATGTACATCTGCATCAGTAATAGGCTGTTCTAAAAAAATTTCAAAAACCCCCATAGGCTGTACATTTGCCTCATTGGAACTTACATTCGTATTTCCACCACTGAAAAGAGGCAACAAAGTGTCATAAATGTCCTGTGAGCTTACATTACTGTCTCTAGTACATGACATCAAGGGCTGAACAGAGTCTTCCACAAACACTACATCCCGTGAAACCAGAATACGTTTTGTTTGCGGATGATACAACCTGTAACCTTTGCTTTCAGCACTATAACCAACAAAAATACATTTGACAGCCTTATCATCCAATTTTCTGCGCTGCACTTGTGGCACCAAAGCATATGCCAAACAGCCAAAAACACGCATGTGCTCAATAAAAGGTTTTCTATCATTCCATGCTTCATATGGAGTAATAGACTGCAAAGATTTCGTAGGACACCTGTTAAGTACATAAGTGGCACACATGATGGCCTCAAGCCAAAAAGAATGCGGCAAAGCTTGACTTTTGACCATACATCGTGCCATTTCCGTTAGTGACCTGTTTTTCCTCTCAGCAACACCATTTTGCTGAGGTGTATAAGGCACTGTACATTGGTGTTTTATCCCACGACTAGCCAGAAATGCATTAAATTCATGAGACATATACTCCCCCCCTCGATCGGAACGGAGGGTGCCCATAGTACATTTTGAGACATTTTCAGCCATAGCCAAAAATTGTTTGAAGCACATAAAAACTTCGGACTTCGCTTTAAGCGGAAATACCCATGCATGCCTGGAGTAATCATCAATGAAAGTCACGAAGTACAGGTAATTGCCCAAAGACGGAGTTTGCATGGGCCCACAAACATCACTATGCACAAGCTGCAACCTGCATGTGGCCCTAACTGAACCATCCTTTGGAAACTTAGAACGCTGCATTTTACCCAGAATACAGCCTTCACAAACATGTTTGACAGGTGCTTCAAGAGGCGGCAAAGAAGCAACCATATCAGATTTCTGCAAACGCAGCAAACTGGCAAAATTCAAATGACCAAAACGTGCATGCCAAAGTTTTGCATCTGAAATAGCCCTTGAATCTACAACAGCATTTGCAAAATTTTGTCCACACTTTTCATACAAAGTGAGCTTATACAGCCCACGGCACAAAAGCCCAGATGCAACAATTTCATCACCAAAACTGAGATCATGAATTGTACATCTGTCATCCACAAATTTGACTACAAGTCCAAGTCTAGCAAGTGCGGATACAGACAAGAGATTCTTCTTGATCCCAGGTACATAAAGTGCATCAACAAGTGTGAAGGAACTGCCATTAGCAGCAGTGAGCACAATCTTTCCAACTCCCTGAACTGGATAAGAGGCGTTGTTGGCACAAGTGACTGAATTCCCATGAGGGACAGACTCGAGAGAGGTAAACAATTCACGATGTGAGGTAATGTGCTTTGTAGCACCACTGTCGAAATACCACACATGTGAATCTGCAGCAACTGACAAGCATGCATCATGGACAGCAGGATTGTAAGTGCACTCTGCGCTAAAAGCCCATTCTGCATCAACATCAGCATCACAATCTCCTTTCACAGAAGACTCAACAATGGCTGCATTTGTAGTGGAACCAGCATTTGCAGTGGAACCACCCTCTTTCTTCTTAGCCTCTTTGGCCTTCAACTTAGGACACGACTTGATCAAGTGATCATTGGCTTTACAATAATGGCAACGCATCTTCTTTTTGCCCTTATCACCAGAATTGCCAGACGAAGTGCTGCCACCAGAAGCATTAGGAACAGAATTTTTGCCACTCGCAGCAGAACCATAAGAAGTGGCTGCATTACTGTTACCACCCTTTCTTTGAGAAGCAATAAAAGCCTGTTCAACTGCACGCTGCCTAGTCCTGTTTTTTCTAGAAAGTGACTCTTGCAACAGCAATGTGCATAATGCATCAAACTTGACAACTTCAGGATTTCCTTGGGTCATCAGTCTCCAAGTACTAGCAAAAGTCTGGTAGGAATCTGGTAAGGCATCAAGAACAGTCTGCACAAGGGAACTGTCCGAAATGACTTCACCTGCAGAAATGAGTTTCTCATTGATATCCTTGACACTAGCAAGGAAAGTGTCCATATCATCTTCCTCATGCATAATCTTCGACTCTAGCTCTTTACACAGCAAAGCAATTTTAGCCTCATTGCGGCTTGCATAAAGACCTGCTAGAATATCCCAAGCCTGTTTTGCAGATTTTGCTGAACGGATGTGAGGAATAATGGTGCTCTTCACAGACAACGCAATCAATGCATGAGCCTTCGCATCCTTAACATCCCAACGAGCTTGTTCTGCCGTAGGCAAAACAACTCTAACAGCTGCAATCCTTGAAGCAAGACCTGCAACATCCTCAACATCGCCTACATCTTCAGAACCAGGACGTACATCAATGCCCTACACAATGTTCCAGACACCTTTTGACACAAGAACATGTTGCATCATATAAGCCCACATAGGGTAGTTGTCCCCATCCAACCTGTCCTCAGCAGCAAACATCTTGAACACATCTGTGTTGTTGTTGTCAGCCATGGTAAATGCTGCACCTGATGTGAAAACTGCACGAAAATAGGAGAAATGGAGCGGGAACAACTTGTGCTATATAGCACAAACCGTAGAAGACTATAAGGCACCTATTATGCAAAAAACGGCACTGACAGGAAATCTGCACAAAATGACGAAATAGCCTGTGCAGTACTGCCCGTAGTGGAAACGGAGGCCGAAATGAGCCCAAATCAAAATTCTGAGCAGACCAAGCTCTTCAAGTTCTCCCAAAAAATTTGTCGACATGCGAACGCTCGCCAAAGCTCACTGAAATTGGAGAAAGTGAGCAGGCGTGTGTTGGAGCAGCTGGCGACTAAGCCCGGGAGGACGTGACCTGCTCTGATACCAATTGTTGGAATTAGGGTTGCAGAGAAACACACACAGCTTGGAGAAGACGAAGGAAGCTCAAGGCACACAATAGAGAGTGTGTTACTTAGTGTGCAATGGAAAGATAGATAGCCCTAGAGTGATGGGCGTATATACAATGCACGGGGGAAAAAACCTCCTAAAGAGGGAAAAAATGCCCCGGCGGTCCTAGTGTGTTCACACACATCACTACCACATGTATATGGTAACATTGAGATGCTACAACCCAAAGCATTCCGTCTCATATGTACTCTTTGAAGAACAGTCTCCTAAGAGTAGAGTAAATCGTTTTCTCTTCCACCCTTAGGGTCCTATACCAATCCCTAGCCTTTCCACTCAAGGTCAGGCTCAAAGCATTACTCTTATGCAGGTCATTGTGTTCTTCTAGGGAATCTCATATTTGTTCAAATACTTTGACATGATTTCTCACATCACTGTCTTCACTAAATTTTTATGTGAGCTTGGCTATTTGTATTGCCTTACTTCTAGGCTCTCTATCCGACGTGGTACACATATTTTTAGCAATGGATCAACCAATAGCTTGAGAAAATGTTGTTGAGCCACCTAAGTGAGCAGGTATAGTGGGGAGAGGCACTCTCAAGGCTGCATGTGGAATGGGGGTTGGCATTGGGTTTGGCGTATATGCAACCCTTGGGTTCCAAGTTTGGTATTGTGTTGTGCCATGTGGTGGCCCAAAGTTCATATGTGTGGCCCTGGGCATAGAAGATGTGGTATGTGACATGCTAATGCTAGCTAGTATGGTCCCATTTGGAATAAGAGCTTGGATGGTGTGGTTATGGAGCATAAGTTGTTGAAACAATGGGAGGGGTAGGAGCTACATGAGCATGAGGGTCCATAGATGCATATGATTGATACACACTTGTAGGTACCATTGTAGGCATTGGGCCACAATGTAGCGGTGCTTTACTGATGAATGAGATCCATGGTGTGTTTTTTGGCATCCCCATCATTGGAGTAGGAATGGTAGCCATGGTGTCATCAAGAGAAAGATGAGCTAAACTTGGAAAGGTAAAGCTATCACTTTGTGGGCTCAGATTGTACTGAGACCCCTGGCAAAACAACATATGGAGGATGTATCTGGCTTACTGAGGGAGTCTCCATTTGTGATAAAGTTGATTGCCTAGCCTTCCCTGTATCTAGGAATCTCATGAGATCCGTTGAAGGCATGTGGATCCCCTTGTTTTGCCTCTCCAACTCAATAACCATATGGACATCACAAACTCTTTATTGTTGCTCCTCTATGCTAGTAGCACCCATTATGGATTGTAGGACATTTAACAACCCGTGTGATAGGTGTGACCTGTGTATAGGTCGGTTAAAGTCTTTGTTTATAGTTCATACTCCCAATTTTTTTTTAGAAACACTCCATCTAGTTCGGCAAGGCTTCTACCATCAGGTAATATAACCTCGGAGGGGAATAGCTCTAAAGAGTCAAGGGGTGCACTGAATGGAGTATTCACATGCACACTCTCTAGGAGCATGGGGTCTATGTTGGTCATGAATGGTGAAATTACTTCCCCACCCCCTTCATTTACATTGCTAGCTCCATGTTCGGAGCGAGTGGCTCTACTAAAAATTTGCTTTAGGCAGCTAAGCACGCTCAACCCGGACCGTGGGCCCATGGCATGCATGTCTTGGCTTGAAGTATTGGGATTAGGAATTGGGTAGCCTTCCATGACGTCATAGTCAGAGGAAAAGTAACTAAATGCAATATGTGGGTCCTGAGTGGTACTATCTTTGGTTCGCGTTGAGGGACTAAAGCCTAATGTGGAGGAATAATGAGTGCCCACATAAACGGAGACACTCTCTATGCCTCAAAACGAGCGTCTTAGTTAGAGGGACGTGCCATGCTTTACAGTGTACAATTAGGTTACTTAAAGCCCTAAGAATCCAAAAATCAATAAATTCCTAGTCGAGAAGAAGGCTAGAATTAGTAAGTCCAAAGTGTGAGTGTGAAGGGAATGGTGGAGGACTTGAGGAGCTTGTCCCACATGCCCTCCCCTCTCTTGAGGTGCTAGTCTTTATATATATAGTAGTGTGTATACTAAATCATAAGAGTAAGGACTGAGGCCTAGGCCTGGGCTCAGGGTCCGGCTCAGGCTCGGGGGATGATCTCGATCCTTCCTTTTAAATAAGATTTTTTAAATTTTCTTTTTTGGCTTTTTAATCTCCTTTTTTGTCTCAGTTTTCAGAGCTTTTTTTGGGGGGGATAATGCCGAGCTCACGCACGCATAGAGCTACCCCTGGCAGCTCTGTCTAACCTGCTTACAACTAACAGAGCTAATTAACACTAATCATCTTTGCTCACCCACTGTCTAACACAACAAACTGCACACTGTCTACACTAACTATTGCACACTATCTACACTTCCTAACACAGCAAACTGCTCACTCACATACTACTCAATTTACTCACTATCTACTGCACATTACATATCTACAATAACTAACAGATCTGCTGACACCTGCATATTATTGCAGAACTTAGCAGATCTAACAAAACATGTGCATTATAGCACTTAACAGAGCTAACAAAAACCTATTAAAACCTGCACATTGCAGCCACTTAACAGATCTAACATAACTCAGCAAAAAATAAAAAATGGCAGAAGTGAATGGCTTCTTGAGGTAGCACTGAGTGCTCCTCAAGCTTAGTGCAAAGCAGTCCCCGACAGCGGTGCCAAAAATGTGTGCTTTGCCGCACGTGTCGGAGGTTGGGAACTTACCAAAACACCATGTGCGAGCCACGAATGGCTGCAAGCACACAACTAGACAGTCCTAGAAAGCTCAAAGGGACAATGGTGTGTCACTCACCTCTTAATGCTTCCGTCGTGAAGGATCCTGTGCCACGAAGAAGAAGGAGCTGCCACCTCCACCGCGCTCAACCGCCTTGCCATCGTCGATGTCGTCACAATGCTTGATCTCTCTCTCTCTCTCTCTCTCTCTCTCTCTCTCTCTCTCTCTCTCTCTCTCTCTCTCTCTCTCTCTCAAGCATACACACACACACATACACATGTGAGCACAAAAGGAGGAGAAGATAGAGGTAGAGCAAGAGCATTTCTTAGCTTGCACCTCAAAGAATGAGGATTTTAGGTCAAAATAGACATTTTATAGGTCATAGTAAAAATCATGTAAAAATGGGATAAGTGGTGCGCCTCTCATTGGAGATCACCTACACACCTATTGGACAGACAAGCCCGATCCATGACTCAAATAAATGATAAGGCGTTCATCAAAGGTGATAGAGAATCTTGATAAAATAATAGAAAATCTAGTAATAATGGAGAGAAACCTAAAAGAAATTATGTGTTTAAAGTTGGATAAGATTCTCCTCCCTTTCACTATTGACTCTTATTCTTCACCTATATTGACTCTCAAGTAGTGACTGTCAGGTAGAATCAGCATCCAATGAGTTTTTTGTTTTCATACGGTTTGTTCCTGCCTCTCCTTATTTTCGAGATCCAAATGTGTCAGAACCATAGCTATGTACAAAATATATACATAGATTTTTTGTGATTTTCATGTATCAGGTCCCTCCTCCTCCGCGAAAACTTGAAGCATTGCCATCAAGTGCATACCAAGAGAGGTGTGGACCAAAATTTGAAAAGAGGCCCTCACCACCATCAACCAAGACCAACAATATACAATGACCAATTGTCAAGATCTGTGCCCTAGAATCCTAGCATATATATGCCGAATGAGCCCAAGCTTGCTACACTAATTCAACAAGTCATATTAGACAAAGTCAAGCTCAAAAATGTCAGTTTTGACATTTGGACAAAATTGCACCTAAGATAAACAACAGATATTAGGTTTATTGTTTTTATCTCCTAATGTGTTACACCCTACTTGATCCTACTCGCTCCATGCTCAATTAGATGGAATCTTCATCAGATTCCAGCTTGGATCCCCCTTTTCCATCGGATTAACCTTTCCCTTGGTTGTCATTGCCTTCTGCAGCACGTCATCACATCATCCTCCTATCCCCTCATTGCTGCGTGAGACCGCCTAAACATGCTAGTGGCGATTATTTCATGGTCACCATCATCGTCTATGCCTCATTATAGCTCTGTCATGTGCCCCTCACAATGCCCTGCTCTACATCAGCACGGGCCAATTGTGCTGGGCTACAATCCCCCTTGCCATTGCGCACTCTCCCACCCCATAAAGTCCTCCCTCCCCTACCGATTGTTCTTGTATGTATCACCAAGCACACCATCGCTTCATCCCTAGCCCCCCGCTACAATTGCACATGGGAAACCTCTACCTTGCCTCGCAATGATACATGCCCTCCTACCCCCTTGTCCTTGATGCACAAATCAACACACACACACACACACACACACACACACACACACACACACACACACACACACACACAGGACACGCACTGTGAACTTCGATAACGGTAATGCCTTGAGCGGAAGGACCTCCTCATGAGAAATCTGCATGAGAATTCTCCTCTTCGTGTCTCAACAAACTTCTGATTCCTCGACTTCCATCCCCATCTACCCTAGTCTCCTCTGTTGTGGCTCCTTCTGTCGCTCTGCGCAATGCATCATTGAGTTCTCTCGTGACATCAAGTCATCCCCATCCCTTGATTGCCCATCTGCCTTACACACACAAGGGTCCTCAAACGACCAACAAGATCAACATAGGAAAAACATTTATGTCTCTCCCCGATTGGCCTAATACACATGCATCTCTCTCTAATCCATCCCTACCAAAAAAATCTATCCATCCCTCTCTCTCTCTCTCTCTTCCTCTCACTCTTGACGTGGCACTCATCCCCTTTTTCCCCCTCAAAGGCTTCGGAGGATCTGATCATATTCTCCCTAATAAACCCCTTTTGCAAAATTGGGGACGCCTACTCATCCTATAGCATCTTTAGACCATGATCTATCCCCTGCTATGCTTCAAAGTTGATTTAGAATGTTGATTTATGCATTATGAGCCAAAATAGCTCATAGATGAACACAACTAAAAGCACAAAAATGATGTGAAAAAATTATGTCAAATCGAAGAGATTTCACCTGCAAGTCCGACGCATTTCACAAAATGCCAATGCAGAGAGAAGAGAAAACAGATACAGGCAATGACCTCAACAGTCGTACACTCACTTTCATTATCTAGAACTCAAGTCACAAAAATTGACTTTTATACCTTAGCCAAGGTTTAAGAAATGAATCCCTAGCTAATTTGGCTCAGTAATAAGGCTAGGAACTGCAATTAATTACAACTTTGGCAGCCCGTGCCCCCTTTATACTCTCTGACACTTACAGGATTCCTCATTAATAATTGAGGTTTTGATACAATAAGTGGGGATAAAAAAATGATGATGAAATTCTTTTGAGACTCCTGTTAGCTGAGCAACTAATAGCCCCCCCCGCCCCCAACTTCTTGATTGTGCTATCTTATTAGCTTAGCAGCTAACATTCCCTAACAATAGTGCCAAAATGTCGGCCGACTACCAAGCCTCACCATATCGATGCTAGCAAAACAAGAACCACATACATAAAATGTCAACCATGGGACGTAGTTGACCCGACTAGTGCATGGAGGCTACAAGAGATAGCTAATCTCTTGAAAAACCCTTACCCAAGTGTTCTCTATCCTATCTTTCTCAAGTAGTTTTCGATTACTAAAAACTAGTCAATACGGTCGTAAGCCTGTCACATCACTTTTGGGATAGCTAGGAGTGTCTGAATGAGCCCAAACTGGCTATACTAATTCAACAGGTCATATTAGACAAAGTCCAACGCAAAAATTGACATTTGGACAAAATCGTGCCCAAGATAAACAACAAAAATTAGGTTTCCTGTTTTGATCTCCTAATCATCCTACAACATCTTTAGACCATGCTTTACCCCCTCCTATGCTTAAAAGTTGTTTTAGAATGTTGATATCTGCATTATAAGCTGAAATAGCTAGTAAATGAACACAACTAAAAACAAAAAAATCATGCGAGAAACTTACATCAAATCAAAAAGCTTTCACCTGTGAGTTTGCCGACACACTTCCCCGCAAGGGAGAGAGAAGAGAAAATAGATACAGGCAATGAACTCAACAACCGTACGCTCAGAATTTAGGTCAAAACTTACAAAATTTGGCTTTTATACCTTAGAGCTAGTCACTTTGACAGTGTTAGCGGCTGGACACACCCAACAGAGATTGGCGGAATATTATTTTTTGTAATTATTCTTTAATTGAGAAAAACCGTCATTTCACCTTTGTAAATAGTGGGGCTTGCAGAAGCTTCCAGATTTGTATCCCATTTTTGACATTTAGATTGAGTAGATGGTTAAATTGGAACATTAGGGTTTGAGATTGTAAGGTATTCATACCACTTTTGACCTTAATGATAAATACCTTTGTCATTTTTTAAAAGTTATGTCTGTGTGGGTGAGGGACTGTGTACAAGAGAGAGTGAGAGTTTCATCTTGACGCTACGCGCGCACCAGTGGTCGGAATCAAGTGCGGAGAAGTGCAGCGTGTTGCCCTCGACGAGAGATACACACTACTACCTACATTGCGGGTGTATGGTCTGGTTTCGCGAACTCGACCACGAGCTATATTTGGTGATTCGGTGAGCATACGTTGTCTGTTTTCGCATTTCAACATATCCACGCGTTTGCATTGAGTAGAGCTACACATTAGGCACTTTAGTTTTTGGAAACGGCGACCTGCAAATTTCGACTAGACAACCTACGTGATTTTGCACCAGGTGTTTAGGGTTGGGATTTTGGTTCATGGACCTTAGGGAGAGCGACCTATTGGTGTTAATAGGATTTCCTTCAAGTTCTGTGGTGTTTCGAGAACGTTTGATGGATATTTGGCTCTTGAAAGCGTTGTAGGAAATCTCCTCTTATGCACTTTTGAAGGTTGTAGCTTAGACATTGGGTAGAGACCTCTGTAGGAAGTAGTCAAGAGTCGTTCGAGTGTAGGTTGACACCCTATGCTTGCTTCCACACACCTACGGGTCGAGATTCGTCCTTAGCTGACAAATCTTGTTAGGTGAGTTCTCGTTGTGCTGACGTCCGTCGCGGCGTATCCGCCAACATTGGCGTCGTTGCCGGGGACGAGAACCCTAGGTAGGTGACCGAGACTAGTCCTTGAGGATAGGGATTCTCTGACTTGCCAGAGTCTCGTTTTACATTTAGATAGGATCAGAGGGTGGAGGACTCTCTAGGTCTTAGGAGGATTCTAGGGAGCGAGTGTCTGGCCTAGATCCTTCGACTTAGGTAGACTTAGATAGTTTTAGGTATCAGTAGGAGTTGGAGTGGTAGAGGCGGTGGAAGGAGAGTTTGAGATTCCAGAGAGGCCAGGAACCGAGACACCAATATCACCATTTCACATGATGAGTAGGAGTAGGGTAAGTAGGACATCATGATTTATGATCTGGAGCACTTCATGCATGCTATATTTGATGTTAGGCTCATCACAAGGTTGTAAAAGATGGAAAAGAGTGTTTGAAAGCTGAAGTGAAGTTCAAAAGTTTCTGTGAGTGTTTTTGAGAGAGCTGCAGAGCATAAGGAGTACTTCTGTGAGGAAAGAATTAAATTTTAAGCCATAAGACATCCTACGCGTAGGATGTCTATAGGGTGTTCTGGTGGAAGTTTTGAAATTCTGAATTGACCAGTGTGTTTAGAAGGTAGGTTTTACCCTACTTTCACCCGGAAAGTGGAAATTTGACCATATCTTCACATGATAAGGCCAAATAGAAAGAAAATTGTCATACATCCTACCCAAATTGTGCCAAGGCATTATTTTAAGACCAAAACCATAATATGGCTACATGAGCATGATCTGCATGAATTATTGAGTGCCTGAGGAAGGTTTCATCTCAATTGGGTGAGAAAATTGGGTTTTAAGCAGACTGTAGCATTTTTTACTGAAAAGGGCTAGGATAGCTAAAATTGGGGTCTTTTGAAATCCAAACTAAAATCTAAGCATAGCACTGGGTTGCTGACGTCAAGTGGAAGGTGTGGCTCAAGTTTGGGATCAAACAGACCATATAGATATCCTACACGTAGGATGTGTTCTGTGTAATTTAGTACTCCAAACCTAACTTTGAGCATACCAAAGTGATAAGCACCTTAATAGGAGTCTGTGCTTTGCATTTGAAGCTATTTTGAGTAGTTAGACATGCTATGTGTAGAATGTCTAATGCATGATGTTGAAGCCAAAAACTGACTGTAGGCATAGTAGGGTGTTGTATAGCCTGAGGCAAGCAATTTTGGTCAAAATTGGAGTTGATTTGACTGTTCAGACCAACATCAGGCTACTGGAACAGATTTCTGATCAATTGACCAGCTTATAGGTGTCCAAATCAAAAAGTAAAAATAGCTCTGGACTCAGCACATCAAGGGGAATTTGTAGTGCAAACTCCAGGCAAAATAGAGCAGATAGACATCCTACATGTAGGATGTCTACAGGGGCTTAGTGAAGAGAAAAGCTGACTGAGGAAATAGGGTGATGTTCCAATTGACTTAAGAGTTCCAGAACCTCTTTCAGAAGTGAAATTGGACCTTGTTTGCCCTTTTGACAGAGCAAAGATGGAATTAAGACTTTCCATGTAAATTGACCAACATTCGAGGGAAGTACAGTTCCATATTAGCAGACCTAATCAAGAACATCCGAAGTGTATAAAATACAATAGTGGTGGAGTTTAACCCTCTAGTTATACCAATCATTACTAAGACCACCGCTAGCGGTTAAATGCTTTGATTCAATTGGCGAAATTAAACGCTTGTGTATAGGTATATTCAGCGACAAGGCAAGAAGTTGGGCGGAAATTGATCCTTTACCAGGTGAGTGGTTGGATTTGTGATAAAGTGCATTGCTAAGTTTGGTGAATTTAAGATCAGGAAGACACATTCTTAGAGATCAAAAGGTGGCAAATGATCAAGGTAGCTTAGTGTCCACCGAGGAGAGCGTAACTCAGGCAAGGCTAGATCCACTAGCACCGATCATTGAGGAGGGTAGTGATACTGACACTTCATCCGATAATTCCTTCTTCATGATGGGTAGTCAACAGCCAGGAGGTTTCTCTGATGAAGGACCGATGCTAGGAGGAAGCACCTCCCAAAATCCTTTGAATGATTCCAACTTCACTATAATCTTCTTAGAAGGAACAAACTCGAGGGGAGCCCTAGTTTATTCTGACTATCAAGGACGCAAGTGTATTTGTATTGAAGAAAGACCTGCTCAGAGACTGGAGATAATTTGAGTCTATGATGATGGAGACAGATTCTGAGACAAAAAGGGGAACGACTATCTGATAGTGAGTAACCCTGAGGATTACAATAGATATGGAGATAACGTGGCAAAAGGAAAAATGGTTTCGAAAACTTAAGAACCACCTCCAAACATTGATTGACCCGGAGCTCTTTTTATGTATGATAAGAAAACAACCAGGGTCTCTACCTATAATGAGAATGTGGGAATTTACAAGCATGAGAGCGAGGGAGTAGTCTCTTATTTTCGATGCAAAGAACCCTACCCAAACGAATTAAGTAAAGACAAGGTTCTTTACTTATTCTCTTATGAAATTGATATGGGGAAGGATATCATTTTTGTTGATAGGTACAGGCGAGAATACAAACGTATTCTTCCAAAGGAGGTATAAAAGGAAACAATTCCAAAAACATCAACATATGCCCCCGAAGAAGTGCCAAGGGTCACCTACACCCCTAGCAAGTCGACAAATCCATTTTCAGAAGAGTACCATGTGGCCTCACATTCTAACCGACAATAAACGTTCAACTACCAAAACCAACCAGAAACCCAACCATCATTGCAAGCATGGCTCTGACAAAGTGCACATTAAAACAAGATCAAAATCGAGATGGTTATCCAGCCGCACGAGGGCTAAGGGATTTACAAGAACCACCACTCTATTCACGGTATCAAGGCGAGAGTAAGCCACAAACTCAAGGGTCAACAAAGCCTGGAAGACAACCCATAGAACGAGTTCGAAGAGATGAACCATGTCTTTCAAAAACCGTCAAAAATAATGGCTTAGGAGCACCTCTGGGAGAGAAACCCGCCCACTACCGAAGGCCAGAGGAGGTATATCGATTGGGACTAGGAGAACCAATGATGAGATTTGTAGACCATCGTAGAATTAGACCTTCTCAGGGGCAAAAATGGGTAAACAAGAAACACGGGAAATAGAGATCTTAGGGATCATGTAGCAGCCTTTGTGCGTGTAATTAGAGCTGAAGAAGTGTTAGACTTACCTACCCAATTTGCAGGGTTTGGACTGACCCTAGAGGAGGATGTTTCTACTTGGTTTGACTCTGTGAAGCGTAGAGACTTTGAGTCTATGGAGGAGGTGTTTGATGAGTTTATTGAGGAATTCTCACAAAGGGGATAGCTCATAATACAGTCTCACAAATCCATAAATTCCAAACAGAAAGAAGGGGAGTTTGTGCGAAAGGCAGCCCTACGACTAAAAAGATATGTTAAGTTCTGCCCTGTGGAAGGACTGCCAACTCAATCCAGATTTATGCTTATATTTATTCAAGGACTAAGGAATGCAGATATCCAGAAGGACTTACATATGAAGAGGAGCACGACGTTAAATGAGTTAACTAAGGAGGCTCTTTACCTTGTAGACAATTGTGCGGTCTACAAGGAGGGTGAATTCAAGGATCTTGACGATGATTCATCCTCACAACAAAGTGGAAGCAAGTCCGCTAAGACAGCACCGAAAGGAGAAGTAGCTGTAAGCCAGGAGCAGCTTGTAGAGGAAGTGCTAAAAAAGATTGCCCTATATGCCAAACCTCAGGCTAAAGAGCCAAAGTGGTGTGCTATTAAACAAAAATGGACAAACCATGTGACGGAGGAATGTTATTATAACAAGGGATATGTGAAAGAATGACCTTATGCTCCCCAGGCTCAGGTAGCATCTCCTCAACTTCCATCAATGCCTAGGTATCAAGCAGGCAACCTACCATGACCTGTAGGTGTAGAAAGACCACAACCAATGTTGGGGCAACAACCACCCCTACCAGGATTATGACTAGTCCGCATAAGATACACACCAGCATTAAATGAACCAGAGGAGAAGGCTTTGGTGCCTATGCATGCATATTACAAAGATCCCAATGGATATGCTGCAAATCCTGTCTATTATCCACCGGAGGAACCCCCAACGTCACAACCTTGGAGCATGATGGGAAGTGCAGGACCACCAATAGCTGCACAGGCAGCAGGAGAAGGAAGATATATCTTGGATAAACGAACATTGTTGTTCATAGCCAATTGAGGCATGGGCGGGTAGAGACATGCATACCAACAAAGAGGAGCTCAAGGAGCACCTCAACAGCCTAAGGGACCCTGCTACAAGTGGGGTGGAGACCATTGGCTAAGAGACTGTCCTCATGATGAAATCATTAGAGTCAACGCATATTGCACCGAGTGTGGAATTACTCATTTGCTTCTTGATTGCCCTGAGAACCCGAGAAAAGGAGCAAAAACTACCTTGAACATGCTGGAAGCAGTACCGTCCAGTGGAGGGTCAGAAAACGAGACAGTAATACCTCTTCAGGCAGTGACTCGAGCCCAAGCTCAAAGAATGACAATTGAACCCATAATTGAAGAGCCAAAAACCGATGCCCCAAGTTCAGAAATGAAAAATCAGAGAAGCACTTGGAAAGCTAGAAAGGCGCGTATGAAATCCAAGAGAGAACGAGAGCAAACGGCTCTAGTCGAGAAGTTAAAACACACAAAGGATATATTAGAGCGGTTAGAGGATCTAACTAGTCTAAGCTCACACAGTGCATCAACCATAGGGACCAAGAAAATAGTAGAACCAAAAAGTGCAGGATCAGGAGGATCTGTGTTGGCAGAAAAGGTAAATGAGCAGCCAGACGCACTTTTAAAATCATACGAAGCCAGACTAAAAAACAACCAAACCCAAGAGCAAAGATGGATGACTTATCCATATGCAGAAATAGAAAAACAAAGGTTAGAAATGTGTCGAAAGATGATTGAAACAGTTCAATCCTTGATAGAAAACCCGCTTGGTAAACCTGCTAGCTAGTTGGCACGAAGTACCAGCTCCAACCCCTATCAAACCAACTTTAGAGAAACAAGTAGACACGAAGGAGAGACTCACGACTACCTCTGAGTCTAGGAGAGAACCTATCATAATGCCAAATACAACAAATGAGACAATTGATGGTTTCTAGCCTAAAACATTGGTAGAAATGGGTAAGGATTGTAACGGTCTAGATGACCTGTGGAAGCAAATCCGTGATGCCAATGAAGCTAACAGGGTGAGCTACCAAATGAATAGCACGAGAAAAAAGAAAAATGAGATCTTACCTCCTATTGAAGAATTTGAGGCAAAATCACAAATGAACTTTGATGTGCATTCACAAGGGGGAGACCAGGGATCAATTAGTTCAGGGCATAGCCAACTAGACTCGCTAAAAACTCTACCCTCTTACCTAGGGGGGTATGAAGCCAAGTCTGAGGTGAGAGCAATCCCATCTCAAAGACTTTCTTCCAAGAGAGTGATGGATTCACAAGCGTTGATTGAGTTATTGTCCACCCCTGTGGCATGCACAATCACATTAGCCGAACTCCTGAGGTTACGGCCAAACATGTGGACCACCGCAGGCAAATGCTTAAAAAAATTTGGAGTAAAAGACCCCACCTCGAAGCTTCAAGAAGGGATCAGAGAATTGGACAAGCCTCAACTAAACACTAGGCTAGTATCTTTAAACCAGGTTGGAGAATATTGCAAGAGAGAAGATGGAAATACCACACTACCAGTAGAATTCCAAGGAGTAGTTTCCAAATCTATTCTTGACAGTGGAGCAAGAGTCGCTATCGCCACTAAGGAAATCTGGAAAAAATGGGGAAAAACGGCTTTGAGAGCTACCAGAATGAAATTGCAACTGGCAGATGGGTTCATGGAAAAGCCTCTAGAACTTTTAGAAAAAGTAATTGTCACCTCGTGCGGAATCGAGTATGAGCATACATTTGCAATAGTCGATTTCGACAAAAAAGAACAATTACGAGATCATCTTGGGAAGACCATTCATGAGACAATTAAAGATGGTCCAAGATTGGGGTTACGACCACATATACCTCAGACATGGCGAGACTACAACCAAAATACACCTGAAAGACCATAGTTACAAAGATGTGAACCAGACACCAGTGGAAGAGTTTGATTCAGCTACATTGGCAGGGTCCGAACTCCCAGCATGGTTAGGGGAAAAAAAAGAGCTATGGATGTCACATTGTGGGAGATTAAAAAGAGAGGAATGCGTCTTAGAAAGAGCTATTGAGGACAAGGATTATATTTCGAAACCTTTTCCCGAAGATGCCTTAGAACCTCTGGAATGGGAACACATACTAGCAACATTGGATGTCTGTACCATTACAGATAGCCCAACGACAAAATTTTGTGATAAGGACGGCTCTGATGTGCTACCCTATTACATGGTAAGCCTTATACCAGCAAAAGATAAGAATGTCGAACCACCAGAACAGGAAGAGTATTATGACTCCTCTGAGCATCTAGAGGTAAATAACAAGTGTTCAGACAACTCAAGCGAGCGGGGGGAAACAACAGCGAATATCAAGTTCTATGATTTTGCCAATCAGCACCTCAGACGCCAGGAACGCTATTAAAAAAATGAGCAAAAAACAAAATGAGAGAGAATCTGACGCCCAGGATAAAAGATAAAACTCACTATCTAATGCTTGTCAAAGCAGAGGATTGTGTAAAAGACCAAATATTAGGAAGATTCTCGAGAGTGCGAAGGAAAGGAACGCAAGAGGAAATAAAACAGGTACGGAAGGCTAAAACAGAAACAAAATCGAAAAAATCTCAACAATCAAAACAGGAAAAAACAAAAGACCCAGAGTGGACCAAAATGGAGCATAAAAAGAAATACCAAGAACTAAAACGGTCATTACAAGAGGTATGGACTACTATGGGAGAAAATGATGGTAAGGAGGAGTCAGAAAAAGGAAACATGAATGTACCATCCCACTATCAAAAATTCACCATTCAGGACAGAAAAATCATAATGATACCCCGAGTTAGGAAAAGAATAAACCACGAATCTTACGATGGGCTAGAAAATGCAAAACGGATAGACCTCACTTCGCCAGGTGAAAAGCCTCAGCCGGTCTATATCGCAACTGATTTAGAGCCTGAAGAAGAAGAACAGCTAACACAACTTCTCAAGAAGTATAAAGATGTGTTTGCATGGTCCTACAAAAACCTCAAAGGAGTTGATCCATCGATATGCCAACATACAATTCCTTTGAAATCAGATGCCAAACCTAGCAAAACATCGTCCTTACACATATAATGACACATTTGCTAAACGAATCAAAGAGGAGATTGACAAGCTGATGGATGTTGAATTCATCTATGAAATCGAACATACAAATTGGGTGTCACCCATTGTGGTTGTCCCCAAAAAGAACGGAAAGCTGCGTGTGTGTGAACCTCAAAGAAGTAAATGCAGCCACCATAAGGGATAATTATCCCTTGCCGATCACTGAACATGTACTTGAGAGGGTGGCTGGGTAACGGGCCTATTCATTTCTAGATGGGTTTTCAGGGTATAACCAACTGGCAATTGCAGTAGAGGATCAACACAAAACAGCGTTTGCCACAGAATGGGGAATATATGTGTATAGAGTTATGCCTTTTGGTTTAACAAATGCCCCAGCTACCTTCCAAAGGTTAATGACTCATGCGTTCAAAGAATACCTGAGAATATTCTTAGAAATATATATGGATGATCTCTGTGTCCACTCTTTTCTACGAGAAGAATATATTGACCATTTACAAAAGGTATTTGAGAAGTGCAGAACATATCGAATCTGTCTTAACCCGGAAAAGTGCATTTTTATGGTTAGGCAAGGCCGCATCTTAGGACATATTGTCTCAAGAAATGGCATAACCACTGACCTATACAAAATCAAAGTCATAGTAGACTTGCCCAGGTCTACTAATGCCAAACAAGTACAATCCTTCATGGGACACTGCGGATATTATCGAAGATTCATATATATGTATGCAGTCATTGCACAACCTCTGTATCGCTTATTAGTCAGTTTTGACTGGACTGAGGAGTGTGAAACTTCATTCCAAAAGCTTAAGGAAAAGCTTGTATCAGCACCTGTACTTAAAGCACCAAATTGGAAAAAGATATTCTATGTTCACATCAATGCATCTGCATATGCAATTGGGAGTATTCTGGCTCAACCTGGAGACGGAACAATGGATTTTCCAGTTTGCTATGCGAGCTGATAGCTAAATAGTGCAGAAAAGAACTACACAACCACTGAAAGAGAGGGTTAGGAATGATTTATGCTGTAAAGAAATTTCGGCATTATTTGCTCGCAAACAAATTTGTGTTCTTCACAGATCATCAAGCTCTTTTATATCTAGTAAATAAACCATGCAATACTGGGAGAATTGTACGTTGGTTTATTATATTGCTAGAGTTTGACTTCACAGCGGTGGTCAAAAAGGGTAAAACTCATCTACGGGCAGATCATCTTTCAAGGCTGCAAAACGGGGAAGCTCTTGAAGGAGTAGATGATGACATACCTAATGCTTATCTTTTCAATATTGAAATGATACCCAAATGGTCTCAAGAAATTGTTAGCATTCTTTCCTTTGGAGGTAGATTTGATAACACGGAAGACAGATCTAAACAACAAACAATTCGACAAACAAAAAACTTCCAGTTGATTGCAGGACAACTGTATCATTTAGGCTCGGACCAAATTCTACGATTATGTATAAATTTGGAGGAATTCGAGTGTCATCTTGAAGAAGCACACGTCCAAGATTGTGCATTTCATTGTTCAACAATGAAAACACACCAACGATTGAAACAATTAGGATTTTATTGACCAACTATGTATGCTAACACACATGCGTATGTTAACAATTGTATTATATGTAGTGTCCAACGACCGGTGGATCACACGACATTGTTTCTGGTAAACATTGCACCTGCATGGAGTCAATATATCATTGATTTCTTAACAACAAGGACATTTCCTAAAAACATAACAAAAGTGCGAAAAAGAGCTATAGAGCTGGAGGCTCGTGACTTTAATTTAATTGGAAATCAACTCTATAAGCGAGGAAAGGATAATCAACTTAGAATCTATGCAAGTGAAAGTGAATACCTGCTGATTCTAGAACACGCGCATGCAGGAATAAGTGGAGGCCATTTTTCAGGTGATAAGACGACAAAAATTGTCTTAACCGCAGGAATATGGTGACCTACATTGCATATGGATGCTGAGGAGTTTGTAAAGCATTGTGACGCATGTCAGCGCACCAAGGTGCCGATAAAGAGAGATGAGATGCCACTATGGCCAATGATAGGAGCAAGGGCATTTGAAAAATGGGGCATTGATTTTGTGGGGCCTATTTCACCCCTTGCATATCGCACACATACCCAATATATCATTGTGGCTACGGACTATCTCACAAAATGGGCGAAAGCCAAGGCAACACAAAAAGCAGACGCAAGAACCACTGCACAATTTTTGTATGAGAATGTCTTTGTACGATATGGGTTACCAATAGAAATTGTCAGTGATTGAGGAACACATTTTCTTAATGAAGTCATTGAATATCTACTAGAGGAATTCATGGTCATACATAGAAAATCTGCTCCATATCATCCACAGGAAAATGGACAAGGTGAGGCCACAAATAAAACACTATGCACTGTTCTGACTAAAATTGTATCAGAGTCAAGGATAGACTGGGATCAACAGTTACACTCAACACTATGGGCATACAGGGTAGCTTACAAAACATCAATAGGAACAACACTGTACAACATGGTGTTTGGCCTAAACGCTATATTACCCATAGAGTTTTTAATTCCAACTCTACGAGTAGCGAAACTCTTAGAATGGACAGGGCATGAGCTCTCTTCAAGAATAGATGATCTTGAAAAGCTAGACGAACTTCGATTGAGAGCTGTAGCTTCGATCTATGCTAAAAAGAGAAGACAAAAAGAGTTTTTTGACAAGTATGTGCGCATGAAAGAGTTCAAAACAGGTGGTTATGTACTTGTTTATACCTTAAAGCAACATGCCAAGAAACTTAAAAAGCGAGGGATGGGACCCTTTGTGATTAGTGACTTATCACAAAGTGGAGCTGTCAAACTTGCTACATTAGCAAGGGAAGAAATGCCGAATTGGATTAGTGGGTGTCGATTAAAAAAGTATCATTTACCACTAACACAGGATATGCTTCAACAAATACATCAAGAAAAACAACAGATGAAGGAGAAACAGAGGGTACAAGAAGAATCCCAAGTAGAAGCAAAAGAACGCATTGCAAACAGAAGGCTTCTACAACATTAACAACAATGTGGATCACCATTGTGAATAAATGCTATTCGACTAAAGAATTTTGGTGAAGACACAGTGGAGCTAATAATTGCAGTCAAAGTGGGTAGCAATTAAGTTGAATCGACGGCATTGCTTGATTCTGGAGCTCAAGCAAATTTGATCTCTTACAGATTATACAAATAGCTCAAGCCCAAAGATCAACTACATCCTACCCCACAAGTTTTGGAAAGTAGTACATCACATTCGCTGAAAACATTGGGCTGGACTATAATGCATGTACAAATACATCAATATATTTACCCACACAAGTTTTATGTGGTTGAGGATGAAAGCACACAACACCCCATGTTGTTGGGACAACCTTGGCAAAAAGAGTATAATGTGCAAATAGATTGGAATGCGGATGCAGTCAAAATTCAACATGCACGAGAACAACAGGTGGTAGCATTTGCTCAACAACCCCGGAAGAACCATATGGCAGCAAGGCAATCACTGGATAAATAACCAAAAGGATGAGTGCCAATAAAGAACTACACGATACCCATGGCGACCAACCATGGAATTGCCAACCATGTTCACTACAAACATCCAACAACACAGACCACAGTGAAAAATCAAGGTTAGCAACACGCGAAAAACAAGTATGGGTGCGGAAGGATAAAGGTGACATGGCATACATGCAATACAACAGAAGAAGTCAACAGAAGCACACAGTTCAACCAATAACCAAGGAAATAAAATAGATATGGATCCCAAAGAGAATGCTCAGTAACAACCTAAATGCGACTCGCATGTGGATCCAAAAACCCAAGCAACAGGAACTCCCTTCAGTATAAGCAACATCGGCATGCAGACACACACTACATACGAAACCGGCAAACCGATCTATGTGGGTGCCAATCACCAGCACAACAATGACAACTGCGGAAGTAGCAATAAACCTACAAAGACCTCCAAAACAAAGCTACAAATGGAAAGCAAAAGAGACACAGACTATGGCCAATTCCGCCACGACAATTCTCTCCAAGGAGACAACCATGGCCATATCGACACTAGTGGCAAACCAAGCGACTTTTGCAAGAAAGACGATCAAACAAAGAGTTGTAGAGTTACAACTTTTACTTGCAAAGAAAATCCACCAACCAAATCAACAACAAACAGGAAACCTCGACGTCGAATGCCAATAAGCATCTTGCTTATACCCTCCTCTTGCACAGCATTGTTTTTTCCATGCATTGACCGCGTATGCATCATATAGGGCCACATTACACGGCCGAGCATTAGCACAATTTTTAACGCATGCATGACACATACACCGAGGCAATACCTTGTTGTTTGGCAGGACTCCGGCTAGGAGGGGGGGAGGCATTCTCAAATGCGGACCCAATGGTAAAAAGAGCAAAAAATGGCATGTTTTTTGACTATTTTAGAGGGTTGTCATTTGATTGTAAAGTTTTCTGGACTAATTGAAGTCCATATGCCCTTATACAGCATGGATCTACAAGTATATGGGGCCAAACTTCAAATCAAGCCCCTAGGTGTGTGTATATAGGTAAAAATTACCATTTGTTCGAGCAAATTATTGATAAAACGGAAAAATCCGGCCATAAAAATCGCATGTGAGTGTATATAGTGTTTTGCGGTCACGTTTTTGAGTTATTATGATTTTTGGAAATTTTTTGGGTTTAATTATTTTATTTTTAATTTTACTAATTATCGAAAGAAAAACTTCAAAAATACAAAAAGCAGGTGAAATACGGTCATAATGAAAAACAAAAAATATGGGGATAATCAATGACTATAGGACAACCTATGGTACAATGGGGGTGCAATTATGTGAATGAAGCGGAAAGCCTATTTTGGCCAGATTTTGACCGAAACGTCAAATTTCTCGGAAATTGGGCAAATGGAGTCCAAAACAAGAATTTTTCGAGCCTAAACCGCATCTCGCAAGAAGTTGGGAGTGCATGTCAAATTTCATGGAAAGTGGTTTGGGGACCCCCATTATAAGATTTTTTCACTTCATTTAAAGCTCATTTCTACTATTGCCTTTTTGAGAGAGAGCTCTTTCCACCTAGAGTGAACCGGATTTCCAGTGGCTTCTACGACGCGCACGATCACCCGACAGGCTCCAGACATGAGAGGTAGGCTTACCACCTTGAGCTTTTCGCGTATGTTTGATGTTTTGTCGCGAAAAATAGCGTAGGGTTCACACGGGAAGAGAGCAGTAGAGACCTACAGGTAGAAGTGGCCACCTAACGGCTAACCCAAAAGCAATGAGACTTCATCGGCTGCTTACCCTAGCATAGGAGACCACTCTTAGATGCCCAAAGGCGGTAGAAAACCATCAAGAAAAACCCTAACTTCTAGAGTTCTGCAAGAGGCCACCAAATGGTAAATCGGTGGAAAGGCGCCCAAATGCTACCAAAACTCATGGGTAAGAGCATCTCGACGTGCTCGACAAATCTATATAGCCCACATGGTTAAAAGGTGACCCGAAGCGGCACTAAGCTTCAGAAACGGCATCAGACACACAAAGCGTCAACTAACTCTCACAGCCAAACGCATGTCCGTTTGCCACCAAACTTCACAAGCGGCTTTCCTAAACCATCAACAACCAAGTCCTATGGTGGTAGACCACCACAAGTTATCGACAACATGTAAACGCAACCATGGGCGCTTCCAGAGCGACAAATTGCTAAACGGAGCTCCGGTGAAGCCAAAGTCAACAAAAACCATATGGCAAGGATCCCCAAGGAACCGGGAAGCTATGGAGACTAACATCAAGAAATTTCATCACCGAAAATCACTCCAAGAGTCAGAAAATGGCTCAGAGGCCCTGAAATCCAAGCAAGGAGTTTCTATCTATCTATTTGACTTTTTTGTTGAAATAGGGCTTAAAAGGGACTCAGGGGGGCTCAGGGCAGGCACCAGTAGCACTTCTCATATAAATTTCATCAGGAGACATCCTACGCGCTCCTACGCGTAGGATGTCTCAAGGCCATATCAGAGAACCAAACTTAACATCTCATCTCACACACAGCTTCTACATAGCCTGTACATGCTAGCCACCAAGTTTCATCACATTTGAACAAAAGTTGACCTCATATGCATCAAAAAACGCAAAGTCAGAGCATAGAGGAAATAATGGGTCATAGACCTCCCAAAACTAGTCCAAATCACATGAAACTTGCACAATATAATCATGAGCACATTGCCAAGCTAACTATGGGGTTAGATGTTGAAAATTGATGAAATAGACATCCTACGCGTAGGATGTCTAAATGACCAATTTGACCCCCATATGGTATTTTTGAGTTCCAGTTCTCTTTATAACACCTTCACAAGCTCATGTATCAAATTTCAAGCCATTCCCATCACCTTTGGCCCCCAAAACCTCCAAGATGTACTTTTTGAGCCTAGAAACACTACACATGCTCTTAGCCACACCAATGCTTATCCAAATCAAAATCTGAGAGCAGGGCCATGTTCCACATGCTAAGAGCTACCCACGGAACCAACTTCAAGTCATTTTGATAAAATAGACATCCTACGCGCAGGATGTCTCCAGTGTGATTTTGACCTACTGCTGACTTCATGGAAACCATTTACATGGTGTAAGAAGCCTGTATATCAACTTTCAACCCATTTGAATGTCATTTTCCACCTTTTGAGGACATCCTACCCAATTTGTGAGCCTAAAGCCTAAATCTTCCCAAAATTGCACTTTTTGATGCCCAAACCCAATTCCAATTACATAGCCATGTTGCACAAGTCAAGGGCCACAAGCCTGCCAAGTTTCACCAAAAACAGACAAGGTAGACATCCTACGCGTAGGATGTCTACATGATAATTTTTTTAGCCAGAAAGCTACTGTGAGCACATGCAGAGTTTCCCTAGTTCCTTTTGAGCTTTATTTTCAATTTTCAAGTCATTTGGGTAGTTAGAACTTAGTTTATCAGCTAATATGTAAAAAACGCTAACTTTGGACTACTGAGTGCAACAGGATCCATGGCAGCCGCAAAATCACCTGCAAAGAAGAAAAGAATGACTATAAAAGACTACTTAGAAGAAGTGGAGCCTTTTGTGATCCCAGAAGGAGCCCTGAAGCCCACAAGCACATGGATTCAAGACGATCTGCTAGAGTCCAATGATCTGAGAATCTACCAAGGAGTATTCAAAGATCCTGAAGGAAATGCAGTGGAGCTACCCATGATACCATGAGAGCTCAATGAATTTGTCAAGAGAAAGATGGGGGATTACTTGGAGAAGCTGGATCTCTACAACTACTTTGAAGCTTTTCCAGTAGGGATTGATATCAAAAGAGTGTGGGAATTTGTCACCACAATCAAAGAAGATGGATTGAACTAAAAGTATAATGCAAGACGTTGGATACAAGACACTAAGACTGATGTACTCTAAGACTCATGAACCTATGCTCAACTCTCCAGCTTGAGCTAAAAGCATACCAAAAATATAGAAAATAAAGAGTTATATGTACATGCAAGTATGTACACATAGTAAATATGACTTAAAGCTTTGGGAATAACATCCATACATACACATTTTGGAATTGGAAGTCCTGAATCTACCCTTATACCAGTTTTCTAGAGGCTTGGACTATGTGTACCTTAACTATGTGGGGATTCCCAAAGTTGTAGGAGCTTGAAATTCGTGCTTGTCTCCTCCTCGGGGGGTGGAAAGGAGGGGTTTTAAAATGCAAAAGTTTTAGGCAATTTAACAAATATACATTAAAATAAGGGGTTTTCATATTCAAATATAGAAAAAATCCTAAAATAAGGGGTCATTTTATTTATCCAGACATGTTAAAAGAGGCTTTTTTTTAATACCCCACAAACGCACATTATATAGGGGGTACTAAACGGTGAACCCCCCGACGTTGTTTCATTGTCCGTGTATGGATCCGCTTTAGTGTTTTCATCATTGCCATTTACCTATTTCCCTTTGTCATTGGGTGTCACACTGATGATTGTTAAAATAAGCTGGGAAGAAGAGGGAAGGTTTGTGGAAGTCTTCTTGAATTTCTTGAGCTCTTGGGGGGTTTCCCCAATTGTAGCTTCACCTTACCCTTGTATTATAGAGGCCTTTGGTTTAGGCTAGGCATGTATATGTGAGCCCCCATAATTGAAGTCAGGACCCACTTGGTTGTTGGTCTTGGAATGACCAGATTTTGCATCTTCCTTGTTGTCGTCTTGGTTGGCTAGATTCTTGGCCTTGGTATCCATAGGTAGATATCACCTTAGTAATAGTCTAGGTTGGCTAGATTCTTGACCTTGGTAACCATAATTACTTATCACCTTAGTAATAAGACCTGTTTAGGGATCCACTTGGTGGTTTGGGGCCATTTTGAATGCCTTTGTTCTTCTTACTTGGCGCCTGCCCCTTGAGCATATTCTTGATTGGAGTCTTGGTAGATTTGTCTTCATCCATTGTCTCATTTGGGCCTTCTTCTAGGCATGTTATTGATGAAATGGCTTAGGTGTTCTAGGTAACCAACTCTAAGGATTAACGTTGTAATACCCTTGAGTACAAAGCCAATAATGTGGCACAATCCATGAGGTTCTTGACATAGTCCGTATGTGGACTAGTTGTGTGCCACTAAGATGCATTGCTTTCTCTTTTACTTTCCAGGTTGCTTGCCATCATGTAAGTGTAAGGACTTTGTTGGGATCTCTTTTGAAGTTGTGATTTTGTAGTTGGTTTAAACACTCTTGGACCTTGTTCTTGTGAGCCTTTTTGCTTGCCCTCATGTGCTTGATTACCTTTAATTACCTAGATCTAAACCACCTCTCTTTGGCTCTATGCAAGCTTGACTTGACACTTTGTTGCATGGATTCATGACGCACTATTGAGTGACCTTTTCACCACCTTCTAAAGGAGGGGTTTCCTCTTTTGTCTCTTGATTTTTTCCCTTTGAAACCCACCTTTGATGTGTCTTGGCTTGGGGTTGTGCCTTGCGAGTTGCTACTTTTGCACTCCATGTCATGGTTTCCTTAAGGGCAATGGGTGTGGCCTTTACAATTAGTACACATAGTTGAAAACACCTAAGCTTTGAAGATCTTCCATCAGTTGATTTGATCTTTACTTGCAACTCCTCAGTGTTAGTTCCTAAAATCACCTTGGAAAAAAGATCATAGAGCATAGAATTTGAGCCTATAATTTGATCACTTATACCTAAAAGGTGCTCCTTCATATTGATGACATCAATTGTGAAAATTGGGATGAAATCATAGCCATTTTGATCACAAAATTGCATTTTCGACAGTAATGCATATGTATCTATGACCCCTAAAATATGCATCCACATCTCTGAGTCATGTTATCTTCCTTTGTGATGTGACCAATCATGAGGTTACCCTCACGGATCATTTTATTTGTCTAGCATCATATTTAGTCAAGTGCTCCATGTCCTTAGCCAGAAAATGTCATTGCCCTTATCATTGATTTCTTTGAGAGGAGTACTTGTAGCTGATTCAAAATCCTCTATACGAAGCTTAGCTACATCCCAATAATTGTGGGTGGTCACATTGATGTGTGTAGTCACATCATCTTGTGACGCAAGAAGAGGTACCTGTAGCCCCAACCTTGTACCACCCTAAGGGGCTCTACCGAAAATTACTTCATAATTTAGGTTTTGTCCAAAATGTACTATGATAAATGAGTGTTGAAACGCAATGTCATTTGTAGTCATGTTCATCCCTTTGAGTACACTCATGGATTGATCTAGGTTGCCATCCACTAGCTAGAGCCCCTTTGTTCTTTTGTGCAACACTTGTTTACCCCATTTTCCCCACATTCTTTTACTTGTGATTTGCTAGAGTTTTCATTGGATTATTCTCCAAGGAAAAATTTGTATTACCCTTCTCACTCCGGGGGGGGGGGGGGGGGTGTCTTGGTAATCCTTGATCTTGTTCTAAGGAACGAATGGTCTATTTTTCTCGTGTTTAAAAACTCTATGCTTGAACAAACAATCACTCATGTTTCTTGCAGAAATTGGTATGTTCTTTCAAGAAATTTTTAGCATCTTTATCAAGATTGAGCCTTATTTTGAGAAGATTGTTCAAGGTTTTGGTGCAAGTAACATGAGTAGAGAGAAAATCTTGTAGGTTTCCTATGCCCATCAAAGTCCAGGGTCAGGGGGCATGCAGTATGGACCACGCATCTATTGCATTTTCATGGAAACATATTGAAGCCATGTTAGATCTCTAACAACTCAGCACACGTAATTAAAAATTACACTAGATGTTGCACATCCAATTGTTGTTATACAAGTCAGTGCAAGGAATGTTGAACTGCACAAAACAATGACGACTTCAGAAGTATAGCACACGAAATGATAACGTGCAACAATGACTGTATCCTGTGGTCTCCTATTGAGCGTTGCTGTCACAAACTATTGATGTGTCAAGCCAATGAAGAATGGAGCCAACCTGCAGATATCAACCAAGGGGCCTAAACCCTAAGTGAAGAAGCAAAAGCATCAAAAGAAGTCTTACCAACCTGCAAAGTCTTGCCGAGTGGCCTATTTTTAAAGAGGAGTTCCCACCAGCATATGGGACCCCGTTTGATGGGGCCCAAGTGACATAAAGGCATTAAAATAAAGAAGAATCAATGCACACACAATTGATGGCGTGGCAGTAGATGTACGAAATTCCACAATTCATGCTGACGTGGTAGGCAGTACAAAATTTTGCAATTCACGCTGATATGGCAGGCATTACAAAATTACACGCTTTACACTGATAGTGCCATGTGGCACCTGTACATATTTCCATGTTTTGTGGGTGGACAAATTTTGGACAAGGTGCTTTTGGACCAGCTACTTTTGAGTTTACTACTTTTCATGTAACTACTTTTGAGGCCAAGGACCTTTAAATATGTGCAGAGGGCTCATTCTCTGGCACGCTTCAGTGAGAAGGTGTAGAGTGTGAGTACTGGCATTGTACTGAGTTCAAGTGATATAAAGAAAAATTGAAAGGGACACCAAGGTTTGGATACTCTCTGGGTGGAATTCCACCACTCAGTGTCCCGCGTGCTCTCTCTCTTTCAATTTCAGTTGTTATTGAAGTGCTAAAAGTTTGTTCAGTCTGTTCTTTTCTATTGGCACATGGTGCCTGTCATGTGGCAGTGGTATTAGCATACTGGTCCTACAAAAGAGCAGAGAGAGAAAATTGACGCTTCCAAAGGCTACTGGAACTTTACTTGAAGAATCCTCGTGCTCTGACCTCGAGACAGAGCAAATCAGCACTTCCAAAAGAAATTTACTTGAAGAATCAGTTTTCTCCAACCCCGGACCTATTAGCGACTCCCACCCTTACTTCGTCGTGCATCAGGTGCTCCTGTCTTCACTGCTCTGTGTTAAAGGGCATAAGCCATAAAGAAACCAAGATATGGCGTTCATGGATTCAACAAAATATTTGTAGTTTCTTCTCAACGAGCTTCGCGACATTCTTTCACGGCATCCTCAGCAGAATCTTTCGATGCTGCAAAGTTTTCAACAATTTAAATTACATGTTACCCCCTCTAATGCCCCAGGTGGTACCTCCTCCTCCATCACCAGAAAGTACGAGAGCTTTCAATCAAAAACTTCCCAGTCGTCATCTATTCTAAATGGGGGAGTCTTCAAGAATATGGTGCATCCATCTGACCCTGATCCCAGTGCACCCGCCTTTTCCGCACCACCAACGCCACCAGGCTACAAATGTCGGAGACCATATGGATACCCTTATTATCCATACCTGGGATACGCGTCTAATCAACCCAAAGATTTCAAGGATGGTGGCAGGACAATCAAATTTTTTACTTTTTTCGGGGTGAAAGATCAAAAGAAAGCATTGCAGTTCCTACAACAATTCAACAACATCTATGCTTTGGGGAACTATACAAAAGAATTTAAGATTTCTCGAGCAGTAGGATTTCTTTAAGATAATGCTATGCAGTGGTGGAGTTCAATCGCGACACAACCGTATGCCCAAGGACCTAGCAAGCTTTCAAGATAGTTTTTGCATGTAGTTACATGACTTCTCTGTTTGAAGTTTGAATTTTGGCAGAGTGGGGAAACTTAAGAATGCTTGCCATCAAAACCATGGATGACTATAACCAAAGGTTTCTCGACTGTACCTTCCGGTGTCCTTCCTTGGAGGCCCAATGCGAGCGATACACCATTGGACTACCATCACCATTGTAGGAATATTGTCTCTCAAAGCAAGTCTCCACCATGCAAGAGCTTATGAACCATGCCGCAGTCGGCTACAAATTGATGAAGGGAAAGTTGGAGTTGACCATAGAAGAGCCTTTGGTCACTAACCATAACTCTCGACAACAACAAACAAATTCTCAGGAGTCTCGTGAAACGTTTACATGGTATGAGTGAGATTTTATGGAAAAAACATTGTTCAACCAATTTTGCTAAGTCCAATAAGAATGTCTTCTCTATTCGGAGTGTATTGACAAGGTCGATTAAACAGCTAAGTAAAGCTGATAAAGCAAGGTATGGGTTTTTAGGGAAAATGGGTATGTGATTAAGTCCTTTAGCAAGGACTTTTCGGACTGTGGTATTTTCAATTAGATCAAGATCACAAGTGCAGACATGCATGCCATAGGTATTAAAATCTTTACACAACGGGATAAATTTGTCACAAGCACAATCACGAATGCTATTGTGTCATAAAAAATCATTAATGTAGACCAAATTCTTAATAGGTTGTTGTTACTTCCAACCAATAAGTACATTATCAAGTATTTCATGGTTTCCAAACAGTAAGTCAAAACACTCACAAAAAAGTGTCTTTGGGTGTATCTAATCTAGAAGTTCATTCTGAAAAAGACAATGTTCATAAATATAATCTTTGCAAGAAGCCTTTTTGGAGAGATGCATCCTTCCACATGGGCTCGCAGCAACCTGCATATTCATAAGTGATCATAAGTCAAGAAGGTGCCGGATGGGGGTGTTTCTTCCTTTTCCTCTAGTGTAGCTATGAGCTATGAAAATTAAAGGAAGAGCTAGGTGTTAGAAATGAAGTGAATGAACTGGGCGTGGCAAGAGAGTTAGGTATTTTTAGTGAGGGGGAGTCATCATCCTCAATACATGGCTTGAGTAACCCGATGATAATCTTAACACCTTTGTAGTTTGCATAAGTAGTCAAATACGTTCCAGGTTCATCAGATTTCAGTTCTTTGAGGATATCTAGCATAAGCCCATGAAAGATCTTGAAAACAATTTGAGAAATTACTATTTGTTAGCTTGGCCACCTAACCAAGAACAGATATGGGATCGGTGGAAATCCACTGGCTTTTTGGGGAAAAGTTGGTCCAGATGGTTGAGGATAAACCAGATAGCATGGTCAACCCACATAATGCTGGATTCGCACGATGCTTTAGGGTCAAGAAATATACCAGCAAATTTAACATATGGTAGAAAAACATTCCAAATGGATTCTGTGTAGAAATGTGGATTACTTTTAGCAAACTCCATGTTCCCTTTTGTTCGAATATATAGACTTGCATTGGAAGAGCATTTGGAGTGGTCAATAAGGTTAAGGTTGAAGGGGGCTTTAATGAGTTCCCCTTTGTCTAAGAACTATCCTCCTTTCAGAATCCCAAGTCTACAGGCCTCAATAGTGGAGGGAGAAAGATTAGCCAGATATACCCAGGTTTCACTAAGAATTGGTGTCAGAAAGGCTTTGTTAGGAAGAACCCAGAGCTGATGGTCCACACCAAAGAATTCAATTTCAATTTTTCTAGCTGGTAGAAAAACCTTGGATACTTTCGGTACCATTTCTAAGAGGTTAGAGTCACTAAGGGAGCAAAGATTACTCTGAAATTCCTTGACAGCTTTGAGTGTCGCACTATCTCTCCTGTTTGAGGGATAGTTGGAGCAGCAAGGGTACTGATAAAAGATGGATTGAGGCCACATAATGTTTTCAAAAATTTAGATAATTCAGCCCCATAAGAAAAAAATAGGGCTAGCTCTTGCTGATATTGTACAGAAAGTATAGGTAATTGGGCTATGTATTGCGAAATCATATGAACCCCATCTTTGAAGTCCTTGTCCAGGGTAGCTAGAATCTTGACCCAATCATTAAAAGACAATATTAAAAGCTAGAATCTTGATCCAATCATTAAAAGACAACATGTGTAAGATAGATAGCTTTTTATCTACGATAAGAGCCGAATCATATATTAATTGAGAAGCATCCAAACTGCCAATACATCTACAAGAGAGGTTGCCATAGAGAGGGGCTCAGAAGATAGTTCCAGGCCTTGCAAGAGAGCAAGGGTCTGCAATAGACAAAATTGTTAGTAATCCATGGATTAATTATGGTAGTATGTAACACAACATTTGGCCTGTCTAGCCAGAAAAGGTCTAGTTCTAGTATCTAATAGAGAAAATTGTTACTAAGCCATGGATTACTTATGGTAGTATGTAACACAACATTTGTCTCGTCTAGCAAGAAAAGGTTTGGTTCTAACAGCTAAGGCTTTTTTGGAGAATGGTCCTTTACGTAAAACCTAACATGTTCTAAAATCCTTGTACGCTTCTTTGGGTCGTAGTTTACTCTCATGTGAGCTATCATTTTAAAATGTTTGTGATCCTAGAAGAAAATATATATATGATTAGTCTTGTAGGTTGGGCTTGCAATCCTTAAATCGGCAAAGTCGGAGACTATCACATCCGTGAGCAGGTATCCAGAACATTAGCCTATGAAGGACCGCCTAACACCAGCCAACCAATCAAGGAATTATAGATTGTGGGCCCAACTTAGAACTAAGATTCATACTAGTTTCTAAAGCCAGCGTCTTGGTTTATTCCAAAAGTATGAAAAAAACCTTATGTATAGGACGTGTGAATAGCTGTTTTTACTTAAATAATAAGATATAATTGAACTTAACATTCAAAAGACACCTGGATAAGTACAAAAACAACTCAGTCTTAAAATTATCTTTGTGCATGGCTTGTGAGAATGAAGCCTCATTCTAGTATAAACTGATAATAGAAGTACTTCCCAAGTAGTAGAAGCAAGTGTAATCATGGACAGACATTTGCTTTAAGCCAAAAAAATTTCCAAGAAAGGATAGAGTCCTCACCTAAATCCATTCAAACAAGACAACAGATATGTTAGCCTTGAATGCGTTTTACAAGTGTCAATGGAGTATATCAGTTGTTATCCATGTCCAACTTACAACTTTTTTTAACTTAAAAAAAATGTCCAAAGAGCTCATGTAATCCATATTTATTTTTATGTTTGTAAAAAAGTATTTTTCCTTTGATTTATGGAAACAATTAAAAAATGGCTTCTATATAGCCCCAATTTTTATTAGTCCTTAAATAAATTCTATCATACATATCATTTTGATCAGAAGGCCACTACCCTTTTGATCCAAGTGTCTTAATACTCATACCAGCACAAAAGAGTCAGCCCTTCAATTACTTTGCAAAAATTGTCAAGCTCTTTCCTTAATCAATCGAGGAAATTCAAATCTTTTTAGCGAGGTAAAAAAACTTTTATTGTTTTTATCTATAAAAATTTCAAGGTGACCTAATATTCGGCATCAGATACCCATAAGAAATACCTTTGCACAATTTAGTCATCAGACTTATCCTAAGTAAATCAAGCAAAAATTGAACTTTTACAACCCCTCAATAGGGTCAGAGGTATCGCATCATACCTTGGATTGTATCCATAAGTGTCATACCTAAACTGAAGAGATTTTAATTTACCCATTCTTCTCAGCCATAAAAATTACATTAAGATGCCGATCTTAAGTGAGCCAAAAAAGCGGCATCCTTATTTTACATGCAGTCCGATAGTTCACTCAATAAAAGATGGTATCAACAGTACGTAATTAATAGAGCGGCATAAGCCATTAACCCCAAAACAGAGGCCAGATATCTGATGCCCCTTGGGGCACGGAGCACCATCACTCATTACATGATACTACATCGTTTTCCCGGCAAATGCCAAGGGCATACAATACCAACCCTCGACCTCACTCCCCTTTCTTTATTAAGAAACTATTAGCGCAATAGATTTCAAATCATTTTTGAAGTACAGGAAAAAACAAAAAACGATGCAAGTTCTACAAGTCTAGTCAAAAAACCTGCAAAAATATCAACCTTAGCAACCTAAAAAACCCATTATTTGTATAGATGCCATATATCTTTGGTAAGATGTAAATATTACGTTCACGATTTTCTCAGCCAGAGAAACTAGATCTAAAACACCGTGGTATGCACAAAATGGCGACGCCATGCGTTTTCTGTATGAGCTCGTTTAGTTTTCTTTCAAAAACTTTATGTAAGTGATGTGAGAACATACATTAAGTGCAAAACCCGATCAACCACCATATAAAATACCATAGTGCACAGTACTGTAAAAAAATAGGGTTAGAACAAAACAACCCTACACCCAATTTGTCATCATACCCAGTGCCTTTCTTGGCAAGGAACTACCCCTTGTGGTGTTGAATTAGCCAATATTTCCTAGCAATCAATGTCATTAAATATTTAATATCTAACCAACCCAAATGATTTTCTCATATTAAACTAATCATTTAATGTGGGATAATAAACGGGAACAAGGGTTAGAATATAGACATGTGCTTAGGGATCTATCTCAACATGGGGCCAATGGTAAAAGGGCCCAAATGAGAGATGGTTTGTCAAAGAGCAAGGTTAACTAATGGAGCTTAAAAGACCTTAGGGTTAGCTTCATTAAAGACCTCCAATGGTTAGTGTTAAAAGTCCTTTGACCTTAAGCAAGCTAGGGTTGAGCTTGAGGTGGAAACCCAACCTAAACTTGTCTTTGACCTTAAGCAAGCTAGGGATGTGCTTGAGGTGGGAACCTGACCTAAACTTGTCTTTGACCTTAAGCAAGCTAGGGTTGTGCTTGAGGTGGGAACCCGTCCTAAACTTGCCTTTGACCTTAGGCAAGCTAGGACTGAGCTTGAGGTGGGAACTCCACCTAAGGTGCTTGTCATGCTTGATGACTAAGGTACTTGAGGTACTTGTCATACTCAATGAGGAAGTTGCTTGAGAAGCTTCCTATGCATGGGGGGTAAGATGCTTGAGTCAAAAAGAGACCCTACACACCGAATGAGGAAGTTTCTTGAGAAGCTTCCTATGCATGGAGAGTATGATGCTTGAGTCAAAAAGAGACCCTACACACTTAGTGAGGAAGTTGTTTGAGAAGCTTCCTATGCATAAAAGTCCCAAAGTTAGGAGAATCTTTGACCTAACTTTTTAGTCACTCAAGGGGCACCCCTTTTCTAAAAGGGCACATGGGACACATGTCAGACTCTCACTAAACTTAACCACATGGGGTGCTCGAATGCTATTGGTTGGGCTAAAGAGGGGTCCAATGAGCTTCTACTTCCATCCAACAAATATCTAGATATTTTCAAGCTCTCTCTCTCTCTCTCTAAGGGGTAAGGAGGACACTTGTCAAAAGACTACCCATGTACTTGACTGCATGCTGCATGTGATTGGCTAGGGGAAGAGGGGTCCAATGAAATTGAAGCATGTGGAAAAGCTACCACTTGCCCAAAGAAAGGAGGGGGGGTGCTAGGGGAATATACTCCACACACACACTCATTTGGAAGGCCATTCTCACTTGGTGAAAGTTGAGGAACACCACCTCCTTCTCCAAGCTTGTGCGATGTGAGAGACTACATCAACACTCTTGGGTATGGAATGCAAATCCAACCAAGAGCCATGCTTCAATGATTAAGCTTGCCATCTTCTCCATCTCCATTACTATGCTATTATGTATGCTAGCAAGCAGAGTAATGATAAGTGAGGAACTATTTCTTTCTTCTATGGAATGTTTCTTCTTCCTCTTCCCTACCTTGATTCCCCGCTAGCTCTCTCCACCTTCGAAGGTGTTTTGACGCCTTGGGACTGAGGCTTGGGATAGTTAATGCTTTCTACAAGTTTATGTTATGCTTGTGATGCATGAAGCTTTCCATCTTCATTGCATCACGTAGGTCACAAGGAACACAAAGATTGTATTGTACCAAGTCTCTCTTGATGGGAGAAACTATAATACAAATGCCTATTGGAGGGGGGACCGGCTCCATATGAATCCGATCCTTAACTATTTTCATGTTTCTCTAAAATCTCTCTCTTGCAAAGGTATTATTCATGCCAAGTTAACTAAGTACCATGTTTATGTTGCTCCCATCAATTAACTTCACCCGCTATGCTCACAAAGTGATCTCTCATAAATGCTTCACCTAATTTCCTAATTCCGCTACTCTTAAAGTTCATAGGCCATTTACATTACATTGGTATCAGAGCATTTGGTTTCTCTTTTCTTGCTTAAGAAGAGAGGTCCTTAAGTAGCTTATAATGGTTGATTTTGTTAATTATATTAGGGTAAGTGGGATTGGGATCTATTATAGATTTTGTTGAGCCCACTATGTGGGATATGGTGCACACCTTGGGAGCTTTGGACTTAATAATGGAATCTTTTTAGAATTGCCTACGGCTTTCCCATTATTGAGCCATAAGAAGTCCGAAAGGAGCTATCCCTCGGCAGCTTTGCTATGTTAGACTCACTCCACTACTCTCTATAATTAACCAATTTGAGCCCTGGATGTAGATACTTAAGTAACTATTTTCAAAGGCTAAGAGGAGTAGCAACTAAGGTTTTGAATTGCCAAAGCATGAACTAAGTAAACATATAAGTTAACTAACATGGCTGATAATAACCAAGAGAGTACAATGAACATTGACAACTTTGATTTTGCACATGAAGGTGCCAATGATGATGCCCCCATGTTTGTTAATTATCTTGTCACTAGGTTGCAACAAGCTATGGGCAACCCCACTTTGCAAGCCAAAGTTACTCAACAACTTCGTGCTTATGGGATTTCCTTTCCTCTCCAAGAGGTGAGAGAGCTTATGAGGCCTCTTGAAGAGGCCCCCAAAAGAAGACTCTATCATATACAAGAGGAGGAATCCAAAGATCAAGAAAGCAATGAATCCCTAAATTCCTCCAAAGATGTGGCTCTACAAAGAAGGCGGACTAAAAGATCACCAACTCCTCCCAAGAGGAAACGGATAACCCATAGTCCTTCTCCTCGTCACTCCAAAAGGGAAGAGAGGAAACCAAGGAAGAAAAGAGCAAGAAAGATGTCACCCTCTTCTCCTTCTTCTTCACCTTCCTCCTCTACTGATGAAAGCTATGGCTATTCTCCTAGAGAATATAAGAGGGGAGGACATCGAAAATCTTACCCTGCATGGCGAAGGTCACAAAAGCTCAAGAAGTTCAAAGAGGGAGGAAAGAGTATCTCTTTTCTCACCTATGATGGCACCTTTGGTGCTACCGACAAAGTATTGGCCTTCATCCAACAATTTGATGCGACCTTTGGAGACGAGGGCTTCACGGAGTCCTCCAAGCTACACCATGTAGCTATGCACTTCCAAAAATTGGCTCGTCAATGGTGGGCTAGCCTTTGTGGCAATGGTGAAGCCCCAAAGACATGGAAAACTCTACTAGTTTCCATCATGAAGCAATTCCTTGCAAGCGATGCAAAGGACAAAGTGCTCACCGAATGGTGGAGTTTAAGGCTTCTCTCTCATGAGTCTATCCACAAATATGTGGACAAGTTTTGGGATTTACATCTCAAGGCTACTATCTTTCAAAAGATAGACTTTGCTGAGCAAAAAGCAACAATTTTGTGCGGGATTACTTGAAGAGATGGCCGAATATGTCAACTCTCAACGGCCTGATTCTATCAGCGAAGTAATCCACCATAGCATGGTTGCTTTACGCGTCAATTTTCAACAAGGGGTTAGATGGAATGTCAAACCCATGGAAAATAAAGACAAAAGTGATGCAAAGGGAAAAATTAATGCCCAAAATTTTTCCCATAGCCATTCCAACAACAACAACAACAATCGGTCAAACGAGAAAGGAGTTTACAAAGCTAAAAATAAAATCTCTCCTGAAGAGCTTGAAACTTTTCGCAAGGATCACAAGTGTTTTAAGTGTGGGGAGCAAGGACATGGCTATCGTTCTTGCCCCAAAAGAAATGCTCGCAATGAAACTCCTAGGGCTTCCACTATTGAAGCTCCAAAAGAGGATACTACTTGCAAAGGTTCACCTGTCTCTTATGCTTGGGGAAAGGTAAGGGAGCATGATGCTTTCATCTTGTTTGACCCTGGTTCTACTCTCAACTTCATATCAATGGAGTTGGCCACCAAGTTGGGCATTCAAGCTTTTGAGATGGGAGATGCTGTAACTTCCGATGCCGCTTTCAAGGGACAGCAAGCCTCCATTACTCCCTTGATGGGGAAGTTGAGGCTTCATGTCCAAAGCTATGTTGACAAAGAAGACTTCTTTATCTCTCCTCTCCAACATGAGGATGCTATCCTAGGGATACCACGGTTCAACCGCATGGCTGCCAACATGAAGTTCCCTGAAAGGAGAATCTACTTTACCTACATGGAAAAGAATATGTATATAGAGGCTAATGAGTCTGGTCATACTATACCACTTGTAAATCCTCTCACCCTTGATAAATCAATGAAAAGCTCAGTTTCTGCGTACATGATTTTTGTCAAAGAATCCCTAAAAGGTCCTAATGTTTCATCAAAGGTGAATGGTAGGAATCAAGAAGAGTTAGACTTGTCTAACTTTTAAAAGGATTCCAAGATGTGTTCATTGATGATATCCCTATGGACTTACCTCCAAAACGAGGGGATGCTGACCATCAAATTGAGCTCCTATCAGGAAGCTTGCCGCCTAACAAACCTCCCTATCGAGTTTCACACAAGAGAGATCATGAGGCAAGTACAAGAATTGGAAGACAAAGGAATGGTGAGGCCTAGCTCCTCTCCCTTTTGCTCTTCAGTCCTTTTAGTGCAAAAGAAAGATAGTACATACCGCATGTGTGTGGACTATCGCGCACTAAACCATATCACTATCAAAAATAGATTTCCTGTACCTCGGGTAGAAGATATGTTTGATAAGCTACAAGGCTCTACCTACTTCAGTAGGATTGACCTTAAAAGTCGCTACCATCAAATAAGGATAGTGAATGAAGATATCCTAAAGACCGCGTTTTGTACAACGTTTGGCCTTTATGAATATCTAGTCATGCCTTTTCGTTTGACTAATGCACCAGCTACATTCAATCGATTAATGGAGAAAATTTTTAGATCCTACCGCATATTCACTGAATTGTTCTTTGATGATATCATTATCTACTCCAATTCCTTGGAGGAACACAAGCAACATCTCCAAGTGATTTTTCAAGCAATCAAAAGAAAAGCGAAATTTTCCTTCAAGAGATTCAATACTTAGGTCATATTATCTCTCGAGATGGTATTCGTATGGATCCATCAAAGTGGAGGTAATAAAAGCATGGCCTAATCCAAGGAATCTACATGAGCTAAGAAGCTTTATTGGTATGTGTGCATACTATAGACGCTTCATAGCAAAATTCTCTCAAATAGCAGGACCATTACATGACTTAACAAAGAAAAACGTTAAGTATTCATGGACTGCTAAGGAGCAAAGTGATTTGACAAGTTCAAAGAGAAGCTTATCTCCCAACCAGTCCTTATGTTTTCGGATCTCTCAAAGCCATTTGAGGTCCAATGTGATACTTGTGGTGATTGCCTTGGAGCAGTCTTACTTCAAGAAGGGCATGCCATAGCATATGAGAGCCGAAGGCTCAACATGGATGAACGGGTCTTAGGCATTTATGAGAAAGAGCTGTTAGCTGTTCTACATGCCCTAGACACATGAAAGCACTATCTATTGGAGACTCCATTCATCTTACGAACAAACCATCAAAGTCTCAAGTACTTCATGATGCAAACAAAGCTTTCCGACAAACAAATGACGTGGGCAAATGTTCTTTCACAATTTAATTTCCACATTGCTCACATTGCTGGTAAGCACAATCAAGTGGCTGATGCACTTTCACGACGACCAAAAGTTAATGCTGTGTCAATAGCAACTCACAATGATCTATCTTCTATGATAGATGAGTATGCTACTGACCCTGACTTTAAAGACATAATGTTAGCCCTTGCTTTGGGGAAGAAAGAGGAACCATTCACCTTACAGGATGGTTATCTTCTCCATGGCAATAGGCTATGTGTTACCCACTCCCTTCGTGAGAAAGTCATGTATGAATCCCATGCTCCTCCCTATGCGGGGCATAGAGGCATTCAACCTACTCTTTGAGGAGTAGAGACGTACTTTTATTGGCCTACCATGAAAGTGGACATACAAGAATATGTTTCAAAATGTGTAGTATGCCAAAAGACCAAGTATGATAGAGGGCAGCAACCTGGATTTCTCTAGCCATTGCCAATTCCTAATTCACCATGGTAGAGTATATCCATGGATTTTATCTTTGGATTACCAAAATCTATCCATGGGAATACGGGAATATGGACAATAGTCGACAGGTTTAGCAAGCAAGCACACTTTATCCCTGTCAAGAAGATTATTAAGGCACACCAAATGGCAACTCTCTTCATATCACAGATTTTCAAACACCATGGATTGCCAACATCCATCGTGTCAAATAGAGATCCTAAAATGACCAGTAATTTTTGGAAAGGCCTGTTTCAAAAATCTAGGTACAAGATTGAATTTATCTTCGGCCTATCACCCACAAACAGATGGCCAAAGTGAGATAGCCAATCTTACGGTTCTTGATCTACTAAAGACCTATGTTACAGAAGTAGATCAACGCTCACAATGGGAAAAGTACTTACCTCTTGTAGAGTATGCGTATAATAATACTATCCATACTTCTACTGGAAAAGCACCTTTTGAAATCATAGAGGGAAGAACTAAAAGTCCCTTGCTACTTAAAGTACATGGGAAGATCTTCGTTGCCGATGAGTATAGCTGTGACCTGCTCTTTTCAAAAGATTAAGGAGGCTATATCCATCTCCCAACTAAGGTAAAAAGCTGCTGTTGACAAGCACAGAAGGGCCTTAACGTTCAAAGAAAATGATTGGGTCTTACTTAAGTTTCCTAAGGCTTGATTGAGGCAAACAACGGGCAAAAATCCTACGGGCCATCAAAAGTATTATGCTAAACTAGCAAAAAGATACTATGGTCCTTTTCAAATTTTGAAGCCAATCAATAAGGTGGCTTATCAACTCAAGTTGCCTAACCATTGGCTCATACACAACACCTTTCATGTGAGCCTACTCAAGCCCTACAAAGGAGAGCCTCTAAATGAACCAATTATTGAAGACACTCCCGAAATCGAAGATCAAGAAGAGGTACTACAACCAGAAGCTATCCTTCGGCATGAAGACAAGGTATTACGACATGGTAAGATTATCCGATGGTATCTTATTAAGTTCAAAAATTATCCTTTTGAAGATGCTAGATGGATGCAAGGAATCCAGCTTAAGGATATTATGAACCTTGTCAACTCTTACAATGCTACATTAGAGTAAGCAAATGTACATGTTTCTATTAATGATCAATGTTTTGTCTTATGAGACTAATTCTCTCTTTATTGTGCACAAATTTAAGTAATATGCATACTAAGAATCATGTTTGGGATAACGACGTCTCTCAAACACCATGTTGAATTTGTCACTCTACTTGGGAAGATGAAATGGAGTAAAGAGCAGACATGCTTACGGCAACTATATCTCCCAACCACCAAATGGATTAGTCATCCATGTTGGAATGATGTCGTATGGTAGAAAGGGATTCTCTACCCGCTAAGACAAATTGACTAATGACTATGACTTTATCTCTTTTACCTCATAGTCGAGGACGACTATGATTTCAAGAGAGAGGTAATGTCATTAAACATCTAATATCTAACCAACCCAAATGATTTTCTCATATTAAACTGATCATTTAATGTGGGATAATAAACGGGAACAAGGGTTAGAATATAGACATGTGCTTACGGATCTATCTCAACACAGGGCCAATGGTAAAGGGGCCCAAATGAGAGATGGTCTATCAAAGAGCAAGGTTAACTAATGGAGCTTAAAAGACCTTAGGGTTAGCTTCATTAAAGACCTCCAATGGTTAGTGTTAAAAGTCCTTTGACCTTAAGCAAGCTAGGGATGAGCTTGAGGTGGGAACCCGACCTAAACTTGCTTTTGACCTTAAGCAAGCTAGGGCTGTGCTTGAGGTGGGAACCCGACCTAAACTTGTCTTTGACCTTAAGCAAGCTAGGACTGTGCTTGAGGTGGGACCCGACCTAAACTTGCCTTTGACCTTAGGCAAGCTAGGACTGAGCTTGAGGGCGAGCAGTAACTTCTATCGTGCTGTGCCCGATTTGGCAGGGAGCCATTCTCATCAAGGTTACAAATGTGGATGTCTCCGAGGGGGCTAGGTCAAGGTGTACAGAGCTGCCTATGAGCCAGTAATACGGCAAGGGAGAGAGACAGAGGCCAATAGTCAGGGCGTTAAGCCGGCCTCGTTAAGCGAGAGAAGTTATTTCCCATGTTTTTTACAATTATTAGGTTTTCTCCTTAGTGCATCCTCTATAAGGATAGCCTCTCACAGTGGGAGTATCTAAGGGTAGCCAAGAGGGAAACATGCCAATACTTCCTTGCTGAAACTGCACTTGACTATGTTATTGCCAACCAAGACTTCAAGTCTATTAACTGTAACAACTTGATGGTTGATTATGAATTGTCGAGGTCTAACGCTGAGGATATCAGAGCTAGGATATCAAAGCTCTTGGACTCAGTTTATGTCATCACCAAAGCTTACCCTCAAGCTTTGACACTCAAAGGCACAACCCACTACATCTACACCCTGTACAATATTAAAGGGGAGTTGACTGAGCTACTCAAAAGGAAGCTTAATCAGAGGGGGGAATCAACTGGGACAGAAAATAGTGGCAATACAGGTTCAACTGCTTATGGGCTTTTCCACAAGCCATCAAAGTCAGATTTTTACTTTGGCTTATACTCCATAAGGCTCTTTGGGTTGGGTCTAAGGCTAAAAGAATACTGAAGGTTCCACGTCTTTGTCCAAGATGTAAGAAACATGAAGAAAATGTGGAACGCCTCTTTTTTTATCGCTCCTGCAATCACAAGAGTCTACATGTCATTCAGTCTAGGGTCCAATCCCGGTTACACACATCTCTAACTGCCAAGAATTTACTGATTGGTACTATAAGTTGCCTTGATGTAGCTTTATGGAACTTATGGAGAGCCTCATACATTTGGCACATTCTACTATCTAGGAATGAAGCATCCTTTCAGTGTAAGGGTACATAACCTAGTTATTCTCTGGAGGTTGATATCCAAAGGATCAACAAGGAAGCTATGCTTTGTATGTAAGATGCATCTCCCTCTTCCTTGTTTATGGTATTCAAAGAAGTTAGATGGCAACAGTGGGCTACAACTCTTCTACAGCTTTATTCCCCACCTCATGATCATTCCAATTGTGGAATTTTGTTTTCCCCCCTGCCGCCTTCTTGTTTCCTTTTTCCCTTATCCTTCTCCTTTCCTTGGGCCGCCCAACCCCTAATGTTGGGCCTTGTGTACTTCTTTTTGTATTTCTCTCTTTTTAATTTAATACTCTTTCTATGAAAAAAGACTTCCGGTCTATTTGATGAGTCCTTGCCTAGCGCATATGGTTTCACTCGCTCATAGCGCATGTTGGAGTGAGGTGCCTTTTGAGTGATGGCATTTTGATGTGTGTGAAAGAGAGAGAGAGAGAGAGAGAGAGCGCTCCAAAACCAAGTAGTTTCTTTTGATCCATTGTTAATTGTTAAGGGCCTTAAGGTTTTATAGTATTTATACATTGAACACGGGACAATGCCCTAAGAGAGGATGCTACGCGAGGACCTTACACTTGATGATGTCGTCGTACAAGAAGAAGCCGGGCATGACCATGAGGCTCACAAGGCGATGGTGGTGGTGGAGGGTGGTGGCAGGACGGTGCAGGTGGTGAGTAGGCAGCAGCTCCATGAAGCGGGCGTCGAAGGGCGAATGAGCCGCCACGCGAAAGATGGCAGGTGGGCAGGCCGGATAGGCGAAGGCCAGCTGATGAAGCAGCCACACGGCCCGAGCGGCGGCCAGGAAGCTGCGTGCCAGCTCATCGGGCCACAGCCGGCCAGGACAACCCACGGCCCTGCCCAGAGCACGCATCTTCCGCGAGCAGAACCGATCGAAGGCAGCGTTGTACAGGGCTGAAGACTGAGTCAGTAGCTGAGTGGGCGTCAGCTTGGCGAGCTTGAGGAAGGAGTGGTAAAACGCCAGGGCCCGCTGGGCCGGGTCCAAAATGTGGTGGGCCCCGTTCTTATCGAAGCCCACATTTTCAAAGTGCTCGTAGAAGGCTAGGCTGATGAGCGCCTCGATGCAGTAGCCCACATCTCTGCTTCTGCTGCTGCTGCTTTCCCCCCTCTCCCTCTTCTCTGCCTTCCTCGCTTCCCTGCACATCATCAATATCGGCCGCCATTGCTCTGCGGCTTCACCTTCCTGCCCCTCCATCTCCACCAGCAAGCCCGTCCCCATGTTCTCTTGAACGTGTTGCAACAGCACCCTGCTCACCTGCTTTACCCCCACCCTTGCCTCCGCGACGGCACTCAAAAACTCCTCCTTCTTCGGCTGCGTCATACTCCTAGCTCTGCTGCTCGAGCTTCTCCCCTCGCCGTAGCGGGAGCTCTGCATATTCATCAACCCTGCTCTTACCTTACTCGCGGCTGCCTTCCTCTCCTCTCGATTGTCATGGCTATCCGACTCGCAAAAATCATCCTCCGCGTCTGTGAGTGCCCCTTCATAGCCGCGATCTGCGGCGCCAGCCTCATCACCATCTTCGGCAACCGGAGGCTTCATCCAGAGATCAACAGCGTCATCGAATATTCCAGAAACTGGAATAGCTGCATTACGATCGACAGACAGTTGCATCTGCTGCACAGATTGAACATTCAGGAGCTGAGTCTTTAGGCTTTCACAGTGGCGCTCTACATCTACAAGCTTTTTGGCCATGGAGTCCATGGAAAGCCTGAGCTCCAAAACCTCTGCCATTGCAGCATCTCGCTTTGTGTTTGCTTGCAGGACTTTAAGTTCCATGAGGTCCATAGCCATAGCCACCTCCAGCTCCTTCTCGGTTTCTGAAGTTGCCAAGCCAGAGAAGACATGGGATATGGGAGCCGGGGTGGGAGCTGTAGTGGATGCCACACTATGCTGCTCTTTAGACACAGAGAATGTGCCGCTAGTCACAGGAGTGTGATTCTTGCTTGCTGAAGCTGGTTCAGAGGGTGGATATGCAGGATTGTTGTGGTCGGCATTGTTTTGCTTCTTCTTGCTTCTGAAGAACCAGCCTTTAATGGAAGGCTTCTTCAGCTGATCTGGCCTATCTTTAGTCACTACTTCTGCTACATTTGTAGCCGAATTGTTGGCACCTGCCCCACTGGAATCTGTAAGAGGAAACAAGACTGCGGGAACTTCGCCTGTGGGCCTACATTTGTCGAACGAAATACTGCTTGCCTGTTGAAGATGCCTATTTTGCAATGTATGAGTCAATCTCTGACGCATTTGTGGGATGCTGGCAATGGCAGGCTCACGAGGTTTCTGATAATGATGATGATGGGCAGTGCTGCTCTGATTTTCATCTACATTCCAATTAGCGGAGGACTCAAACTTGTCTGTGTGCTTTATACAAGTAGGTAGGACAATGTCTTCTTGGATTATCTTCTTCTGCTTGGGCATTGGCATCCTTGCTATAGTAGGGTACATATCACTATTTGAAACACCTTCCTTGGCAGCTAGCTCATTGAAAGCCCTCATCCTGGTGGGCTCTTCGCTCAGAAACTCAATCAATGCTCTCTGCCTGCTGGTGAAATCTTGCAATGGAGTTTCATTGGCATCAACATAGTTGGCAGCCTTGTTGCCTTTCAAAGGCTTGCCTTGCAAATTATCATTGTATGTTTTGAATGATGGGGAGTAATCAGACCAATCCTCAAGATGGTGAGAGGGCTTCTTTTTTATGTGCATTGACTGAGAATCAAAAAGGGGGTTTTGCATACTTGATTTGAAGAGGTGGTGCTGAGATCCCTTGGGTAGATTGAGGCTCATGTGATGCAGATGATGATCATCTTTTTCTCGTACGTGCATCAGCAAGGCTGCCGATCTTGGAGGTAGATTGAGGCTCTCATGCAAACAATGTATAATGTTCTCGCGCGCATAGTGATCATCAAATTGCGAACCTGAAAAGCTCCTCTTATTCTCATGATCAAAAATATAATGCAGGCGCTCCTCTCGCAGCATGGCTGCCTCGAACGTATCCACAGAGCTGCGGCGATTCAAGGAATTCATGTCATCGCCGGAAGTGGTCAGCATGTCTTCATTAGACTGCACAAAAAGCAAACCCCTTTTTGTATGAGAAGGAAGCACAAGAGAGCAGACAGGTAGGAGATGATGTTTAAAAACAAGGAGACAATCCAATGGGGGAGATTTTCTCAAGCATTCGTGAAATAGTGTTAATGCAGAATATGCATGCGAGAAATGGTCTATATAGCTACAGTTCTTTTGGGACAGAGTCTGTGATGTGCTTCTGTGGCTTTTTAGTCTGTTTGGCTGGCATATTTATGCCAAAAAGGTTAGCATAGCAGATGGTGTGCAATGTCGAGGGATGCATGTTTGGACTCAATGATAATGTGCACCTTCACCTGATAGGCAAGGTCAACTACGCTGGCCGCTTTTCTACTTCCAAGGGAGCCTTCAAGGGATTGACAGTTATACCGATGCAGCTCAACGGGTATTTTTAGTCCTGTGTCAGACCGCCAGCATATCTATGCAAAGAATGTGGCTCCTCAGCTTCAAAAGAGGATCACCCCTAGAGGCCCGGAGTGAGTACTCCCTCTGATGCATTCATTCTCTCTCAAAAAGCCCTTTCAAGAAAAGACCCCCTGCAATATGTAGGCATGATAATGGTGTTTGTCTAACCTATTGTCCTATTCATTCTGGATGGTGTGATCCTCAGTAGGTACACTGCCTGCATACTTCGAAGCTTTCAAGCAGCATACGAAGGCCACTACTGATTTGTAATGAGTGCAAAAATAATGGTGTTTGTCTAACCTATTGTCCTATTCATTCTGGATGGTGTGATCCTCAGTAGGTACACTGCCTGCATACTTCAAAGCTTTCAAGCAGCATACGAGGGCCACTACTGATTTGTAATGAGTGCAAAAATACTTACACATGCTTGCCACATCAGCAATCATGACAATGTAGTAAAGAGATGGCATTTCTGTGACTTACATGAGGAATGAAAACAGGGTATTCATGAAGAGGACGGATGAAGCAATCGGCGGTGGACGATGCCGAGCTTGCACTAGAGAGACCACCATGCACATCTTCCTTCATCTCTTTAAAACCACTCATGTGATTGTGGATCTTGCTTTCCTTCTTATTGGCCCTACCTTTTTGATGCACCAAATGATTGTTCACGGGCATTGGACGCCGCGACAGCAGTACATCAGCCCCAAGACTGTTGTGGCTGTTTATTACTGCTGAATGCAGTGCACGCAACTCAGCAGCTTGTGCTTGTGCCGCTCGCAGCGCCGACTCAGCGATTCTCCCTCCCCTTTTGCTAGGATGCTCGGTACTTGCAACCTCGTGATGGGATGTGGGGTCACTATTTGTATCATGCTGTAGATATCTATCATTTTTATTGAAATCGAAATGCTGATTATCATTTGCAGGAGAATTGTATTTTGTGCGCAAAGGCAACCTGCTACTAGAACCCTTCATCTGCGCATCATGGTGAGATATTGTAATCTCAGAGTCGTTTGCATGCTGCTGTATGTGCTTCTCGTGGTCATGGACATGTCCATTGTTACCAGATATGTCATTATGATGATCATCTTCAGCGAGACCATATTTGGCTTGCAGAGAAAGCGCATTTGACGACCTGTTAACTCGCTGACGTTGAGCTATTGCAGATGATCCTTTCTGGTCTTGAGGATCATCTTGAAGAGGATTGGCCGAGGCTAGTGGTGGATTGACATCTGTTGAGGCAGAATGCGGGGGTTGATTGCGGTCCAGAAGATGCATCACCAGCCGTCGTCGCCTTGGTAATTCAGCAGATTTTGCAGGGGAGGGTGACATGAACAAGCGACACTGGCCTTGTAGGGATGGCACACAAAAACCTCATTCACAAATGGCTCATCAATGCAGAGCTGATGGGCTATGGCGTTGCTTCATAGGATGAAGTATGGTGATTGCTCAATGAGTGCCTCTCTCTCTCTCTCTCTCTCTCACTCACAGACACACAAAAGGAAAGGTGCAATGCAAAGGCTGCTGATGAGGGGGAGAGCAGAGAATAAACTTTTAGAGGAAGCGTGCAGGGGCTGAAAAGCCCAACAAAGCTTTGAAAAGGATGAAGGGCAGTGGGCGCATATTTTATATGGTTGTGAAACACGCCAAGTTGAAGGGATGTTTGCAGAGATCAAGTCTACAAAAGCAAAAGAAATAACAGGTGGGATAAGCCTGCGTCTCCTCAGTCTCTCTTCCCTACCCAACCCAACCCAACCTCACCAACAAAAGAGAAAGCTAGCAAGAGAGTAGGTCAAGGCTTCAAGCCTTCAAGGCAGATGATAACTCTCTTTCCCTGTCTGTGCGTGAGTGTGTGTGTGTGTGTGTGAGAGAGAGAGAGAGAGAGAGAGAGAGATGAAATGAGAGAGAGGTGAGCCACTGTAAAGTTCACAGCATATCCGGAAAGGTGGTCTTGCTGTCTGTTGTTGTTATTACTGGCAATGTGATCCTGCCCAATGCCCATCACAGGAGCTATAATAAGACAGAAAGGGAGCCGTGCCAACATTGCGGAATGAGAGATTGCACAATTTCATCAAACCTTGTTGTTTGCGACTTTCTTGTGTGTTGACAACTCGACAGGTTGTGCCTCTCTCTCTCTCTCTCTCTCTCTCTCTCTCTCTCGCGCGCGCGCGCACACACATTGGCCCACGCCTTTCTGTGTGGGCTCTTATGATACAGCTCTCTCTCGCTCTTCCTCTCACACACACCTAATCCACCCTTTTCCCAGATTTAGGCTGTAAACTTCACTAATCGCGTAAATTGTAGTTGGTCGCAAGCTTGCAGCCCATTTGCGGCTTGTATTGCGTCCAGTTGCCACCTGCTGATGTGTGTGTGTGAGAGAGAGAGAGAGAGAGAGGGGAGTCCCCTGTTCAAGGCCTCTTGCACGTTCTGCGCGACGTGTGCCAGCCAGTGTGCTTCACAATCTCGATTTATTCCCGCCTTGGAATCCCATTATCTCCAGTGCCAACACATTTTTATTTGTCCATAACCCCACCCTTTCCATGCAGCGGGTTAATGCACCTTTGTACCAAGAAATACTTTGATTTTGTTCAGGTAAATACGATTGGCATGGTCTGGGGAGCTATGAAACTCACACTTACCATTTCCTAATTGGCTCCAAAAAAAAATATCTCCTTGGTTTACATAGTGCACGGAAACTCTAAAGAGAAGAAACCCTACAGTAAAGGTAAAGAAGAAGAATAAAACGACAAAGAAAGCCATAAAGCAAAGGTAAAGAAGAAGAGAAAAATCTTTTGACTTTTCTTTTCCACGAGGCTTTTCATTTTTTAAACTAACCATTCACTTATGCATTTATGCATTTGAGATGTTTTAGACTGAATTTTATTTTTAGAGATGGATGCCAATAAGGTTTTCTAATGGTTTCAAAGAAAATATATCCACCACCTACATATTGGAAAGACACCCTAGAGAGAAGGAAACTTAGAAAGAGAAAGTAAACGAGAAGAGAGATACAAATATACCAATGTGCACTCCGTCACGTCTTTTCATATGAACTCAAAAATATCTTTTTGACTTGTAATCTTCATGCCTCTTTTGATTTCTTAAACTCACCCTTTACTTATGCACCTAAAATGATTTGAAAAGTTTTTTATTGGACCACATAAGTAGCCTTTAGTAAAGGGTTGGATTTCGAGTGCATCTCTCGACCATTGGATAAAGCTTGCAAATTAGTGCCACATGGCAAGTTAATGATAACAAACTTTCTTTTTTACTATTTTTCAATAGATTTTTGCTCTGTAAAAAAATTTCTTGTTGGAAAAAAAAAGTGAGCATTAAGAATGAAAGTGACGGAAAAGAATCGTTATCTTTTTTCCACATTGTCATGTCACTTTGGCCTTTTAAATCAGTAAATTCAAAAGAGTTGATATTTCAAAACAATAAAATTTATACTATATATTAAAGAGATTGGTTTTTCAGTGTCACGTGTCAAAGTTTGCTGCATCCGGTGAGTTCCGGTTTATATGAGTGAGGAGGAGACGGGGAGAGAGAGAGGCCGCCGAAGGCGATCGGCCGTACTAGTGAAAAGTAAGAAGCAAGTGTTTTAAGTGAAATAATATAATAAAGCATTCAATGCTTCATAAATTCACATGTTTTAGAAATTACTATGACCCTTCACTTTGTTTAAATTATATTGTATCCTTTACAAGGTTTTTCCTATATTTCTTACAATGCTTTCAAGTGTTTTTTAATTATTATTTTTATATTTTAAAATTTTATTGCAATTTAAATAGTTTATTGTTACACTTGTTTTAAAAAACATAATAGTTTATTGTGATAGCAAATGCTTAAAAATGCTAGTGTCACTTCTCCATTTTCTCTCTTATAAAGAAGCCTCGTATTATTAAATTCCTCTCAATAGCGTTATGTAGGCCATAGTGAACTTTCACCTTGTCTTTTTAGCGATTGGGAGGCCTTAATAAAGTTGGAAAAAGAGAAAACAAGGGGAGTTCTATCCATTTGCAAAACTTTTGTAAAATGGCAAAAGTTTGGAATATGTTTAAAGAGCTAGTGGATAAAAATGGAAGTGTCTCTTCTATTTAAAGGTTTTTGACTAAATAGTGGTTCCTTTTGATTGTGGGATGCCCCATCTTAAAAGTTGGTGATTTTTCAAACTCATCTTGTCTAATGGCTCTCACAAGACTTTTATATTGAGAGTTAGAAAGCTCAACCTTACATTCACCAAAAATGTAGGTAGAAAAGTAGAGGGCTTTGTGAGGTTGCAAGGGTCTTGCAAGTTGGCTAGAGTTAAGAATGTTGGGAATAGTTTTATGCGATTAGTGGAAATTCATGCATTACTAGCGGTCTTGACCAATCTGTCCCATTCATAGTACACCATGGTCACTATTCTTCAATGATCGACCAAGTGTGAACAGACTGATTATTCACAAAAGTGCAAAATGGTAAAAGTTTTGAATGTTAGAAATAGTTTCAAAGAGCTAGTGGAAGAAACGAAAGTGTCGCTTCTATTTAAAGGTTTCTGACTAAAATAGTGAGCTCCTTTTGATTGTGGGAATGCACAATCTTAAAAGTTTGGTGAGTTTAATTAGTGGAAATTTATGTGGTCGTCTTGACCAGTCTGTCTCATTGCCTACACACCATGGTCACTCTTTCGCAATGACCAATCAAGTATGAATAGGCCAAAATCAATCTTTATGTATGGGACTCCTATAGTTGGGTGTTAAGTCTTTAGAGATGGATGCCAAATAAGGTATTCTAATGGTTTTAAAGAAAATAAATTCACTGCTTACATAGTGAGAAGACACTTTAAATAGAAGAAAACGCAAAGGGAATATTAAGGAGAAGAGAAACACAAATATACTAACATGCACTTGATCACCTCTTTTTATTTTTATATGGACACAAAAAGTCTTTTGACTTTCACCTCGATGTGTCTTTCTATTTCCTAAACTCACCTTTCACTTATGCACTTAAGATGTGTGGAAAGGATTTTTATTTTTTCAAAATTGGAAGGTCTTAATAAAATTGAAAAGGGAGAAAGAGGGGGTTTTGTGTGTGTTTTTGGTTTTGTTGTGGGTTGGGGGGGGGGGGGGGGGGGGGGGGGGGTGGTTGGTTTGGGTTGTTTTTGTGTTGCTCCATCCATTTGCAAAACTTTTGTAAGATGACAAAAGTTTGGAATATGTTTAAAGAGCTAGTGGATAAAAATGAAAGTCTCTTCTATTTGAAGGTGTTTGGAAAGTATTTTTACTTTTTCGAGATTGTGAGGCCTTAATAAAACTGAAAAGCGAGAAAAGGGGGTGGGTTGGGGGCAGTTCCATCCATTTGCAAAACTTTTGTAAGATGGCAAAAGTTTGGAATATGTTTAAAGAGTTAGTGGATAAAAATGAAAGTGTCTCTTCTATTTAAAGGTGTTGACTAAGTAGTGAGTTCCTTTTGATTGTGGGGATGCCTCATTTACAGGTTGGTGATTTTTCAAACTCACCTTGTCGAAGTGCTCTCACAAGACTTTCATACTGAGAGTTAGAAAGCTCACTCACATTCACCAAATGTAGGTGGAAAGTAGGGGGTCTTGTAGTTGGCTAGAGTTAAGAGGCAATATGAAGTGTTGAAAAACTGCTAACTCTATAGCCATCCAATTTTAATTGAATGGCTTTGAGATCTTACTAGTCCACAGGGTGATGAAAGAGCTTGATAAGGTGGTGATGTCAATTTGTGAATTCAACTTTGAATGGGACGCTTGGAGGTGGCCCGGGAGTAGCCTCTTTTGGAAACCACACTCTAAAGGCATTTACCATGCATTAATGCACGAGGCTAATTGGTGTAGCCCCCTCAACAAATTATGGAAGAGGCAATGGATGGAAAAGCGGTGGGAGGAAGTCATGGAGAACATATGGAAGCCAAGGTGGCCTCATTATATAAAGATATTTTTGTGAAAGTGATGTGGGGTGCTCTGCGACGGGAGTAAAGGTACAAGAAGAGGCATCGGGTCCGATCGTTGCTCAGGGTGCAAAATGGCTAGTGATGACCTAGTCCACCTGTTCATGGGATGCCAGGCAATCAGGGGCATGGTTGGAAAATTATGCAAGTGGATTCAAAGGACATGGAAAATTAAGTTCTTCAAGAATGATCTGTTTTTTTTGGTACTAGGTTGGGAAGTCCTGCTCTTCTAGTCTGCACTCAAATAATCAGGTACTACTTCTTGCACCATATTTGGCAAGCAAGGAACCGCCACGTTTTTGAGGGGGATATGGTTGTGGCAAGCTTTTGTGAAATCATACAAGAGAGCAGAGTGTAAATTCACATGATCGGAGGCAAAGAAGCCTCAGAGGATTGGTTTAGAACAATACATAACATCTTGTAATAGGATAAGCTTAGGAGTGGTAGTGGCTTTTCTGCCAAGCAGATAACGTGCAATCTTGGGACCTTCGAGGCTCGGTCTGGGTTCGAGATTGTTGTATATTGCTGTTATTCTTAATACTATGCACTCATAATTGTGAGTTTTGAAAAAAATAAAAATAAAAAATGCTGGAAATACTTTTATGTGATTTGTGGAAATTCATGTATTACTAATGGTCTTGACCAATCTGTCTCACTCATGGTACACCATAGTCACTATTTTCAATGGTCGACCAAGTGTGAGCCGGTCGGTTATCCACAAAAGGGGCAAAATGGTAAAAATTTGGAATGTTAGAAATAGTTTCAAAGAGCTAGTGGAAGAAAACGAAAGTGTTGCTTCGATTTAAAGGTTTCTGACTAAGATAGTGAGTTCCTTTTGATTGTGGGAATGCACAATCTTAAAAGTTTGGTAAGTTTTCAAACTCACCCTATGGAAGCGCTCTCACAAGGCTTTCATACCACGAGTTAGAAAACTCACACACATTCACCAAAAAAAAGTAGAGAAGCTTCGTGCATTTGCAAAGGTTTTGCAAGTTGGACAGAGGCAAGAAAGTTGGGAATATTTTTACGCAATCAGTGAAATTTATGTGTTACTACTTGTTTTGGCCAGCCTGTCCCTGTTAACCGACAAGTCAGACATTGGAGTCAACACAAGGTGAATAGGAGGCTTGGGGACTGCCCAACGCTCCCTATCGCTTGGTATTGACCTTGGTGTTAAAGTCATTACAAGAGGCAGTTGAGTCAATACTGGACGAATATGAGGCTTGGGTCTGCCCAACACCACCTATCGCTTGGTGTTGACCTTGGTGTCGAAGACATGACATGCGACACTGAAGTCAACACCGAGCGAATATGAAGCTTCAAGACTGCCCAACGCCACCTATCGCTTGGTACTGACCTTGGCAAATAGGCGTCGGCCCAGTAAACATCCACGGACATTACATTGTTTTGAGTCAGGGACCCGACTTGTCGGTCCAATAGAAAAAGGTTAAGAGTGATCGCCGATGAGAGGCGCACTCTAATTGGAACATTCAAGGGTTAGTTGGCTAAGCATGAATGCGTAAGTGTGAATGGGCGAGCTCATATAAAAGTCATCTAAACCTAAAAATCACTCATTCTCTCATTTGTGAAATTGAAGAGTGCTCTTGCTTCATCTCCATCTTCTTCTTCATGTGTGTGTGTGTGTGTGTGTGTATGTATGCGCGTGCGTGTGTGTGTGTGTGTGTGTGTGTGAGAGAGAGAGAGAGAGAGAGAGAGAGAGAGAGAGAGAGAGAGAGCGATCGAGCATTACGAAGGTACGACGACGACGAGGCGGTTGAGCGCGGCACGACAGTAGCTCCCTCTTATTCGCGACGAGGAATCCTCCACAAAGGCGAGTGTAGGGCGGTGATGAGTGACACACCCTTGCTCTCTTGAGCTTGCTATATGTTGGGATCGGAGAGCACACACACAGAGAGCCAGCACGAAGAAGGAGATAGACACAGTGTGTGGCGGGGCGGTACTCACACTACAATGTGTAGTTATGAGTATAGTTATTATGAATGAGTAAATGAATGGCTGTACATGGGCGGCTGAACAACGGGCAGCCGGGCACACGAGCCTTTAACCCAACAATCTCCCACTTAAAGGCAGTGTGCCTTTAAAGTGGCCAAAGTACAGCAAAAGAAGTCAAGCCATACCCATCAGCGATCTACAGTGTGCAAACCGCTGTGAAGCTAACGACTTCGTGAGTAGATCAGCAGGGTTATCGTCAGTGTGTACCTTGACAAGCTCTATGCGCTTGTCCTCTAGCACCTCTCGTATGAAGTGATACCTCACCTCAATGTGCTTTGTCTTCGCATGGAAGACAGGATTCCGTGCCAATGCTATGGCACTCTGGCTATCACAATGTAGAATCGGAGCATCACCAGCCATACCAAGATCTCCCACTAGTCGTGAGAGCCATACGGCCTCCTTGGCAGCCTCAGTGGCAGCCATATATTCAGCCTCTGTAGTGCTCAAAGCAACGCATGGCTGTAAACGTGATGCCCACGAAACCGGTCCACCTGCAACTGTGAACACATAGCCGCTAGTAGACTTCCTCGAGTCCACTGACCCTGCATAGTATGAATCTGTATATCCGCAAACAGACATATCCTTCTCACCATAACATAGGGACAACTCTGAAGTCCCTCTCAAGTATCTGAGAATACCTCTCACTGCATCCCAATGACGCTTGCCCGGGTTAGACATGTACCTGCTAACCACACCAACTGCATGAGCAAGATCTGGACGCGTAGCCACCATGGCATACATCAAGGAACCAACAGCTGATGCATAGGGAATCTGAGACATCTCTGTAGTCTCCAAATCTGTCTGAGGGCAGTCATCATGGCTGAGTTTTACATATGGAGGCAACGGGGTACTAATGGCCTTCCCCCCTTCCATATGAAAACGCTCAAGCACCCTGTCAATGTACTCTTTCTGACTAAGAAAGAGCATCTTGCGAGAACGATCACGAGTGATCCGCATACCCAAAATATGACTGGCATCCCCAAGATCCTTCATGGAAAAGGTCTTACGTAGCCTATGTTTCAAGGCATCCACATCAGAAATACACTTCCCTGCGATCAGCATGTCATCCACATACAAAACCAAAACAATAAGACTACCATCTGCAGCCTTGCGAGTATAGAGGCATGGGTCCTCATAACTGCGTACATAGCCCAATGAACTCATGAATGCATCAAACTTACGATACCATTCACGAGATGATTGCTTCAGCCTATACAAGGTCTTAAGAAGCCGGCATACCATCTTCTTTGAACCATGAATAACAAACCCACTTGGTTGCTCCATGTACAAATCCTCGTGCAAGTCCGGATGTAAGAAAGCTGTCTTTACATCCATTTGCTTCAACTCCATGTCTTCTGTGGCTACCAAGGCAAACAACATACGCAAAGTAGACATCTTCACCACTGGGGAGAAGATCTCGTCAAAATCAATGCCCTTCTGTTGCTTGAATCCTTTAGCCACAAGCCTTGCTTTGTACCTAGGCTTTGCATCCATTGAACACAATTTTATCTTGTAAACCCACTTGCATGGTATTGCCTTCTTACCCTTTGGCAAAGGAGTAAGCTCCCACGTTTCATTTTGGATCAACGAATCCATCTCTGACTGCATAGCCTGCTCCCACTTGAGCTTGTCAACACTAGACATGGCCTCATCATAACATGATGGCTCCCCGCAATCAGTCAACAATACATAATCCATAGAAGGCACAAAACACTGAGGCTGTCTTGCACGCCGCTCTGAACGCCTCAAAGACTGTGCAGGAGGTGCATCTGGCTGTCCCACATCTACATGATCTCCCAACAAGGGCTGATCTGGCTGTCCCACATCTACATGATCTCCCAACAAGGGCTGATCTCCCACTTGAGGGTCAATGGGCTGCCCACGAGCAGCCATGGGACCATCATACCGATGACCATCCTCCTCAAATATCACACGCCGAACCTCAACCGTTCGCGGTGATGCTCTATACACAGAGTCCTCATGAAAAACAACATCATGGCTACGCACAATCTTCCTGTCAATAGGATCCCACAATCGATAACCCATCTCACCAGAGCTACCATAACCCAAGAAGATACATCTCTTGCTCTTTGGATCCAATTTGCTGCGTTTTGCCTTAGGTACATGTAAATAAGCTTCACAGCCAAAAACACGAAGGTGACCATACGAAGGTGGCAAACCTGTCCATACCTCTTCAGGCACTTTGAAGCCCAAAGGAACACTAGGTGAACGATTTATCAAATGCACAGAAGTGGCAACAGCTTCAGCCCAAAATCCATTTGACAAACCAGCCATAGAAAGCATACTACGGACTTTTTCTTGTATAGTCCTGTTCATGCGCTCTGCCACACCATTTTGAGGAGGTGTATAGGGAGCACTAAGCTCGCGCCGTATACCCTTCTCAACACATAATGTTGTAAAAGCATGAGACATAAATTCACCCCCATTGTCCATACGTAAGCACTTCAACTTACAACCTGATTGGTTCTCAACAAGAGCCAACCATTGCTTAAATATATCAAACACCATATCCTTCTTACGAATGGGGTATGCCCATACCTTCCTGCTAGCATCATCAATGAACGTAACAAAGTACATAGCACCTCCAAGAGAAGCATTGGGCATCGGCCCACATACATCACTATGCACCAAAGCTAGCTTTTCCAAAGATCTGTGTGGAACACTTTTCTTATGAGAAGACCGAGCATGTCGACCATAAAGGCAATGCTTACAAAACTCAAAACCACCAAAATCTGAAATGGGAATGTAATCCGCACGTGCCAACAACTTCAAACCTTTTAGTGACATATGCCCCAAACGCTGATGCCATAAAGAAGCAGGAGGTTGCTCAGTGATCCCCACAATGTGATCAGCCACACTAGCTACACAAAGGGAATACAACGTATTCCTCTTAGCACCTTTAACCAAAACAAGGTTGCCCTTAGTGATCTTCCAACCTCCATCACCAAAAGATACATTGAAACCAAGTGAATCCAACTGACCCACACTAATCAAGCTTTTTGCAAGAGCCGGCACATGACGCACACGCTGCAAGACAAACGTAGTAGAGTTTGGCATAGCCAAATGAATATCCCCAATGCCATGAATCTGCATAGAACGTCCATCGGCAATCCTTACAGTACCTGTGCTCGAAGCATCATAGTCATGAAACCACGACCTATGAGGCGTAACGTGAAAAGAAGCACCACTGTCAATGACCCAATCCATAGGCATACTACGCTCATGAGTGAGAAGAAAAGCGTCATCAAAATAGGATGCAAGCAACACATCACCAAGCTCTTCACTAGTAGCACTAGTCGGAGCACATACATGGTCATCTTGAGAGCTACACTCTCCCTGTGTTGCATTTAACTCCTCAATCTTGACATTGGACTTAGGCTTGTCCTTAGCATCATGGTTTTTCTTCTTACCATCTCCATTTTCCCTTTTCCACTTGTAGCAATCCTTTTTGAAATGGCCTTTTCTACCACAATGAAAACATTCCACATCCTTTTTACTTGTGCCTGCACGGGACTTGCTTCTAGATTTACCCCTGTTGGACTTATACTTGTCCATAGTCCTGCCTCTGACAACCATTGCACTAAAAGACTTACTACCTGCATTATTCTTTCGATTAATCTCTTCCGTGAGAAGACTAGACTCCACATTAGTACTTGTCAACTCATTCGCAGGAACCGAGTTACTTATGGCTGTCCTAAATGTGTCCCATGACTCAGGCAACGTGACAAGTAAAAACATAGCTTTTACATTTTCCTCAAACGTAATTTCCTGCGTAGCAAGTTGGCTGAAAATTGTATTGAACTCATTCAAATGCGCATTCATGGAAGCACCTTCCTCCATTCGCAAATCAATAAGCTTTTTAATCCAATACACCATAGAAGCAGCTGAATGCTTATCATACATATCGCAAATCCGCTGCCATAGCTCATAAGCTCCACCCTGTGCATCTTTCACATTGTAATAAACAGACTTTGAAAGGGAAAGCCTAATGGTAGACCTGCACATCTCATCCAACTCCTCCCAATCATCCCTCTCCATGTTCTCTGGCTTAACTCCCTGCAACTTTAGAGGTCGAATCTGTTTCTTCTGCACCAAGACATCCCAAATCTGATCTTTCCAATATGAGAAGTTAGCACCATCCAACTTCTCAATATTGAAAACTGTGTCCTCTTTAGTGCCCATTACAACAAGAATGCAACAATGAGAAACCTGTAACCAACCAACAAACTGCCACAACAAAGTAGTGTTGCAAATCTGACAACACCTGCTGCTCAATCAAAGAGCAAACGCATAGAGTATAAACCAGCCCATAATATGGTCAAAAAACGTACGTAGAAATCCACAAACAAATGCATAAACCCGTGACACCTGTAACTCAACCGGCCTAGGCAAACTGTGCCACAAAATGCATCAACAATGAGCTGTCATAGAGGCATAAACATACTCCATGTCTGAATAACCACAATAGAGACATAAGCTGACCAAGCTTACACAAATCCGTGAGCATAAATGGATCCAAGTGAGCATATAACCAATGCACAAGCTCAACGAAGTCCAATCTCTACTGTCAACCAAGTACCTGTCCGTACTCAAACCGCAACACTGCAAGCAAGAGCAAACCCGCTCTATGTATAAGTGAACCAAATCTCCACAATATCATGCATAAAGAGTGTCTGTCAAACTGCCATATCCACATCCATCAACATACATAGATGATGTCAACTTGTAGCTCAAGAACACGCATAAACAGACTGCCCAGAAGAGTAGAAGCTCCCACTCAAACCACAACCATATGCATGGCTGTCCCACAGTCAAAATACATGTTTTGTAACCACAGAAGAAAGCTGTATCCAAAGCTCCCTGTAACCTGTACCCGTACCTGTACCTGTACCTGCACCTGTACCTGTACCTGTAGTCGAAGAAGACAATGTTGCCAAACTCCCACTCTATCTGTGTGTATGAGGCCACTCCAAGAAGAGGCTACACACTCTCAAATGAGCTGTGGGCTCACGTAAGTGGAAGACACTACAACAATGGCACCTGTAATGGCTATGGAAGCTCTGGCAGCAGAAAACTACCAAAGAGAGATGAAAAAACGTAGCTCCTAGTCTGTAGCTCGGATGGGATTTCTAATGGCACGAATGGCTCCGAAAGGGGGGTTAAACCCCAGGACACCTACTGAAAATACTCGCAGAGTGCTGAACCTTCCAATGCCAAGCTCAGAAAAACCTTCTGCTCTTTGGAAATGCGCGCGTGCGCGAAACCGAAAAACGGCAATGAAACAGAAGTAAGTTTCAACACACTCAACAATGATGATGAAGCTCTCAATGCTCTCACTACCAAGCTCTGATACCACTTGTTGGGATCGGAGAGCACACACACAGAGAGCCAGCACGAAGAAGGAGATAGACACAGTGTGTGGCGGGGCGGTACTCACACTACAATGTGTAGTTATGAGTATAGTTATTATGAATGAGTAAATGAATGGCTGTACATGGGCGGCTGAACAACGGGCAGCCGGGCACACGAGCCTTTAACCCAACACTATATTAATCTGGTTGGGTGCTTGCAGCCATTTGTGGCTCGCACACAGTATACGACAAGTCCTTTGCATTGACACGTGCGATAGATACGCACATCTTTGACGCCGTTTCCGGGGAAATGCTCTTCACTAAGCTCCAATAGCACTCTATGCTGCTTTGTGGTGTACTAGTATGTGACCCGCGTGTTGCTGCGGTCAAGGAAACAATGCCTCTATTCTCATAGAGCTATCTTCTCCTTCAAGTGGAATACTATCAATACTCTCTTCCTACACGTATAGTCTATCGCATTTATAAAAGTGATGCATGACACGACCTCTTCATAGATGCTGCAAAGCATTCTTTGATACCAAGATTGGAAGCTTCTCATAGACATTATTTTTCATGAGGTGCTAGCCCTTGTTTAACAAACTTAGGAGTGCTCTAATTCTATTGTGTGTGTGTGTGTGTGGAGAGAGAGAGAGAGAGAGAGAGAGAGAGAGAGAGAGAGAGAGAGATTCCCTCCTTTTGGTCTACCTTGATCTAGCAATGCTACCAAGCTTGATTATAGAGATTATATAAGTTAGCATGGTGTGAAGAGATAAAAGCTAATAAAAGTCAATGTAATAATAAAACTTTTTTTAATAAATGGAGTGGGTTCTAAAATTGGTTGATATGATAGGAACGCAATTGGATTCAATGTCTCTGCTCCACTCTCTTACTTGCTTCTATCCTTGTATGGATGTATGTATACATATATATCTATATGTACACATAGTGTACACACACACACACACACACACATATATATATATATGCTTGAAGTGAAGATTTGTCACATAGGTCTTGATGCATCTTGATATGTTTCAATTATGTCTATATGTACACATAACACACGTGCGTGCGCGTACACACACACACACACGCGCGCGCGCATATATGCTTGAAGGAAATATTTGTCACATAGGTCTTGAGGCATCTTGCTATTGTTCCAATACAGTAACTATGACATTCAAAGTTTCCTTGTCTCCCCCCCCCCACAAACCCTCTAGTTGAAGTGACGATCCCAGGTGGACATTTAAAAAGAAGAAGCGAACTCTTTTTTCTCATTTTTTTGAAAAGAAAAGTATAGATGGCTATGATTGGTCTCTCTCTCTCTCTCTCTCTCTCTCTCTACCAACAGATAGATCTTTGAGATCTCATTGGATGTTCCTACAACATTTCAAATTCTTCTTTTATCAAGACATGTGTGTACGTGTGTGTGTGTGTGTGTGTGTGTGTGAGAGAGAGAGAGAGAGAGAGAGAGAGAGAGAGAGAGAGAGAGAAGATGAAACAAAAATAACTTTATTCTTACCCATGTTGTGAGATATATCTTTTGGGATTGTTCCGATGCCAATAAAAATTTCCTTCTTCTCTCTCTCTTCTCTCTCTCTCTCTCTCTCTCTCTCTCCTCCTCCTCCCCCCATAGATATTCACTTTTGTTGAAGACTTGCCTTGTAACTTTTAAAGTCACTTTAGATTGTTCCTACACGCAAACATTTTGTTTTGTCTCCCTCTCTCCTCTTGTGTCATTTATTGGACTTTGCATTTCAACACATTAAATACGGCACTAAAAAATTGTCCTCTCTCTCTCTCTCTCTCTCTCTCTCTCTCTCTCTCGTTGATTTTAGATTGGTACCATTGCCTGCCAAAATTTAAGGAATTTATAGATTTTTAAGCATGGTCCACATGTTAACTCTAAAAAATAAAAAGAACAAAATATCCAAGAATTAAATAAAGGGTCCATCAACTTGGAAATCTCTCTACCCATTTGGGGTGTTCTCTCTCGTTGATTTTAGATTCGGACCCTTGCTTGCCAAAATTTAAGGAATTTATATAGTTTAAAGCATGGCCCACATGTTAACTCCTAAAAATAAAAATAATAAAATATCCAAGAATTGGTAAAAGGTCCATCAAGTGGGAAATCTCTCTACCGGTTTGGGGTGTTAATGTGAGGGTTGGTCTTTGTTGGGCATTTAATCCATTTTCTACGGTGAAAAACTTTAGCTATCCTTTTAAAAATACATAATGCCAAAAAATAAAATCTTGAAAATTTGAAAAGTGCGTGAGCTCAAGGTAAAATATTTCTTTCTCTCTCTCTCCCCCTTATAAATGTACATGTGTGCACACAGGCAATGTGATGGTCTTTCTCTCTCTCTCTCTCTCTCTCTCACACACACACACACACACACACACACACACACACACACACACACACACACACACACACAAGCAATGCGGTAGTCTCTCTCTCTCTCTCTCTCTCTCTCTCTCTCTCTCTCTCTCTCTTAACGACCCCTGCATTTGCAGGTCATGCATGTCCTCAAAGCGAAACAGCTCCAAGTCGACATTAGACGAGCTCTTTTCTTTTTCTCAAGCTCTTTAATGAAATACATGCTTCCAATTTTCTTTAAAACATATCAATATTGGTTTTGGAAAAAGGCCCTTGAAAAGATAAAGCCAAATATATCTTCAAAAATTACATTTTCATTAAACATTATAAAATTCACTTTTTTTTTGGTTATATCTTCAAAAAATAAAGACACATTAAGTAACAAAACCTCCACTAAAGTTATCCCCTTTTTGTTATATGCAATCAAACTTCAACATTTATTTTATGTAAAATATAAAATCTTTTGACTTTACATTTGGAAAGGCTTCTCGGTTCTTACATTCTCCAAAGGCTATCATTTCTTACAATCTTACCCTTTGCTTTTGCATTTTAAATTAGATGTTTTGTAAAGTGTTTTTTGAAATGAACCAGGGAGTGACACGTAGATGTCCTCTCCTTCCTTGAAAATTTTAAGCTGCATTATAAAGAGTATAGATTATGAAATGTAGGAAAGGTAGAGAAAGAAGGTGTATGGTTGGTTGAGAAGGATTTGTGACCTTTGTTTTTGCTATAGTGTAATGTTTTTTGTTAAGAAGGTGTTAGATTTTGTGCTATAAGGTACTGGGTTTTTTGCTGATAAGGTGTTAGCTTTAAGGTATTAGATCTATAATGTTAGATCTGTAACGTACAATAAGTAGATCTGTTAGTTAATTAGTTGCTGTAGTACTATGTTAGTGTGTAACAGTAGCTCTGTTAATTGCAAGTAGGTAGGTTAGGTGTGTGTGTGTGCTCGTGCACGCGGTGACCTTATCGCAAAAAAAAATAAAATAAAAGAAAAACATATTAAAAAATACAAAAAATAATAATTCTTTTAAGATAGGATCGGGATCGAAAATATTTCCCAGGCCCAAGCCCACGCTCAGGCTCAGGCCTCAGTCACCCTTTAGAATTACTTATTTTAGCGTCACGCCTAAGTAAAAATCGACCCTTTTGAGGACTAACAGAGTTCAGGTAATCGAACGCTGTGCTGTAAAGCACACCACGATCCCCTAAACGATATGCTCTTTCGAGCTATCACGCGCTCTAATCCAAAAATCGATCGTAAAAAGACATTAAAAAACATCCAAAAACGAGTGAAAATGGGGTGCAAAACGCCTAAAAACTCAAGAGGTTACCCTTCAAGGGTATTCGTCGACGCTTGTAGGGGCGCAAATGTATGTGCCAAAGGCACATACATTTGCGCTCTGGCCGTGTGCTAGAGACTGAGCAAATAGCGAGCACTTCGACTTACGCGGGTTCTCAATACCCACCTACCTTAGGTTTCGGGCCCTCGGCGGGACCCAAGGTAGGACAATCCAAGACCCAAACAATAGCGGCTAGTGACTCTTCCTCTGACTACGACGCCATGGAGGGCTACCCAATGCCTAATCCTGATAGCTCAAGCCAAGACATGCATGCCATGGACCGACGGTCCGGGCCGAGCGTGCGTAGCCGCTTAAAGGAAACCTTTAGTAGAGCCACTCGCTCCGAACATGGAGCTATCGATGTAAATGAGAAGGAGAGATCCCACAAATTGTACTAGTAAACATGTTAGGTGTAGCGTAGACCTACCTAAGAGTAAAACTGATGATACCTTAGGGGATTCTGACCAACACACCTTTAAAACAGAATCTCAGGGAGAGATTGATTTAGGGCTCAGTCCTCATGCTTTCGGATCTCTCAAAGCCATTTGAGGTCCAGTGTGATGGTTGTGGTGATTGCCTTAGAGCAGTTTTGCTTCAACAAGGGCATGCCATAGCATATGAGAGCCGAAGGCTCAATACCAATGAACGAGTCTTGGGCATTTATGAGATAGAGCTTTTAGCTATTCTACATGTCCTAGACACATGGAAGCACTATTTATTGGGAACTCCATTTATTCTACGAATCGACCACCAAAATCTCATGTATTTCATGACGCAATCCAAGCTTTCCGACAAACAAATGAGGTGGGCAAATTCTCTTTCGCAATTTAATTTCCATATTGCTCACATTGCTGGTAAGCACAATCAAGTGGCCGATGCACTTTCACGACAACCAAAAGTTAATGCGGTGTCTATAGCGACTCACAATGATCTATCTTCTATGATAGATGAGTATGCTACTGACCCTAACTTTAAAGACAAAATGTCAGCCCTTGCTTTGGGGAAGAAAGAGGAACCAATCACCTTGCAAGATGGTTATCTTCTTAACGGCAATAGGCTATGTGTTACCCATTCCCTTCGTGAGAGAGTTATGTATGAATCCCATGCTCCTCCCTATGCGGGACATAGAGATATTCAACCTACTCTTCGAGGAGTATAGACGTATTTCTATTGGCCTGCCATGAAAGTGGACATACAAGAGTATGTTTCAAAATGTGTAGTATGCCAAACGACCAAGTATGATAGAGGCAACCTGGATTACTCCAGCCACTGCCTATCCCAAATTCACCGTGGGAGAGTATATCCATGGATTTGATCTTTGGATTACCCAAGTCTATCCATAGGAATATGGAAATATGGATAATAGTGGACAGGTTTAGCAAGCAAGCACATTTTATTCCTGTCAAAAATACTATTAAGACACTCCAAAAATGGCAACTCTCTTCATATCACATATTTTCAAACACCATGGATTACCAACATCCATCGTGTCAGATAGAGATCCTAGAATGAATAATAATTTATGGAAAGGTCTCTTTGAAAATCTAGGAACAAGATTGAATTTCTCTTCGGCCTATCACCAACAAACGGATGGCCAAAGTGAGATAGCCAATCTTACGATATTGGATCTACTCAAGACTTATGTTACCGAAGTAGATCAATGCTCACACAATGGAAAAAGTATTTACCTCTTTTAGAGTATGCCTACAATAATATTGTACATACTTCTACGAGAAAAGCACCTTTTGAGATCATTGAGGGAAGACCTAAAAGTCCCTTGCTACTCAAAGTACATGGGAAGATCTTCGCTGCCGATGAGTATAGTTGTGACCTACAAGAATCTTTTCAAAAGATTAAGGATTCTATATCCATTCTCAACAAAGACAAAAAGTTGTTGCTGAAAAGCATAGAAGGGCCTTAACGTTCAAAGAAAATGATTGGGTCTTACTTAAGTTTCCTAAGGCTTGATTGAGGCAAACCACGGAAAAAAGCCTACGGGCCATCAAAAATATTACGCTAAGTTAGCAAAAAGATACTATTGTCCTTTCCGAATCTTGAAGCCTATCAATGAGACGGCCTACCAACTCAAGTTGCCCAACCATTGGCTCATACACAATGCTTTTCATGTAAGCCCTACAAAGGAGAGCCACCAAGTGAACCAATTATTGAAGACCCTCCCGAAGTTGAAGACCAAGAAAAGGTGCTACAACCCAAAGCTATCCTTCGGCATGAAGACAATGTACTACGACATGGTAAGATTATCCGATGGTATCTTACTAAGTTCAAGGAATATCCTTTTGAAGATGCTAGACGGACGCAAGGAATACAGCTGAAGGATAGTGAGAACCTTGCCAATGCTTACAATGCTACATTAGAGTAAGCAAATGTACAAATTTCTTTTGAATGACCCATGTTTTTGTCTTATAAGACTAGTTCTCTTTTTAATTGTGCACAAATTTACATAATATGCATGCTTAGAATCATGTTTGTGATGACGACGTCTCTCAAACACGAAGTAGAATTTGTCACTCTACTTTGGGAGAATGAAATGGACTAAAGAGTAGACATGCTTGCGGCATCTATATCTCCCAAGCTCCAAATGTATTAGTCATCTATCTTGGAAAGATGTCATAGGGTAAAAAGGGATCCTCTACCTGCTAATGACTAAAGCTTTATCTCTTCTACCTCATAGTCGAGGACGGCTATGATTTCAAGAGAGAGACAATGTCTTAAAATCTAATATCTAACCAGTCCAAATGATTTTTTCATACTAAACTGATCATTTAATGTGGGAGAATAAATGGGACCAAGGGTTAAGATATAGACATGTGCTTATAGATCTATCTCAACACGGGTCCAATAGTAAAGGGGCTCAAAGGAGAGATGGTCTATCAAAGCGTAAGGCTAACCATTGGAGAATAGGACCTTAGGGTTAACTTCATTGAAGAGCTCCAATAATTAGTGGAAAAGACCTTTGACCTTAGGTAAGATAGGGCTGAGCTTGAGGTGGGAACCCGGCCCAAGCTTAAGGTGCTTGAGGTGCTTGTCGTGCTTGATGACTAACATGCTTGAGGTGCCTAATGACTGATATGCTTGAGATGCTTGAGGTTCTTGATGATTGAGATGCTTGAGATCCTTGTCATGCTTGAGATTCTAGGGTTGTATGAGGTGAGAACCCAGCCCAACCTTGAGGGGCTTAAGGGCCAAGCGTGTGGTGAGAACTAGGCCCAAGGTTGAGTGGCTTGAGGTGTGCAAAAGTCAATACCAATTCCTACAAGGAGGGGGCGAGCTCTACAAGATGGGGGATGAGAGAGAACACACACACTCACACACTCACACAAGGCATGCTTGGTACGAAGAAAGCAACAGGGACACTTGTCAAGTTTCTCCTCATGTTGCCCTCATGGTGTGCCTAAAAGCCTATTGGTTGATCACCCAAGGGGTCCAATGATAATTTAGAAGATTTAATTAATTGTTTTTACATTTATCAAGCCCTCTCTCTCAAAGGGGAAAGGGAGACACTTGTCCCAAGGCTACCGTTGTTGCTTGGTATGACTCTTGCTTGTGATTGGCTAGGCTTGGAGGGGTCCAATGAGCTTCAAGCATGAGCTACAAGGGGGGTCGACCAAAGCAAGTAGGGGCCTGCTTAGGGGGTATACTCTTCCACACACTCTCATAGTGTGAAGTGCAAAGTGCAAGAGCTCCCTCTCCTTCTCCAAGCAAGTAGAGAGGTTGAGATCCTACACCAACACTCGTGGCTATGGAGTGCAAATCCAACCAAGAGCCATGCTTCAATGCTTAAGCTTGCCATCTTTTCCATCTTCATTAGCATGCTATTATGTATGCTAGCAAGAAGAGTGATATAAGTGAGGAACTAATTCTTTCTCCTATGAAATGTTTTTTCTTCCTCTTCCCTACCCTCATTCCCTGCTAGCTCTCTCCACCTTCGAAGGTGTTTGAGGTCTTGGAACTGAGGCTTGGGATAGTTAATGCTTTCCTCAAAGTTTATGTTATGCTCATGATGCATGAAGCTTTCCATCTTCATTGCATCACGTAGGTCACAAGGGACACAAAGATTGTATTGTAACAAGTCTCTCTTGATGGGAAAAATCATAATACAAGTACCTATTGGAGGGGGGACTGGTCCACATAAATTCGGTCCTCAACTGTTGTCATGTTCTCTGAATTCTCTCTCTTGCAAAAATATTGTTCATGCCAAGTTAACTAAATGCTATGTTTATGTTGCTACCATTAATTATGTTCACCCGCTATGCTCACAAAGTAATTTCATAAAAAGTACTCTCTCTAATTTCCGCTACTCTCAAGGCTAATAGGCCATGCACACACAAACATACACACGTGAGCACACGAAGGAGAAGGAGACAGAGATAGAGTAGGGGCACTTCTTAGATTACACCTCCCCGAATGAGGATATTAGGTCAAATGGACCTTTGATAAGAGTGTGATCCATTCACACATGGGCACCCACAGTGGCCGGTTGTTGCAAAATTACTGTAAAAATAAGATAAGTGGTGCACCTCTCATCGGCGATCACCTACACACCTATTGGACCGACAAGCCCGATCCATAACTCATTCAAATAAATAGTATGCGTCCGTCAAAGGTGATAGGGTGTCTGTGAGGGTTAACAGTTGGTCGTTGATAAAGAGTGAACATGGTGTGTAGAGAGTGGGACAGACTGGTCAAGACCACTAGTAATACGTAGCCTCATAAGACCTCAAGTGGTGAGCTTCCTAATTAAAGACCCATGACATAGAAGCATGACTAAAGACTTACCATCCAACCACATGAGTCCCATACATAAAGATTAGTTTTGGTTTTTTCACACTTAATTGGTCATTGGGGAAAAGAGACCATGGTGTGTAGGCAGTGGGACTGTGCGTGTCTGTCGCACGTGTCAATGCAAGGGACTTGCCGTACACTGTGTGCGAGCCACAAATGGCTACAAGCAAACAACCAAGCTAATCTAGCAAGCTCAAGAGAGAAAGGGTGTGTCACTCACCGCCCTACGCTCGCCTTCCTGGAGGACTCCTCGCCGCGAAGAAGAGGGAGCTACCACCGTGCCGCGCTCAACTATCTTGCCACGGTCGTGCCTTCGTAACGCTTGATCACACGCTCTCTCTCTCTCTCTCTCTCTCTCTCTCTCTCACACACACACACACACACACACACACACACACACACACACACACACACACACACACACACACACGCGCACGCACGCACGCACGCACGCACGCACGCACGCACGCACGCACGCATACGAGCACGCGCATGCATGCGCATACACACACACACACACACACACACACACACACACACACACACAAGGAGATGAAAAAGAAGATGGAGATGAAGCAAGAGCACTCTTCAATTGCACAAATGAGAGAACGAGTGATTTTTAGGTTTAGGTGACTTTTATATGAGTCCGCCCAGTCACACTTGGGCGTCCATGCTTAGCCAACTAACCCTTGAATGTTCCAATTAGAGTGCACCTCTCATCGGCAATCACTCTTACCCTTTTCCTATTGGACCGACAAGCCCGGTCCCTTACTCAAAACAATATAATGTCCGTGGATGTTTACTGGGCTGACGCCTATTTTCCAAGGTCAGTACCAAGTGGTAGGTGACGTTGGGCAGTTTCGAAGCCTCATATTCGCCCGGTGTTGACTTCACTGTCGCATGTCATGTCTTTGACACCAAGGTCAACACCCAGCAATAGGTGGCGTTGGGCAGTCCGCAAGCCTCATATTTGCCTAGTATTGACTCAACTGCCTCTTGTAATGACTTTAACACCAAGGTCAACACCTGCGATAGGGAGCATTGGGCAGTCCCCAAGCCTCCTATTTGCCCAGTGTTGACTCCACTGTCTGACTTGTCGGTTAACAAGGACCCCTTCCTGATGTAGATTCCGTCCTCGGAATCTATTGTGTTGAAGCTCGTTCATAAAGGTGGAAAAAGCATTTGAGATGAATGTCCTTAGCCTTCTTCAGTCACTGCAAAATCAAACAAAATTGGCATAGTAATTGCATTCTCATATACAATTAAAAAGCATATGCAGTGGTAGGCTAATCAAACACATAAATAGTTGCAAAGGTAAAAAACTAAACAAATCTGGGGTTGCTAATTTAACGGTTAAAAGGCACTAGAGGTCAACTATTAATACCATAGGCAAGCTTCTCGATTTTCTCTTGTCAATTAAGCTGTTTAATCACGAGAGCCAAGTATTTCATGTCCGAGGACTAATTAGAGGCTATACCTAGAAGACCTTGTAGTTAAGCTATGATAAAAGGAATTGCTCATGAAATCATCACCTGAATGATTCCCTTTCTTTTTGACACCCCAAAGTTTTTTCACATTGATTCAATCTTGATGTGTGTGCTTGTTTTGTATGCCTTGGGTTTTTTGCTTTTCAAGGAAAAAGCACCCACACACTGGGAACCTCTAGGGCTCTAGTATCATAGGCGATACATGTGAGTGAAGTACCAAATCAGCTGAGATTTCTCTTTCCACTTAAGATTTTACATTGTGGCACTTTGATTTTTTTTTGTTTGTTCGTTTTTCGCATTTTATTTTGTAAATTTGGGGGCTCATATAACGTTGTTACCCTCCCCAGGCTCATCACATTAGTAAACTCCCTTTATAATACTTAAGTGAAAGGTCAATAGGGACTAAGCCCACTAGAAAGCCCTAGTATATTGCACACAATGCTGCCTAAATCGGATTAAGAACCTAAGTAACCATTGATTATTAGGAAGGCATTCCCCATGGTATTAAGAGAATATCGCTTATGCCTAGCTTGATCAAACTAGCTTAGTCGGACTGCTTGATTTTTAAACCTAGACAAGTGATTATGACAAAAAATTACATTGAACTCAATGTTGGATACTAAGCAAATGCGCTGAATATTATGCTACCAATCACAATGAAAGCAGATAAACATGGATGCAAAAAAGATAAGGGGCAATGCTAATGGATAAGAAACACCTGTTTGTGTTGATGATTGCGCTTGATTTGAAAAGTGAACGAGAGAAAGATTCTATGAAGGTCCAAATTCTATCAACAACAACACATTTCTGTACACACTAGGAAACACAAAGAATACCTCTAGGATGCACATCAGTGGGAAGAGGTACCAACCCTTATTGAACATAATTAAATAACATAAGGAACCCTAACCTAATTATTTGCACTCCCCCCGGAGAGTCAAGGGAATAGGATATTGTAGAGATTGGGGAGAAACCTTAAGGCTAAACCTCTATCCTCGTCGTTGAGAAAAACAAAGTCATCATCCGTGTAATCATGTAAATTGTCTTCATCATTAGAGGCACCAATGTTTACTAAGAAGGTCACTAGACGTCTATAGTCGTCTTGGTCAAAAGGGTAGGCTTGTGCAATGGGAGAAACGCTCTCTACTAAGTATGGATCAGTCGTGGTCAAGAGATGTATCAGCCATTCTAACTCGTTGAAATTCCTATCACATGCTAGCGTTCCTACCAAATCCCATTCACAGGCAAGCACCGGAAAGACCATGTGAAACACTTGTGAAAAGTAACTAGGGTATCTCTCACCCAAGGCAAGAGTGGATGACTCTAGCGTACTAGGCATATCTGTATACACAGATAGATGATGGTTAGAGTGCAAATATTATAAAGGTCGTTTCTAAAGGTCGTGTCCTTGTGCATAATGTGTTGTGTTATGTATAGAACTCGTAGGGTTCTAGATTATTGTTTGGTGGCTCTTACTCTTTTACTTTTTTATCTTGTTTTTGTGAGTATAAGGCTTTGTCTATATATTCCCTAAGATTGGGAGATTCAGAGGTCAGGGATGGAGGAAGGTTGAGAGGGAAGCAAGTGAATGATGGATGTCAGCAAACACTCCCCCCTTCCTTGGGTAGATCATACCTTTTAGAATGATGTCGTCACCTTTTGAAACCAATTGTTCCAAGTTGTTATGGGTGAAGGTTTTAACCAATAGTTTTCGATCACCCTATGCGTATCATCTAGTTGCAAGGGTGGTAAGGTACTCTCCCATGATTTTATTTGCAACGTTGTTGTAGGTGGTGAACTTACAATGGGAGGTGCAAACTCTTTCTTGTTTGTATGGACATGTACAATGGTAGGTGGAGGTTGTGTCGAAGCTTCTATTTTCGTTTAGGAACTACATGAAGAGCAAGAAGCTTCATTTGACTTTCCTGTTTGTGTGCTAGGTGGAACAAATCGTTCTTTCTTCGGTACCCAAACTAGCTCTGGAGTGGGTGTGTAGCATTTCGTTATTTTTTCCTTTCCGCGATCTTTAATTCATTTTGGAGCTACAGGATTGGGCTCACATGGGTCAGATGACATGTAAGAGCACAATTTACATTTTGACACCCAGATTTGATCATTTCCTTCATAGTAGCCTTGGGCTTCCAATAGTTTTTTAGGAATCCAACACAACGTTTCTTTACATTTGTTGGGACGTCTCTTACCAGGCTCCTGTCTTTTAGCACTAGATATGGTCACTAAAGAAGCTTTAGGGACCCACTTGTATGTTTTGTTTGCTATATTAGGATGGGTCTTGTGTGTCTCAAGATTTATTTCAACTACAGCAGTTGAAGCTCTGGAAAGTTGGACTATGGGGACATATGGTTCAATCTCTTGGAGCAATGTTTTTGGTTTTATTTCCTTAAGAGGCAATATCTTAGGGACTATGGCTTGAGTGGCAGGGCTATGAGTTGGTTTCTGCGTTGTGACACCCCCGGTCCCCCAATCAATAGTGCATTTGGCGGCTATCATCCACGTGCATCTTAGGTTTATATTACCCTCCATAGTTCCAGCAGGCATGACCAAAAAGTCTTGAGCTACAACCCCATTGTCATAACTGACAGAAGTGTGTCAGATTCCAAAAATCGTAGTTTTTTTCTTATTGACACCCTTGAATTGGATAATACTCTCAGATAGAGGTGTCTTCCCTAACTGACACCACACCCCATGTGATAGCAGATTATACTTAGCACCGTGTCCAATAAGGCATTATATAGCACTTTTCTATAGGCACTATTTAGCTCGATAGGGTATCGTAGAGGTGTGTCAGAGTCCAAAAAATCATCCTCTGTTTCAACATGGAATGCATGTGTAACTCCAAGGTTGGCCTCTCGTTGGCGTCTTATGCGTCATTGTCGCTCTTTAGACTCATCTTGAGCTCGGATCTTTTTAAGCTCTTCCCCCATATAATTAAGCCATTCTGTGGTAGATTTATTTTCATTTATTCTAGCACGCACATTTGCTCGATATTGTTGTCTCTTGTATGACCTTCTTTTCTTGCTGAGGTTGCGATTTTGGGTTATGTTTGAATCAGACTCGCTTGATATGTCTTCGCTTGTATCCTCTTCACTCTCGGAGAAATCACCATAGGCTGTTGTCCTAATGCCAATGAGATTCCACTCAAGAGCTCCTTCTCAAGAGGTTGAGCTTGGCTTCTCAAGCTATAGCATAGTGCTCTTTCTTCTCCCCCATTTTTTGTGCTAGCTACACCCTCCTTTTATAGCAATTTTGAAGGCTAGGGTTACTCCTCTAACCATGGTTGGGTTAGATTTTCAGCAATTTACCTAATTTCTTTTGCTTGGAATTATCAAGAAGTTGGTGGGGAAAGAGAGAGGAGAGAAATGGAGGTGAGAGGACTTTTCATAGTGGGTTAGTGTTAGTAGAGTTAGTATTAATTTACAAATGGAATTGGATATTTACAATGGGAGTATCCATGTAGGATACAAATAAGGAAGAAAAACTCTTAAGAGGCAAGAACAGGTGGATTTCTTACAAGGTTGATGCTCCAAGTGTCTTGAGTAGGGCCAATTTTGACGCTTGTTGACGGTCCACTAGCTTTGACGATACATTTTTTCTCCACTCTTGACCTTCCTTGAGAGACAAGGTAATTGAAGCTGAGTAATCAACCATCATGATGCTGTCTTTTAAGAGAAGAGGCTGAATTTTGTGGTTTTTTTGATAGATATGGGTAATTTGGAGGAGGAAAAATGAGACTAGGTGGTCAATTTTGGAATGGAATTGTGTGTGGGAGGTATGAGTTCACCATGGTTTCTCTTATTCTTCAAGGTTGAGGAGAAGGTGAGTAGGGTGCAGAGAGGAGTGGTGAGAGAGGTGGGGATGATGAGTGGAGAAGTGTGTGTGAAAGAGGAAAATGATAAAGTGGAAGAGAGAGTGTGGCTGCATAGCATGGGAAAACTGGGGTCCACTAATAAAATCATAGCTCACAGCTCGTAGCTCCAAAAAATACGAAAAAATTTGAGGCAAAAGTTCAACCCACGAGCTACAACTTTTGTTTGTATCACCTGTTCAAATTCGGAGAGCAAGGGAACTTTAAATATTCAGCAAAACCGACTGTTTTTTTCCACTGCACAAAGTCCTTGTGGGGTCCTTCTTTGGATGATTCTTTTGAATACCTCCAAGAGTGAGCCCTCCATAGTGCATGTATGCATGCCACCTACCCTTGACCTTATTTGGTAGGTCTATAATTGAAGATATTGTTGAGATCATGATATAAGTGAATAGTACAACTAAGAAAATCAAATATTGAGGGGTCTAAAAAATATGTACATGTCAAATATAAATAATATAAGTGGAAAAAATATAAAAGGGTCAAAAGAAATCTCTCTCATTATGAGGCTACCATAAAAAGATAAATATTTTTGGTGTTTTAATTTTTTAGAAAAGAAACAAAATAGATGTAGGAAGGGAGAAATCGCAATAGTGAAAAAATATACACATAAATAAAACTAGTTTTTTTGGATTTTTGTTGGGGTGGAGTTACACCAAATATAAGAGAAGCTTACATGAAAATATTTCTATATGGAATAAAGAGTATGAAAAATGGTAAGAAAAATTGTGGTAATGGTGAGGCAATGTACAGAGCATAAATAACACACACCTAGGTAGAAATATTTAAATAAATACCAAAATAATTATGAAATAATATTTTATTTAGGCCCTATATACAAAGAAATATTTACATATGCATGGGCCATAATATACTTATATTTTTTATTTTTTTGGCTCAAGTAGCCCAATGACTAGCTAATTGAGGGTTTTTTATTTCAGTAAGGAGATATGGGAAAAGTCCCCTAACTCACACGCACCTATATACAGTGAAAGGGTGAGGGTAACCACAGTGTTTGAGTGATTTGATAGGGTGAGATAACTCACTATGGCAATTACAGAGAGCCGAAAAACGGCTATCATTAGCCCTCCCCCAGGATGATGGTATATTCATGTACCATCATAAAGAATCTTTTCCAAAGAGAGTGCTTCAGAGTCCTTGACAAGATCTTCATTGTTTGGCCCCTTGGAATTTTGGTTGGAGTTATACTCATGCTTCATGTAGCAATACTTACATGAGACAGCGGCTTTTGGACAGATCTTTGGTAGATCCTTTGGTAGAAGGCGACTCAAGTAAGGCTTCAAGCGATAGCCGTTTACCTTCCTGGAGTGCTCTTTCCCATTCAAGTCTATAAGTTGATAGTATCTTGAATTGAAAGCCTTCTTGACTATGTATGGCCCCTGCCATCTTGTTTCAAATTTGGCATCAAAACGATTATCGAGTCGATTGTCATACCTTAGCACAAGATCTCCTTCATTGATGCCTTTGTCCTTCAGTTTCTTGTCAAGCTTCTCCTTTGTCTGTGTGGCTTTCCTCTTATTGCACTCGTATGCTGCTTCTCTTTTCCACTCAAGCTCAGCTAAGGTAAGAAGTCGATCCATCCATGCTTCTTGATCATCTTGTGCTGATTTGCCATGAAGTCGCATTGTTGGAATGTTTAGCTCAATTGGCTGTAAAGCCTCTTAACCATAGACCAAGTGAAATGGTGTGAACTCCGTGGCTTCCCTATATGTGGTTCGATACGCCCACAAGGCACCATCCAAGAAGTCATCCCACAACTTTGTCTTGTTTTTCACCATCTTTCTAATGATTCCTGCAATGACACCATTAGCTTTTTCTACCAAACCATTTGATTGGGGATAGTAGGGTGTACTGTGACGATGTAGAATGTGAAGTTCTTCATAGACTTCTGTGAGCAATCCCTTTCTAAACCCTGGACCATTATCAGAAACAATCTCCAAAGGTGTGCCAAATCTACAACAAATGTGAGTGTAGACGAATTTGCTCACTGTCCTCTCATTTACCTTTGCCACACTTTGTGCTTCCACCCACCTAGTCATATAGTCTACAGTCACTAGAATGTAGAGTTTACCATTTTTTGTCCTAGGCAGAGGACCCATAGCATCAATGCCCCACTTTTCAAAGGGTCCATTTGTAAGCACAATTTTCCTTGGACCATAAATCAATCTTCTATTCCCATTTACCTGACAATTGTGACAACTTTTACACCAATGTTGGACATCCACATGCAGACTTGGCCAAACATACCCCGCAAGAAAAATCTTCTTCACAGTTAATTTTTGGGAAAAATGACCACCACATGCCTCTTCATGCAAACCTTTTAGAATGGCTGGAATTTCCGCGATAGTTGGTACTCTTCTGCACACTTTATCCTTCCCTCTTTGATAGAGGGAGCCTTCTAGGAAGAGATACATGCTTGCCTTCTTCATGAGTCTCCTCTTCTGAGCTTTTGTGAAGTCTGGTGGAAACTCACCCTCCAAAATGTAGCCAATGATGGGAGCCAATGACTCCAATCCCTGGTACCTCGGTTGCTTCATAGCTGCCGCCACCATGATGACCTGCACTTCTTTCTTTACACATGCAACGGCTTGTTGTGCAAGTAAATCAGCATCTTCATTTTGTTTCCTAGGAATATGATATAATTGCACCTCCTCAAATTGATTAAATAGCCTACAGATGGTATGAACTTTGGCCCTTAGTCTTTCATTTTTGCATGCCCAAATTCCTAAAATCTGCTTCACAATGAGAAGTGCATCCCCTTTTACCATGAGACGTTGTATACCATGGCCAATGCATATTTTTAAACCATGAAGTAGTGTGTCATATTCTGCTTCATTGTTGCTAGCTGAACTTGGTAGATTGAACTTCTCTTTCATGACCACCTCTCCACTTGGGTTGAGCAACACTAGCCCTCCCCCTGCTTTTCCTGTGGCTCGACGAAAAGCTCCATCAAAGAACAAGGTAAAAGCATTATGAATACTTTTTGGTGGTGGCAATGGTAGGGTCTTTACTTCAGGCACCTTAATCTCCTTTTCATGCACCCTATAAGTGAGAATTCCTGCCAATTGTGCACGCACACTATCTTCTACCTTGAAAGAGTATTGAAACTCTTGCAACTCCATAATCCACTTTGAGATCCTAGTACTAAGATTCATTTGAGATGACACCCAAGGGAACAAATTTTGTGCAGTGAGAATTACAAAAGGTTTTGGTAGCAGGTAGGATCTAAACTTTCTCACCGCAAACATGAGAGAAAGCATCATGAGTTCTGCTTCTGTGTAGTCTCTCTCCAAAGCATTCATGACCCTACTAGCAAAGTAGATGGGTCGCATCCTTGTACTGTGGGGATCTTGTTGTAGCAACACAACACCAATTGTTTCCCTTCCAACACTAGAGCTAACAAAGAATGTGTACTCCCAACAAGGAGGCATGAGTGTTGGTAGCTCTGACAAAATGACTTTAATGTTACAAAAATACTCTTCAAGGTCATCAGACCATGCAAATTCTACTTGTTGTGTCAACTTTTGCAAAGGATGAAGCAACTCCGAGGCTAAGTGAATGAAGCGTGACATATACTTCACCTTCTGAATGAAAGAGATGACCTCCTTAAGACTCTTCGGTGATGGGAGCTCAATAAGAGCCTTTGCCTTTGAAGGATCCACATCAATGCCTTTATAGGAAACCTTGTGACCGAGCAAGATCACTTCATCCTTACCTATGTGGCACTTGTCGGGGTTGAGTTGACCTCCCATGTCGTAGAGCTTCTTTAAACCTTCTTCTACCCTTTGTAGATGCAATGATTTTGAGCTATAAATGCAGAAATCATCAATGAGCACCCTAATTGACTTTCCAAAGAATGCTTGAAACACCATATTCATGAAACGTTGGAATGTTGTAGGAGCATTTGTCAGACCAAATGGCATGACTCTAAAAGCATAACAACCCCAAGGAGTGATAAAGGTTGTTTTCAATTGATCCTCCAATGCAATCCCTATTTGAAAGTAACCTGAGTAACCATCGCACACAGTGTACTTCTCATGACCAGCTACCTCATTTAGTATCTCATCCTGGAATGGGAGGGGAAAGTGATCTCTTTTTGTTGCCTCATTGAGGGGACGGTAATCCACACACACCCTCCACTTTCCGTTTTTCTTAGGAGTGACAACAACGGGAGAGACCCACTCTGAATTCTCCACTGGATAAATGAAACCTGCTGCTAGAAGCTTCCTTACCTCCTTGAGTAAAGCCTGCTCCTTGATGACTCCTAGCCTTCGTAGCTTCTGAGCCTTAGGTGTGGCCTCTTGCTTCAACTCAATTTTGTGTTGAACAGCATCTACTCCATGCACATCGGTGTAGTTTTTAGCAAAAAGCCTAGGAAATTTCCTTAGCACACATTTGAACTCCTCTCTTTCATCCTTTGTAAGTGTTGTAGATAGCATACCTTCTAGCATTCTTTCATCTTCCACTTTTTGGTTCTCTTGGGAACCTACCTCCTCCAAACCTTGACAAGAGGTCTCTTGGTTGGTTGGCTTAAACCTTACCCCCATGACTTCGATGGAAGACTCCTCTTCAGTAATGCTGCCGCTACTTTCTTCTTCTGAAGTGTTATCGATCCAACCTTCTTCCATCTCACTTTGAGATGATTCTTCATGGAGCTCCTCTTGGCGTTGCTCCTTCATGTCAAAGACAACCTTCTTATGATTGTCGTTCCTGCAAATTAGCTTTCCACTCTCCCAATCCTGCAAAGCTCGCATTTTCATTAGCCATGGTCTCCCTAGGATAAATGGGTAACCATTTCCTTTGGTAGACATGACATAGAAATCCACTGCCTTCTTAATGCCAAAGGCCTCCACAAAAACATTTTTACAAATGCCTATGCACCTAGCCTTGCTATTGTTTGCCATCTTGACCTTAATTTCAGGTGTCTCATGGATGTGCATGCCTAGTTTTTGCATGAGTCCCTCTGTCATGATGCAAATTTGTGCACCCCCATCCACTAGACCTTTCCTAACCAATCTCCCTTTTATGTAACAATCTAGCACAGGTGTAATGTCCTCATTCATTTCAGCTTGTGCAATTTTTACAACAGGCACACTCTCTTTTACCTTTCTCCTAGTGCTAACTGCCCTTGTTAAATCCCTCCTAACTTGTGGACATAATGCAAGAAATTGAGGCCATGAGATATCAGGACCCTTACCTCTCATGTCTTCCAACAGGTTGTATGGAGCCATTCCATGTCCAAGAGGAAAGTCTTGGAGGTTGATACGACGTCGAGTCCTCTTAGCTTCCTTGGTCTCCTTTGCCTTCTTTTCTTGTCCATGGTCACTTTGTGATGTAACTCCTTCTTTCTCCTTACCTTTCCCTCGGCCACGCTTAATGCCATTTGCTTCCATGTCAACCTCTCTTGAATTTGTCACCTCTACCACATGCACGTTTGGGTCTGGCAAAGGTGGAACTCCTTCCACTCCTTGCGGAGGTGGTCTTGCTCCATTTGGCCTTTGTATAAGCCGTGGCTGCTGACTAGTTCCTTCACCTGCATTCATCACTGGGTAATTCAAGTTAGGTCTCCCTGGCTCTCCACGGGGCCAAGGACAATTATACATCCCATGTCCAGACTCTCCGCAATTCCAACATTGCAAGACTCTCCTAGTTCGTGGCTCTCTCTCTTCTGACTTCTTTGCTTGTCCCTTTGGACCTACAGCTTGTGTAAGGTGAATTGACAGGCTGCTTAAAGATTCATTTAACTTCTCAATCACTTCAGCCATTACCTCAGGAAGCTCCCTAGATGTTGATGCTTGTGACTTACCTTTGGGTCTAAGACCTTCTATTGGAACCTCTCCCCTTAAGCACTTGAGTTTCCTATACTTCTCAGCAGCCCTAGTTTCAGCTACATCAAAAGTAGCAGGTGCACCCGCCTCAACTTTTACCTTAAGGTCAGGAAAGAGTCCGGCTATGAACCTCTCCTTCTTTAAAAATTCTGCACCATCACCAGGGTTAGCAACATTTCGTATCCATAGAGCCCAAAGACGTAGAAACTCTTGCTTGTACAAGTAGTAGTCATCTAAGTCTTTTTGCTTATGAGAAACAATGTCTTGCCATAGTTTTTGAGTGTTTTGGGGATCAAAGAAGTATCTCTTAAAATGATTCAAAACTTCTGTGTAATTCCCCTTAACTTCCTCAGGCAAAGAGTCAAACCAAGTACTAACATCTTTCCTAAGGACCACCTCAAACATTTCTACACGTTCTTGATCGGTTACTATCCTCTTGATACGGCAAGACATCTTGAAATTTGCTAAAAATAATTCTGCATCCTCTCCAAGCTCTCCAAAGAAAAGAGGATATCCAGACATTTGGCGTTGGCTCTCCATTATTATGAAAGATTACAACACGAGTTACAATAAGGGATACAATAGAGATTTAGAACCACTCGCCTGCAAATGAAGAAGTAAGAAAATACCACTCTAGGTTTTCTTCTTCAGCTATCCAAGCTTCAATGAGGTCTCGATTTGTTTGATCAAAACAAAAAGGTAGACTATTGATGAGCTCTAAGAAGGGTTGAAATTCTTCAAAGCTAAGGCGATAAACAGAAATCTCTAGAACTTCATTTTCTGGATCCAAAAGAGCAACCACGTCCCAAGTGATAAATTGCACTTGCTCTACAATTCCCAACGCACAAGCGGTTTGTATAAAAACTAGATCTTCATGCTCGTTGAAGGCCGTGAGAAAGTAGCAATTGACTAGGAGCTCCTTTCCTTCGAGTTCCACACAGTCGGAGTGAGGCAACCTTCTCACAATTTCATAAAGAACATCCTCATCAAGTCCAATCAAGTTTGCAAGATTTAAAGACTCCACTTGTGCTACAAAATTCCTGGACAAAAACTCCTTAGGATTATGGTTAAATCATTCAAAAGCATAAAGAGATTTACAATGTCTCTATGAACAAAGTGTCATAGAAAGTAGAGAAGGATGAGAATTTATACAAATTTGCAATCTTCTCTATGCTCTCTTTATTAAGACAAGCTCTGAATAGCTCCCTATCTCCTTTGTTGAAAGCGAAAGGAAGACTATTAATAAGACGCAAATGAGGGAAAAATTCACCAAATGTGAGTCTATGAAGCATGAACTCTGGCCGCAAGTTTCCTGAAGAGTCTTCCTCAATGGTGAAATGCACTCGCCAAACGCCAAATTTCACTCTATTTACCAATCTTAGGGCACACACTAGTTGGATGAATGTGCGGTCTTCCTTAGTGCCCAACAACAAGAGGAAAATGGAATCCACGCGTAGGACCTTCCGTCTTAACTTCACCACCCTCTTGTTATGAGGGAGACGCCTTACTACTTGCTCCTGCAACTCAATTGGTAATAGAGCTAGATCTCTAAGGATTGAACTTTCACTGCACACACATTCCCAGTTAGAACAAATGATCGTTTTTTTGTTTCTTGTAACAACTTGGACAAAGAAAAAACAAACATACACACTATTTTGTCGGGCTGCACTTCATTTTAAAATAAAATGAACACATGTACATCAAAAGAAGTGTGGTAGTTGATGAGAGGTAGAATGACAGGGTTTGGTGATGCAAGAATTTCTCCTACTCTTTGGGCACCAAACATGAACACCATTCGTTGTTGAAAATGGATCTTTCTACTAATTGCAACGTTTATTATAATGTGTGGAGTAAAATGAAAGGGAAAAACCTCTATTCCTGGGCCATTATCCATGGCCTATGCATGTCCTAATGCTTAAAATAACACAAAAATATAGACGTCCAAGCTAATATCGTACCTAATGAGAGGCAAAATAAAAGGATTTACCGAAGTGTTTATCTCGAATAACCTAAGAGGACCTAAAATTCTACGAATTACTCGCTGAAATTGCAACTTAGTACTAACAATTATGTGTACCTTTTGCCTTGCAATGGGAATGAAGGGATCATACAAATTCTCGTGATTCATGCAAGCTACTTGATTATGCTAAAGGTTGAGCCTTCACAAAACATACACAAGCCTGTCCTCAGTGGGGGCACCAATTTGAAGCGGTCCGGGGCGGGCAACAAGAAGAGCAACCTCTAGACACCCTTCAAGGCTCCCATGCTGCTCAATGGGGCTGGGGCACAACACAACACAAACCAAAATAACAAACCCCCAGCCAAATCCCAACTACACAAGGGGCACCACCTAGTTTAAGAGCGAACTAGGACGCAAAAGAGGAGAATCGTTAGAGCAACCCACAAACAAGCAAGGAATTTACACTAACCCTAACACCAATGGAACACTCTCATACACTAAAACACGAGAGAGAGAGAGAGAGAGAGAGAGAGAGAGAGAGAGAGAGAGAGAGAGAGAGAGAGAGAGAGAGAGAGAGAGAGAGAGAGAGAGAGAGAGAGATGGTGCTCGGGCTGCTTTGAAGTGTATCGTTAATGATCAAGCAAACATAAATATATATATGTAAGAAAGAGAGAGAAGGATGAAGGGGGTGCTTGTTGCACTAATGTCTTCTTACAAATCTGTCATGACCAATCAAAGTGAGATTAGTATTTGTTCAACATAGCCTGAGTAAATTACACCACAACACATCACAAGAAAAAAGCCACCCCAATCATTGTCTTAAGGCCAGGGGAGTCCTCTCCACCCTGTCGCCCTCTTACAACATGTGGGATTTATGGCTAAATTGATAACAGTACCCGAAGACAAGCTATCAAGAACTTACATAAAACACCAAGACACTTACACATCATTATTGTCCATGACTTCACGTTGGAAGGGAGACAAGGTATCCATGCTTAGTCCAAATTCACCCTCCTTGATTCAGCAAATGTTGGGCTTACTCTAGTAGGAGAAATGATAGATTTTCTACTCTCAATTTAATGATCACTCTCTCTTACAATGGCATAGATTTCCCTTGCTATACACCCCTAATACAACACATACATATGCCTAATGCCAATGAGATTCCACTCAAGAGCTTCTTCTCAAGAGGTTGAGCTTGGCTTCTCAAGCTATAGCATAGTGCTCTTCCTTCTCCCCCCTTTTTTGTGCTAGCTACACCCTCCTTTTATAGCAATTTTGAAGGCTAGGGTTACTCTTCTAACCATGGTTGGGTTAGATTTTCAGCAATTTACCTAATTTCTTTTGCTTGGAATTATCAAGAAGTTGGTGGGGAAAGAGAGAGGAGAGAAATGGAGGTGATAGGACTTTTCATAGTGGGTTAGTGTTAGTAGAGTTAGTATTAATTTACAAATGGAATTGGATATTTACAATGGGAGTATCCATGTAGGATACAAATAAGGAAGAAAAACTCTTAAGAGGTAAGAAAAGGTGGATTTCTTACAAGGTTGATGCTCCAAGTGTCTTGAGTAGGGCCAATTTTGACGCTTGTTGACGGTCCACTAGCTTTGACGATACATTTTTTCTCCACTCTTGACCTTCCTTGAGAGACAAGGTAATTGAAGCTGAGTAATCAACCACCATGATGCTGTCTTTTAAGAGAAGAGGCTGAATTTTGTGGTTTTTTTGATAGATATGGGTAATTTGGAGGAGGAAAAATGAGACTAGGTGGTCAATTTTGGAATGGAATTGTGTGTGGGAGGTATGAGTTCACCATGGTTTCTCTTATTCTTCAAGGTTGAGGAGAAGGTGAGTAGGGTGCAGAGAGGAGTGGTGAGAGAGGTGGGGATGATGAGTGGAGAAGTGTGTGTGAAAGAGGAAAATGATAAAGTGGAAGAGAGAGTGTGGCTGCATAGCATGGGAAAACTGGGGTCCACTAATAAAATCATAGCTCACAGCTCGTAGCTCCAAAAAATACGAAAAAATTTGAGGCAAAAGTTCAGCCCATGAGCTACAACTTTTGTTTGTATCACCTTTTCAAATTCGGAGAGCAAGGGAACTTTAAAAATTCAGCAAAACCGACTGTTTTTTTCCACTGCACAAAGTCCTTGTGGGGTCCTTCTTTGGATGATTCTTTTGAATACCTCCAAGAGTGAGCCCTCCATAGTGCATGTATGCATGCCACCTACCCTTGACCTTATTTGGTAGGTCTATAATTGAAGATATTGTTGAGATCATGATATAAGTGAATAGTACAACTAAGAAAATCAAATATTGAGGGGTCTAAAAAATATGTACATGTCAAATATAAATAATATAAGTGGAAAAAATATAAAAGGGTCAAAAGAAATCTCTCTCATTATGAGGCTACCATAAAAAGATAAATATTTTTGGTGTTCTAATTTTTTAGAAAAAAAACAAAATAGATGTAGGAAGGGAAAAATCGCAATAGTGAAAAAATATACACATAAATAAAACTAGTTTTTTTGGATTTTTGTTGGGGTGGAGTTACACCAAATATAAGAGAAGCTTACATGAAAATATTTCTATATGGAATAAAGAGTATGAAAAATGGTAAGAAAAATTGTGGTAATGGTGAGGCAATGTACAGAGCATAAATAACACACACCTAGGTAGAAATATTTAAATAAATACCAAAATAATTATGAAATAATATTTTATTTAGGCCCTATATACAAAGAAATATTTACATACGCATGGGCCATAATATACTTATATTTTTTATTTTTTTGGCTCAAGTAGCCCAATGACTAGCTAATTGAGGGTTTTTTATTTCAGTAAGGAGATATGGGAAAAGTCCCCTAACTCACACGCACCTATATACAGTGAAAGGGTGAGGGTAACCACAGTGTTTGAGTGATTTGATAGGGTGAGATAACTTACTATGGCAATTACAAAGAGCCGAAAAACGGCTATCAATAGGTTACAGGTACTAGAAGATATTTCCAACAAGAAAGAACAAACGGGAGATTCAAACTATTTAATGAGGTAACTCGGTTTGGATTTTTCTTGTTACCAATTATTCATGAGTCTGCAATCAGGAAGATTGTACCAGAATAGGAACCACAACATCTTTGATCAAGGGAGTAATCACTCAACAGAAGAAAGTGTGAATCAGAGACCACTACCACCTTTGGAACCCATTTTAGAGGAGAGTTTCTCTGACACTTTGTCTGAGAGATCATACGGCCTCATGATTGAAGATTCTAACAAGTCAAACCCTAAGGGAACAGATTCGATGGGTGCAGGTCCTTCATAGTCCACATATGATGTGAGGTTGTTGTATCTGAAGTTTCAATTTGAAAATGTGCTTAAAGCCAAAATTTATAAGGATGGAATGGACCGCTACTGTGTTAAGTTGGAAAATAGGCCAAGTGAGTTCAGAGACCTTGTAGATGTTGATTATGATGGGGATAGGTATTTCGATCGAGAGGGAATGATGTACTTAGTGGTTCATAACCCGTATATTGTGGATAAACGGGGAATGACCGGCACTAAGGACAAAGTAGATAATGAAACTGTCGATGCACCACCCAAAATGGAGAAACAAAATGCGGTACTCAGACGCACCAATGAGATTGAGCACCTTAACACAGACAACATATATGTGGGGCTTTATAAGTTCATTAATGGAGACCAAACAATTTATAACAGATGTCACAAGCCCCGCATCAAAGAATTAACCGACCGAAAAAACTTGTATGTTTACACTTACATGGAGGGTAGAAGTATTCAGGTGGTCATAATGGACAAGTATGGCAGAAAGTACTCCCCAATGGACCAGAAGGAGTTAGAGAGATATACATATTTTGGAGGACCACTCCACCAATACTATGTAAATATGGAAGCTGAAAAAACCACGACTACTCACATCAAACCTGAGACTGTACTTGAGAGTCCCTTGAGAACAAGAGTAGAGGATTCTTATGGACATGAACGAGTTCTGAGAACAGGACCCTTAGGGTCGACGGCGACTAGGGCTTCCATGAACACACATAGGGGCATCTCTGTTCCTGAATCCACTTACACCACTGGAATCCCTCCGACTATCACAAGAGATCAAATTGATGAACGTAGGGTGGATAGGATACCACTGTTAGTACCAAGAGGAGATTACAAACCAAGAGAAGCCATCCCAGGGGGACTAGGAGTAGTTAGAATGGTTGCAAGGCCAGGCGTATGCGACCATCCCAAGTGGCAAAATGCTTACCCAAAAAGTATAATGGGTTTTGTGATCCATATGCCCATGTTTCAACCTTCAAACAAGTATTGAGAGCGGAACAGGTGACTGATTTCCACACTCAGTATGAAGGATTTGGGTTGACATTGGAAGGTAATGCCCTGACTTGGTCTCAACCATTAAACAACTTAGAATTCCCAAGTATTGAGAAACTTCTTCGAGAATTCGCTGAGGATATATTCTCAAAAAGAGAGATCAAGCCTAACACTGTCTCCCAGATTTATGCATTTAGGCAAAAGGAAAAGGAAAAAGTGAAAGAAGTATCGCTTCGTTTCAGGTAGTACATTGAAAGATGCCCTGCTCGAGAACTACCTTAGGATGAAAGACTATCAGTCCTCTTCATAGAGGGATTGCAAAATGACACGCTCAAGAAGGACTTGCACCTGAAAGCCTGTGTCACCTTTGAGCAAGTCACGAAAGAGGCATTGTATCTTGTAGATAACTGCAAAGCATATGGGGAGGTGACTGAAGACACAGATTAGGGGACTAGTAGCACCTCTTCAACTACGAGTGAGTCCACAACAAAATCGGGAGGGCAAAACCCAAATGTACAGGACGTTGATTGAGTGATCAAGGAAGTGATCAGGAGGATGAACCAAGGAAACAGGACGAACCCAAACACACGACAACCGCCCACCCAAAAATGCGATACTTGTGGAGGTGACCATCCAACCCAATGGACCAACCTTCAACAAAGGCTAAGAGCTAACGCACAGCGGATATTGAAATGGTGTGCTATAGAACAAAAATGGACAAACCATGAAACTCACGAATGTTTCTACAATCGGAACTATGTTAGAGAGAGACAATACGGACCACTTGGAGGACAACAACTTCCACCCCCTCCAAGGTACCAAGTGGGGCCAAATAATGCAACCTTGGGTCAGGAAAAAGCTCAACCGGTGTTGGGACATCAAACTCCTTTACCCTAGGAAAATAGGGCTAGAACCACCATCTGATCAAAGTATGATCCACGTAGTCTCACACCGAGAAGATTCAGACAGTACTTATGAAAGGGAAATTGATAGGAATGCATATGCTCCAGAGGGATATAATCCATGGATAATTCCAGAAGAAATTCTCAAGCCCTCATACATAGCACAACCAACCAAAAATCATTACCTGGTCGATGAGAATATGCTAATGTTTATGGCAAATTAGGGCTACAAACCTAGAGGCTACCCTCCTAGAACAGGACAACCAATGGGAGCTCCTCAAGTTTCTCCACCACCTGTAGGACCATGCTATGAATGCGGTGAGGATCACTGGGCTAGAGTGTGTCCAAACAAAGGAGAGCGGGTGAAATTTTTTGGATTCTGCAACGGATGCACTACGGACCATCTTATTCCACACTGCCCAAAAAACCCCAAAAATAAAAGAAAAGAAACCATGAACAAAATAGGGATTGTGCCAAGCTCAAGTGGATCAGAAATAGAATGGAACATTCCAATAAAAGTGGTCACTAGAGCTCAAGCACATGAGGTAGCAAAGAGTGTCCCGGCCAGCCAAACAGAGATAGACAACTTGTCTGTCCGAGCCCCTAGAAAATCTTGGAAGCTGAAACGAAACAAGATGAAAGCCAAAAGAGAAAAGAAAAAAACGGAATTGGAGACCAAATTGCGGAAAACGGAGGGACAAATTCAAAGGGAAAGAGGCCTTAAGGGCAACAACAAGACAAAGAAACTGTCGAAACTGCCATCCGGGGGGTCAGTCCTAGTAGACAAGGTGGTTGAACCCTTGGATGCAATTCTGAAAGATTATGAAGAAAAGCTAAAGCCTAACCAAACCCAAGAGGATCGGTGGTTAACGTACCCTCATCTAGGCTATGAGAAAGAGAGGCTAAAGATGTGCAAAGAGCTCCTTCAAGCCGCTCAAGCGCTTATGGAACCATCAGTTCCTATGACTCCAAAAATTGAGGTACTCATACGGGAAAAGATTCGGGAGTTAGATGAGAGGGGAATTGAAGTGAATAACCTACCCAATCTGGTCAACGAAACACCTTTGGATACGAGGGTGGTAGCCAGTACAACATATGAAACGCATTCTCAGGTACCACTACCAATTCCGGAGGTAGAAGAACAATGGCCTCAAGAGCTATGGGAACAGATCAGGAATAGGAAGGACGGAAGTACCACACTTGTGTCAGCTCCTATCCCGGAAGTCCATCTGGAGCATGAGCTCTACCCAAATGACATCCAATCATTGTATGGAGATGCAGGCACAACGATATCGGAAGACAGTAAACCACAATTGTTGAAGACTTTACCTTCATTTATTGGTAACCTTGAAACTCGATCAGAGGTAAGGAAAGTTCCATCTCAATGGAAAGTCAATCCAAAGATGATGGACACTAAAACTCTTCATGAGCTGATGTCATCACCTATTCATTGTACACTGACTTTGTCAGAGTTGCTGAACATTAGACCGCATCTTTGGGACGAGGTTGCAAAAAATTTGGAGAAAATAGGGCTTGTAATTCCTTCAATCGAGGTTTCTCGAAACACGTTAAAAACACAACCCTTGAAGCAAACTAAACATGAGCCAGTGCTAGTAAACAAGGTAGGGGACTATTGTGAAGGTGAAGAAGGAAATACTACCCTACCGGTAGAGTACAAGGATGTAAAATCGATAGCAATATTGGATAGTGGAGCCGGAATTGCCATAGCCACCAAAGCAATGTGAAAAAAATGGGGAAAACCTACTTTGAGAAAAACGAGAATGAAACTTCAACTAGCAGATGGGTACCTGGAGAGACCTACACTACAAGAGGTTGTGTGCTCTTGTGACGCTGTTAGCGACGGAAATACACTGGGTTTTTATAACCCCCGGCGTCGCTAGAACCGTCGCTAATAGCGTCGCTACAAGAGCGTCGCTATAAGCGTCGCTATATAGAGACGGTCATAGCGACGGTCATAGCGACTGTTATAGCGACGTTTACACAGAAGTCTATAGCGACGCTCCAGAGCCATAAATAGCGACGGTTATAGCGACGCCCGAGAGATAATAGACCCAAAATAGTCACCCACAAGACGCATTGTTTGCAAAATTGACAAGCGTAAAATTGACAATTGTACAGATCATAGGCAAAATGAATTGATTGGCAAATGTAATAATGACAATTGTACAACATCATAGGCATAAAGAATTGATTGGCAAAATGAACTGCGGTGACAAATGTAATAATATACATGGTTCAAAAAGACGTATAAAATCCGTCTCATGATACATAAGCTATGAGAAACCCTAAACTAATGCTATCTAGCTACGGCTAAACTGACGTCTCATCGCGTCCAAGCGGCGTATCTGTCGGATTCTGCAAAAAAAGACAATAAGACAGCTTTCAGTAAGTATAAACATATAACGACATTTATAAAACAATACAAAAAATAGAAAAGAGTAAACCCTAATACTAACCATGCCGCCGTGAGAACTGAGAATGTCCATCAGGGCGTTTAAGCCCTTCCTGCCTGCGTACTCGCGCTCGTACGGTGTGGGATCACGTCCTGTCATCGACCACTGTCAAAACATACAAAGATTTCATTATGTTAGAATTAAAAAACTCATAAACCCTAAACTATCGAACATAAAGAGCAATGCGAAAACACTTACAAAATCGGCCTCAAATGATGCCCATCCACCGCTCCCCAAGTGGTGCGAGCTCCCTGCCTCTACTCGCGCTCTGGCTGCATCCTTTTGTTGCTTCCACTTGTCGGGATTCTCGCGCGCTGCTTTCTTCGCATTCTTCCAATCTTCTTTGGCCAGCCAATCTGGCCTGTTCCACCCATGCTTGATTGCTTTTTGCACTTCGGAACGCTTGTGTTTGCAGTATTCGCGCATTCGAATCTTCATCAGGTCTTCATTGAAGTGCTGATCCCGTGTTGGAACGGGAAACTCATCATGAAGTATGCTGATGACTCTGTCTTTTAAATCACTTGGTACTTCACTTCATTTGTTTAGTATGTAGTGTCTAAACAGCTGAGAGCAAAGACCACGCATGCGCTAGATCACCTTCTTGCTGTCATCATCCATGATGATGCCGCCGCTGAAGTCGACGGAGTAAGGCAAGCCCTCTGGCCGGTAACGCGTGAACCTGGGTGTCCCGTCAGGGGTCTCTAGCGGCGTGTCGATGGGGGTACGGACGTCAGGTGTCTCCACCGGCGTCTGGGCCCCGAAGCGAGGAGTGTCGAGTGGGGTGGCTCCTGGCGGAGTAGGTAGAGGTGTGTAGCAGCTAGGAACAGTCAGCCGTGCAAAACCTGGCGTAGATGGCGATGCTGTGGCTGGTGTGGGGGCGGGAAAAGAAGGGGAGGGTAAAGAGCCTCGTCGAACACGAGGCGGTGTGGAGGCATCGGCGGCGGAATCCCCACAACAACCGCCACCGCCACCGCCACCACTAGAGTGTCGGTGTCTAGACGAGTGTGAAGATCGTCTCGTCGACACCGAAGCTTCGGAGCCCGCTGAATGCTCCGAAAGAGAGGGAGATGCGGATGGAGTAGGAACGCGCGATGATGCGCCAGAGTGATGACGCTCCATGTACCACTGTCTCTGCTGCGGTGACAAAGAAGAAAGGAACTCCTCATCATCCATACCTGCATTAAACACATGAATATTTAAACTTAATATTGAATGAATAGAGTAGACAATGGCGCAAAGACCATTAAATACAATGACGTAATGACGCATATAAATACAATGACGCAATGAATTGAGTGATAGAAGAGGCAAGTCGAAAACTCAGAATTCTCAATCAAAAGATGTGAGCGCGAGTAGAAAAGAGCGTTATACACCATGGAAGGTACTTAGAGAGCCAGAGCTTTTACAACACGGAGCAAAATTGTTCAAATACAATATTTGTGGCTTTAAGAGATCTCTCTCTCATCCTCGCATAACTCAGCATAACTTCCTATATCTATATAGAGCTCTCCGTTTAAACACATATCCTCTGTTTCATTTTGTAGCTCCTTTGCATGCACCCCATATAGAGTAGTAGCATCTTGATGCTCGTCTGGCACCACCGCAGCGGCTTCTGATTGAGCATCTTCTGTGATCTCCTCCATTGATGCCGTTGTGATTGGCACATGGTAGCCTTCATACGTCCTTGCACTACGAGGGGCTACCTCTATGACGTACCACCAGTTTGATGTAGACTTTGTAGGATGAAATATTACCTGCCAGAGCCACATAACTTACATGAGAGCTTTCAAGCACATAACTTGTAAAAGGGGGATGTTAACTATTTACATACTTACTTGTTCACAATGCTCGGGTAGTCTCTTCATCCCTGGAGGCACTTCGTCATCGCACATCTCCTTCTGCTCTAACCATGCTTGTGCAGACATCCTTGGTGGCTCTCTTCCCAAAAAGCCGTCGCGTAACACATGATTCTCTGGAAGATACGCTTGATGACCTTCGTAGATTTGCTTCTTCAGTGAGGGCGCCCTACGTGCATTTAGTCTAGGTCCACATGTGACACATGCTATGTATCCGCTTGTTTGAAGCCATGCATGTATACACATGATAATAGATCAACTATGGGAAAAAACAACATTTACAGTGTCTGAGTGAGGAGTGTCAATAGATCACCTGAGCATTCTGTTAGCCCGGGATAGTCATGGATGGTCCACATTAGAATGCCTCTGATCAAAGCATTCCGTCGTCCTGTGTGTCGGCTCATATCCACCACCTCTATGCCAATCCACAATTGTTGTAGCTCTTCCAATAGTGGACGAAGATACACATCCATATTCTCCACTTTATATCGCCCTGGCACAATCAAGCTTAGCCATAGGTGCCCCTTCTTCGTAGTCAACCACGGGGGAATGTTGTAGTTGATGATGACAACGGGCCATACACTGTAAGATGTTGATCTTTGACCAAATGGATTTACGCCATCCATAGCCAGGCCTAAGCGCAAATTTCGAGCTTCCCTGGCAAAATCCGACCATGTTCCATCTATATGTTTCCAGGCTGCGCAATCTGCAGGAATTCGTAGCACACCATCCGAAGATTTATTCTCCTCATGCCATGATGCTAGGGCGGCCATGGACTCACATTCGAAGAAATGCTTGATGCGAGGAAGCAGAGGAAAATGTCGCAAAACCTTTTGTGGAATTTTTGTCCCGTGGAGATCTACTCGATATCTTTCGGAATCACATTTCAGACACTTCTCCATGTCTATGTATTCCCCTCTGAAAAGAATGCAGTCATTAGGACAAGCGTGGATAGAATTTTAATCCATCCCCAAGTTTCGCAAAATCTTTCTTGCTTCATCTCGGGAATCTGGCATCACATTGTCAGCTGGTAGTATGTGCTCTTTAAGCAATCTACACAACATAAAAATACGATACAGTCGTGTAAAAATCTATCAGATCATTATACATTTAGAGTTTTATTAAAGTAAACTAATTGTAATAGATCACTTGAAAAGCGCTGTGACGCTAGTGTCACTCCATCCAAACTTTGCCTGCATGTTGAGAAGAACCAGGAGTGCTTTCAATCTAGACATACGTGCTCCATTATACAATGGCGTATCGGCTTCACTTTTCATATCATCATAGATAAGCCTTTCTGAATCCATGATCGTCTCGATCATTTCATCAATCTCGGGCTCAAACATTGCCTCGTTGGGAATGTGCTCTGCATGATCATCCCCCGAGCTGTCAGAGGCTACATCTTGTGGCCTCGCATATGTTGCTTGACCAAAGCGCATGCGAACACGTCTATTGGGTTGCAAGATTGCTGCTTGTTGGCCAGCGTCAGAGTCCGACGAGTTATAATTGGCAACAACTCGATCTATAATAGATGGATCGAACTCGCCAAATTCGCGAACGTGCTGCAAAGAAACACGTCTTGTCCGTCGCACAACATGCTTGCATTGATTACAAGGACATAAGACCCTCGTTGAGAGATAGGTGTTTCGCTTGGACGGTCCCACATCCTCGTCACTACTCATAATGAGGATAAAAATCTTATAACCTGGACAACAAATTTAATATTCTATTGGCATTCTTCGTCTTATCTCTCTCTCTCTCTCTCTCTCTACCTCACATTCTCTAGTCATGTCCAATCCCCGCACACCTCGGTCTAGAGGTGTACGGAGATCAGAACCACCAGGTTATAATCTCGTCTTTATTGGTCAATACCTATATTTGTGGGTACAAGAAATCTACAGACCCACGTCTACATGATACTGCATGTAGTGGACAAAACCCCTTTGCCTCTTCTCTAGCTGTAGCACTTCACAGCATCTTAACATCTTTTCACAGCAGATCTTTTCACTGTTCGTCTAACTCTAAACCCTAAACCGTAAGTAATTCTTGCGTGGACTCGATCTAACGTAAATAAGCGTAAATCTAAATAAACGTAAATCTAACTAAAAATAAACCTAAATCTAATTTAACGTAAGTCTACATCTAACCTAATCTTTAACGTCTTTTGGGATAGTTTCCTACGACGTTAAAACTCTCTTCTTCTTGTGTGTGTGTGTGTGTGTGTGTGTGTAAACCTAAATAAACCTAAGTTTAATCTAATATAACATAAATCTAAATCTAACGTAAATTATGTTATATTAAAAACAAAGAACTAAACTAACAGGGATTATAAGAACCTTAAAACTGATTTAACACATAATTTTTCACATAACTCGGAAAGAGTTGGCATTCTCATCACTAAAGATGTGAGAGTTAACTTCCGGCGGTGACGCTGCCTCATCTCCATCCACATCTGACGACAGCAATTGGCCCTTTGGACCGTTCTTGCTCTTGTTGCTAACTTTGAAGTTGCTGTTGAATGACTAGAGGTTGTCTAGATGGTCATTGTCGGGGATGTAGTGACTCTTGCCGCCCTGAAGATCCACCTTCTTCCCTATCTTCTGAAGACATTTCACCAGTACTTTTGGATCGACGGAGCCCACCATGAGTGAAGGCAGCAATACCCTATATTCCATTGAGGGCTTTCTTCACCCGCTTCATGCAGGCATCGCAGTCTATGGAGACCTAAATCTAATCTAATATAGCGTAAATCTAAATCTAGCGTAAATAAACGTAAATCTAACTAAAAATAAACCTAAATCAAATCTAATTTAACTTAAATAAACCTAAATCTAATTTAACGTAAGTATACATCTAACCTAATCTTTAACGTCTTTTAGGATAGTTTCCTACGATGTTATAACTCTCTTCTTCTTGTGTGTGTGCGCGTGTGTGGATGTGTGTGCCAATAAAAAGAGATAAATGGTATAACCTTTCTATCACCCATGCCAAGTATGATAGATTGGTTATGCCATTTCCCTCTTGAATAATAGGTCTTGAGTTCAACTCCTCGTCGGCTAGATCTTTAGGTCTTTTAATTTTAATTAGTTTCCTACGACGTTAAATTAGTTTCTCTCTCTTTCTCTCTCAATGTGTGCGTTTTTTTGTTTATGCATGTTTTCTCTCTCTTTTCCTCTCTCAATGTGTGCGTTTTTTGTTTATGCATGTTCTCTCTCTTTTCCTCTCTCAATGTGTGCGTTTTTTGTTTATGCATGCTCTCTCTCTCTTTTCCTCTCTCAATGTGTGCGTTTTTTGTTTATGCATGCTCTCTCTCTCTTTTCCTCTCTCAATGTGTGCGTTTTTTGTTTATGCATGCTCTCTCTCTCTTTTCCTCTCTCAATGTGTGTGTGCATTCTTTGTTTATGTATGTGTGTGTGCGTTTTTGTTTATGTTTGTACTCTTTCTCTCTCTGTCTCTCTCTCTCTCTCTCTCTCTCTCTTTCTCTCTCTCTCTCTCTCAAAAACACTATGTGTGTGTGTGTGTGTGAGAGAGAGAGAGAGAGAGGGAGAGAGAAAGAGGGGAAGGGAACATGAGAGTGAGGAGAGGGAAGGAGCATACCTGGATCTCCTTCCTCTCCTCGTGTGTGTGTGTGTGGAGAAGAAAGAGAGAGAGAGAGAGGGAGAGCGTTACCTGCTCCTTGCTTGAGGGCATCGAAAAACTCAGATCTGAGATCTGAGTTTTTGGGCGCTCTCTGTTATTTTTTTTAGCCCAGCCGGCGTCGCTATGAGCGTCGCAAATTTACTTGTAAATTTGTGACGCTCATAGCGACGCCGGGATTTTTTTTTTTGAGCGTCGCTATGTGAGCGTCGCTAATATGAATAGCCTCTTGTAGTGCTATTGGCATCTTGGAGCAGATTGTAGTAACCTCTTGTGGAATTGTATATGAACACACCTTTGCTATTATGAATTTCGATGAGAGCAGCAATTTTGACATCATTCTGGGCAGACCATTCATGCGTAAGCTCAAAATGGTCCAAGATTGGGGTTACAACTATATCTATCTTAGGAACAAGGATGTCACTACAAAAATTAGTGTCACAGATCATAGCTATAAGGATGTAGACAGAGCCCCAGGAGAAGGCCTGCATTCCACAACTGACAGGAAGGAGGAATACCGGCCTGGCTCCAGAACAAAGCTTACCAATGGACATGAGAAGCTTCGGATTCTAGAAGTCTAAAAACGGAAGACTGCATTCTTGATAGGACTGCACAAGATGAAGCATACATACCGGATCCTTTTCCAGAGGAGATGTTCGAACCGTTTGGATGGCAAAAAATACTAGCTACTCTTGATGTTTGTGTCAACGAAGTGACCCTCACCAAATTTTGTGACGAGGAAGACGTACTTGACAAAGAAAGGGTGGCCGAGTGCCGACGCATAGTGGACGAAATCTTTGTAAGGGACCTTGTCCAAACGAATGACGAAGAAGAGTTTCAAGACTCGACTAATAAGACGTTAGAGGATAACGCCGACGATGAGCTGTCCAGTAGCTCACGCCAGAGCATCAAACGGAAGGATCGCCGAGTGATCTACTATGATTTCCCAAACCAAAACCCTCAAAGACAACGTAGGTATCGAGATAAATGCAGAAACAACCACAACAAGCACCACTAGGACTCAACACCTCTATTAACTGACAAAACGCAGTACTTGAGATTAGTTGAAGCGACTGACTGCGTCAAGGACAGGATATCCAAGCGATATATGAAACATGACTCAACCATAACAACATCAATGCATAAAACAAAAAAAGAGAAAAATACAGAAAAACCGTCTAAGTTGTCCAAAATGGAATGCAAAGTCAAATACAATGATTTAAAACAGGCATTGAAAGAAGTTTGGACAACCAAAATGGAAACTGACGAGGAATCAAATGATGATAAATTCGATGTACCATCCCACTATAAGAAGTATACCATTCAAGATAGGAAGATAGTGGTGCAAAAACCCAAATGAGATCCCAAAGAACCAGGAACTTCAAATGATGGGCCTGAAAACACGAAACGCATCAACTTAGCAGAACCCGGAGAGGAGCCTCAACCGGCCTATATTGACACGGACCTTACTGAAGAGGAAGAGCAACTTCTAGTCGATACGCTCATGCAATATAAAGATGTCTTTGCATGGTCTTACAAATATCTAAAGGGGATAGATCCGGAGATATGTCAACACACGATTCCTCTTAAATAGAAAAATTAAAGGACGCCGAGTTTATCTACGAGATTGAGCACACAGAGTGGGTGTCCCCGATTGTGGTGGTACCCAAAAGAATGGCAAATTGCGGGTTTGTGTGAATCTTAAGCAAGTAAATGCAGCCACCATTAGGGATAACTATGCACTGCCAATAACTGATCATGTTATTGAGATTGTAGCAGGGAAAGAGGCCTATAGTTTCTTGGATGGGTTCTTAGGCTACAACCAGTTGAAGATTAAGGCGGAAGATCAACATAAGACCGCTTTTGCGATAGAGTGGAGTATATTCGCATATAGGGTAATGCCTTTCGGCTTGACCAATGCTCCGACCACATGTCAAAGACTAATGACCTACGCATTCAAAGAATATCTTAGACAATTTCTGGAGATCTACATGGATTATCTTTGTGTTCATTCCCACCGCCGAAGTGACCACATCACTCATCTGAGTAAAGTCTTTGAAAAATGCAGAACGTATCGTATTTGCTTAAACCCGGAAAAATGTGCCTTCATGGTGAGACAGGGTAGAATTCTGGGCCACATAGTGTCAAAAAATGGCATTTTAATTGATCAAGAAAAGGTGAAGACAATTGCTGCACTACCAAGACCAACGAAGATAAAAGAAGTGCAAGCATTTATGGGGCATTGCGGATACTACCGGTGATTCATATATATGTATGCTGTAATAGCTAAGCCATTGTACGCACTCATAACTAAGTTTGAATGGACGGAGGAATGTGAGCAGGCTTTCCAAAAATCGAAGCAACATTTGATTTCAGCTCCATTTTTGCAAGCCCCTGACTGGAGCAAAATCTTCTATGTCCATGTTGATGCGTCGGCCTATGCCATTGGGTGCATATTAGCCCAGCCAGGAGAGAAGAAAATGGATTTTCCCATCTGCTACTCCAGTCAACAACTAAACAACGCAGAGCAAAATTATACCACTATGGAAAGAGAGGGCCTAGGAATGATCTATGCGTGTCAAGAAATTTAGACACTACCTTCTAGCAAACAAGTTTGTCTTCTTTGTGGATCACCAAGTACTGCTATATGTAGTAAACAACCTTGCAACACTGGAAGAATTGTTCACTGGTTTATACTGTTTCTTGAGTTTGAATTCACAGTGGTTGTAAACAAGGGGACCACACACTAGAGAGCAGATCATCTTTCACAACTATTTCATGGGGAAGCACCTGCGGGTGTCGATGATGAACTTCCTGATTCATATCTGTTTAACATAGAAATGGTTCCGCAATGGAGCGAAGAGGTCATGCCACTACTCACAATTGGCTCTTTGCAGATAGAAAGACAACCATCAATGATCCAGCAAACACGGAATCTCATCCTATTAGCAGGACGGCTGTACAAACATGGTAAGGATGGAATAGTGAATTATGTGTACACCTAAAGATACCACCTACTACCTCAAACAAGCTCATATACAAAACATGGGATTTCGCACTGGTGAAATATAGGCAAGCCAATGATTACAAAGGCTGGGCGTCTACTGGCCAAACCTGGAATACAGTTTCCATAAATATGTAAAATCCTGCGAATACAGCCACAATGTTTCGAGTAGTACAAGCACCGAAATGGAGTGCTCACATTATTGAGTACTTAAGAAACAAAAGCTTTCCAGAGGAATGGGACAAATCAAGAAGGAAATCTGTTGAGGAAGAGGCCAAACACTATCTACCCATTGCCAACCAACTGTATAGGCGGGGGAAAGACGAACAATTACGGCTGTGTGCTACAAAAAGCAAATATGACGCCATCCTAGATCAAGCACACTCGGGACAACCCGGAGGACATTTCTCCGCCAATAAAATGGCCAAGCTAGTGCTAAAATCAGGTATATGGTGGCCGACCCTATTCATGGATGCAATAACATACGTCAAATGATGTGAAAAATGTCAACGCACGAAACCTGTCCTGCGGAGAGATGACATGCCACTGAGGCCGATGATGGGAGTTCACACTTTTGCCAAATAGCAAATTGACTTCATTGGTTCCATCAACCCTCCAGGATACAGGACACACACACAATACATTATCATAGCAACAAATTACATGACGAAATGCACGGAAGCCAAAGCAACCCAAAAAAATGATGCAAGGACTACAACTCAGTTCCTTTTGGAAAACGTCTTTACGCAGTATGGACTACCAATCGAAATAGTAAGTGTTAGAGGAACACACTTTGTGAACGACATCATTGAGACTCTCCTTGACAAATTCATGGTGGTCCATTGAAAGTCAGCACCCTATCATCCGCAAGCAAACAGACAGATAGAGAGCGCCAACAAAATCCTATACACCGTGCTCACCAAAATAGTCAGTGACTCAAGAATGATTGGGATCAAAAATTACACACCGCTTTATGGGCTTACTGCGTAGCTTTTAAAGCTTGCATTGGCATGACTCCCTTTAAGCTGGTCTTCCGAATTAATGGGATACTACCATTGGAATTCCTAGTCAAATCCCTCAGGGTGGCAACACAATTAGGATGGACGGGCCATGAGCTATCGGAGAGACTAGACACCCTAGAATAGTTAGATGAAACTAGACTTAAAGCGATAGCTGGGATATATGCTCATAAAAAGCAAATGAAAGATTTTCATGATCAACGCTTGATTGGTAAGGAGTTCCAGAAAAGGGATTACGTTCATGTACACCCTGAAACAACACTCCAAAAAACTCAAAAAGCAAGGAATGGGGCCTTTTGTGATCCATGATATATCACAAAGTGGCACTGTTAAACTTGCAACATTGGCAGGAGAGGAGATGCCTAATTGGACGTGTGGTTGTAGGTTAAAGAAATATCTTCTTACGCTGACACCAAATAAACTCGCAACACTCCATGCAGTAGCTCAACGCAGATGTCAAGCACAGGACATTCAGGAACAAGCACAACATGAGGCCAAACTCAGAATATTGAAACGCAGGGAAGAATCAAACTTCCAGAGGAAAGAACAACAGGCAGTGGCTAATCAGCATGCTCCGATAGCGTCCATACAGACGGTTACTACATGGTTAGGAGGAATGGATCTACGTATTCAGTTACAACTTGCTAACGGCACCACCGAAAGAGCATTAGTGGATACATGGGCCAGAGCTAATGTGGTTAACTACTACACTTTCAGGAAAATCACACAGGAACCTCTAATGCCAAACACTATGGGGTTCAAGGTTACCAACAGAGGTACTATGGACAGTCTAGGCCACATAAATTTTCCAATGAGCATTGATGGAGCAGTTTATCCACATCAATTTCATGTGGTCGAAGATCATGAGCTGAACGAAGCAGTTATTTTGGGAGTGCCATGGATGCACACTTATCAGGCAACACCAAACTGGCAGGACAACACTTTATGCATCGAACATGAAGGCCAATCTTTAAGCACGTCATTTGTACAAACGGACTATGAATGGGAACCTCTAGCCTCGCCACATGCAACAGCTCAGCAATCATCCACTACCATGGTTACGAAAATATGGGTTAAGAAATCAGTCATGGAAACCAAGCCCAGGCAATTGTGGATACCTAAATGCCAAATCAATACACGTAAACCTACATTGCCTACCAAAAAATTAAACCATCACGAATTGCCCACCACTGTTGTCAAAAGGCCTAAACCGATGGACAACTCTCGTCGACATCCAACCACACTCAAAAGGGTATGGCAAACAAAACAACATCGCCTTCATGATGCCTCTTCTAGTGGATCCACCCATAGAGAGCTTCACTGGAAACCCAAAATATGCCAACAACCGACCCCATTGGCAACATCAAAACTTTTGCAGTTTACAATCAAACACAGAGCACGCCTTCTACAATTACTATTGTTCGGGCCACGCAGCTTCCAAGTAACCTCACCACCAGTAGCCACTGAACATATTTTTCAGCACCTATCTCTTGCACATCAATTTGTTTTCCCAGGCATATCCTCCATGAGCATCATAGAGCTACACTATACGGCTATGCATAGACACGTGCTTTATTCCCATGCACTTTGGCACATGCTCGTCGCGGACGACTCACTTTAGGAAGGGGGGAAAAGCAGTTGGAGTACCACTTGTATATATCATTATTATCATCCTATTTCCTTTCTTTTATTTTCTTTTCATTTCCTTTCTTTCCCGTTTCCTTAAAAAACACAAGTTTTCGGAGCCTGGCAGACTCTTAGTTGGCATAATCATGAGCCATACCGTCACGATCTAATACCAAAATAAGAGTATGCATATAAGGGAGGTGAAACTAATTTTGGCCAATTTTTGGCCGACTAATAATCATTGTAAATAATTTTCTTTTACCAAAACAACAAATCAAAGCAGTACAAGGTCACAAAATTGGCAAACTCACAAGGCCAATGTGGGAGTCCAAAACCCATCAAAAAGAAGAAAAACTTCATCAATAGACCCCAACTACCTGGCAGAATCAGCCAAACTAAGAACAATAGGAAAAGGTGCTGGAACATAGATCGAGATCCATGCTCCCAAAACCCTAAAATCAAGGAAATTTCTACAGGAGCAACTATAGAGGCCCAGGAACAAAACTCCATGTACCTTTTTGCCAAAATCAGGATCAAAGAGGTTCACTAGTTGGACAACGTGCCAATAGTACTGGGGTTGCAAAATGATCGCAAACAATGCTCTAAAGATCATCGGGTCCACCTGGATTGCTACAGTCAGTTTGTACATGGTCTTTTGGTTCAAAAGTATTGCTAAAGTAATTCGAAAAACTTCAAACTTTCCTTGAAGTCTATCAACAAGCAATTGTAACCTAAGAATGGTGATGGGATCAAAACCAAGCAAAAGTACACTTGCAAAATGGTGAAACTTGCAAGATTCAGTTTGCCTTCCCAAAAGAATTCAAAGTCTGGGGAAACTTGCTAGGGAACCAAGCAAATCTATGAACTACCGACCTCACCCATCAGAAATCAATGCAAGGAGAGATTTCAGGCAAAACATGACTCCAAAAGTGGTGGCCAAAAACAGATTTGGTCAAAACAGAAAAAAAAATGGCCGTAAACGAATAAATGGGGAAAACTATGGAAAAACATGTCCAAAGTTGAAAAAATTTCACCAGTGTACTAGGAAAACCTGTAGGAACCAATGTGCACAAGAATTGTGCTCAAATGCTTCCCAACATGGATCGCGATCCATGTACCTTTTTAGCCAAAATAAGTAAAACCCATGCCATTTGATTCAGGATGATGAAGAAAGCCAAGCCATGAAGTGTCAAGCCATTTGAATGCCAAAAATCCACTTGCAAAAGCCAAAATCTCTAAATTTGTACATGATTTTCAAAATTTAACCAAAGTGTCAAACCATTGATCCAAATCCCAAACTTTTTGTACCAAGTCATAATCAAGATGAACCCTACCAGATGGTATCAGCAATTTTCCAAAATATTGCCCAACATGGATCGTGATCCATGTACCTTTAGCTCTAAATCCAGAGAAAATTTCTCAGTAGCATCCCCTTATGCCGAGGGACAGCTTCCCAAGGTTAGAATTTTAAAATCCTTTCCAACATGGATTGCGATCCATGTTCCTTTTTGACAAAATCTATCTGTTTGATTACAGTTTTGTGCCTATAGTAATCCTAGGTGCACTGGTGAAATTTGGTCAAATTTGGAGTAGTTTTGAGAGAGTTAAGCTTACTTTTTTATTTTATGGTCAAGTTTACACTTTTCGACAATTTTTGATCAATGGCTAAAACTTTATTTCACTTGCAATCTAGCAAAAACAGGATGCCTCAAAGGAAAGCACAGAGGGAGTGGCATGTGGCACCCTATAAGATAACCGATATCTCATCAAATGAGAAAGCTCACCTCACTGAACAAGTACTGGAAGCAATTCCGGCAAACATTTTCATTGGAAGGTTCCAAGCCGCAGACGGAGAGATTGTAAAGACCACCATCTTTCCCCAGGAAATGTGGACTTTGCACCAAAAACCAGAAGTGCAAGCAGGGGTCAGGTGTTTATAGCTTGACAATTTCTTAAGACTGCCTCCTTGGGGAACGGATTTTAGACGGGCTCACGAGCTCATAAGCACAATACAGTACAATGGGGAAGCAACTCTGACAGACAAGGACGGGGCAGTCGTTAAGGTAAAAATTATAGCTGAAATCATAAATGAAGCCCTCCATCTGGCGCTGCAGGGGACGCAGAACTTCTTGCAGAAAACAAAGGCAATCGGCAATGAAAAGGCCTTTTTGAAGCAACATGGTCACAAGCTGACATATCAAGACCCGATCTACTAAAAAATGGAACTGCCATTGCGTCTTATATCCCAGCATTTCAAGGTACAGAAGCCACCCAGATATACTGAACCCTTGTTGCATATGGCAGTGGTGATGGCGATGGGTTTGGTTGAAGTCAGGGTGGTCAGTTGTGACTTTGGCAATTACCTTCTTGACACAATTGTGGAAGCAAAACTAAAGCGCGGCCAAAGAAGTAAAGCTTACATGAACGGAGGACCCATGCTCACACAAATAGCCTATCAAGCATTGGGCATGATTGATGATCTAGCACCTGCCCAAGCACAGATAGCCCTAATCCATAGGTCCAAAAGAGCTATGAGACCAATGGCGAGACCTTTCACAAGACCGAATCCTCGAGTCAAACAAACTAGGCAAAGTGCACCTCTAAGGGATTCAGACAGTGAGAAAAAAAAGTCGGATGCTCGGAGCAGCCAAGAGGAGGGATCCAACCCACGAGATACTCCTTCTGAGTACCAGTCTTTGGAAGAAGATAAGGATACCCCTTACACCCTGGGATACACTTGATTAAAGAAAAAGGCTACATTTGGTAGAAGCTATCCCCATCACTCATGCCAGGAGGACAATGGAAGAGGCACATGCATTGAGGGAAAAGCTCCGCCAACGAAAGAAAGATCACCAGCAAACCCAAGAGACAGAAGCAGATGACGAGAAAGAAGACGATGAAGTCTAGAATGCTCCGCTGATACGCAGGCAGATAGAGGCCTTGGAAAGGATCAAGCAACAAAAGAGGAAGGAAGCTGAGGAGAAACGAGAAATTGCTAGTGCCATGCGGCAAAGAATTCACAATGAGCTCAAACGAAAGATGGAGCAGAGGCAGCAAGAAGAATCAAAGAAGCAACACGTCGATGGTTTAGAATCATCTGACGAATTTGAAAAAAGTAAAGAGGAGAAAAGTCTCTCCCAAGGAGAGGGACAGCACGAGAAACAGGAAAGACAAGACCAAGACCTCATTTCGCCCAAGAATGCTGAGACAGTTTCAGAAAGGTCAAAACAAGAGAAAGGGGAAAGTGCAGGACAGTCGGAGCAAAGAGTCGACGAAAAGCAGACAGAACAGTGGATGGATCAACAAACGGAATCACAGATAAAGCCTGCCACGACCTCTGATGCAATAGAGGGTTTAAAACAAAAGGAAAAGCAGGCTAAAGTGGTTGAGCATTCAGATCAGCAGGGGCCAAGAACGCAATGCACTCAAGCTGCCATAAAAGAAGGAGTAGAGATGGTTAGCTTCTTTGATATTGACAGTCACCTAGAGCAGATCAAACTGCAATTCCAATGTCAAAGAGCTCTTTATAACCTCAAGGAGTTGGAATTACAAGATAACAAAAAGGAGGTATCCCGAGCAGCAGCAGAATCCGAGCAATTGAAGCAACAAATAGAGGCACTGACAAACGCACAAGTCCAGGCGCAATCGGAGCTGTAGAGTGAATGAGAGAATGCAAGCTACTATTATAAAGAAGTGCAACAATTCAATGAGGTGAACTGAGCTTTATAGATCCAACAACAACGTCTCAAGGAGGAGCTAACTAGGGAAAAGGAACAGAATGAGAAGCTACAAGGCTCGTATGCCGTGGTTCGCAAGTCTCTCACTCAGCTCCTGTCCATATAGGAGACACCCTCCTCTTCGACTATGACTGCAAGCTCTACTTCCTTGAGCCAGGAAATCAAAGAGTTAAAGGAAGCCCTAAAACAAGAAAAATATGATAGATAGATCATGGTAGCAGGTCATAGGGCCCTACAACAGGCAAAGGATGAGGAATTCGAAGACTCGAAAAAGCAACTGGCTGAGGCAAGAAAGGAAGTAGGGGATCTGAAAGCAAATCAAACAAAGAATCAGCAGGACATAGGAGAATTTGAGCAGGGAGAAATATTTAATCACTTCGAGTTTGAAACTCAACAAATGAAGATGGGAACTACAAGCACTGGAAAAGGCACGCAAGAGTCTGCAGATCCAACCACGACATCCACCTCGGAGTCGGTAAAAGATGAAATTTAGTGTTGGATCTTAGAAGTCAAAGATCCGTCACACAAGGCATATCTGCAATATGAATTAAAAGTGCTGGAATCAACTTGTAAACGCACTTAGTACCAATGGCCTTTTTTCCACGAGGCAAATCACATAAAGTCCATGTGTCATTCTTTATAAGTGCATCATATTCGGATTGCATGGCAGCCATCCAATTTTCTGAATTCTGTGCTTCATCAAAAGACACAGGCTCCTCAACATCATGTAAACTTGACACAGCCAAAGCATAACAATCTGATGCATAAGATGCATGGCGAGATCCTGAACGAGTACGACTAGACAAAGGTGCATCCAGTTTACTGTCACGCAAAGTGTGTACTGGCCATTTTGGCATACCTCTAGCCTGGTCATTTTCAGCCCTTTCCTGATCAAGTACATCATGTACATCTGCATCAGTAATAGGCTGATCTAAAACATTCTCAGAAACCCCCATAGGCTGTGCATTTGCCTCATTGGAACTTACATTCGTATTTCCACCACTAAAAAGAGGCAACAAAGTGTCATAAATGACCTGTGAGCTTACATTACCATCTCTAGTACATGACAACAAGGGTTGAACAGAATCTTCCACAAACACTACATCCCGAGAAACCAGAATACGTTTTGATTGCGGATGATACAACCTGTAACCTTTGCTTTCAGCACTATAACCAACAAAAATACATTTGACAGCCTTATTATCCAATTTTCTGCCTTTAGCAATCCTCACTAGTGCTCGTTCTATTCTTGCCTTTAGGAAGCCTCACTAGTGCCCTCTCCTCATACTCTGTCTATAGGTATACCACATCAATGTCATACTGTTTTAAGCACAAAATGAGGCATTTGATCTCACAATGCGTGCATCACTTGCTACCACACGTCATGCTTTGATGTCATTTTGTCCATGGCATCAACTACTTGATTTTAAGCACTTGATTAAGTGATTTGGTTTGTATAATTTGATTATATGTTATATCTTATGTACGCAACCCCTCTTAATTTAGAGGTGGTTCTTGATATAAAAGCATTAACTCCTTTGCCTATGTGTAGTGACAAGGTTAGTTTGGTTGCAGAGATAGAGCTTCATTATGATAATGACAGTCAAGATATAGGTTTAGGGTCTTTGCATGATTATGACGGAAAGGCAACAATAGTTGAAGTATCAATGCAGATAGTGGAAATGAGACTCAAGATTCAACCAAGTTTTGTTGATGAGGATGATAACAGATTGGACATGGACAAAGGGGAGGGCATCTTCTCTAAAACTAGAGCTCAATTGCTTCAAATTTCCTCATGTGCAACTATGCAGGCTCATTCCACATGCTAGACTTCGGGGTTGAGATCTGATGTCAATGGTCTAAAGTTTATATTTTCTAGAGAAGAATATATAAAGGAGAAGGGAGCATTCACTGTGTCCTTGGACACATGTCAAAAGGAGGAAACACAAGTGACACGTACACTAATATAAGCTTATAAAACTACATTTCTTTTTACTCTGAATAATATAGCAACTTATAATATAGTAACTCTTGCACGTACACTAATATAAGCTTATAATTCTATAGTTCTCTTTACTCTCAATAATTTAGTAACTTACATTTCTTTCTATGTATTATCATTATCGAGGAGTATGATCTTATATGGAGACAAATCAGCCAAGAATATGAAGAAGAACTTGGCACAAATCCTCAATTTGAGCCTCTTTCACATAAGATGTTATTTTTTTGGGAAGGGAATCACAAAATTGTGGCTTGGTAGATGGCCATCAAAGAGATATTTACCACAAAAAAAAACATCATGGAGTTTTGTGTACTATGACTGATGCTACAAAGGTGTCAGAGACTGCTCTGTTTTGACAATTTTTCAACAAATGAACTTGTGAGTGCAAAGTTGATGAAAGTAATTAATTTTTTTGCGCAATTTAAATTTTGTTTATGGATTTTTTCAGCAAGAATATGCATGCTTTGGTTACATCTCACTTGAGCGATGAGCTTGTGAATTGTGACAACATATGTGTGGCCAATCATGAATATTATCTCCATGCTTTGCCAAAGGCAGAATTTGATCATAAATTCATTGGCAAGCTTCAGAAAAGGGGCACAAAAGGAGAAGAGTTATGGCATCCTCTTACAGGGAGATATCTTGCTCGACTATTGTTTGATGTAAGTGCTCTTTGCCAATAAGGACGTGTTTCTTATCAAGCAATTTGTATCCTAGATAGATTGTAGATTTGTGGTTTGTTTAATTATTTATTTCAAGGTCCAAATGTCAAAGGAGCTGCAAAGCAAGTTAAATAGCAAGAAGGGTGTTCTCTTTGCTGAGGATTTGAAACAAGAAGAAAACCACATACTTGGTGAATTTTATATGGAATACAAAAACCGTGTTGGAAAGGTATTTATCTTGCATTTTTTATTATTAAGATATATGTATTTCTATTTCTTTAATAAGATTAAGCTTTTTGTTTGCAGATTTTGAACATAGTAGATACATGTCTTTGGGAAAGAGTGGTATGATAAGGTGATGAATTCAAAATGGGCTCAAGACAACTAGGATACTCTTGAAAATATTAATCTCATAGATTTGCTTGATGCAAAGATAGAAAATAAGATTCTATGGTTATCTTTTTTGGAGGCTAGTAAGTCGCATACCGTTTGTCTAAAGGTGACCATAGATTTTCTAGATGAGTATAACAGGTTGTGTTTTATTTCTAGTTACTTCTAAGGTTATGCATGAGAGGAAATGTGTCTCAAAAATTGGTAGCAATAGTTGGTTGAAGAGAGAGAAAGCCATTCACAAAGTGCTCGATGATGTATCCACACTCTTGCTTGACTATGTTGACGTGCCTAAGAGATCACGATTGCTTCAACATCTACCCTAGAGCTATACTACAAGATTGTTGTAGCAGCAAGGAAGTTTCCGTTTCCACTAGCAAAACAATGATGTCGAGTTGCAAGCTCAAAAGAAGACTAGCCTCTATGATATGGTATCTCAAAGGATTCCTTACAAATGGTGGGACAAATGGTGACCACCACCACTATTAACCTTTCCTTTTTTGTTATCAATCCCCTTGTGACTTTCTTAAAGTTTGTTATGCCATATGTTTCTTAGATACTTCTATCATTTGCTTGGGATATGGAATATTGTTGCCATTCCTTTACTTGCATGATCATGGGCCCATCTCGACACCAGAGAAAAACATGTAAATCCTTTTGCTACACATTGTCAATCACAATGGTAGCTAGAACATTTCCCATGATGGATAGACATGGATCAAGGATATCTATTGGTCCATGAGAGAGAGCTACATGATGCACAAATGGGAGTAGATTCCTTACAGATGATGACACACTACATAACACATCAAGAGGAGATGCACAGAGGGAGATTCAGTGAGCCATTAGGTCCAATCATACTAGTGAGTCTTCTCAAGGACATTTCTACTAAATCTTTAGACATGTCAAAATATTTATTAAATTTAATGTTTTCTCTGAAGTTGTTGCCTATGTATGTGGAACAACATCACTTTCCAAGGATAATGATAAACAGGATAAGACATGAGAGGAGCTTGAGATGGAATCCCCCTCTGATATGTATAGTCTCTAGGACCTATACTTTTATTGTTTTTTAAGGTAGACACTGGTGGCATGCAAAGCTTGCATTGCCTAATGCGGTTTGTTATCCTTAGGGAGCAGCCTGGTCTTCACACACTCCATGATCACAAATGTTTAGCAATATCTGGGGATTATATATTTGTTGCACGCAGGTTTAGTCACTAACATGGATGCCTCTTCCCTAGAATATGGTTAGGGTTTGATCAGCATATGTTAGATATAGGAGGGATGGTAAACTTGTTCCATGGGCGACATACTTGGTTTTTTTAGATTTGCCTTTTGGAGGTGTCTTGCATTCAATTTCATCACATTCGCTTGGGAATATCCACTAAGGCTCACGTGAGAGACGCTATCCATTTGACACACAATACATTGGCTGACTTCAAATGGCTTCTTGTCTTTGGGTCTATTTTAGGTAAAACATACATTAACTCGTTAAAATGTTGTTGTGTGTTTGGTTTCATTATTTCCTGTTTTTTTGTTGTAGGTGATAGCCTTTTGTGGATAGAGAGGATGAGTAGAGATTTTGACTTAGTTATTCATCCTTGAGTAGTGGTTATTCATCACTCTTCTTACGGATATGTGGATGTTGGTGGGGATTGTTAGGAGGTTGATGTACAAAACAATTGTGTGTAGACATAAGCTTAAATAATGTTATTTTGAGTTTGGTTGTGAGACTCCTACAGTTCTGAGCATGCCTATCCTCTTGTTGTACATGTGTAGCCTTGGATAGTGATGAGTCTCTGATTTCAACATTTGTGTTGCCTCTTCTTCGTCCCTAGTCTCGAGGCTAACACACACAGAGAGAGAGAGAGAGAGAGAGAGAGAGAGAGAGAGAGAGAGAGAGAGAGAGAGAGAGAGAGAGAGAGAGAGAGAGAGAGAGAGAGAGAGAGAGAGAGAGAGAGAGAGAGAGAGAGAGAGAGAGAGAGAGAGAGGAGGCATTGACATCTATAGATGTGGTGGAGGAGGGAGACATGGTGGGAACCTATTTGATGACTTGTGAGTGTTCCACCTTATCATGGACATTTATGCAGGGTGACATTTTTGCACATGTCATATTTTGTGTTTCTCTCTTGACATACATTTTGGTTTTACGAGCCTTGCATATTTATTACCATTTTATGAGAGCACTTAGTAGTCTATTGGTGGTTTTTTGTGAGTTTGTGCTCACTTTATTTGCACCATTTCTGCTCTATTGATTTTCTTTGATGTGCTAATTTTTGTTTGATTGAAGTTCCTTGGCGGTGTACATTGAGACGCAGGCAGGGGGGATGGGAATCGAGAAATCTTTTTGAGGGAGCTTTTTTTCAGATTTTTACTTGTAGTAGCAAAAATAATAAAAAGCTCCCTCGTGGAGAGAGCTTTAGGAGGGAGATTTCTCCCTTCTTTCTCTCTCTCTCTCTCTATATATATATATATACACACACACATATATATATATATATATATATATATATATATATATATATATATATATATATATATATATATATATATATATACATATGTATACATATATATACATATATATATATATATATCCCCCTCTCTCATATATGTGTGTGTGTGTGTGCGTGTGCTTTTAAGTATGAAAAATCCCTTCATAACTGAACCATACTTAGACAATTGTATTAAATAATATATTAAATGACAATATTTTAAAGCAAGATGTCATAAAACTCAATTAGCATTTCATATACACCAATACAACATTCTGTATCTAATGAATAATATAGTCATTTAAATAAAAAAATTGATCTTTGATCATTACAAATTGATATCTTAATGTTGTATCTCTGTGTATCCACCCTTTGGGATGAGCTTCCACTACATCTACATGGAGAGGGATCCAACTGCTACATGCATCCATACAAAAGCATTCAGTTAGAGCTGGCTATGCTTGTGCGTATTATAGGTGTCAAAGCTGGTCTAGTTGTTATCCATATCACACCTGTAGAATTAGCTTACAGCCTACCCTATGGACTTATTTATTTTCAATGTTAAGATAGTCTTTTTGCAAAAAATGGACAATAATTAGGTAGATCTCTTGTACAATACAAATGGTTGAGCCTGAGAGAGGTGTATTCATTGCAAGGTTTAAAAGACCAATGTAAGAAATCTGTCAAAAATCGGGTAGAGTATTGTTTGTAATTGGGGCCATTTTTCAAAAAATTCCAGTAAATGCCATCCCTTAATGAGACCCTCCACGGGAGGTTTTAAGGCTTTAGTACCATAAACAAAAAGTATCTCGCCTATATAAGAATTAGCCGTGTGTCAAAAAACGAAGGCCATTACTGGTACATTCTCATGAACTCAATAAAATTTTCAAGTTATCCATTTAGATTATTTTTCTTACTTAGTGTGTCTCAACATCAAGCATATTGTTGCTCTGGGTGGCCAAGTGCCGACGCATAGTGGACGAAATCTTTGTAAGGGACCTTGTCCAAACGAATGACGAAGAAGAGTTTCAAGACTCGACCAATAAGATGTTAGAGGATAACGCGGACGATGAGTTGTCCAGTAGCTCAAGCCAGAGCATCAAACGGAAGGATCGCCGAGTGATCTACTATGATTTCCCAAACCAAAACCCTCAAAGACAACGTAGGTATCGAGATAAATGCAAAAACAACCACAACGAGCACCACGAGGACTCGGCACCTCTATTAACTGACAAAACGCAGTACTTGAGATTAGTTGAAGCGACTGACTGCCTCAAGGATAGGATATCCAAGCGATATATGAAACATGACTCAACCAGAACAACATCAAAACATAAAACAAAAAAAGAGAAAAATACCGAAAAACCGCCTAAGTTGTCCAAAATGGAATGCAAAGTCAAATACAATGATTTAAAACAGGCATTGAAAGAAGTTTGGACAACCGAAATGGAAACTGACGAGAAATCAAATGATGATAAATTCGATGTACCATCCCACTATAAGAAGTATACCATTCAAGATAGGAAGATAGTGGTGCAAAAACCCAAATGAGATTCCAAAGAACCAGGAACTTCAAATGATGGGCCTGAAAACACGAAACGCATCAACTTAGCAGAACCCGGAGAGGAGCCTCAACCGGCCTATATTGACACGGACCTTACTGAAGAGGAAGAGCAACTTCTAGTCGATACGCTCATGCAATATAAAGATGTCTTTGCATGGTCTTACAAATATCTAAAGGGGATAGATCCGGAGATATGTCAGCACACGATTCCCCTTAAGAGTGATGCCAAACCACGCAGACAACGTCCTTACACGTACAATGAAACTTTTGCACAGAAAATCAAGGAGGAAATAGACAAATTAAAGGATGCCGAGTTTATCTACGAGATTGACCACACAGAGTGGGTGTCCCCGATTGTGGTGGTACCCAAAAAGAATGGTAAATTGCGGGTTTGTGTGAATCTTAATCAAGTAAATGCAGCCACCATTAGGGATAACTATGCACTGCCAATAACTAATCATGTTATTGAGATTGTAGCAAGAAAAGAGGCCTATAGTTTCTTGGATGGGTTCTTAGGCTACAACCAGTTGACGATTAAGGCGGAAGATCAACATAAGACCGCTTTTGCGATAAAGTGGGGTATATTCGCATATAGGGTAATGCCTTTCGGCTTGACCAATGCCCCGGCCACATGTCAAAGACTAATGACCCACGCATTCAAAGAATATCTCAGACAATTTCTGGAGATCTACATGGATTATCTTTGTGTTCATTCCCACCGCCGAAGTGACCACATCACTCATCTGAGTAAAGTCTTTGAAAAATGCAGAACGTATCGTATTTGCTTAAACCCGGAAAAATGTGCCTTCATGGTGAGACAGGGTAGAATTCTGGGCCACATAGTGTCAAAAAATGGCATTTTAATTGATCAAGAAAAGGTGAAGACAATTGCTGCACTACCAAGACCAACGAAGATAAAAGAAGTGCAAGCATTTATGGGGCATTGCGGATACTACCGGTGATTCATATATATGTATGCTGTAATAGCTAAGCCATTGTACACACTCATAACTAAGTTTGAATGGACGGAGGAATGTGAGCAGGCTTTCCAAAAATCGAAGCAACATTTGATTTCAGCTCCATTTTTGCAAGCCCCTGACTGGAGCAAAATCTTCTATGTCCATGTTGATGCGTCGGCCTATGCCATTGGGTGCATATTAGCCCAGCCAGGAGAGAAGAAAATGGATTTTCCCATCTGCTACTCCAGTCAACAACTAAACAACGCAGAGCAAAATTATACCACTATGGAAAGAGAGGGCCTAGGAATGATCTATGCTGTCAAGAAATTTAGACACTACCTTCTAGCAAACAAGTTTGTCTTCTTCGTGGATCACCAAGTACTGCTATATCTAGTAAACAACCTTGCAACACTTGAAGAATTGTTCACTGGTTTATACTGTTTCTTGAGTTTGACTTCACAGTGGTTATAAAAAAGGGGACCACACACTAGAGAGCAGATCATCTTTCACAACTATTTCATGGGGAAGCACCTGCGGGTGTCGATGATGAACTTCCTGAATCATATCTGTTTAACATAGAAATGGTTCCGCAATGGAGCGAAGAGGTCATGCCACTACTCACAATTGGCTCTTTGCAGATAGAAAGACAACCGTCAATGATCCAACAAACACGGAATCTCATCCTATTAGCAGGACGGCTGTACAAACACGGTAAGGATGGAATATTGAACTATGTGTACAACCTGAAGATACCACCTACTACCTCAAACAAGCTCATATACAAAACACGGGATTTCACACTAGTGAAATATAGACAGGCCAATGATTACAAAGACTGGGCGTCTACTGGCCAAACCTGGAATACAGTGTCCATAAATATGTAAAATCCTGCGAATATAGCCACAATGGTTCAAGTAGTACAAGAACCGAAATGGAGTGCTCACATCATTGAGTACTTAAGAAAAAAAAGCTTTCTAGAGGAATGGGACAAATGAGGAAGGAAAACTGTTGAGGAAGAGGCCAAACATTATCTACTCATTGCCAACCAATTGTATAGGCGGGGGAAAGACGAACAATTACGGCTGTGTGCTACAAAAAGCAAATATGACGCCATCCTAGATCAAGCACACGCGGGACAACCCGGAGGACATTTCTCCGCCAATAAAATGGCCGAGCTAGTGCTAAACTCAGGTATATGGTGGCCGACCCTATTCATGGATGCAATAACATACGTCAAATGATGTGAAAAATGTCAACGCACGAAACCTGTCTTGCGGAGAGATGACATGCCACTGAGGCCGATGATGGGAGTTCACACTTTTGCCAAATAGCAAATTGACTTCATTGGTCCCATCAACCCTCCAAGATACAGGACACACGCACAATACATTATCATAGCAACAAATTACATGACAAAGTGCACGGAAGCCAAAGCAACCCAAAAAAATGATGCAAGGACTACAACTCAGTTCCTTTTCGAAAACATCTTTACGCAGTATGGACTACCAATCGAAATAGTAAGTGATAGAGGAACACACTTTGTGAACGACATCATTGAGACTCTCCTTGACAAATTCATGGTGGTCCATCAAAAGTCAGCACCCTATCATCCGCAAGCAAACAGACAGACAGAGAGCGCCAACAAAATCCTATACACCGTGCTCACCAAAATAGTCAGTGACTCAAGAAATGATTGGGATCAAAAATTACACACCGCTTTATGGGCTTACTGCGTAGCTTTTAAAGCTTGCATTGGCATGACTCCCTTTAACCTAGTCTTCCGAATTAATGGGATACTACCATTGGAATTCCTAGTCAAATCCCTCAGGGTGGCAACACAATTAGGATGGACGGGCCATGAGCTATCGGAGAGACTAGAAACCCTAGAACAGTTAGATGAAACTAGACTTAAAGCGATAGCTGGGATATATGCTCATAAAAACCAAATGAAAGATTTTCATGATCAACACGTGATTGGTAAGGAGTTCCAGAAAAGGGATTACGTTCATGTACACCCTGAAACAACACTCCAAAAAACTCAAAAAGCAAGGAATGGGGCCTTTTGTGATCCATGATATATCACAAAGTGGCACCGTTAAACTTGCAACATTGGCAGGAGAGGAGATGCCTAATTGGACGAGTGGTTGCAGGTTAAAGAAATATCTTCTTACGCTGACACCAAACGAACTCGCAACACTCCATGCAGTAGCTCAACGCAGATGTCAAGCATAGGACATTCAGGAACAAGCACAACATGAGGCCAAACTCAGAATATTGAAACGCAGGGAAGAATCAAACTTCCAGAGGAAAGAACAACAGGCAGTGGCTAATCAGCATGCTCCGATAGCATCCATACAAACGGTGACTACATGGTTAGGAGGAATGGATCTACGTATTCAGTTACAACTTGCCAACGGCACCACCCAAAGAGCATTAGTGGATACATGGGCCAGAGCTAATGTGGTTAACTACTCCACTTTCACGAAAATCACACAGGAACCTCTAATGCCAAACACTATGGGGTTCAAGGTCACCAACAGAGGTACTATGGACAGTCTAGGCCACATAAATTTTACCAATGAGCGTTGATGGAGCAGTTTATCCACATCAATTTCATGTGGTCGAAGATCATTAGCTGAACGAAGCAGTTATTCTGGGAGTGCCATGGATGCACACTTATCAGGCAACACCAAACTGGCAGGACAACACTTTATGCATTGAACATGAAGGCCAATCTTTAACCACGTCATTTGTACAAACGGACTATTGAGCCATTGATCCAAATGCCAAACTTTTTGGACCAAGTCATAATCAAGATGAACCCTACCAGATGGTATCAGCAATTTTCCAAAATATTGCCCAACATGGATCGTGATCCATGTACCTTTAGCTCTAAATCTAGAGAAAATTTCTCAGTAGCATCCCATTATGCCCAGGGACGACTTCCCAAGGTTAGAATTTTAAAATGCTTTTCAACATGGATTGCAATCCATGTTCCTTTTTGACAAAATCTATCTATTTGATTACAGTTTTGTGCCTATAGTAATCCTAGGTGCACTGGTGAAATTTGGTCAAATTTGGAGTAGTTTTGAGAGAGTTAAGCTTACTTTTTTATTTTATGGTCAAGTTTACACTTTTTGACAATTTTTGATCAATGGCTAAAACCTGATTTCACTTGCAATCTAGCAAAAACAGGATGCCTCAAAGGAAAGCACAGAGGGAGTGGCATGTGGCACCCTATAAGATAACCGATATCTCATCAAATGAGAAAGCTCACCTCACTGAACAAGTACTGGAAACGATTCCGGCAAACATTTTCATTGGAAGGTTCTTAAGACTGCCTCCTTGGGGAACGGATTTTAGACGGGCTCACGAGCTCATAAGCACAATACAGTACAATGGGAAAGCAACTCTGACAGACAAGGACGGGGCAGTCGTTAAGGTAAAAATTATAGCTGAAATCATAAATGAAGCCCTCCATCTGGCGCCGCAGGGGACATAGAACCTCTTGCAGAAAGCAAAGGCAATGGACAATGATAAGGCCTTTTTGAAGCAACATGGTCACAAGCTGACATATCAAGACCCGATCTACTAAAAAATGGAACTGCCATTGCGTCTTATATCCCAGCATTTCAAGGTACAGAAGCCACCCAGATATACTGAACCCTTGTTGCATATGGCAGTGGTGATGGCGATGGGTTTGGTTGAAGTCAGGGTGGTCAATTGTGACTTTGGAAACTACCTTCTCGACATAATTGTGGAAGCAAACTAAAGGGCGGCCAAAGAAGTAAAGCTTACATGAACGGAGGACCCATGCTCACACGAATAGCCTATCAAGCATTGGGCATGATTGATGATCTAGCACCTGCCCAAGCACAGATAGACCTAATCCATAGGTCCAAAAGAGCTATGAGACCAGTGGCGGGACCTTTCACAAGACCGAATCCTCGAGTCAAACAAACTAGGAAAAGTGCACCTCTAAGGGATTCAGACAGTGAGAAAACAGAGTCGGATGCTCGGAGCAGCCAAGAGGAGGGATCCAACCCACGAGATACTCCTTCTGAGTACCAGTCTTTGGAAGAAGATAAGGATACCCCTTACACCCTGGGATACACTCGATTAAAGAAAAAGGCTACATTTCGCAGAAGCTATCCCCATCACTCATGCCAGGAGGACAATGGAAGAGGCACAGGCATTGAGGGAAAAGCTCCACCAACAAAAGAAAGATCACCAGCAAACCGAAGAGACAGAAGCGGATGACAAGAAAGAAGACGATGAAGTCGAGAATGCTTCGCTGATACGCAAGCAGATAGAAGCCTTGGAAAGGATCAAGCAACAAAAGAGGAAGGAAGCTGAAGAGAAACGAGAAATTGCCAGTGCCATGCGGAAAAGAGTTCACAATGAGCTCAAACGAAAGATGGAGCAGAGGCAGCAAGAAGAATCAAAGAAGCAACACGTCGATGGTTTAGAATCATCTGACGAATTTGAAAAAAGTAAAGAGGAGAAAAGTCTCTCCCAAGGAGAGGGACATCACGAGAAACAGGAAAGACAAGACCAAGACCTCATTTCGCCCAAGAATGCTGAGACAATTTCAGAAAGGTCAAAACAAGAGAAAGGGGAAAGTGCAGGACAGTCGGAGCAAAGAGTCGACGAAAAGCAGACAGAACAGTGAATGGATCAACAAACGAAATCACAGATAAATCCTGCCACGACCTCTGATGCAATAGAGGGTTTAAAACAAAAGAAAAAGCAGGCTAAAGTGGTTGAGCATTCAGATCAGCAGGGGCCAAGAAGGCAACGCACTCAAGCGGCCACAAAAAAAGAGCAGAGATGGTTAGCTCCTTTGATATTGACAATCACCTAGAGCAGATCAAACTGCAATTCCAATGTCAAAGAGCTCTTTATAACCTCAAGGAGTTGGAATTACAAGATAACAAAAAGGAGGTATCCCGAGCAGCAGCAGAATCCGAGCAATTGAAGCAACAAATAGAGGCACTGACAAACGCACAAGTCCAGGCGCAATCGGAGCTGTAGAGTGAATGAGAGAATGCAAGCTACTATTATAAAGAAGTGCAACAACTCAATGAGGTGAACTGAGCTTTATAGATCCAACAACAACGTCTCAAGGAGGAGCTAACTAGGGAAAAGGAACAGAATGAGAAGCTACAAGGCTCGTATGCCGTGGTTAGCAAGTCTCTCACTCAGCTCCTGTCCATATAGGAGACACCCTCCTCTTCGACTATGACTGCAAGCTCTACTTCCTTGAGCCAGGAAATCAAAGAGTTAAAGGAAGCCCTAAAACAAGAAAAATATGATAGATAGATCATGGTAGCAGGTCATAGGGCCCTACAACAGGCAAAGGATGAGGAATTCGAAGACTCGAAAAAGCAACTGGCTGAGGCAAGAAAGGAAGTAGGGGATCTGAAAGCAAATCAAACAAAGAATCAGCAGGACATAGGAGAATTTGAGCAGGGAGAAATATTTAATCACTTCGAGTTTGAAACTCAACAAATGAAGATGGGAACTACAAGCACTGGAAAAGGCACGCAAGAGTCTGCAGATCCAACCACGACATCCACCTCGGAGTCGGTAAAAGATGAAATTTAGTGTTGGATCTTAGAAGTCAAAGATCCGTCACACAAGGCATATCTGCAATATGAATTAAAAGTGCTGGAATCAACTTGTAAACGCACTTAGTACCAATGGCCTTTTTTCCACGAGGCAAATCACATAAAGTCCATGTGTCATTCTTTATAAGTGCATCATATTCGGATTGCATGGCAGCCATCCAATTTTCTGAATTCTGTGCTTCATCAAAAGACACAGGCTCCTCAACATCATGTAAACTTGACACAGCCAAAGCATAACAATCTGATGCATAAGATGCATGGCGAGATCCTGAACGAGTACGACTAGACAAAGGTGCATCCAGTTTACTGTCACGCAAAGTGTGTACCGGCCATTTTGGCATACCTCTAGCCTGGTCATTTTCAGCCCTTTCCTGATCAAGTACATCATGTACATCTGCATCAGTAATAGGCTGATCTAAAACATTCTCAGAAACCCCCATAGGCTGTGCATTTGCCTCATTGGAACTTACATTCGTATTTCCACTACTAAAAAGAGGCAACAGAGTGTCATAAATGACCTGTGAGCTTACATTACCATCTCTAGTACATGACAGCAAGGGCTGAACAGAATCTTCGACAAACACTACATCCCGAGAAACCAGAATACGTTTTGTTTGCGGATGATACAACCTGTAACCTTTGATTTCAGCACTATAACCAACAAAACTACATTTGACAGCCTTATTATCCAATTTTCTGCGCTGCACTTGTGGCACCGAAGCATATGCCAAACAACCAAAAACACGCATGTGCTCAATAGAAGGCTTTCTATCATGCCATGCTTCATATGGAGTAATAGACTGCAAAGCTAACGTAGGACACCTGTTAAGTACATAAGTGGCACACATGATGGCCTCAATCCAAAAAGAATGCGATAAAGCTTGACTTTTGACCATACATCGTGCCATTTCCATCAGTGACCTCTTTTTCCTCTCAGCAACACCATTTTGCTGAGGTGTATAAGGCACTTTACATTGGTGTTTTATCCCACGACTAGCCAGAAATGCATTAAATTCATGAGATATATACTCCCCCTCTTGATCGGAACGGAGGGTGCCCATAGTACATTTTGAGACATTTTCAGCCATAGCCAGAAATTGTTTGAAGCACATAAAAACTTCGAACTTCGCTTTAAGAGGAAATACCCATGCATTCTTGGAGTAATCATCAATGAAAGTCACGAAGTACAGGTTATTTCCCAAGGACGGAGTTTGCATGGGCCCACAAACATCACTATGCACAAGCTGCAACCTACATGTGGCCCGAACTGAACCATCCTTTGTAAATTTAGAACACTGCATCTTACCCAAAATAGAGCCTCCACAAACATGTTTGATAGGTGCTTCAAGAGGGTGGCAAAGAAGCAACCATATCAGATTTTTGTAAACGCAGCAAACTGGAAAAATTCAGATGAGCAAAACGTGCATGCCAAAGTTTTGCATCTGAAATAGCCCTTGAATCTGCAACAACATTTGCAAAATTTTGTCCACACTTGTCATACAAAGTGAGCTTATACAGCCCACGACACAAAAGCCGAGATGCAACAATTTCATCACCAAAATTGGGATCATGAACTGTACATCTGTCATCCACAAATTTGACTACAAGTCCAAGTCTAGCAAGTGCGGATACAGACAAGAGATTCTTCTTGATCCCAGGTACATAAAGTGCATCAACAAGTGTGAAGGAACTACCATTAGTAGCAGTGAGCACAATCTTTCGAACTCCCTAAACTGGATAAGAGGCATTGTTGGCACAAGTGACTGAATTCCCATGAGGGACAAACTCGAGAGAGGTAAACAATTCACGATGTGAGGTAATGTGCTTTGTAGCACCACTCTCGAAATACCACACATGTGAATCTGCAGCAACTGACAAGCATGCATCATGGACAACAAGATTGTAATTGCACTCTGTGCTAAAAGCCCATTCTACATCAACATCAGCAACACAGTCTCCTTTCACAGAAGACTCAACAATGGCTGCATTTGTAGTGGAACCAGCATTTGCAGTGGAACCACCCTCTTTCTTCTTAGCCTCTTTGGCCTTCAACTTAGGACATGACTTGATCAAGTGATCATTGGCTTTACAATAATGGCAACGCATCTTCTTTTTGCCCTTATCACCAAAATTGCCAGACGAATTGTTGCCCTTTCTTTGAGAAGCAATAAAAGCCTGTTCAACTGCACGCTCTCTAGTCTTGTTTTTTCTGGAAAGTGAGTCTTGCAACATCAATGTGCATAATGCATCAAACTTGACGACTTCTAGATTTCCTTGGGTCATAAGTCTCCAAGTACTAGCAAAAGTCTGGTAACAATCTCGTAAGGCATCAAGAACAGTATGCACAAGGGAACTGTCTGAAATAACTTCACCTACAAAAATAAGTTGCTCATTGATATCCTTCACACTAGCAAGGAAAGTGCCCATATCATCTTCCTCATGCGTAATCTTCGAATCCAGCTCTTTACGCAGTAAAGAAATTTTAGCCTCATTGCGGCTTGCATAAAGACCTGCTAGAATATCCCAAGCCTGTTTTGCAGATTTTGCTATACGGATGTGAGGAACAATGGTGCGCTTCACAGACAACATAATCACTGCATGAGCCTGCGCATCCTTAACATCCCAACGAGCTTGTTCTACCGTAGGCAAAACAACTCTAATAGTTGCAATCCTTGTAGCAAGACCTGCAACATCCTCAACATCGCCTACATCCTCAGAACCAGGATGTACATCAATGCCCTGCATAATGTTCCAGACACCCTTTGACACAAGAACATGTTGCATCATATAAGCCCACATAGGGTAGTTGTCCCCATCCAACCTGTCCTCAACAGCAAACATCTTGAACACATCTATGTTGTTGTTGTCAGCCATGGTAAATGCTGCACCTAATATGAAAACTGCCCTGAAAATAGGAGAAATGGAGCGGGAACAACCTGTGCTATATAGCACAAACCGTAGAAGACTATAAGGCACCCGTTATGCAAAAAACGGCACTGACAGAAATTCTGCACAAAATGACGAAATAGCGTGTCCAGTATTGCCTGTAGTGGAAACGGAGGCCGAAATGAGCCCAAACCAAAATTATGAGCAGACCGAGCTCTTTCAGCTCGCCCAAAATATTTGTCGACCTTCGAACGCTTGCCAAAGCTCACTGAAATCGGAGAAAGTGAGCAGGCGTGTGCTGGAGCAGCTGGCGACTAAGCCCGGGAGGACGTGGCCTGCTCTGATACCAATTGCTGGAATTAGGGTTTTCAATACAATGACAAAAGATTTGACAGCCCGTCACATCGCTTATCAGAGCACCATTGCAAATAATCCCTTCACAGACCTGGCAACCAAAGTCGAGATCGAAGCTAGAGCACAGAAGTTCAGAAATCTCACTGCAACACTCGAAAGCAGTCACTAAAGTGAACCCCCTCAATTGTAGCTTGCATGAGGGCGTGCAATGAATCGGAAGGGGGGAATGTTTGGTGGATACGAGCGAACAGGTGTATGCACACCAAACCCGACGGATACTCAATTTTTTTTGCAAAAACCCTGTAATTCAGCCTAAAATGAGTTGTAATCATAATGAGGTTAGACCATACTCTTTTTTATTTTCTCTAAGTCTACCCCTTGTAAGAGGACGGATGGCCATGGAAAAGCCCCCTAACTTTTAAAGTCAAAACCCTTAGTTTTGAAAGGAGGATTATCATTAGCTGGGAGAAGAAAACTGTTGGAATTAGGGTTGCAGAGAAACGCACACAGCTTGGAGAAGGTAAGGAAGCTCAAGGCACACAATAGAGAGTGTGTTACTTAGTGAGCAATGGAAAGATAGATAGCCCTAGAGTGATGGGTGTATATACAATTCACGGGGGAAAAAACCTCCTAAAGAGGGAAAAAATGCCCCGGCGGTCCTAGTGTGTTCACACACATCACCACCACATGTATATGGTAACAAATCCCCCTTGGAGTGATGCGGTGAACAAGAGCTGGCACATGAGTAAAGGGAAGTGCCATGCCCTAAGGACATGATCAGTCCACAAAGGGGAGTAAGCCCAAAGCTTTGCGGAAAGCTTCAAGCTTCTCACAAGACAATGCCTTTGTCAAAAGATCTGCAAGGTTGTCCTATGTTGGCACATAAGCCAAGCTGATCTCTCTTGCTGAGAGCCTCTCCCTGACATAGTGGTAATGCACCTCAATGTGCTTTGTGCGAGTATGAAAAACTAGGTTCCTCGCAACTGCCAATGCGCTCTAACTGTCAGTGTAGATAGTGTTGGCAGTGTCCTGTCCAACACCCAAATTAGCCATAAGGCGTCTGAGCCATACACACTCAATCGTAGCTGTGAAGACTGCTCTGTACTCAGCCTCACAACTCGAAGTGGCCACAGTAGGTTGCTTCTTGCTCAACCATGATATACATGAACTGCCAACCATGAAACAAAAACCACTTGTGGACACTCTTGTGTCAAAACAACCAGCCCAATCTGAGTCCGAAAAAGCATGTAAGTCTGGCGGTAATGATCCCCCCTTGGGATAAAACAAGCCAAGATGTAAAGTGCCACTAAGGTAGCGGAAAATCCTCTTGACAGCCTGCCAATGCTTAGACCCTGGGCTATGCATAAATCTGCTGACTTGTGAGATTTCAAACTAAATATCTGGCCTCGTGTTGCATACATAAATGAGGTAGCCAACAATAGTTTGATAAAGAGTGACATCAGCAAGATCGCCAGCATCATGTAGACTCAACTTAAAACCTGTTTCCATGGGAGTGGCAATAGGTTTGCAATCCTCAAGTCCAAACTTACATAGCAATGTCTCTATGTAACTTTTCTGACACAAGGCAATACCACCATCACACTGCTTAAACTGTATACCCAAGTAATGATGCAACAGCCCCAAATCTTTCGTCTTGAAAGTAGCATTCAAATCAGTCTTAAATTCAACAATATGTCTCTCATTTGGTCCAGTGATCAGCAAATCATCAACATAAAGAACCACAATGAGAAGTACATCACCCTCACGCTTTACATACAATGTGCTTTCTGTTGGACTGTTACAAAATCCTCGTTTAACCAAATGAGTGTCAGCTTTCTCATACCAAGCACAAGGAGATTGCTTCAACCCATACAAAGCCTTCTTACATATGCACCCTTTGTCCTCCTGTCCTTTTATGACAAAACCGCGAGGCTACGTTACATAAACTTCCTCAAATGTGTCACCAGTCAAGAAAGCAGTAACAATGTATGATTGATGTACATCCCAACCAAAATGAGCTACTAATGCACATAGAAAATGCACAATAGTCATACGACAAGTGGGAGCAAAAGTCTCTTCATAATCTATGCCTTTTTGCTGTGCATAACCCTTTGCAACAAGTCGAGCCTTATGGCGATCAATCTCACCATCCGGCTTGCATTTCAACAAGTAAAACCACTTCATACCAATGGCCTTTTTGCCAAGAGAAAAATCACATAAATTCCATGTGTCATTTTCTATAAGTGCATCATATTCTGATTGCATGGCAGCCATCCAATTTTCTGAATTCTGTGCTTCATCAAAAGACAGAGGCTCCTCAACATCATGTAAGCTAGACACAGCCAAAGCATAACAATCTGATGCATAAGATGCATGGCGAGAGCCTGAACGAGTACGACTAGACAAAGGTGCATCCAATTTACTGTCACGCAAAGTGTGCACCAGCCATGTTGGCATACCTCTAGCCTGCTCATTTTCAACCCTTTCCTCATCAAGTACATCATGTACATCTGACATCAGTAATAGGCTGATCTAGAACATTTTCAGAAACTCCCATAGGTTGTGCATTTGCCTTATTGGGACTTACATTCGTATTTCCACCACTGAAAAGAGGCAACAAAGTGTCATAAATGTCCTGTGAGCTTACATTACTGTCTCTAGTACATGACAACAAGGGCTGAAAAGAATCTTCCACAAACACTACATCCTGAGAAACCAGAATACGTTTTTTTTGCGGATGATACAACCTGTAACCTTTGCTTTCAGCACTATAACCAACAAAAATACATTTGACAGCCTTATCATCCAATTTTCTGCGCTGCACTTGTGGCACCAAAGCATATGCCAAACAACCAAAAACACGCATGTGCTCAATAGAAGGCTTTCTAACATGCCATGCTTCATATGGAGTAATAGACTACAAAGCTTTTGTAGGACACCTGTTAAGTACATAAGTGGCACACATGATGGCCTCAAGCCAAAAAGAATGCGGCAAAGCTTGACTTTTGACCATACATCATGCCATTTCCATCAGTGACCTGTTTTTCCTCTCAGCAACACCATTTTGCTGAGGTGTATAAGGCACTATACATTGGTGTTTTATCCCACGACTAGCCAGAAATGCATTAAATTCATGAGACATATACTCTGCCCCTCGATCGGAACGGAGGGTGCCCATAGTACATTTTGAGACATTTTCAGCCATAGCCAGAAATTGTTTGAAGCAATAAAAGCTTCGAACTTCACTTTAAGAGGAAATACCCATGCATGCCTGGAGTAATCATCAATGAAAGTCACGAAGTATAGGTAATTGCCCAAGGACGGAGTTTGCATGGGCCCACAAACATCACTATGCACAAGCTGCAACCTGCATGTGGCCCGAACTGAACCATTCTTTGGAAATTTAGAACGCTGCATCTTACCCAAAATAGAGCCTTCACAAGCATGTTTGATAGGTGCTTCAAGAGGTGACAAAGAAGGAACCATATCAGATTTTTGCAAACGCAGCAAACCGGCAAAATTCAGATGACCAAAACGTGCATGCCAACAGTGTTGATTAGTAAAACCATGCGGGTACTTTTCGTCCAAAGTTTGTTTCATGGAGGGTTGGTTCCCTATATATGTTCTTCACACTGGTTTGACTTGTAAAATAGGTTGTTAGAGTTAGTTGGACACTCTGGCAGGCTCAATCCAACCAAATGGGTTCTAACTCTAGCCCTTAGACATTATACGTGTATAATGTCTATTTGGCAAAAATGAGAAGATATCTTTTCCAGATATTCTCTACCAAGCAAGGATCTCTCAAAAACTTTCAAATCTTAATTTGAACCAATTTTTCGCAAGTTAAAATGACTCTGGCCCAATTTTTGTCCTTTGGCACTTCTTGGCCCAATTATACCCCAAATGCCATGAAATTTTGGCTATTGACTTCTTAGGTCCCTTTCAATACTAAGGTATGCACAAATTTAGATTTTGGAGTGAATCAAGGTCAAAAAAACATCATACGCGTATGATGTATTTTTGCTCCAAATGATTAGTCTTGCTCCTGAGGGTAGTTCAACACTTAAGGAAATCACAGCTACTTTTTGAATTGAATTTGAACTAATTTTGTGCAAGTTATAGCCAAATTGGGTGTGCAGATGTTTGGAATGTTTCTTGGTCTTTCAAACTTAGAATTTAGTCCAAATGCAATTAAATTTTATGGAGTCCTTCAATGCTGTAGGACACTAGGGACTACTCACTTGTATAATTTGAGTCTATTCTAGGCCAAAACACATCATATACGTATAATGCATATTTTCAAATTGGACTTCTATTTTTGCTCAAGGTTCTCCTCTATGTGTACACCAAATATATGTGCTTAAAATCAAGTTTGATGTCAATTTTACACCAGTTCTCCACTATTCATTGTTATTGGCTAGAATCTGCAAAATTCTCTTCATTTGTTAGATTGGTTGTCCAAATGATTTGAAATATTGCAATCAAGCTTATAACTACCTTTCAAGTGCTTTGATGATGCCAGGATATGCAAGTCCATACCTAAATCTAGACTGGAGACATCATACGCGTATGATGTCTACTGGACAATTTTACACTTTGAGGCTATTGATGGCCTACCTTATTCAAGGATGCATCACTTTTTGTAAAAGGATGTGATGAATGCCAATGCTACAAGATCATACAATGAAAAGATAAGATGCCCTTACATCCTATTAAAGTGACTCAACTGTTAGGAATTGGAACATGCTAGCTATGGTGGATGAAAGAGAAACATGGTGTAAGTGTGTGAGTGTGTGTAAGCAAGGTTATCACTCAAGGTTATCACTCGAGTGAATTAGGTTCCAAGATAGAATTAGCTTGGACTCATAAACACAATCTTGAGTATTGACTTAGCTTAGCACAAGCTCACCATAGACAAGCATGTAGTGCAAAATGAAGTTGTTGTTTATTGATTCAAGAAATGAGCTTTAAGTAGCTCTACAGCCTTGCTCCACAGTATGTGGGATAAATCCACTCTCCTCTCCTTGACTCACACCTTAGGACAAAGCTCACACTTTACAATCCTCCCCTTGAAAAATGGGGTTTGGACTTTGTAGGCCCAATTAGTCCGACAGCTCGCAGCACTCAATGTTGATATATTATCGTTGCCACTGACTATGTGACAAAGTGGGTAGAAGCCAGGGCGACACGTAAGGCTGATGCAAGGTGAATTGCCAAGTTTCTCTTTGAGAACATTATTGCAAGATTTGGTTGTCCCTTTGAGATTGTGAGTGACAATGGCACTCATTTTATAAATGGAGTGATAAAAGAACTCACTACCAACTTCATGATAGCTCACCATAAGTCCACACCTTATTATCCACAAGCAAATGGCCAAGGTGAGAGTACCAACAAGACCTTAATCTCTATCTTGACCAAAACGGTGGAAGCTCATTGCACAGATTGGGATTTGAAGCTGACTTTAGCCCTATGGGCTTATCGTACTTCCTACAAAGTGGCTATTAATCGTACACCATTCAAAATGGTATATGGCCAAGAAGCAGTTATGCCATGGGAGTTTGTTATTCCTAGTCTGCACGTAGCTTCACAAGAAGGTTGGGATGTGTATTTGGGTGTGAGGCATTTTCACATGTGCCAAAAGCGCTTAGATAAAAGCTGGACCCAAATCACACAAGTGCATCTTCATTGGATATGGTGTAGATGGAGAGATGGGATATTGTCTCTGGCACCTAGAATCTAAGAAGGTTATATGCAACTCATAGGTGATATTCAACGAGTCAAAGATGCATAAAAATCCAATGAAAGACATTGAGTATCACAAGGTACGGTTTGAGGATGTTGCCTCACCACCAGTTACACAGAATGCTGGACGTGCTAGTGATGCACCTTCCACTAGTACACACACATATGTTTCTCCAAAGAGACCGGAATCTAGTAGTCAGGTACTTCAAAGATCTACCTGTACATCTCGTACACCTGAGTGTTTTGAGCGAGGATTAGACTACTTGCTAGTCACTGATTGCATTGAACCCACTTGCTACAAAGAGACCATTCAAATGGATGATAGTGTGAAGTGGGAAGAGGCTATGCAATCCGAGTATAACTCGATCTTGGCAAATGAAACTTGGGAATTGATAGAGTTACTTGTAGGTAAACACGCATTGCCATGCAAATGGGTGTACAAAGAATGAAGTAAGTGGGCGAGCGCCCAGGCCACGAGGCTTGAAACCCAACAATCATCCTTGGGGACTTCAATGCTAGGATTGCCTAGCACCAGAGAATATTTTATGATACTTCAAAGTAGATGCTAAGAGAGTTGGATACTGCAAAGATGGGCCTATCTAGATTCTCATAGGATGTGGAGTATACTGAGTATGGATGGTACTTGATAGACATGGGGTTTATGCCATGGCATAACCAAGCTTTATCTCCAATATCCAAGACCTGACCATCTATAATGGCCTACAAGACATTTCCCATTGCGAGAGGTTTTACATGCTTTCCACATAGACATGGAGCCAACACAGTGGATTATGTCATGGCACAACCGAACTTTATCTCCAATATCCAAGACATCACATTTGGGCCAAGATGACCTGGCAGTAGATCATGCCCTTATATCGATGACCGTCTCTTTCTAGTTTACTGTATCACACATGCCACAGATAGTAGCCCCTACTCGCTATACCTTTACATGGGAGATGGATTCTATCTACATAGATGAGATCTATAGATGCCTATGCACTAAGGAGCCATGGCAGCCTATAGAGAAGCTTACTATTGTACTAACAAAGACTTTGCATGATGCAGCAGCAGATGCATACCCAAACACCCAGCTTGAGCAGAGATGATGTTCTGGGAGCATGACCCACAACAATTGGTATGATGAGGAGTGCCACAAGATGAGAGCTAGACTTTAGAGGGAGGTGCTTTGGGGGACATAAATCGCAGAAAATCTTAGATTGCCTTTTGATGCCTAGTGCGGTGGAAGAAGAGGGCTTTTTTGGCTCACTTACACTTTGCACTCTTTCTCCCCATTTTTGCATGTGGGTTTGCCCTAGGTGCCATGTGGCACCACGTGGGTAACCCCCTCCAAGTTTATTATCATAAAAGATCTCTGGGAAAAAACTTTTTCTCCCCCTCTCTCCAAAGCCATGCCATTTTGTGCCCACAAAGAAAAATGAGCGGGCTGTAAAATGCCCCCAAAATTCCACCTGTCTAGCTTCAATCCCTTAGTCCTTGTCGATTTTTGAGGCTCTTGGGCCTGCCAACTTAAGCCGTCAAAATTGGCAAAAAACATCTAATACCTTATCTCGAGCAAACGCCCCGAACTTTAACCTGGCATAACTTGCCTGCTTGGGATCCTTTTTGACGCATTTTTTCTTTCTTTCAACTCTGCATGGTGCATGCTGTCTCCTGGAACTTGCTGAAGGCCCAAAAACTTCCATCTAGCACACTTACCAATGCGATCAAGTCGGCCCATAACTGGCCCACGGGAAAACTTTAATCAAACATACCTTCCCTGTTTGAGCTCCAATCGGGGATCTAGAAAGACCGGCACGCTCCACAACTTGAATACTCCAACACCACCCACTCATATTTGATTTGACCACTTATCCCCACTTGCCCTATCCGTTGGGGATCTGCAAAGCATTCCAACTTTTTATTGCCATAACTTTCAATCAGTAGCTCCGTTTGAGGAGCCATTTAGACTAGTTTCTAGAGCATCTTGAACACTACTTTTGCGAGCATAATCTCACCACTCTAGACACTTGGACTTGCAATCCCAATTAGCTCCTTTTGGACCCTTTTTGGCCTAAAAATCCACATCAGCCATACATTTTTTCTACCCTTTGCATGCCGTTGGCTTTCACATATGCCTTAGTACCCCGGCTTGCCCTCATAGGCATCCATAGCAATGTATAGGACACTTCACAACATGGACCAGCTTTGGCTGCACCATCATTTCCCAGCCCCTTTGTTGAACATTCATGTTCCACCACAAACATATGTATAGAACTTAAGAGCTGTTACACCAAATTGGGAACCAAACATACTTGCAAACCACAACCTTATGTACAAGGTATGTACAAAAACTTCAACCTTTCCGTACTTCATGTCTTGGGTGGGTTTCCCACCCCCTTTGTCATGATTTGATGCACATTAGGCACCAAGCCCGTGCCAAAGTATAGCTTGAGCCGCACACCATTCACCCTGTGCATGAGAAACTTCTTGTTTGCCCTCATCAATTGATAAGTCTCATTCGAAAAATCCTTCTACACTCTGTACGGACCTATCCACTTTATCTTAAACTTCTCCTGAACGTGAAATCTAGGTAGCTTTCATATTTCATTACTAGATCTCCTTCCTGTATCTCCTTGTCTGGCAGATTCTAGTTGACCTTCACAACTTGCTTTTCTCACTAGTTCACATAGTAGTCTGATGCTACGTCCCTATCCATTTGCAAAGCCTCAAGGTTAACAATCCAATCTTATAAAACCTCCTGCTGGGTGGCATTCACACAACACATGCCTCTCAAAGCACCTAGCTATGCATGCACTAGCACCACTTTCTCTTTGCCATAAACTCGCTCAAAAGGAGTGAAATTTGTAGCCACTTTATAGGATGTCTTGTACGCCCACAAGCACTTTTCCAGATTCACCTCTTATTTGCATCTTCCTTATACACATACTTTGTCAACATTTTGATGATTTTCCAATTGGCACTTTTCACTAAACCATTGCACTAGGGATGATAGGGCGAAGAAAATTGATGCTAGATGCCCACTTTCTTGACCAACACATGCATTAGTTTTCTTCTTATCCCTTGACCCCTATTTTAAACAAGCACCCATAAAGCTCTAAAATGACAAAAAATGTGATCAAAGATAAATTGAACCACAACATGTGCATTAACTTCTTTGGTCTTGACCCAGGCCTCGACCCACATGGTGAGGTAGTCGATGGCTACAACCACATACTTCTTTCCACCTAATGACTTAAGGAGGGGACCGATGGCATCCAACTCCCACTTCTCAAAAGCATTTTGGGCTATAATAGCTCCTTGTAACTTTGGTATTACCCTCTTGTCCCCCATGGCATGACATTCATGACAGGTTTTTCACCAATAATGTACAGGTACTATCGAAGGCCAACCAAACCCTACTCTTAGCACCCAAAATAGGACTTGGTCTTTAGCCTAATGTCCACTTTCTTCATGTTGCATTGTTCCAACACCATGCCTATCTCTTCCTTGAAAATCACCCTCCTTAGAACTGCATCTCTACCATAGGCCATCAGGTCTTCTCCCACCAAAGTAAATACGTGAGCATTTTGTAAAACTCTTCTCTTTTGCAACTTGGAGAGGCTTTCTAGACATTACATTGAGCTGAAGAAACCATCCACCTCCTTCAAGGTTTCCCTCATCGCGTAAGCGGTAGCTACCATATATATGCCTGCAACATGTACCTGTACCTTATCGCTAGCCACTTGGTCCGCTTCTTGATTTTGTTCTCTTTTGATGTGCTTAAACTGGACCTCCTCAAAAAACCTCAACTTCTTAAAAACAAAAAACCAATGTTTAAAAGAATCCATTTTAACTTGCCATTGGCCTAAAAGCTACTTGATGACAAGCAAAGCATCACCTTTGAATATCAATTTGGGTATGCCAAATTCCACATACTGCTTCATACCCAAGTGGAGAGTAAGGTACTCCATCTTGTTGTTGGTGTGGACATTTTCAAGATCATGAGCTTTTGAAAAGATGATTTTTCCCTGTGGGTCGTTTATCTTGAGAGAGAGAGAGAGAGAGAGAGAGAGAGAGAGAGAGAGAGAGAGAGAGAGAGAGAGAGAGAGAGAGAGAGAGAGAGAGAGAGAGAGAGAGAGAGAGAGATTTTATTCTCTTCCTTGGAGGTCAAATATGACATATGGGACCAAAGTTACATGTGATGTAGTATGTGTGTGTGTGTGTGATGAGTGATTTTTGATGCTCCAAAATTGTGGTAATGAGAGTCGCAATAGAGAGCCCACACTGTGGCTATGAGAGGAAAGTGTGTAGGTCTAAGTCATGGATGAAAATATGAGGGAAGCAAGTTTGGATGTGACCAAAAGTTGAGCACTCTAGTAGTCTGTGGTACTCAAACTCTCAAACTTGCAGTGAGCATAGAGTGCACAATGGATTTGATTTTTCTCCATTGCTCCAACGTCTTGTCTCACATCAAAGGTGTGAGGTCCCCAGCCCCAAAATATTGGGGCTACTTGATAGATGGCCTTCCTTTATTCTCAAATTCCGTTGACAACATCCTACTCTGTTTCCACAAAGTAGAGATACGAACAATAGAAGAGAGGAAGTCCTCCATCCATAGTGATCGTGGTTGTAAGGGTCATACGACAAGTTAGGTCGATAAATCAAGTGTTCAAATGGTAGCTATTTTCTATAACATAAAGATGAAATCCCATTGACATATTTAGGATCCATAAACAATGCCTTTTTCCCCACGTTTAAGAAGCACGACTGTCATTCATAAACCCTGAATATGATATGAGACATAGTCTAAACTAACTAGTAATCTTGTGAAAAAAATCCCAAATAATCTGGCCCATAGCTTTCAGGGGCACATATATTTAGATCATCTCGACTCTTGGCACAATGAGTCTCTAATTTTACTTCTCTTAATACGAGGGAGTTGAGAGTTTCTCGACTAATCAAAACCACCCATCCTTGATAGGCAACCTGAGCCAGTGCCCTTTCCACCCCACACTCACATTTTTTTGCTTGTTTTCTAATTGCTACCACGTTGTTTTACATATACAAACAATGTTCCTTAATTAATTCTAGACACATGAGGTTCTTTTATACAGCCCTTCAGAAAATACCAAAACAATTCAAACAAGGCCTAATAAAGATAGCCCTATATTTCAATAAAAACAACTTTTTCAATTTCTTATGAGTTTGCCGCTGTGAGCGGGATGAAAACACACACAGCGCCTCTATAACGACCCGACACACACTCTTGGGAAGATACACACACACACTATGGGGCACCACTCGGCTTACACAACACACCTGGCCGAGACAGGGAACACACCTCTGGAGTGAGAGGAGAGAGACTATCCACTTGCCCACTCCACACAAACACACACACACACACACACACCCAAAAACTCAGCTCAAAAGAGGAGAATTTCTGATGTTTAGATACAAATGAGCTTGGGCCAACACCAATGGGGCAAATAGCTCACACACTATGGGTGAAAGAAGCCAGATACAATCACAAACTGGAGCAGAAACTTCGCTCATAGGAGGAACTTACACAGAAAAACAGCAGGAAAAGAGTGAGGAATTTGGCAAAATGGACAGCGCCATCGCGTCCGGAACGGCCCAAAACCCCAGTCTACAATGTCAAAGTGCTCAAATCCGACCTCGGATGAGCAGTTTACGGCCAAAACAGGCTCCAAAATGGGCAAAAACACACCTGCGGCTGTTCCTCCTCTCTTCTCCACGTTTTTTTCTGGTCTTCTCTCTGTTTTTTCAGTTCCCACACTTAGCTTTATTAGTTGGGCACCCTTGGCCTTTTAGATGACCTCAAACGGACCCCGAACAGGCCAAAAACTGACCTCGCAGTGCATAGTTGTCACCTTTTTGCATCATTCGCACACCTGGCACTCAGCTTTTTTCCAATAATGCATCTCGCCACCACGTGAAGTGGCCCCAAAAAAAGGTCCTCATGATGACCTTTCTGCATAATTCTCACAAGCAAACACCCACGTTGTGTCCGTCCTCATCTGCGTGCAAATATTGACCTCGTTCGCCCTCCTGACGCCACTAGATGCCATCTGACGCACCTGCTGACCTCACGTCGTCGGCCCGCGGATAGCTTCCTCGAGAAGTTTTACGCGCTACCAACTCCTCCTTATTGTAGAAAAAACACACTGGTACTGGTAATAGTGAAAATCGATGCACTATGTACATGCTGTCCTACCTGTACACATGTGGGCCCCACGTAACCACCTGACTCTGGAAAATGGGCAATACTTTATTTGATGCACCATGCATGGGTATGTACATATGCGCAATCCCTTGCTCCAAAAAACTCCTGACATAATTTGCCCATCCCCTAGCCTGCTAGATCATTCATGATCAGCAACAGCAAAGAGAGATATGAGACTCGCCGCATCACAAGTCTCCTCATCCTTCACCAACATTTCTTGCTCCACCGACAACTCATCTTGTTCCACCATCATCAATCTAGCATGATACAATTTAAGACGCAATCCATTTACCCTTGACTTATGTAGAACACCATCCAGGTTAGCCAGCTGATATGTGCCATTTGGAAAACACTCTACTACCTTGAAAGGGCCTTCCCACTTAATTTGAAACTTCTTTTGGAAGGTGTTGTCCAGCTTACTGTTGTAGCGCAAAACCAAGTCATGTTGCTTGATACCCTTACTTTTGACCTTTTCATTTAGCTTTGTCAAAGCCTTATCCTGCCTCTGCCCATAATGCTCCAAAGCGCTCATCCTATCCAACTGGACCTCTTGTAACTGCAAGAGCCTCTCTTTGAATGCATCACTAGGCGGCCCAAGCAACTTCTCTAACATCTTGACCGCAGGCAACTCTACCTCCACAGGCAATAGTGCTTCCTTTCCATACACCAAATGAAATGGAGTAAACCCTGTACCTGTCTTCACCGAAGTACGGTAAGCCCATAATGCACTAGGCAATTCCAAATCCCAATTCTTTCCTTGGTGCTCTGTCACTTTCGAAAGAATCTGTACCAACTCACCATTGAATCTTTCATTCAAGCCATTACACTGCGGGTAATAAGGAGTGGTATGCTGGTGCCTAATCTTCATCTTTGCACATAAAAAATCTAGCAGTTTAGCTCTAAAGCCAGGCCCCTTATCTGAAAGTAACTCCAGTGGCACCCCAAACTTGCAACATATTTCATCATACACAAATTTTGCCACATCCTTTGCAGTGATCTGTTTTACTGCTATAGCCTCTGCCCATCTAGAGAGATAGTCCACTGCCGTCAAGATATAGCTTTTGCCCCTGCTTGTGATAGGTAACGGGCCTATTGCATCAATCCCCCACTTTTCAAACACATCAAACGCCATAATGGTTTTTCGTAGCTCTGGCTTCAACACTCTCTTCCCAAATGCTTGACACCTATTGCAAGACCTACACCAATGGTGAACATCCTTGTGCAAACTAGGCCATACATACCCCTCTTGCAAAATCTTATGCAAGGTGATCTTTAGAGCAAAATGGCCACCACATGCGCCTTCGTGATTCTCTTCCAACACTCTGTAAAGCTCCTCCCGCCAAGGTACACGTCTCAACACGAGATCAGCCCCTTTCATGTATAAGACATCACCAATCAATTTGTACCTGTATGCTCTACGCACAAAGCCATACTTCTTAGACTTCTGAATCTCCTTTGGAATGATTCCTGTTAGCAAAAACTCCTCTTCTTGAGCCAAACTTTCCCGGCCATGATAAAGAGGTAAAGTGGTCCTCAACACAAATAGCTCCCCAATCATGCCTTGAGCTGCTTCATGTGCCTCTCCATTTAGAGCACGTTCAATGTGTCTGATACTCCATGCTTCAAACTTTTTTAACAGGCCTTTAATTCTGAAGCACATTTCCTTCAATGAGGTGTTCTTGCTCTTCCACACACCCAACACTTGCTTCACCACTAACAAGGCATCATCTTTTATGCTCAACCTTCGAACCCCATGCTTCAAACAAATGTGTAATCCGGCTTCCAATGTAGCATATTCAGCCTCATTGTTACTATGAGCATCCAATTTGAACCCTCTCTTGCATACTAGCTTCCCCTCTGGATCATAAAGTGCTATACCCCCTGAAGCTGCATCATGGCTCTTTCTGTATGAACCATCAAAGAACAACACATGTGCATTGCTGATCTGTGGCACTTCTTCAACTACCTTTCTCACCACCTCTTCCTTAACAATAAGGGGATTCTCCTTGTAGGTCAACAAATCAGCTAGGGTAGCCCTTGTACTATCTTCCACTAGAAAAGAGAACTCAAACTCTTGCAGCTCAATTACCCATTTCTTCACCACATTTGACATGTTAATACCATTAATTAACTGTGGCAAAAAGGCATAACTCGTCAAGAAAACAAAAGGCCGTGGTAGCAAGTAATGACGAAATCGTCGACAAGCAAATATTACACTAGCCATCACTAGCTCTACTTCCGATAACTTTCTCTCCGCTACCAACTTCACTCGGCTTGCACAATACACTGGCCTCATATAATGGCTGCCCTTCCCCTTTTGCAATAGCATGGCTCCAATGGCATCATCCCCCACTGATGGATTTACATAAAAAACTTTCTCCCAATCAGGAGCCTGCATGGCTGACAACCCCCCTAACACCTCTTTCACCTCTTGAAACACTTCTTCACACTTGTCATCCCATTGCAATGGATCATGCTTTGCCACTTGCTGTAATGGATAAAGAAGCTGCGAAGACAATGGAATAAACCGTGCCATGTACTTCACTTTGTGTATAAAGGTTGCCAATTGCTTCGTACTCATAGGTGATGGAAGAAGAATAATAGACTTCACCTTATCTGGATCAGCCTCAATGCCATTTTCTGACACCATATGGCCCAATAACTTCACCCTTGGCTGTGCTAGATGACATTTCTTTGGATTTAGTTGTCCTCCACATTCATCATATCGAGCCAATACCATCTGCAGCTTCTCATGGTGTTCAGCCCTACTGCTATAAACACAGAAGTCATCCATAAAAGCCTTAACACAACTACCAATGAATGGTTCCAGCACCCAATTTGCTCTTTCTTGATAGAAAGATGGTCCATTTGACAACCCAAACGGCAACACTGTGTAGCAATAGCAGCCCCATGGCGTAATAAATGTTGTTTTTGTGCGGTCTTTAAGAGCAATCTTCAATTGAAAATAGCCTGAAAAACCATCACACACACTGTACCTCTCATAACCTGCCACTGAATCCAAGATCTGATCGATGAATGGAAGAGGATATGGGTTCTTCTTAGTGGCTGCGTTTAAGGGTTTAAAATCTACACAAATTCTCCACTTCCCATCCTTCTTTGGACTGACTACTACTGGACTCACCCATTCTGTGGTCTCCACTGGAACTATGAACCCTGCCTTCAATAACTTGTCCACCTCTACCCGCAAGGCTTCCATTTGCTCTTGACCCATCCTTCTTAGCCTTTGCCGTACTGGCTTAGCACCTTCTTTCAGCTCTATATGCATCTCTTCACCCTTGAACCTTCTGATCTCTTCATATGAAGTAATGAACAAATCAGGAAAACTAGCCAGCATATGCAAAAATATATCCTTCTCCATAGCTGAGAGGTCTCCACTAATCATTTGCGTCATTAATTCCTGCTTCTTTGACAACTCAACCTTGGTTTGCATCAGCCCTTCAATCACTTCATAAGGCCCTTCACTTTCATCTTCAACTTCATTCGCAAATGCGACTAAACCACACTCCTGGATTTCTTTATCCATCAAAAGAAATGCAACATCAACATCCTCATCACTGCTGGTAGTGCTATCACTGTCCTCATCTGTCACCGTGGAAGAGTCTTCATCACTAGACTCATCCTCATCTTCATAAAGCTCCTCTAATCGTTTCCTTGTGTCCATATTATAAAGCTTCTTGGTACCTGTCTTTCCATAGAGGCTAATTGTACCATGTCGCCAATCTTGAACAGCTCCCACTGCACGTAACCATGGTCTGCCCAGTATAATAGGATATGCTCCCAACCCTGCTGGCATCACATGAAAATCCACCACTGCCTTTGCATCATATGCCTCCACTTCTAAGCTCTTTACAACACCCAAGCATTTTACTTTTTGATGGTTTGCCAATCTGATCCGAAAACCTGACACCCCAGCCACTGTGAGACCCATCTTCTCAACGCATGAGTGTGTTATGACGCATATTTGGGCTCCGCCATCCACATAACCTTGTCCCAAATTTTTCCTTTTATGCCACACATCTACTATTGGACAAATGTCTGGTAGCTCGTCCATTGCCAACACCTTCACTGAACCTCTCTCTGGCTCTTTCTCCATTGGGTTAACCATCCTCTTCCACTGTCGCTTTAGCTTAGGCACCATCTCTATAAGCTGCCCAAAAGTAACATCTGCCTTCCTGCTCGTCAGATCCTCCTTCAAGTCATAGCTTAATTGCCCATCCCCTAGTGGAAAATCTGAAACATGAAACTTTCGACGAGCTCTCCTTTTCCTCTTGGCCTTGACATCCTCGCCTTCATGGCTCTTTCCTTTCTTCTTACTAGGACCTGGGGCACTTCTTCCTTCCTTATCCTCTGTGGTCCTCTTCCCAATAGGCATCACTAATGTATCCTCTAGCTTTGATGCCTTCTCCAAGGTGACTACACTTAGCACTTTTGTCTTTCCCTTTTCCTCCTGGGTCAGTCCACTGGTTCCTTCGTCTCCCTTAATTTCGATGCCATAATCATTTGATCTAGTTAGCACCTGTCTTGGCAATGGATACATGTCTCCCCCCATCCTTGGTGGCTTATCACATTGCGGGCTGATGTGACCCAACTCTCCACAATTATAACATGTGGGCGTCTGCCTCCAAAACCTACTATTACTTTGTCCAGCACCATTCCTAGGTCTTTCTTCACCTCCTGGCTGATTTGCAAACCGCCCTCGACCTCGATTATTTCCCACTTGACCTAGCATGTTTAGGCTGAGATTCTTCATCAGATCAACCACTTGCCTCATGTCTTGCCTTAGGCCATCATCTTGCACTGCTGTAGTGACCACTGCTGGCATAACCTGAGTAGTAACAGGAACCACTGGTTCATGATGAACCCCTGACATGCGCCCTTGTAAAGACTCTATAGGCTGAAATTCAGACCTCATTGGCAAAGACTCCACCCCTAACTGGCTCATTTTCCTCAGCTTCCACTCTTTGTTCCTTGCTACCTCTAGTGCATCTTCATATGTCCTAGGCTTCTTTAGCTCCACTCTCCAACGTATATTCTCCCAAAGACCAGCCAAGAACCTGTCCTTCTTCATCATGTCAGGCGGGGGTACCTGTGGTGCTAAAGCCTTGCACATTCGCTCCCATGCCAATGAAAACTTACGTATGTACGCATCTACTGGCTCACCTTCCTTTTGCACCAAAGCCTGTACTTCTTGCCACACTTTGTCAGGGTCTTCTATCTTCACAAACTCCACTTCCAATCCATGCCTTAGATTGTCCCAACTCAATCTTATAGGTGGATCAGCCATACGCAACTCCTCTTCAAATGCTTTGGACCAAGCTCGTGCATCACTCTTCAAACAAATTTGGAGAAGGCGTAACATTTGCGTAGGGTCATGAATCTGGTTGCTAATGCAGGCAACCTCCATCTTTTCCAAAAATTCTTCCACATCTTCATCACTTCTTCCATGAAACTCGGGATAAGAGAAAGCCATGGCTACCCAAATTATGATGCTTTGAGAACCCCTTCGAACACACGTGCAAGAACCCAAAACTTTTCACTTCCCAATCCCTAGAAACTTCAATGGAGCTCAACTTTAGATAAGGACAAACACATGCACATCAAATGAGTTTTCATAGTTGATCATCGGAATGACAACAGGCAAAGGACATTCCAGGATCTCTCTCAATCTTCTTGGCCCAAACATAAAGACTATGCACTGCTGGAAAAAGATCTTCCTGGACACATGAACATTAATCTGAATTCTTTGCGTTAAATGAAAAGGAGTGAACTGAGGGCCATTTTGATCATCCATTAAAGCCAACCATGAAGCTCCCAAGAAGGCACACCTGACTCAACCTCTGATTTTGCCAAAATTTCAGCAGCATAACAGCATAAATGGCTCAAAATACCAAAAAACCAGCCATCATAACTTGGGAAAATTTCGACAGAGTTTCCCCAGAAGTAGAGCAGTAGGAACCCAAAATATAGACTGTCTATGTATGCATAAACTGTCAACAATAGAACCCGAGCATCAAGTAGGACTCACTAGTACATAGCCTATGGCGAGGTCACGAAAAGGGTGCTCCAGCTACCTGTATCACCGAAAGGATCTCCACATTTGAGAATCCCCCAGCTCAATAAAAACCTCACGCTATCGACCCTCACACGAAAGCTAATGCAAATCGCGTATAGTCAAGTCTCAGAAATGACTATCTTCCAGACCAAGTCTCAGAAATGGCTGGGACTGCCAAATAAAACCATATATGGCTCCACAAAGGCGTACAATGGCAGTTTCCACAAGTAACGTACAATCCAACAGACAATGCGCTCAAATAGGCGCCAAGTGATGCATTCCCACAACAACTGCAAGTGACATCACTGTACTCCAGCTACCTGTACCTGTGTGAATCACCTGTACCTGTCCCTGTCCCTGTTCCTGTAACCTGTAACCTGTAACCTGTAATCTGCAACCTGCAACCTGCAACCTGTAATCCCGAAGCTCGAAGCTCGAAGCTCGAAGCTCGAAGCTCGAAGCAGAAGGTACTCGAAGAAGATCCTCCGTGGGGGCGCCAAAAGAATGTGAGCGGGATGAAAACACACACAGCGCCTCTATAACGACCCGACACACACTCTTGGGAAGATACACACACACACACTATGGGGCACCACTCGGCTTACACAACACACCTGGCCGAGACAGGGAACACACCTCTGGAGTGAGAGGAGAGAGACTATCCACTTGCCCACTCCACACAAACACACACACACACACACACACCCAAAAACTCAGCTCAAAAGAGGAGAATTTCTGATGTTTAGATACAAATGAGCTTGGGCCAACACCAATGGGGCAAATAGCTCACACACTATGGGTGAAAGAAGCCAGATACAATCACAAACTGGAGCAGAAACTTCGCTCATAGGAGGAACTTACACAGAAAAACAGCAGGAAAAGAGTGAGGAATTTGGCAAAATGGACAGCGCCATCGCGTCCGGAACGGCCCAAAACCCCAGTCTACAATGTCAAAGTGCTCAAATCCGACCTCGGATGAGCAGTTTACGGCCAAAACAGGCTCCAAAATGGGCAAAAACACACCTGCGGCTGTTCCTCCTCTCTTCTCCACGTTTTTTTCTGGTCTTCTCTCTGTTTTTTCAGTTCCCACACTTAGCTTTATTAGTTGGGCACCCTTGGCCTTTTAGATGACCTCAAACGGACCCCGAACAGGCCAAAAACTGACCTCGCAGTGCATAGTTGTCACCTTTTTGCATCATTCGCACACCTGGCACTCAGCTTTTTTCCAATAATGCATCTCGCCACCACGTGAAGTGGCCCCAAAAAAAGGTCCTCATGATGACCTTTCTGCATAATTCTCACAAGCAAACACCCACGTTGTGTCCGTCCTCATCTGCGTGCAAATATTGACCTCGTTCGCCCTCCTGATGCCACTAGATGCCATCTGACGCACCTGCTGACCTCACGTCGTCGGCCCGCGGATAGCTTCCTCGAGAAGTTTTACGCGCTACCAACTCCTCCTTATTGTAGAAAAAACACACTGGTACTGGTAATAGTGAAAATCGATGCACTATGTACATGCTGTCCTACCTGTACACATGTGGGCCCCACGTAACCACCTGACTCTGGAAAATGGGCAATACTTTATTTGATGCACCATGCATGGGTATGTACATATGCGCAATCCCTTGCTCCAAAAAACTCCTGACACCGCTACCTGTAGACTTTCTCTGTTTAACCAATAGAGCCTTTGCAAAGGATTTATTTGCTAACCACGACTTACGCAACCTTCCCATCTTGCTAACCGCGAGGCATCTTGCTAACCGCCAGGCATCCTGCTAACCATGAGGCATCTTGCTAACCGCCAGGCATACCGCTACCTGCAAGGCATCTTGCTAACCGCGAGGGATAAAAAGAGAGCCGATAACCTCAGCTTAATCTCCGCTAATCGCAGAATCATCTCGCTACCCGCGAGGAGCAAAAGATATTTTTTCAAAAGATTATTCTCTTTAAATGATTCTTCAAACATGATCAACCAACTCTTCATATCAACCAGTAACAACTTACCAAACAATTACAATTTAACAAACAGTTCTTTCACTAATCTATGAAAACATATGCTTGTTTCTTTTGATAGAATCACGTTTGTCGGACGGTTTAAGGGATTCCCTATGCTTAGCTTCCCAAGTCAACATGAATAGCAATGCAGAATTATAAATTTGTCTTACCGGATTAGCGACATGTTTGATTACCTCTCGTGTTGGAGGTTGGACAGGCTTGAACTTATTGTGGAGTCAATACCTCCGCTTGAGTTATGATTGGAGTAGATGATACCTTCTTTTGCACCTTCCTTGGAGCTGGAACGATAAGAGCATCCTTAGAGCTTCAAGTCACTCACTTTGAGATAGAGAAAAGGGAAAGAGATAAAGAGGACTCAAGAATCCAAAGGGCAACATGATGATGGTAGAGAGTGAGATGGAGATGGAGATAGGTTGAGGGTGAGAGGTTGAGGGAGAGAAGGTAACTCCGACATTATGACAAGAGAGCTTCCGCTTCTGGAACTTCTGTGTGTGTGTGTGTGTGTGTGTGTGTGTGTGTTCAAAATGTGGGAAGAGGGTCCTTTATCAACTCTATATCTAGAAATAGACTTGAGGCTTAAGTTTTCCATATCAACCTATTGTTTCCAAGTGAATAAAGACCATAACTAATAGTTTCAGAGTCCAATTTTTGATCCGATCATTTCATTTGAAAACATTATGACTTAACAAAATGCGAACCTTTATTATTTGCAAAGAAAATGAAATACTTTTATTGAAAAATGCTGGGTACATTACAAAAGGGAGTGGAAGCTAAGACAAATGGCTATTATAGTGTGTATCGCGGACAGGGAAATAGGCTAAAGCATGTAAGGGTGATGTGACGTTTCCTCTTTCATCAAAGAACACGGTTTTGTAGTTGGGGGTAGTATGGATGGTGTAATGTATGAAGCGTGACCCATTGGGTTCCTCCCAAGGCATAATACATTGGTGTTGTAGAAAAGCTTCATTCATGTGGGAGTCAATTGAGGCATCAAGTAGCAAATGTAATGCATCCCATCTCCAAAAACAATTCTTTATGTCTTGCATCCATCCCATGCTCAAGATATTGCTTTTATGTGTCTTTTGAAATTTTTTGCTTACTTTCCATGGAATTTTAGAAAGTCTATGTGAGCGGTTTTGACGCATCTTTATCATGTACTCCACAAGCCTTTCCATGTCCATAACCTCAATTGGAAGAGACCCCGACAATAAGTAGGCGCATATATGGTGTTTGTGTCTTAATTTGGAGAAAGTTTGTGAAACACGCTTTTGGACATTCTCAAACTCTTTCCAAGTAGACTTTGAGATACTCCCACTCCACACTACAACTTCATAAAGAAAGAACCGGTGTCACCGGTGTGTCAAAAAGGTATTTCTTGAGAAACCAACACTTGATGTTTCCCGCATTACACATGTTCTCAATTGCATAGTATGGTCTCTTTCCCACTTCCAAGGATGCATAGCATATTCATGCCACTTGTGATTGGCCGGAACCTCAAGGACAAGGTACTTAAAGCTCTAAACAACTTCAAGTGTCTCATTGTTGTACACAATGCATTGCTTCTCCTTATGGTTGGTTTTCACAAGCATAACCTTTATTTTGGATTCATTCACAATCAGCCCACTATGTACGAAAAATTTCTCAGGGACAACCATAAGCTTTTTGGCATCCTCTAAAGTGTGTGAGAAAAGCACTACATCATCCACATACAACAAAATCATAATTACCGCATTGCAAATAGTGAAGTCTTCAATGCCTTCTTCTTGCATAAAGTCAAACACCATTTGTTCCAATTGATTGATGGGCAGATCAAAGAGAGTGGTGAAAATGCATATCCTTGTTGAACCCAAATGGTGCTTGCAAAACTTTTTGGAATTCCTCTTCCCATGCGCAATTGACACATCATCTTCTTATAGATTTGAGAAACTGCAAGCATAAACTCACTTGGAACTTGAAGTTCCTCCATCCTTCTTCTTCTTGTTCCAATTGATCGATGCGCAGATCAAAGAGAGTGGTGAAAATGCACATCCTTGTTGAACCCCAATGGTGCTTGCAAAACTTTTTGGAATTCCTCTTCCCATGCGCAATTAACATATCATCTTCTCATAGATTTGAGAAACCGCAAGCATAAACTCACTTGGAACTTGAAGTTCTTCCATCCTTCTCCACAAATTATTAAGTGGAATCATATCAAAGGCTTTATTAAAGTCCACAAACCAACAATACAATCCCTTGCCTTTCAAACGACTTTCCTCCATAAGAACACAAAGAGTGACAAGATGATCAATGGTGCTATGGCATCGATGAAAACCTACTTGTCCTTTTGCAAGATTTCCATTCTCTTCAGCCCAATCACTCACTTTTATCTCCATTATGTACCCGAATAACTTTTCCATAAGAGACCCAATCATGATAATCTGGTAGTTATTTGCATTCTTTACATCCCCTCTTTTATGCAAATGCTTGACCCAATTAGTACTGCAATCATACGGCATGCCATGCAGAAGTGTAAGCTTGAATATATCACACATCCACTCATGTGAAAAATCTCCCATCCATTTAATCTTTTTTGGTTTGATACCTTGAAGATCTCCCGCTTTGCGAGTGGCCATGAGAGTGAACCATAAAATGACATTTTTACAACATTGGGTTGCTCCTATAGTTTCCTACAATGTGTGTACATATCCGCAAGACTCAAGTTACCAAAACTCTCAATCTGCTTGGCTTTCAAGTTTCTCCAAAATCTTCCACATGCACGTGCCTTTTCTTGGACTTGAAAAGATTGATGCTTTACTTTCTATCTTCTTCTCTTATTTTGAATCAATGCCTTGTATGTATGCAAATGACTTTGATAGTTGTCTTTGTCCATAGTTTCATCAAGCTTTATCAAGGACTTTTGAGCATCTTGACATTCTTTATCAAACCACCTTTTGCTTGATCTGTCTTTGTTGATACCATGGACATGATTTATGAAAAAGCATTTGTCAGCACAAGAACAAATAGTTTTCTTGAAAGCTTTCCATCTGGTTTCCAATGGTGCATCATATTGAAGCTTTGTCATCCATAAATTTTGCTCAACCATTTCAATATACATAGGTTCCTATTATAAATCCATACATTGTGACAAATTCTCTTCCCTTTGGCTGAGATTATCTTGCTTAGTTGCTTTTTCACATGCAAGGTCAATACATAAGGACCAATGGTCTGATTCCAAAGTCCATTGGCCAAGTGTAAAACTATTTATGCGGTACATGATGGCTTCAGAGAGTAGCATATAGTTAATCACACTATCCCCATTATGTTTTCTACATGTAAATCCATTGGTTCCACTCGACAAAGAACACCATTGGCAATGAGCATATCCGTGCTATAGACATGTATAACAATGACTTTCCATAATGATCTGGCTCTTTCACATACATTGAAGTACGATCATACAAGTGAACTTCCTCCAAATCCCTTGAAATGTATGGCATATCAAATTGTTGTGTATTATGTTGTAATTTTGCCTCCTCCTTGGGCACATTTTCTTCAGAGAGACCTCCTTATTTTTCTTTATTCCTCTCCTCATATGCCTTGCAACACATATTCTGTTGCTTAATAGTGCGATCTTCAAATACAAAACATTTTGTATCCCTCAAATAGATCCAACTATTATCAAGGATAATCTTTTGTTTGGTCTCTCCCAACTTGATGTATACAATTCACCGTTCTCCTGACCGAGGAGCTCCTATCTTACCCCATCTATATGCTTCGTAAACCATAAATACCAGCATGCCAAAGTGGGTTTTGAAGAAATATTTGATAATGATGGCAAGAGAAGGAGGTGTCTCTAACTTATATTTGCAAATTCCACAAATCACAATGTTCTTGGAATGTCGCTCCCATTCCTTCAACACATTCATTCTTGGAGCCATAACTTGAACGTCGGAGGAATTAGGAACCACATTGCTACCACATACATCATTCCAAGAGTTGCTTGTGCATGCATTGATGTCGCATACATCCTCGAGCATACATCCCACCTCATGGTGTGAAATTTCTCCTCTTTCAATACATGGTCATGATTTACTTTGATCATGAATTCCTTCAAAGCATTCAAGTACACAAGAGATCATTTACATTCCATGAATTCCTCTTCAAGTTGTATCAAACGTGGTGTTATGTCTTCAAGCAAAAATTTTCACATAGACCTTATAGCTTTGGTACGCAAAGCTTTCCCTTCAACCTAGTTCTTAAGATCTTATCTAGCAAAAACAATATACCTGATCTGCCAAACACTCACTCACATTGTAATTCATTGCTTTCCTTTGTGCTCTTTAAAATTTTTAGCACATATGAGGCATGGTCAATTTGAATTGATTATGTTGTCTTTAGTGTAGTGGTGAATTTCAATGCTACTGCATGATTCTTTGTGGTGTACCTTGGTGGCCAGTATGCTACAAAATGGAAGTGCTGATGATATAATCTTGTAGGATCTTCAACAGATTTTTGGATCATGTTGAAGAAGGTATCTGCAATAATGTTCTTGGTGAACACCCCCTATCCTTTACTTTTCTTTTGAGTATAGAATTTGCTAGAATCATGGCTTTCTACTCCTAATTGACTTGGATTTGGTACAACATAGCCATTTCCCAAAGGAGTTTGTTATGGGAGTAGACTACTATGGACAAGGAAAATGCCAACACAAACAACATTATAAATACTTAATTGGTTATGATAAATACTATTTCTTGAGCTACATCTCAAGTGGACAATCACACACCAAAAGGATACATGAGATCACTAAAGGGAGCTTTCACAAAGGCAAAGAAAGATGGAAGTGTTCAATTGTATGGGTTGGAGTCTCACAATTGGCACAAGCTATTTTGTGAAATAAGATACCTTGTAATCCCCCGGGATCAAGAAAGGAAGGTGGAAGGTTTCGAAGTGCAACCATGATGCAATCAAAGATAACGTTGAGAGGATTTATTTGGAATTTTATGGCCATCCCCTGCACAATGCAGATTGTGCGCTATATTTTGCAAAAATCTTATATGTTCACTTTGTGCAACAGCGACCAGTAGACTTCTCGTCAAAGGAGACAACTATTGCCACTCATGATTTAAGGGAGAGTTGTGTCACTTTCACTCGAGATGAGCTGACATTGATAGTGGAAGGCACCGACCTAAAATTAAAAAGAGAGAAGGATATTTACACGACATAGTTGGCAGAGAAAGATGCAAAAATAACACGGCTTTCTATAGCCACCCAGACACGGCAACCCTCACAAGTCCGAATGGAGAAAAGCATTCACCGCTTCACTTAGGAAGTTCAAAATCTGACATAGCGAGTGAATCCAACACCTGTACAAGAGACACACATCAGCCACCTTGTCTTGCATCCGGGGTTGGTCCCCTCGTCTACTTCAGATGCATCCTCATCTTTCCAATGTCCAGTTTGCTACAAGAATTTTGATGGATGGAGTGGATATTATACATTGACATGTGGTCATTATTATCATTTACTTTATCTTATTAGTTTTATGCAAAATAGTAGTCGATGCGCAATCTGTTCAAAAGATATTCCACAAGGAATATATATTATGTTTGGCATGGCAAACGAACATAAATTCCAGTAAGCACACCCAGATACCCCTAGCACAATTAGAAATATGTTTGATGAGCAAGATGATGCTTCAGGGCAACACAATTGAGATCGACAAACCATGTACTATCGCGAATATGAAGCATTGTAATTACTCAAAGCACATTTGAATACAAGGTCTTTTACAATGGTTTTTGACATTTAGTCATTCTACTCTCAAGCTATATTGAATCAGTTGAGTTGTTATTTGGTTCTAAGTCTGAGTGTTGTGGTTCTCCTTGTAATTCAACCTCCACATCTATTATCAAATTCTCTTCTATTTTGTCTACAGTGCATTGAGATACACCAACATTGAACTCTTCTTCATCTTCGTTTTGACAATCATACAACCAGGTTGGCATTTTCTCCTCGTAGCTAGCACTTTCGATGAGATTCAGTATCTTTCCATTGCAATACACATACACTAATTTTTCTGCTCTCTCTCCTAATAGTCTGTTGCAAATAGTGTTGTGAACATACTTGTACATACTTCAGTTTCTCTCTGAACTTGAGTTTGTTGCACATTGTGCGAGTACTTTCATTGCAAGGGGACGTAAGGTAGACTAATGCTCTCCACCATTCATCATCGACCACTTCCATGCATGTTGCTCTTTTGCCATTACCTGTACAAAATTATTCGCAAAAGGACCTTCTTTTAATATAAATGCACTCATTTCTTTGATGCAATAAATTCGATCCTGAACGTTGGAGTAGAACGTGTTGACCATGTGATAGAAATAGCCTACCACCTCTGTATTGGACATCATATCTAAATTCCAATACTTTGGATCGAGCATGTAAGCCACGCTATGGAGTGGACTATGAGCTCTCTTCCACCTTGCATGAAAATACTTAGCCAAAAAATTTTATTGTTTGCTAGAGAATGGTAATCGCCACTCCTTCTCTACTATAGACTCTTTCAGCTCTTCAGGATTTTCAAGACTCTGTTGGACTGACCACCATGTCATCCACACTTTGCCCAAGTTTGGCGCCCTTTGATCAAGATTGTGGATTGTGAACATAAGGGGAATCATTACATGGTATGCATCCATTACACTCCTCCACCAAGCAACCTTTTTTACATTGCCACGTAGACATGTAATTTTATCTTTCACTTTTTCTTTCTACTCAAGCTGCCATTCATCAAAGACCACGCAATTGAATGCGTCAATCACAACACATTTATTACGGAGAAGTGATTCCAAGGTATAAAAGTGTGTGTAGAACCGAGTTTCAGCAGGAAGTTTCAGCATCACTGACATGCACATCCTATACAATTCGAGCACTCTTTGTCATTTCAAGATAAATTTCACAACCTGACGTGTTGTATAAATTATTTTGGCGAACCATGTGATTTCTTCGCTAGTGTACCAATCTTTCAACACCAAGTTCAAGCTGTGCGTATTACAACCATTGGCAAAAATGTGTGGAAAGCACTTCTTTATTAATTTACTGGTGTTTTTACAATTCTTTGCATTGTCCATGACTACTTGAACGACATGTTCAGCAACAATGTCTTTAATTACATTAATCAAGAGCTCAGAAATGTATTTGCCACTTTTAATTGCACCAGAACTATCAATCGCCTTTATAAACGTTTCTCCCCTTGGACAAACTAGCATTATTGATTAGCGGTCTTCCCTGAACATTTGACCAGCCATCACTCACAATCGTACATCCTAAAAGCGAAATATTCTCAAGTATTAATTTGCCAACACGCTCTTTGACTTCGATGTAACATTTGTCCAAGAAAACATTTCTTATCATGTGATAAGAAGGAGTTGAAAATCCTAGACCAAACTCACCGATTTTCTTCCAAGCAGCCTTTTAGTGATTGTTGTCTACCATGACCAAAGCACTTCCAGTAAAGAATATTGCTTTGGCGAGTTCAATTTGTGCTTCTTCTAGAGACTTCACTCGAAAGCTTGATGTAATGATTTTTGACGCATTTGACAAAGTCCACCTTCATTATGACGTTTAAAAGGAACACTGCCTGGAATTTCCTCTCCTTGCGCAGGTTGTTCTCCAAGGTTAGTTGGTGTCATTACAGGATCTGCGGAGTTAATATTTGGCTCTGGGAACTCTTGACTTGAAGGCACAGAGCTATATGTCTCTTATCTCTTGCCACGCTGTTTGGCGTGCTCTTCTCTCAAATGCTTTGCAACTGCAGGTGCCTGAGGATGTTCACATTTCTTACAACTGTTTTTAGTGCTACCCAAAAAATGATCCCTAATACGTGGTGCATCGACTAATTTTTTTGTGTGACAAGATTTTCATTGCCACTCCATATGTCGGCCGCATATGTTGTGAGCATAATCCCACTCTTTGCTAGGAGCTTTTTTATTCTTTGGCTTCTTTGTACCACTTGTACCCACATTTTGCTCCATTTCTTTTAAATTAAAACTGAAGACAAAAGAATAAGATGTTCAGTTTTTGAAGCATTTTTCTTATTTTCAATATTTATTATAATTTAAAAACCATTCAATATGAAAGTAACCATGATGCACAATATGAGATTTTCAATGCACGCTAGTCAATCCACATATCGATCACCTATATTGTGAGCAACCATACACATTGCAATGTAGTCTATGCATGGTATAATAACTATAACAATGCTATGAATCTCTCTATGCAATTATTATTATAATGATTATTTGTATGTCCACTTTGATTTGCAAACAATAAGACACATCTAATTTCATTTGTTACAAAAAAACAACGAAAGCAATAAAATATATGATTGGTCATTTCATGCACTAATAATCTATCGTAATACATAATGCACTCTCTGTATAAACCAATGCATGAACTAACGCAAATAAATCTTCAATATAATCACTCAATTGAGGACTACTTGTACCCAATGAAGGATTGTAGCCCACCCATGCAACCAATTCAATATATAAAAGCTATTTTAACCCAATCAAGGATTATAGCTCTTATATTGTGGAGTGACAAGTGTAAATCATCTCAAATGCAAGACTTCAAGGATATTTATATGCCTGGTACACTAGTAGAGGACATCCTACCCTTGACTATCGACTTGTCATTTACATATGCTCATCTTCTAAAACCAATTACAGCCCTCATTTGGACCAATGGCTTCTTCGCAATGAGCATGATTCTCCAAGTTTTCAGTTGTTTTGGTTTCGTACCTTTATGTCGGTAAATGAATTAAAATTTTTTGGAAGTGGTTACCAAATTAAGAATCACGTTAGGCCCAAAAAAAGGACGTGTGACTCAGTAACCTTAGGTCAATTCACAAGGAGATGACTATACCTGGAACTCCGATACACTTCCCAAGGATTTGCCCAGCTAAAAGACTAGGGTTAGCACACTATTTACTATATATAATTACTCTTGTCGGGCTTTTTCATTTTCCCGGCAGGCCCGCTGGGAAAATGAAAAAGTTCGGCAGGCCCCGTAAGGAAAAATAGAAACCCTGGAGAGCTAACCGGCTCTATAGGTTTTTTCCAGGTCAAAATCAAAGTCACGTTAATAATTAATGTGATCACGTGATATTTTTGTGTAAATATTAGAGTTATTGACGTAATCACCCGATCGTGATTATGTTAATGAAATCCCTGATCTAGGTAAAATTGAAAGATCCACATGCACCCAAACTGAGCCATGACCTCTATTGGTGATTTATAGACCCAAAAGGAATCTCATACAGATACTACGTATAGAGTGCAAAATGATTTATAAGCACCCAATGCCGCTTCAAGTCAGCCTTTGCCAAACACTAGGGCCCATAACACCTAGTATGCATACTTTTAGCAAAACACAGATCCAAACCTGTATATCCATGATTGTCCTTGCCAATACTTATGGCGAATGTGATGCTCGTAGCACACATTAAAGAGGAATATGAATATTTCTAAAAAGAAACTACTACCCATGACTGCAAGCCTTGCTGAAACGTTTGAACCATTACAGAAGGTGAAATAGTAATCACTTCTAGGTACAAATTATAAACCTTTTCATTAAGAACTCATAGCCTTGCTATATGCATAAACAACCATCTGTAATGTTGTTTAACTGCACTTGTACCTTAAGAACTCATTCTAAGTATCTGAAAATTTTTGGCCACCAAAATTGCTCCTGATACGTCATGCTAAAAATGGTCTAGAAAACAAATTTGACCAGCACCTAAGGACTTTGTCGTCACACATACTTGAAATAGTGGGCTCCAGTGTCAATCCCAGAGACTCATATTCTCCACATGTGGAATATGTCTCATGTAAGGGTGTCTTAAAAAAGAACATCCTTCAAGTAGAAGATGTACTTGTGTGTGGAGGTAACTCTAAACACTCCGCGACAAGAGTGAGAGGGACCCTCATTCATTGCTCCACACTGGCTAAACTGAACTCCTTGAGTTCCTAGACCATGTTGTATCCCATGTGACAACATGTGCCAAACTGAACCCTACACGTGGATTCATAACAACATAATGCAGAAAGGTATATTGGACACTACGGCCCAAAATATGTTTTTGCCACATGCCCATGGCATGTCTCTAAAACATTCAAGCATATTTATACGACTGGAGAAAAAAAACAAACAACATGGCACTGGAAACCTTGGGTGTTGCCTTCGCACTCCAAACCCTTTGGTTAAAATCTACATAGTCAAACCCCTTGGTAAGACCCTTTTTAGAAACTGCTCAATTAGCAGGTAACGATAGCCAACATAATCCACCGTGTACAGAATGATTGGAATCAACTTGAAAAGCTGAATTTGTTTTCTACCGTGTGGTAGTTTATTATGCACTTCTTTCCTTGAAATTATAACAGGAATAGATCAAACTAAATTACACATTGGGTCTTACCCCAAAACTGTGCTGCCATAGACACTCGTAGTGCTATAGAGAGAGCAAGAGATCTACACAAAGGAGATGCCTAGCTCTTATGGACAACCATGCTGTCTCAACTGATTGCTGCATCTATACTCCGTGGTAGAGATCAACTGATGCGAGTTTAAGATTATCAAAAACTCAATTCAAGCATCGCACTAAAAGCATGTAGTGCGTACATAATACCCAAAAGATCTGTAATGGAAAGACTCTTGCTTGGCCATTAACATCAATGGGAACTCCATGGGGTAGATATGTTCAAATTGGAGAACAATCACTCAAGAAATTCCATCATTCGGGTCTTACCCTAGGTCTGACAATGGCTCTTAGCCTGTGTGGCTCATAGCCCTGATGCCAATAACAAATTAGTGTTCAATTGAGAAACCGATGAAGATTAATTGGAGTGGCGTCTTGGCCACTTACTAGTTGAGAGTTAGAGCACCTTGGCTCAGGCTGACTCACAAGCAAAACATGTATCAAAATATTCTTAAAATATTTTATTATTCCTTGAGAGAAATAAGAAATAGAGAAAAGAAGAGCATGCTGGGCTGAGGAACTTTCCTTAAACGACTATGACGTGTATAGTTGATTTCCATGCTCTTGTGCATCTTATGCCTTACGTGCAGCTTATCCGATAATCATGCAACATTTTTATGCTATGACTCTCTCATCGAGAGAGGTAACAAAAAATCACAAATAAGTCACAGACTGACCCACCTAGCATGTATGTGGTTGTGACGATACCAATGTGACTTAATGATAGCACTTTTCCATTGAATTAAGTCCGAGTTTTAGGTTCTTTTTAGTGGTGTTGTGTTTTGACAACGACCCAAAAATCATGTTAAACAATCCAGAACTTATCTTGTCCTTGACAAAGTGTCTGGTGTTATAGTGGAAGCGTGTTTCATGAGGCGGTACCTAGCTAGCATACCGTGCATATAGAATTTTAAGCCCTTGGCAAAAGTGATAGCCTCAAATGTGAGAGCACGCCAAAACCATAAGTGCCTTGCACGTTCTAAACTGGTAGGGATTCTGTGAGGTGATATCTCTATTATGCAAGTTCCCCAAACTTGTGGACCAATGCCCTTGATTCCAAGTCAATGGTATTACCTTGGCACAAGTGGGAAGCCTTGCTTCGTGTAAAATTGGACGTTGTTGTAACCAGTTGTCCCAAGAGTTCATAGGAGAAACTTGCTCACAGATGGCTCATAGCCATATTTGGCTATCGGACAGATGGCTCATAGCCATATCTGCTATGCAAATGGGAGTGGTCGTATACACAACAAGTGGAAGTTGTTGTATGTACAACTCGCCCTCTTGTGCCATATGTGCCCGTCGGGCACAAAATAAAATAACTTGCAATCCCATTGCCTAATCCCTCCCAAATCCGTATGCTCATAGCATATGCCAAACGAGAGAAACCGCAATGCAAGATCCCTAAATTGAAGGCGTGCTTCACCAAAATCTGTTAGGGCTATTGACATAGAAAGAGCATGAGAAAAAGAATCGACCTTGTTGAGCAATTTCAACTCGAATGACTTAATGCTGTGTGGCAAGCATCCTTTGGCAACTACTAGAAATAGTGACAAGGAGTCGGCCACGCCGAGCAACTTGCCCCCTGCATCAAGTCGAGCAACAGGATGTGCCAATCTCCTTGATAGTCCAAAAACACTGCAAATTGGCTATGCATTTGCATCAAATTGAAATGTTGACGAGTTGTGCTTCAAATCAAGGCGGTAGAGACTCAAGCCATGCGTGAGTCTAATCGCTATGCCAACAATGTATGCCAGTGGCATCATACTAAATGCATACATTCAACAAATAATTATCATTTGAAAAGTCAATACAAGCCGTGTTGTCGGCAATCTTCAAAATTTTAATGCAGCATGGCATGCATTAAACAAATGATGCAAATGATAAGGGTTCTGCAGATGCAAAAATCGTGAAAATTTGTAAATGAGTGATCGAGCACACTCACCAAACCATGTCGAGAAATGGAAGTGACTAACTTGAACAAGAGCGTTGTCATAAAATCATTCAAGCCTTGCTTGATAAATTCTACATGTCTCTTGGGCGACAACCATTGCACAAGTTGTATTTCACAAAACCAAACAAAGTGCACATGATTGCACAAAAAATTCAAAAAGTAATGCCGAAACGTAAACAAAAGTACCTGGAACTTTAGTGGATGTACCTTGAAGCCTCTCCAAGCTGCCAGCCTACGACATTGTCGTGCATGGTGCTTGATCCCTCCTGTGGGATCGGTAAATTATCGAGTCTCCCATCACCAAATCTGTACCAGACTTGGTACTTCTTGAATCTGGAAATTTGTCGGATTCCTTTCAAAAAAAATCGGCATTCGCTAGTGATGCCTTGCATGTCATTTCCAATCCATGTCAAAGTTAGAAACCTTGTTTTCCTAGTGTCATGGGAAATTGGACGCCTTAGTTTCCAAGCACTGTTCTTCATACATGCCTTAGACTCCTCTTTCAATCCCACCATGGAGAGATTGCAAGAGATCAAAAGATCATATGCTTTGTCTACTTTGTAATTCTCTGCGTATAAAAGCAACCCCTACAGCACGTGACTGCAATTGAAGGTTCATGGCGATGCTGATTTGCCAAACTTGCGGTGTCTGCCACTGCTCGTATGCTATCAATGCTTTATCCATGGCTATGAACACATGGGATGGGCCCCTTGGATTTTTGCGCCCAATAAAAACACCAAGTGTGAAAAAAAAAGAAAAAACGACTCTGTAATCGTCTGCAGCGTTTGCTTTTGCACTTGTCGTCGAGAAGCTGCACTCCACTCGCCTTTTGTGTCGCTCTGTTGCTGCTGCCAAATAAGCGAGTCTTTCCCAACTCATCAAGGCGAAACTTTTTGGTGCTATCCCTATTGCAAATGGTGCAAGTCACCGCTATGTCATCCTCTTGTGCAGGTGGAAGTTCCCACGACCCTCAACCCCTAGACCTCCTTGCAAGATGACTACCCACAACCGATGCTCGCCATGGGGGGGGAGAGAGAGAGAGAGAGAGAGAGAGAGAGAGAGAGAGAGAGAGAGAGAGAGAGAGAGAGAGAGAGAGAGAGAGAGAGAGAGAGAGAGAGAGAGAGAGAGAGAGAGAGAGAGAGAGAGAGAGTTCATGCATCCAACATGTAGCCACCATGCGAGGTCTTTCCCCCCTCTTCCATAGCTCCCCCCTCCCCTGGCTCTGATACCAGTGAAAGGTCTAGGAGACTGTGATGCCTGATCCACCACCTTACCACCCTATGTATAGACCGACTCCTAGCCCTAGCCATAATACGGATCCCATGTCCACATTGGTCCAGTCCGAGCCCCTGACCCCCTAGGTTGAGCCTTGCTCCTTAGGATCCTTGTCCTGACACTTCTACTGCACATAAGAAACCTCGACAATTTCAATGTACTAAAGATATTGGGGATACATCAAAGACTTTGGAATTCTTCTCAAGCTAGGAGCAAGATCAAACTATCCTTACTAAAGCTAATTCACTCAAAAAAATGATTAGAAACTGTAAGTCAAAAGGAAGATTCATACATTTTGTTTTGTAATAAAATTTTGGATTTCATAGAACCTTCCGCCTTTTACCAAGAAGTCTTGAATTGTATTGGCATACCTAGAACTTTAGTATACTTCAATATTAAATTTTCTTGGAAGCACACTAGAAATTTAAAAATATTTTATATAAACCATATAGTTCTTTCTCAATTTCATTTGATTTATCACTTGTTGACTGTTCTTGTATGACTCTTAATAGGTTTTCTAAATTTTGAAAAAATGTTATACCCTTTGGAATACGTGTTATTACAATTGACACAAACATCGGCACACATGTCATGTTTAAGGACTTTTTTGTAAAGGACTTAACCATATCCCTATGGTCCCTTTGGACCCTATTAAAGTTGCAAAAGAATTGATTGTTGGTTGGTCAAAAATATGTAATTTTTTGGGTATAGATGACTTTTTTATATACCACAATATTATTTCTAAAAAAATTGAGGAAACATTTAGAAACAAATTCCCATCACATAGAGTTGATCAATTATTATGGTTTGAGGACCCTGACCTAATGAAAAAAATTGAATTGTTACTTGAGCACCTATTTATTTGTGGCGTGGATAAGTACTCCCAAACCCCCTTTTTTATTTCTAAAAAGTTAGCACGTTTAGCGGCTTATAAAATACTTTCTTCTAGTGAATTTCATTTATCACATAGAACTGAGGATGAAATCATTGAGGATGTCATACAATTCTCCTTGATGAATGAGATATTACTACCCTCTAAACATAACCGTCCCTATCTCATGGGAAATTACAAAATTCACAAGAAGGAATTTAGATGGATAACTAATGCACATGACTATATTTTTTCCCCTTTGACTAGCCTTATGGCATCAATTCTCAAGGCGGTAAACATTGGCCTTTGTGAGTACAATGAAGGTTTACATACTAAATTAAAAACCTTCTTGAGAGTTACTACTAATGGATACTGGATTATCCAAAATCAATATGATTTTTTGATTAACATTCCAGATAAACTTTTCTTAACATATACCTTTGATATAAAAGCTTGCTATGAGGCAATACCAAATTATGGAAATAATGGATTAATTGATACACTGAAACGTATTATTAAATTACTTAGTGGAATGGGATATAAAGGATTTAAAAAGTCTCAAAAAAATACGATTCTCACCAAAAAACATAAAGAGACTACATGGTCATTTGAATTTTTTATCACTTTGAACCATTTTTTGTTAGATAACTGTGTATCCAAGTTAGGAAGTTACATCTTTTATCATAAGTAAAGAATCCCAATGGGGTATGAGTGTTCCCCTTTATGGTGTAATCTAAATTTAGCATGGTTTGAATTGGATTATCTCAAAAAGTTATCTAGACTTCAAAAAAATGACATGCTACATGCATTTCTTTATTCATGGAGATCTCCTCTTCATTAATGATTGATATGTATTGGAGTGCCTAAACCTTAATAGACCTCTCTCAGAAGAGGACCCCTTTTCTATTTACCCACTTGATATTATCAATATCAATCCCACTTTTGACAACCACATCACTTCATACTTAAGTATTACAATCAAATTGGTTCATCCATTTATTGGAGAATTTGAAACCTTCACATGTTCGAAAAAAGATATATTACCAGGCAACCACTTGAATTTTTTTTCATGCACATAGTAACAGACCAAAACGGATGACTGAAAAAGTTTGCATATCACAGATGCTTCCTATCATTTAGGATACGTCAAAAACATCTTTAGCATTTATGGATCTCTCACGTCTTATTAACACGTTTGAAAAAAACAGCTTTTGTCCAAATAGGATCACTTGACATATTACACATTTTCCTTGATGTCAAAATTGATGTATCACTACTTGTTAAACTTTTGGTGGGGGATAGGTCCGCTTGGTGGCCTATCTCGCACCAAGTGGGCCTTTCCTCTGGGATGGGGGAGGGCCACACACACACACACACACTCATAACATTGGTGGGTCCTGAATTCTGAGCGCTGAAATCGCCAAAGCTCACTGAAATCGAAGAAAGTGAGCAGGCGTGTGCTGGAGCAGCTGTCGACTTAGCCCGGGAGGATGTGACTTGCTATGATACCAATTGTTGGAATTAGGGTTGCAGAGAAACGCACACAGCTTTGGAGAAGAAGAAGGAAGCTCAAGGCACACAATAAAGAGTGTGTTACTTAGTGTGCAATGGAAAGATAGATAGCCCTAGAGTGATGGGAGTATATTCAATGCACCAGGGGAAAAACCTCTTAAAGAGGGAAAAAATGCCCCGGCGGTCCTAGTGTGTTCACACACATCACTGCCACATGTATATGGTAACAAAAACGTGCACTGCAAAAGCTTCTTGTGACTACAATTTGTAATCATCATTTCTCTTGAACGGGTAATCAGAATTCTATTCCGAATAGTACATTGTGTTCCTTGTCTCTTGCTCTTCAATCTAAGTGTAATCATTTCCAATTCTGCCGTGGTTCGCGACGAGTCGTTTGTGAGCTAAATGCATTGATTTGGAAGTTAAAATGGTTGTTTTTTTATGTTTTGACAATGGATAATTGTTTCTATGCTTAAGGTGGATCTTTCCAAGTACTTTTGTTTCAGTTATCTTCACATTTTTTGTGATGGATCGTGATTTATGTACCTTCCCAGATGGTGACAGAACTTGGTAGGATTGATCCCATAAGTGTTGTGATACTTCTCCTTAAGTTTCATGACATTTTGGATTCATTTGGGTACCAAAATGGCGTGATTATGTTGAGTGTTGAGAATGGACGTATACTGATAGTTTGACTAGGAAGTGGCTGATTTTCTTTTGTTGTAAGAACAAGTAGTCTTCGAGTTCACTTTTGTGATATAGACACTCTCATTAAGTCTCCATGTCCCACCTTGAGTCGCTTCCTTGCATATTGACATTATGTTAGTACAAAAGAGCTATGCTGCAGACGTCCATCACGACGGCCCACTAACATTCTCGCTCAATGCTTGAAAAATCACTTGGAGATGCTGCTTATGTTCCTCCAAAGACTTGGAGTGAATGATGATATCATCAAAGAACACTCCAGTGAATTTGCGGTAAGGTCTAAAAATTTTCTCCACTAGACGATTGAACGTAGATGGTGCATTAGTCAAGCCAATAGGCATGACTAGATATTCATAAAGACCAAACGTTGTGCAAAACGTGGTCTTTAGGATATCTTCATCCACTATCCTTATTTGATGATAGCCACTCTTAAGGTCAACCCTATTGAAGTAGGTAGAGCCTTGTAGCTTATCAAACAAATCTTCTACCCAGAGGCACGAGAAATATGATTTTGATAGTGATATGGTTTAGTGCTCAATATTCCACACACATATGTTATGTACCATCTTTCTTTTGCACTAAAAGGACTGGAGAACAAAAGGGAGAGGAACTAGGCCTCACCATCCTATTGCCTACCAATTCCTGTACTTGCCTCATGATCTCCTCTTGTTGAGCTTGTGAGACTCAATAAGGAGGCTTGTTAGGTAGTGAGCTTCCTGGAAGGAGCTCAATGCAATGGTCATCATCTGCTTGTTTTTGAGGTAAGTCCATAGGGATATCATTGATGAACACATCTTGTAATCCTTTTAGAAAATCAGACAAGTCTAATTCTTGATTCCTATCATTTACATTTGATGAAACATTAGGATCTTTTAGAGACTCTTTGACAAAAATCATGCACGTAAAAACTGAGCTCTTCATTGATTTATCAAAAGTAGGAGGATTTACAAGTGGAATAGTGCAACCACACTCACTAGCATCGATATATATGTTCATTCCCCTGTAGATGAAGTAAATTCTCCTTTCAGGGAACTTCATATTGGAAGCCATGTGATCAAACCATGGTGCCCCTAGGATAGCATCCTCATGTTGGAGAGGAGAGATGAAAAAGTCTTCTCTGTCGATATAGCTTTGGACATGAAGCCTCAACTTCCCAATCAAGGGAGTAATAGAGGCTTACTATCCCTTGAAAGTTGTGTCAGCCGTTACCATATCTCCCATCCTCGATATCTTTAATTCCCAACTTGGTGGCCAAATCTGTTGATATGAAGTCGTGAATAGAGCTAGGGTCAAACCAGATAAAGGCATCATGCTATCTTACCTTTCCCCAAGCATAGGAAAGTGATGATCCTTTGCAATGAACATCCTCTTTTGGAGCTTCGATGGTGGAAGCCCTAGGAGTCTCATTGCAAGCATTCTTCTTGAGGCAAGAACGATAGCCATGTCCTTGATCCCCACACTTGAAACACTTATGGTCCTTGCAAAAAGCTTCAAGCTCTTCAGGAGAGAGTTTGTTTTTTCCTTTGTAAACTCCCTTCTCCTTGGACCGATTGTTGTTGTTGTTGCTGGAAGTGCCTTGGGAAGAATTTTGAGCATTGGTTTTCCCCTTTACATCATTTTTGTCTTTGTTTTCCATGGGCTTGATATTCCATCTAGCCCCTTGATGAAAATTGATACGTGAAGCAACCATTGTGTGATGGATTACTTTGATGATAAAACCAAGCTGTTGAGAGTTGATGTATTCGACTATCTCTTCAGGTAATCCCGTACACAATTGCTGCTTTTGCTCGGCAAAGTGTATCTTTTGAAAGACAGTAGCCTTGAGATGTAAATCCCAAAACTTGTCTACATACTTGTGGATAGACTCATGAGAGAGAAGCTTCAAAATGTGCCATTTGGTAAGCACTTTGTCCTCCGCATCACTTGCAAGGAATTGCTTCATGATGGAAACTCGTAGAGTATTCCATGTCTTTGGGGCTTTGCCATTTCCACGAAGGCTAGCCCACCATTCACAAGCTGATTTTTGGAAGTGCATAGCTATATGGTGTAGCTTGGAGGACTCTGTGAAGCCCTTGTCTCCAAATGCCCCATCAAATTTCTCGATGAAGGCCAACACTTTGTCGGTAGAACCAAAGGTTTCATCATAGGTGAGAAAAGAGATACTCTTTCCTCCCTCCTTGAACTTCTTTAGATTTTGTGACCTTCGCCATGTAGGATATGATTTACAATGTCCTCTCCTCTTGTATTCTCGAGGAGAATAGCCATATCTTTTGTCGGAAGAGGAGGAAGGTGAAGAAGAAGGAGAAGAGGGTGACCTCTTTCTTGCCCTTTTCTTCCTTTGTTTCCTCTCTTCCCTTTTGGACTATGTGTTGATCTTTTTGTCTTGGGAGGAGTGGGCGATTGTCTAGACCATTGTCTTCGCGGAGACACATCTTTAGAGGAACTTAAAATTTCATTTCTTTCTTGCTCTTTGGATTCCTCCTCTCATATGGGAGAGAATCTTCTTTTGGGGTCTCTCCAAGAGGCCTCCTAAGCTCTCTCTCCTCTTGGAGAGGAAGGGAAATCCCATAAGCGCGAAGTTGTTGAGTAACTTTGGCTTGCAAAGCAGGGTCGCCCATAGCTTGCTGCAACCTAGTTACAAGATAATTCACAAACATGGGGGCATCATCATTAGCACCTTCATGTACAAAAATCAAATTTATGAATGCTCATGCCCCTAGATAACCCTACCCTACCACTGGAGTGTGCTCATAAGCTGGAGATTGAATATCCATTGCTGATATTGATATCGGTGTTGTCACTTGTGAATGAGATTTATTATTCAGAGAAGAAGCAAATCATACATATTGAGGATGTTGTTCACGAAAATCAAAGACCATTTGAAGAGGTGGATAATGTGAGGAATGGACAGGTGGATAGTTGGATGAACGGAGAGGTGATGGATAGAGAGAGGAATGAAGAAGAAGAGGATGATTGCTTTATTTTTGAGTTCAATTGAGAATGTATGTAGGATTACAAATGAAGAATCAAAGCAGGAAGAAGTTTCAAAAACTAGATGTACTCAGGAGGAATTTGCAGCAACAACAATGAACAACTAAGTTTTGGAGGAATTGTCACCACGAAGATCCACTGATGGAAATATGCAGTTAGCAAATCTTGTGGAAATTGTATCCCAACAATGTACACAATAGTTTCAATCAAAAAATCAATGGGTGGTAGCTCAACAAATGTAAGTGGGAAATCGGAAAGAAGACCATGTGGAGGATCAGCAATATCAGCAGGATAAAAGCAAGCAAGGTAAGGAGGAGCAACATGAGGTCAGGGAACAGAGCCGGGCCGAACCCTGGTTACCTCTATCCTACCACGGAAGTGTGTCCATGAAGCACAGGAGGATTATTCCTTTTTGACTGATCGAAGTGTCATGCTCATTGGGAATTCACATACATTTGAAGAGGACAATTGTCAGCAGCAAATGGAGGATGTGCATGCTAATGCGGATATCATGGTGAATTTTGTCATTTCAAGCGAACTTCAAAGCAAATATCAAAAGAGGATGTCAAAAGAGCCAAGCAACAATTGCAGCAGCAAGGACCAGAAGATGACAACATCATAACAGAGGAGATTGAGGATGATGATATCATCTTGGAAGTTGGAGGTGGCATTCCATATTGTGGTAGTTTCATATAGATGGATATGAAGAGATATTGAGGGAAATTTTTCACTTGATAAAGCAAGTCAAATTTTGGAAGATGCCAAATGTGATTTAGACTCAAATTCAGATTTCAATTAAGATTCAGTCTCAATTTTGGATTTGGATTCAACTGCAATTTTGGATGCAAAGACCAATTCAGATGCAAATTTTAATGGAAGCCGTGGAAAGCTTGATGAAGAGGTATGACAATCAGTGTCACAAGGAGGAAGAAATCGATACTCACTGGGATTAACAACAACATTTTCTTCTTGGATTGGACAAAATCAGAACAAATATGTAGGAGTTGATAGGGCACTATTGTATAAGGGACATGAAGAGGAGTATCCCGAGTGTCAGATTTTGGTTCAGATTTATATTCCGAGTGAGATTCAGATTCAAATTCAGATTTAGATTGGAATTCAGATTCAGGCAAAAATGCAGATGCAAATTCAGATATTAAAAGTTCTTGAAATTTCATAGTGGATGTTGCGGAAGGCTAAAGATATTGCAGCAACTGATGAAGTCATCTTTGGAAATGCAGATGGAGCTGAAATTTATCATGGCAATTGTCAAGCCATTTTTCAATTTGGGAGTCAAGCAGATGATGTAAACGTGGAAGTAGAGGATGTTCAACAGAATGCAGATTTAATGTCAAAGTTTGTTCAACATGTAAAGGGACCTGGAATTCGAATGGCGGGCTGGATGTTGGAATTCGGACTGTGGGATTGGAAGTCTAGAAAGAGGAAAGTTGGAGGAATGGAATTGGGCAAAAGGGTCAAGGGGTACTCATTAGTGGGGGTACTCACTTTAAGGCTAAAAACTCGCTCAGTGCTTATGTGACTCATTTAAGGACGAATATTTTTTGGGCGAATCTTGCATGGCGTGCCCGAATCGAGGTGAAAACTCATCACTATAAGATTAAGGTGGTGAGAAGTGTTGGAGATTACATCCAAGTGTGCGAACGTCGCAGTTCACTGACTGTTAAGGAGAAGACAGGCGAAATGTTTTCTGAAAATGTTAAGGGAAAGCTGATGGCGGGGATGACAGGTCTCTTAATAGCTGATTCGGATGTGGATGCCTTGAAGCAGGAAGTGCTGGAATATGCGGAGGAGATGTGAAATACAACAACTAGGCTTTGGAGGGAGCATATGGAAGTGTCAACGGACCGCTTCAAGAATTGGTTTTAGCAAGCTGGAAAGGAGAGCATTAGGAGGGAGAATAAGGCATTGAAGATGGAGAATGAGAGGCTGGTTGCAGAGATGGAGGAGTTGAAGAATAAAAGCAAGGGAGTTGAAGTAAGTGCATGGGGTCTGAGTAAGTGGAAGGCGGAGTTGAGCAGTGGCGTTTTGGAACCACATCGGAATTTGGCAGGTGGTGTGGAATCAGAAGTGGAAAAGTGGGCGGAATCGGAAGTGGAAAAGCGGGTGGAATTGGATGTGGAAAAGCAAGCGGATCCAGATTTTGTGGTAGAAAAGGCTGTAGAGACAGATGCAGAAGGAGTTGCTGGGAAGCAGATTACTTGATCAAGGGATTGTGGGTGCAGGTCAGCCTATGGCTCTAGCCACCGGGGTGTGCCAGGTGTTAAGCCTAGGGAATTTTGGATGTTTTACCTTAGTGGAATTCAGAATATCAACATTTGTATTTTTGAATCCAAGGGGTGTTCTTGGAAAAGGGTGTTTCCCATTAGTATTCTCCAACTATGTAACTGTCAAGGAGTGTCTGTTTGGGAATATGATGACGGAAGTTATGGCGGAATTAGTCTGTTTCTGTTTCTGTGTTCTGTTCTAGTTCCAGTTCCATTCTGATTCCCGTGTTTGTCTATTCTGAATGTCTATGCCTTAAACAACACTCTTCAATTGCACAAATGAGAGAATGATTGAATTTTAGGTTTGGTTGACTTTTATATGAGGTCGCCCCATTCACACTTGGGCGCCCATGCTTAGCCAACTAATCCCTTGAATGTTCGAGTTAGAGTGCGCCTCTCATCGGTGATCACTCTAACCCTTTTCCTATTGGACCGACAAGCCCGGCCCATGACTCAAAACAATGTAATGTCTGTGGATGTGCCGACGCCTATTTGCCAAGGTCAGCACCAAGTGATAGGTGGCGCTGGGCAGTCCCCAAGCCTCATATTTGCATGGTATTGACTTCACTACCGCCTGTCATGTCTTCGTCACCAAGGTCAACACCAAGCGATAGGTGGTGTTGGGCATTCCCCAAGCCTCCTATTTGCCTAGTATTGACTCTACTGCCTCTTGTAATGTCTTTAATCCCCAAGGTCAACACCAAGCGATAGGTGGCATTGGGTAGTTCCCAAGCCTCCTATTCGCCCAGTATTGACTCCTCTGCATGTATTGTAATCACCTCACCAAAAGGGTCTCCATCGTCTGTTACACCAAGGTCAACACCAAGCGATAGGTGGTGTTGGGCAGTCCCCAAGCCTCCTATTCGCCCAGTATCGACTTACTATCTGACTTGTTGGTTAACATGCCCCCCTTCCTGATGTAGATTCTGTCCTCAAAATCTATTGAGTTGAAGCTCGTTGTCAAGGTGGAAGAACATTTGAGATGAATGTCCTTAGTTTTCTTTAGTCACACTGCAAAATCAAACAAAAGTGGCACAGTAAGTGTATTCTTATAATCAATTAAAAAGCATATGCAGTTGTAGGCAGACAAATTGATTGGTAACAAAATTTTAATCCATTTTTCAGCAATAAACATTAAATTTTAATATAATCAAATGCATAAACAGTTGTAAAGGTAAAAAACTAAAAAAATATGGGGTCGCTAATTTAACGGTCTAAAGGCACTAAAGACCGACTATTAATACCATGGGCAAGCTTCTCAATTTTCTCTGGTCAATTAAGTTGTTTAATCATGAGAGCCAAGTATTTTATGTTCGAAGGCTGACTAGAGGCTATACCTAGAAGACCTCGTAGTTAAGCTACAAAAAAAGTAATTTCTCACGAAATCATCGCCTGAATTTTTCTTTGACCCCCCAAAGTCTTTTCGCATTGTTTCAATCTTGATGTGTGTGCTTATTTTGTATACCTTGGGTTTTTTGCTTGTCAAGGAAAAGCGCCCACACTGGGAACCTCTAGGGCTCTAGTACCATAGGCGATACATGTGAGTGAAGTACCAAATCAAGCTAAAATTTCTCTTCCAGCTTAAGATTTTACATTGTGGCACTTTGATTTTTTTGTTTGTTTGTTCGTTTCTAGCATTTTAATTTTGTAACTTTGGGGGATCATATAACACTGTTACCCTCCCCAGGCTCATCACTATAGTAAACTCCCTTTATAATACTTAAGCTAAAGGTCAATAGAGACTAAGCCCACTAGAAATCCCTAGTACATTTCACACAATGTTGTCTAAATCGGATTAAGAACCTAAGTAACCATTGATTATTAGGAAGGCATTCCTCATGGTATTAAGAGAAGATTCTAACGCCTAGCTTGGTCAAACTAGCTTAGTCGGACTGATTGATTTTTAAACCTAGACAAGTGATAATGACAAAAAATTACATTGAATTTAATGTTTGATACTAAGCAAATGTGCTGGATATTATGCTACCAATCACAATTAAAGCAGACAAACATGCATGCAAAAAGATAAAGGGCAATGCTAATGGACAAGAAACACCTGTTTGTGTTGATGATCGTACTTGATTTGAAGTGTGAACGGGAGAAATATTCCATAAAGGTCCAAATCCTAACAACAGCAACACGTTCCTGTACACACTAGGAAACACAAAGAAACCTCTAGGAGGCACATCAGTGGGAAAAGGTACCAACACTTATTGAACACAATTAAAAAACATAAGGAACCCTAACCTAATTATTTGCACTCCCCCTAGAGAGTCAAGGGAACAGGATATTGTAGAGATTGGGGGGAAACCCTAAGGCTAAACCCCTATCCTCGTCGTCGAGAAAAACAAAGTCACCATCCATGAGACCATATGTACCATCCGTGTAGTCATGTAAATCTTCTTCTTCATCAGAGGCACCAATGTTTACTAAGAAGGTCACTAGACGCCTATAGTCATCTTGGTCAAAAGGATAGGCTTGTGCAATGGGAGATACACTCTCTACTAAGTATGGATTAGTCGTGGTCAAGAGACGTATCATCCATTTAACTCCTCAAAATTCCTCTCACATGCTAGCGTACCTACCAAATCCCATTCACAGGCAAGCCTCAGAAAGACCATGTGAAAAGTAACGAGGGTACCTCTCACCCAAGGCAGGAGTGGACGACTCTAGCATACTAGCCATATCTGTACACACAAATAGATGATGGTTAGAGTGAAAATATTACAAGGGTCGTGTTCTTGTGCATAATGTGCTTTTATGATTTTGTGTTATGGCTCTTGCTCTTTTACTTTTTTATCTTGTTTTTGTGAGTATAAGGCTTTATATATACATTCCCTAAGACTGGAGATGGAGAGGTCAAGGAGGAAGGTTGAGAGGGAAGCAAGTGAATGATGGATGTCAGCAAACACTCCCCCTTCCTTGGGTAGATCATACCTTTTGGAATGATGTCATCACCTTTTGAAACCAATTGTTCCAAGTTGTTATGGGTGAAGGCTTTAACCAATAGTTTTCGACCGCCCTATGCGTTTCATCTAGTTGCAAGGGTGGTAAGGTACTCTCCCATAATTTTATTTGCAACATTGTCGTAGGTGGTGAACTTACAACGGGAGGTGCAAACTCTTTCTTGCTTGTATGAGTATGTACAATGGTAGGTGGAGGTTGTGTTGAAGCTTCTATTTCCGTATAGGAACTACACGAAGAGCAAGAAGCTTCATTTGATTTCCCTGTTCCTGAGCTAGGTGGAACAAATCATTCTTTCTTCGGTACCAAACTAGCTCTGGAGCAGGTGTGTAGCATTCTGTGATTTTTTTCTTTCCGCAATCTTCAATTTATTTTGGAGCTACAGGATTGGGTGCACATGGGTCAGGTGACAGGTAAGAAGACAATCTATGTTTTGGCACCTAGATTTGATCATTTCCTTGATAGTAGCCTTGGGCTTCCAATAGTTTTTTAGGAATCCAACGCAACGTTTCCTTATATTTCTTGGGGCTAATGGGATGTCTCTTACCAGGCTCCTATCTTTTAGCACTGACTATGGTTGCTAAAGAAGATTTAGGGACCTACTTGTATGTTTTCTTTGTTATATTGGGATGGGTCTTGTGTGGCTCAAGCTTTATTTCAACTACATCAGTTGAAGCTCTAGAGAGTTGGGCTATGGGGACATATGGTTCAACCTCTTGAACATGCAATTTTTTGGGTTTTATTTCCTTAAGAGGCGATATCTCAAGGACTATGGTTTGAGTGGCAGGGCTGATAGTTGGTTTCTGTGTTGTGACACCTCTTGTCCCCCAATCAATAGTGCATTTGGTGGCTATCATCCACGTGCGTCGTAGGTTTATATTACCCTCCATAGTTTCAACAGGCATGACTAAAAAGTCATGAGCTATAACCCCATTATCACAATTGACAGAAGTGTGCCAGATTCCAAAAATCGTATTTTTTTTCTTGTTGACACCCTTGACTTGGATAATACTCTCAGATAGAGGTGGCTTCCCTAACTAACACCACACCCCATATGATAGCAGATTATATTTAGCACCCGTGTCCAATATGGCGTTATGTAGCACTTTTTCGTAGGTGCTGTTTAGCTCAATGGGGTATCGTAGAGGTGTGTCAGAGTCCAACCAATCCTCGTCGGTTTCAATGTGGAATGCATGTGTGACTCCAAGGTTAGCCTCTCGTTTTTGTCTTATGCATTGTTGTCGCTCCTTAGCCTTAGATTGAGCTTGTATCTTCTTCAATTCTGTTTGTGCCTTGGCTGCCTTTTTTGTATGGATGGCACGTAGCTCCTCTTGGCTTAAAGGATCATAATATCTTTTAAATTTGCTCCCATTGAGGAATCCAATTGGTTCAACTCCATCAAGAGTCTCCACATGAATGGTTCCTTGTGGGGGGATCTCACATACTCTATATGGTTCTTCTCCCGCATAATTCAACTTTTTCTTTTTGTTACGCACTCCATACATAAGGACTTTATCACCAACATTGATATCTTTGTTCTTTAGATGACGGTCAAACCATTTCTTCCTCCTATCTTTCTCCACAAGTGCATTTTGCACAGCTAATTGTCTCTCTTCATCTAGCCTTTCAAGGATATACAATCACTCAACCAAGGGGTTACCATCCCAACCTTCTTGAGAAGCTACTCGGAAGACTAGGAATGAAAAACTCCCATGGCATAACTGCTTCTTGGCCATAAACCATCTTAAACGGTGTGCAGTTAATGGCGACTTTGTATGCAGTACGATAAGCCCATAGAGCTGATGTAAGCTTTAAATCCCAATCTGTGCGATGAGCTTCCGCCATTTTGGTCAAGATAGAGATTAAGGTCTTGTTGGTGCTCTCAGCTTGGCCATTTGCTTGTGGATAATAAGGTGTGGACTTATGGTGAGTTATCATAAAGTTGGTAGTGAGTTCTTTATTACTCCATTTATAAAGAGAGTACCATTGTCACTCACAATCTCAAAGGGACAACCAAATCTTGTAATAATGTTCTCAAAAAGAAACTTGGCAGTTGACCTCGCATCGACCTTACGTGTCACCCTGGCTTCCACCCACTTTGTCACATAGTCAGTGGCAACGATAATATATCAAGATTGAGTGCTACGAGTTGCTGGACTAATTGGGCCTACAAAGTCCAAACCCATTTTTCAAATGGTTGAGTCACTTGAACAGGATGTAAGGGCATCCTATCCTTTCGTTGTGTGATCTTGTAATGTTGGCATTCATCACATGCTTTTGCGAATAGTCATGCATCCATAAATAAGGTAGGCCACCAATAGCCTGATTGCAACATCTTTCTAGCTGCTAGTTCCCCTGAGAAATGTCCTCCGGCTATACCCATGTGGGCTTCTTGCAGTATGTTTAAATACTCATCCTCACGGGCACAACGTCTAAGAATATCATCCTTCCCTAGCCTGTAGAGAGTTCCTGCAATGAGAGAGTAAGGTTCACATTCTTTTAACAAATTTTGAGCTATGTCCTTACGAAGCTCTTTGGGTGTAAAACCATTAACTAGAAATTTCAATCTTCTCACTCCATTCATGTATGGTTTCGACTAGGAATAGAGAAGTATTGGGCACCTCATTATCGACTCTAGTAGGGGCTTCACCATTGGGTATGCGAGACAAATGATCTGCCATGACATGTCTTTTACCAGGTTTCACCACAACGATAAAATCAAACTCAAGGAGATTTGACAACCATCGTGTAATTCTTCCCGTGGAGCAAGGTTTATTTATTAGATACAACAAGGCTTGATGATCGACATAGAACACAAACTTGTTAGCCAAAAGGTAGTAGCAAAATTTTTTCACTGCATAAATCATACCTAAACCTTCTCTCTCTGTAGTGGTGTAGTTTCTCTCAGAATCATTCAATTGACGACTTGCAAAGCTAATGGGGTAGTCCAATTTATGTTCTCCTGGTTGAGCTAGAACACACCCACTAATAGAAAAGTTCGATGCATCAATATGCACATGAAAAATCACATTCCAATCGGGCACTCGTAGAATAGGAGCACTAGTCAAGGTCTTTTTCAATGACTCATAAGAATGGTCACACTCCGCGAATTGGAACTCAATAAGAAGCTTGTACAAAGGACGAGCTATCTCGGCAAAGTTTAAACTAAACCGCCAATAATAATCAACATGGCCCATGAACCTTTGAACTCCTTTATAGTTGGTAGGTGATGTCAATTCAGCAATGGCTTTAATTTTGCTCTCATCTATGGAAATCTCATTTTGGACACTATATGCCCTAAAATGACTCCATGTTTAACCCAAAATTGGCATTTGAAAGGGTTTAAGGAGATATGATACAATCTACACTTCTCAAACACTTTTTGTAAGCATGATAGATGCTTTTTCCAAGAGGAATAAACACAAAGGTCATCTAAGAAATCTTCACAAAACTCCCTCAAATATTCTTTAAAAGCAGTGTTTATTAATCTTTGAAAGGTAGCAGGGGCATTGGTTAAGCCAAAAGCCATAACACAAAATGCGAACACTCCAAATTTGGTTATAAAGGCTATTTTAGCTTGGTCCCCCAGCGCAACTGTGATTTGATTGTAGCCAGAGTAGCCATCTAAAAAGCTATAAGCTTCCTTCTTTGCAACTCTTTCAAGCACATGTTCTGAATATGGCAAGGGGTAATGGTCCCTCCTAGTGGCGGCATTGACCTTCTTGAGATCCTTGCACACTCTGAGTTTCCCATTCTTTTTTGGTACAATCACTATTGGAGACACCCATTCTGAGTGCTCAAAATAGGGTATATGAATCCGCATTTTACAAGATTTTCAATCTCTTCTTGACCAATTTTTGCATATTCAGGATTCATTGGGTAGGATCGTTGCTGAACTGGTTTAGCCATGCTATTCATGGGGATTGTGTGTTGTACCATGGAAGGTGGAACACCTTTCATATCATGATATGTCCAGGAAAATATATCCCTGAATTCCTTGAGAAGTTCTTTAAGTACACACTCCTCAGTCTCTGTCAGATCTTGGGCAATGAAAACAGGTTTGGACTCTTCTCCTTGGTCTGATAACTCTATTTCCTTAACTATCACTGGACCATCATAGACTCCATTGCTTCCATCGATAGGTTTTCTTTGAGCCTTTGTATACACAACCTTACGTTCCTCCGTGGTATAGGATTTGAAATGTTCAGGTGCAGGGTGTAAGTTTGTGGGGTCCTGTTGTTCTGTGGACTATGATTTCTCTTCCGATTTCTGTTTTCTTGAGCTTACTCTCGATTTTGTAGTCTCCTTACAGTACAACTCAACTTTGGCTTCTGTGTAGCCTCTAGTTGTGCAATGTCAATGGGTTGTGGGCTACACCACATAACACTTTGAAGGTATTCACCCTAGTTATCTACCAACTTTCGATGAGCATCACATCCCCTATATAATTAAGCCAGTCTGTGGTAGGTTTCTTTTCATTTATTCTAGCATGCACATTTTCTCGATATCGTCACCTCTTATATCTCTTACTCTTCTTGTCTAATTTTTGACTGCAACCGATCTCTAGTGAAGAGTCACTAGATGAATCGCTTCTTGTGTCTTCTACTCCCTTGGATAGATTGTCATCTAGGGTAGCACTGGGCCCTGAATGGTTTGTCCCCACATTTGCACTAAGATTTAACTCAGATTCTTCGTCCTCAGAGTCAATTTCAATTGATGATTTTGACCCCAAATCGTGTGGGCTATAGTCTTGTGAGGCGCTACTGGTTCGAATGCCAGTCAGAAGCTGTATGCATTGCTTCTAGCATATTTAAGGGTAGTGGTTCGAATGCCAGCCAGAAGCTGTATGCATTGCTTCTAGCATATTTAAGGGTACAAGTGGTGGCATTTCATCCCCCTCAGGTGTTACACAGTCGTCCCCCTATTTACCCAAGTGTCTATGGTTGCTGCAAAGTGGACCCAATCCACATTGTCCAACTCAATCATCCCACGTAGTACATCCATATAAGGAGAATCTTCCCCAACATCAGTGTCTGCTTTACACGTATAAAAATATTGCAATAGGGTCGAGTGAACTGTGGTGTCAGATCTATGATCAATTATAAACCTGTTTCCTAGAGGATGTGCTTGACCCGTTACAAGATCCACTTGAATGACAGAATCTTGGAACTGCAAGTAGACATGGTTTTTAGATCAGTCATGCACCATTTTTGCTTCCCTCATGAAAGGACGTCCTAAGATCATCTCTGAGAAATCCATAACAATGAAGGTAATCCTTATTTTATGTCCAAAGACCTTGATCTTGAGATCTTCTAGCATCCCAATAGGTTTAACAATAGACCCATTGGCCATCTTCACTACTATGGTTGTGGTCGCAAGGTGAGGTCTTCCCATAGTTTCCTAGAAATTTTTAGTCACAATGCTAATCCCAGCGCCACCATCAAGGATTCCCTTCACAGTTAATCCCTTAGTAGTGATTGGTATGGCCGCATTGGATTCATCACCTAGAGAATCGCATATTTGTTCAAACACTTCGATATGCTTTCTCACATTCCCGTCTCCACTAAATTTTTGTGTGAGCTTGGCTATTTGTACTACTTTACTTCTAGGTTCTCTATCAGGCGTGTTACGCATATTCTCAGCAATAGATCAACCGATAGCTTGAGTAAATGTTGCCAAGTCACCTAAGTGAGCAGGCACCGTGGGTGGAGGTGCTCCAGATACTACACGTGGAGTGGGTATTGTCATTGGGCTTGGCGTGTAGGAAGCCCTTGGGTTCCATGTTTGGTACGGTGTTGTGCCATGTGGCGGTCCAAAGTTCATATGTGTGGCCCTAGGCATAACAGACGTCGGATGTGACATGCTAATGGTAGCCGGTATAGTCCCATGGAAATAAGAACTTGGGTGTTGTGGTTGTGGAGCATAGGTAGTTGAAAGAATGGGAGGGGTAGGGACTACATGAGTATGAGGACCTATAGGTATGTACGATTGGTACACATTTGTAGGTACTGTTGTTGCAGGCATTGAGCTACCATGTAGTGGTGCTTTACTAATAAATGAGGTCCATGGCGTGTTTCTTGGCATGCCCATCATTGGGGTAGGCATGGTAGCCGTGGTGTCATCAAGGGAAAGATGAGCTAGACTTGGAAAGGTAAAGCTATCACTTGTGGGCTCAGATTGCACTGAGACCCCTGGCGAAACAACATATGGAGGATCCATCGAACTTACAGAGGGAGTCTACATTTGCGATAAGGTCAGTTGTTCAGCTTTTCCTGTATCCAAGAATATCATGAGACCCGTTGAAGGCATGTTGATCCCCTTGTTCTGTCTCTCTAACTCAATGACCCTATGGATGACCTCACAAACTCTTTGTCCCTTAGAGAGTGTGCATGTGAATACTTCATTCACTGCACCCCCTCACTCTTTAGAGCTATCAGGATTAGGCATTGAGAAACCCTCCATGACGTCGTAGTCAGAGGAAGGGTCACTAGGCACTATGTTTGGGTCTTGGTTTGCACTACCTTGGGTCCCCTGTCAAGGGCCCGGAACCTAAGGTAGGTGGATAATGAGAGCTCGCGTAAGTCAAAATTCTCTCTAGTTGCTCTGTCTCTAGCACACGACCAGAGTGCAGATGCATGTGCCTTTGGCACCCTATAAGCGTCGACGAATAACCTCGAAGGTTAACCGCTTACTTTTTTAGGCGTCCGTTTTCACTCGTTTTAAAAAAAAGTACTTTTTAATGATCGGTTTTTTGTTTAAAGTGTGATATAGATCAAAACAAGCGTATCAGCCAAAGGGTCGCATTGTGCTTTACCGCACAACATTTGGTCACCTGAAGCTCTGTTGGTCCTCAAAAAAGTCAATTTTTAGCTACGTGGGAGGCTAAAATACGTAATATTAAATGGTGACTAAGGCCTGAGCCTGTGCGTGAGCTTGGGCTTGGGTCTGGGAGATAGTCCCGATCCCGGTCCTACCTTAAATTTTTTTTAAATTTTTAATTTTAATTTTTTGGTTTTTTGGGATAAGGTCACCACGATCGCGCTGTGCGCGTGAGCACACACACACTCTACCTACCTACTTACAACTAATACACCTACTGTTACACACTAACACACTTCATTAGCTCTAACAGATCTACTTCCTACTTAATGTACTTTACACAAAACTAACATTATGGATCTACAACCTTAATACTAACACCTTATCACAGAGAAAACAAAACATAGTACCTTTCAAAACCTCATTAACAAAGAAATACACAGCAGCAAAACAAACTTCTTCTTCTCAACACACACACCTTCCTTCTCTACCTTTTCTACAATTCAAAATGCACCACAAAGAAGCACATAGTGCCATTCAAGCTTAGTGTATGGCATTCCCCGGCAGTGGTGCCAAAAATATACGCATCTGTTGCACGTGTCAATGCAAGGAACTTGCCAATACACTATATGCGAGCCACAAATGGCTCCAAGCACGCAACCAGCCTAAAGTAGTAAGCTCAAAGATGGCGATGGTGTGTCACTCACCGCCCTACGCTTGCTGTCGTGGAGGATTCCTCACCGCGAAGAAGGAGCTGCCGCTGCACCGTGCTCAACCGCTTCGCCGCCGCTGTGCGGTCGTTGCAATGCTCTCTCGCACTCTCTCTCTCTCTCTCTCTCTCTCTCATGCATACACACACACAAGGAGATGAAGAAGAAGAAGATGGAGATAGAGTAGAGCACTCTTCAATTGCACAAATGAGAGAATGATTGAATTTTAGGTTTAGTTGACTTTTATATGAGGTCTCCCCATTCACACTGGCGCCCATGCTTAGCCAACTTTTCCTATTGGACCGACAAGCCCGACCCATGACTCAAAACAATGTAATGTCCATGGATGTGCCGATGCCTATTTGCCAAGGTTAGCATCAAGCCATTAGTGGCATTGGGCAGTCCCCAAGCCTCATATTTGCCTGGTATTGACTTCACTACCGCCTGTCATGTCTTTGTCACCAAGGTCAACACCAAGCGATAGGTGGTGTTGGGCACTCCCCAAGCCTCCTATTCGCCCAGTATTGACTCTACTGCCTCTTGTAATGTCTTTAATCCCCGAGGTCAACACCAAGAGATAGGTGGAATTGGGCAGTTCCCAAGCCTCCTATTCGCCCAATATTGACTCCTCTGCATGTATTGTAATCACCTCACCAAAAGGTTCTCCATCGTCTGCTAGACCAAGGTCAACACCAAGCGATAGGTGGTGTTGGGCAATCCCCAAGCCTCCTATTTGCCCAGTATTGACTCACTGTCTGACTTGTCGGTTAACAACACGGGTGCTAAATATAATCTGTCGTCATATAAAGTGTGGTGTCAGTTGGGAAAGCCATCTCTATCTGAGAGTACTATCCAAGTTAAGGGTGTCAACAAGAAAAAAATTGTGGTTTTTGGAATCTGGCACACTTTTGCCAGTTATGAGAATGGGGTTGTAGCTCAAGACTTTTTGGTCATGCCTGTTGGAACTATGGAAGGTAATATAAACCTAGGACACACGTGGATGATAGCTACCAAATTCACTATTGATTGGGGGACATGGAGTGTCACAAAACGTAGAAACCAACTCTTAGCCAAGTCACTCAAGCCATAGTCCTTGAGATATTACCTCCTGAGGAAATAAAACCCAAAATAGTGCATGTCCAGGATGTTGAACCATATGTCCCTATAGTCCAACTCTCTAAAGATTCAACTTCCGTAGGTCAAACAAATCTTGAAACACACAACACCCATCCTAATATGACAAAGAAAACATACAAATGGGTCCCTAAAGCTTGTTTAGTGACCATTGCTCATGCTAAAAAATAGAAGCCTGGTACAAAACGTCCCACTCGCTCCTAGAAATATAAGAAAACGTTGTGTTGGATTCCTAAACGTCTATTGGAAGCCCAAGGCTACTATCAAGGAAATGGTCAAATCTAGGTGCCAAAACGTAAATTGTGTTCTTACCTATCACCTGACCCATGTGAGTCAAATCCTATGACGATAAAGCCGATTGAAGATCAAGGGAAAGAAAAGATCACATAACACTATACACATGATCCGAAGCTAGTTTGGGTACCCAAGCGAGAAAGGCTTGTTTCGTTCAGCTTAAAAATAGAAAAAACAAATGAAGCTTCTTGCTCTTCATGTAGTTCATATACGAAAATAGAAGCTTCGACACAACCTTCACCTACCATTGTACATATCCATGCAAACAAGAAAGAGTTTGCACCTCCCGTTGTAAGTCCACCACCTACAACAACATTGCAAATAAAATCATGGGAGAGTACCTTACCACCCTTGCAACTAGATGAAATGCCTAGGGTGGTAAAAAACTATCGGTCAAAGTCTTCACCCATGACAACTTGGATCAATTGGTTTCAAAAGTTAATGACATCATTTCAAAAGGTATGATCTACCCAAGGAAGGTGGGAGTGTTTGCTGACATCCATCATTCACGTGCTCCCCTCTTAACATTTCTTCCTGACCTCTCAATCTTCAAATCTTAGGGAATGTATATATATAGCCCTATACTCAAGAAAACAAAAATTAAAAAAGTAAAAGAGCAAGAGCCACCAAACAAAATCTGAAAACATAGAAGTTCTAGTACGTGATCAAAAATCATGAAAACACATTATGCACAAGAAAACGACCTTTTTATATGACCCTTAAAATATTTTCACACTAACCATTATCTGATATGGCTAGTACAATAGAGTCATCCACTCCCACCTTGGGTGAGAGATACTCTCTTTACTCTTCACAAGTGTTTCACATAGTCTACCCGGTGCCTTTTTGTGAATGGCATTTGGTAGATACACTGGCACGCGAGAGGAATTTCAAGGGATTAGAATGGCTGATACGTGTCTTGACCATGACAGATCCATACTTAGTAGAGAGCATCTCTCCCATTGCACAAGTCTACCCTCTTGACCAAGATGACTATAGACGCCTAGTGACGTTCTTAGTGAACATTTGTGCCTCTAATGATGAGGAAGAGTTACATAATTACACAGATGGCACGTATGGTCTCACGGATGATGACTTTGTTTTTCTCAATGATGACGAGGATAGGGGTTTAGCCTTAGGGTTAACTCCCTATCCTACAATATCTTGTTACCTTGACTCTCTAAGGGGGGTGAAAATAATTAGGTTAGGGTTCCTTATGTTGATTGATTGTGTTCAATAAATGTTGGTGCCTCTTTTTCCACTGATGTGCCTCCTAGAGGTATTCCTTGTGTTTTCTAGTGTGTACAAAAATGTGTTGCTGTTGTTAGGATTTGGAACTTCATGGAATCTTTCTCTCATTTACTCTTCAAATCAAGCGCAATCATCAACACGAACAGGTGTTTCTTGACCATTAGCATTGTCCCTTATCTTTGTTTTTGCATCCATGTTTGTTTGCTGTAACTGTGATTGGTAGCATAATATTCATCACCTTTGCTTAGTGTTAAACATTAGATTCTATATAATTTTCTGTCAAAATCCCTTGTCTAGGTTTCAGAATCAAGCGGTCTAACTAAGCTAGTGACCAAGTTAGGAGTTAGAGATCTTCTCTTACTACCATGGAGAATGCCTTCCTAATAATCAATAGTTACTTTAGGCTCTTAATACAATTTAGGCACCATTGTGTGCAATGTACTAGGGCTTTCTAGTGGGATTAGTCCCTATTGACCTTCAGCTTAATTATTATAAAGGGAGTTTACTAGTGTGATTATGGGATGCGTGTCTGACCTCACTACCCTATCTTATTACAGTTTTAGCGAGAACCACGATTAAATTGTCAATCCATGGGACGAAGCTGACTCGACTAGTGCATAGAGGCTACAAGAGGTTGTCAATCACTTGGAAAATAACTAACAACTCGCATCTAACTCAAGCTACACTCAAGTGACTGAAATCACCAAAAGCCAATCGCTCATCGACAAACAAATCACATCCGTTACAGCATCAAATGACATCCAAACGTAAAGAAACTTCTAGGACAAGTTTATAAGTCCTAAACACACATGCTTATGGTCTCAAACCCCCCTTTAGGTCAAGTGCCAAAATCACAATTATTAACAGTAGTGGATTTTTGACCTAGTTGTTTTTGACCCAGAATGCACCTAAATGCTTAGCAATGATGCCCCGGTACCCCACCTATGCTTATTTTTTTGATTTTGAAGTGTAAATTCCTACTTATGATGAAATTAGGCTACGGTTCGGCGATGCCAAAATCTACAAAATACTGTGATGTGTTTACGTCAATGCGTAGAGCTCTTACTTGCGGTTGCAATGCAACAAATGCTACTGCAATGTGACAACCAAAGAGGGAGTAGGTAGTCGAGAAGGAGAGAAGTGAGTGGCGTTAGCTCACCTTGTGTATTTTATTATCCAAAGCTTACAATTAACTTACAAAATTTGGCTTTTATACCTTAGCCAAGGTTTTTGGTGGTGAAAACTAATAATCTGGGAGCTCTAACTAAAGATAGGTAATGACAGATTGATACAATCTGGAAGCTTGTAGCCCCAGCTCATTAATTACAAGGTTTATCCAATATATAGGAGTTAAAATATTCTTGATTTATAGAAAATAATATGTTTTTTACAATGAGAGCTTCGAAAAATGGTATTTGTGGTATCCGTGTTAGCTTGCTGCTAACATTCCCCCCCTCCTCGCCTGTGTCGTCCCTTGACACAGCTTTATGGGCTGAAGTAGTCTTTGGGTATACGGCTGGCGAGGCGGTCTTTAAGCGCCATTGAGTGCCTTTTGGTATCTGATCTTTCTCTCTTTATCTAGCACTTGCAAGAACTGCATGGTGACTTTGTTCTTCAGCTCCATTACTGAGTAGCCTACAAAGCACGATGTTAGGTTGCTAATCATTGGCCCAAATATTTTCGTTCGCCAAGTGAAGAACCCTGTGTAGAACGCTTCCTCAAATGCCAGCATATTGTGAGACAGTAAAAACATACATCTAACGTAGAAGCCATAGAGGACTTCTTTGAAAGGTTTCCCACTGAGATCATAGCACAACCCCTTGTTATCCTCAAGGAATGACATCCACTAGGTGCCTGCTTGCTCTGGCTCGTGGAATACTTCGATGCAGGTGAGGTGCATTTGGTAGATTTTATATAATATTGCACATGATAAATCTGGTAGACTTTTGAAGAAGGACATGGCACCTGTTAGGGTTTTCACCATGTACTCTTCCGTCGGCGATCCCTTTTCTGGAGCAGGCAGTCTGGCGTAATTCAACCAAGTTGGCCGCTTCTTTACTAGTGCCTCGGGTGCTTGCCAAGTCCTTACTCGTGGTACAGGATAGAAAGTTGGATCCTTTTGTAGGGCCGTAGGTGCTCTTGTGAACAGAATCAAGTACCTTGGATTCTTGTTCAACCAACTCAGCTTCCACTTTGGGTGGTCTTGGTCTGCACCCTTGACTTGCATGTCAGTGTAAAGCCTTTCTTTAACTTGTAGCAACTCCACTTTAATCAGAGGGTAGGGCAGGGATTGTTGGTGCCATTGCACATTGGTTTGATTGAGAGTGAGTTGTGTAATGTTGACGGAGTGAAGAACTCTCAGCTCCTAATCCATTGCTGCCTTCCATTACTCATCTACCTCGTGTGTAATTTTTTCCTTCAGTGAATCTTCTTCAGCCTCTGAGAGCTGGACCATTGGCACTGTGTCTAATTCAGTCATGTTATTTGAAACTCTTCCACGCCACTTAGCTCTTTTGGCTGGCTGCGTCTCCATCTCAACGAATGAAATAGAGGGGATCTCTACATAGGGTTGCTCTGAAGTGCCTGTCTCCTCTTGGGTTTTTGGTTGTCCCTCTCTCAATAGCTGGTTGACTCTTTTAAGTTTTGCTATTTCTTTCAGCAGCTCGTCTTCTCTTTGGATCCGCATCAAAGGCAGGTCTCTGCGCTGAGACTGCTCCAATTTAACCTCTAGCTCAAGGTCTTTATTCTTCTTCTCGAATTCCTTATAGACATCTTCTGTGCCTTTGATCGAGGCCACTGTGGGATTTTCTCTGATTTGTCGTAGGAAAATTGCCTGATCATTTATTCTTTGTTCTGAATACTGTAGGGAGGCATTGGCTACATCTAACTGAACCTAAATCTTCTGAACTGACAGGGTTGTCATTAGAAGTTCGTTTGTGACTTTTATCAGATGTTCATCTTTTGCCTTGTATGCATGTAGCATTTGTGTAAGCAAATATTCAAGCTCCTCCATTTCTTTCTTCTATTTATCTCTTGCGAGCTGATGTTGTTCAGCTTCCGCTTTCAACTCCTACACTTGCCTTTGTAAATCGGTGATGACGTTGAGTAGGTCGTCTAACTCCCCTTGGAGTGCGTCAATCACCATCTCTAATTCTTTGGCCCTTGTGCTATGACTTAGTACTGCTGAGTGAAGTCGTTCAGTCATGTCCTGCATTTGCTTAGCATACTCTAGCCTTCGTTTCGTGCCAACTGACTTGATGTTTCTGCAGCTTCTTGTGTGTCCTTTGGTGGCGTCATGGTGGTTGTTTGCTATTGCCCTTGTGGTTGTGGCTGATCCTCTTTTGTTTTGTCATCCTGAGGCTTCATGGATGCCTCATCCTCTTGCTGTGTTGAGGTAGAGGGTGTTTCCTTGGCCTCCTGTTCTCCGGGTTGCTCAAACTTCTTGTTGTCCTCTGATGGTGCAAGACTGGCTGCCCTTTTCGGCTCATCATTGTGCTCTTTTTGCTGCTCTTTTGTAGACTGAGTTGCCTTACTTTGTTCAGGCTCCGCCTCCTTGGTGGGTTCAGGTCCTTTGGCTTCCTTTGTTGGTGAAGGTGGTGGGCTCGGCATGGGGTGATCATGCTGTTCAGAAACAGGTGAAGAAGGGCGGGAGACACATCACCCTGATCGTATTGTGCTGCTCCTTATTTGGTTGCTTCCTCTGCTTGTTTTTGTTGTTCTTCCGCCCTCTTTCGCTTTTCTTGCCACTTATTGGGCTTTGTCAAAGTTAGCAAATTTGACAGATTTTTCTCTGAAAGGTCCTTCAGTCTAAAATGCTGACAAATTTGGTCCATTTTGCTTCAAAATAATTTTTGAACATGCATATCTGCATAAAAACATGTAAGAAATAAAATTATAAAGTCCAAATCAAAAATAGCAACAAAAGTAAATAATCGTGATTATTATACCAAATAGATACTCTGAGTGAAATATGGGCTCATTTGGATGTATAGGATGAAAATGGTGCCAGATTTAGGCTTTAGGTCTCTGAAATAGTTGATGTAAAGAGATTTTGAGATTCTGAGCTCCAAATTGTTCAAACTTGGCTAGTGGGCTTAGCACATCATATACTTTGGATGTATGATGGCAAAATTGCAAATTTCTACTATTTTGGCCAAAAAGTAAATAATCTTGATTATTAACTTTTCTACCAAAATGGATATTATTTGGTACAGCTTGGTTCTAGGCATTGTATAGACCTTGTGGATGTGATATGAGGTGATTTGGATCAAGAAATGTGGCTCATAACTCATAATTTGTCTTGCAAAGACTTCTTTGCATTTTTTGGCAATTTTCCAAGTTATATGTGATCATTTTGGCTCATACTTGATTTTTGGCATGTATTAGGTGTGTACAAGTGATAGATGATGTGATGATGCAACTTCCAAGCAAAAATAGTGCAAAAGTGAATAATCACGATTATTTACAACAGTCACATTTTTCTTACAAAACTTAATAATTTTGACATAAACACATTCTATACACCTAAAACAAGTCCTAAATTGAATTTGGTAAAGTTTGGTCTTGCCGGCATCACTTTGTGCTTTGTCGACTCTGAAATCACCGATTTCTGTGACTACACTGCCTGTTGAACTAGCTAGTCACTTTAGGCTTGGACTCATTTGTAACATAGTTGTAAAGCAACTCATCCAATTTTGGTCCATTTGGAGTCAGTTTGACCTCGTATGTCGTATTTGAAGCTTTGTAGCCTTCAAGCCGTTTTTTACACCTAAAACAAGTCCTAAATTGAATTTGGTAAAGTTTGGTCTTGTCGGCATCACTTTGTGCTTTGTCGACTCTGAAATCACCGATTTCTGTGACTACGCTGCCTATTGAGCTCGCTAGTCACTTCTAAGGCTTGGACTCGTCTGTAACATAGTTGTAAAGCAACTCATCCAATTTTGGTCCATTTAGAGTCAGTTTGACCTCGTATGTCGTATTTGAAGCTTTGTAGCCTTCAAGCCATTTTTTGCTTTTCAAGGGCTTTGCTTGATTGATTTCATGAAACCAATCATGTACATTGTATATAGACCTCGTAGGTAAGTTGTTTGTGGAGTTAGAACCCAGTTCTGGGATCTGCCAAAAACCTAGCTTTTCTACTTGGGACCCCCTCGACGTTTACCGAATGGTCAACTATTGCTATATAAGTGTTTTAATATGTTGGGGCATGCTACAATTCAAATCTCATCCGATTTGGTTGAGCTGACAGGCCTCTATGGTCGATTTTTGGTCGTAGTCTTTGTGCACTGCTCGGATTCTAGGGTTTTTTCTAGGGGTTTAGACTAGCTACCGGCCGTACAAAATGGATCATTGATGAGTAAAGAACTTACCCCTCATGTCTTATGTGCGACGGCGCTGAAAACGGACAACTGTAGACTCCAAAAAGTACGCGCGATGAAGTCAAAATGCTCTTTCCCAAAGGCAACAAGTGGAAATGAGGTGATTTTAGCCTACCTTGGGTATCTATACTCGGACTTCCCGAACCAATTTTTCCTAGATTCCCCTGTTAGTCCTACTAGGCCATGAAATCTATGTTAGACTCAAAAATTTTCCCAATCAGATTCCTATAGCTCATTTTGCAAGAATTCTACAAAAGTAGGTCTGGCCGCCTAATTTAGGCTTCCCGCTTCCATCTACCAATTTGATTGAAATTTTTTGTGCTTGTGTGCCTTGTCTTTCTGATCATCACTGTGTCTTTAGTTTTTCCATCTGAGCTCCTTTGCTATTTATTATTAATTTTTGACCTGTTTATTGAAAAATCAAAGAAAATAACAAAATGCGCTAAAAAAGCAAAGTGAAAATCCATTAATTAAGAAAATCCATTAAAAAACACAGCTTTATTGTTTTTTGTTGTATTTCTCCATTTTTAACACTAGGTTGGTAATGGGACAGTTTTATGTCCTCGGACAGTTTTATGTCCTGTTAAGTGACCATTTTCCTTGAATTATGTCAAGAGTTTCAAAATGGATTTTGAGGTGCTATCTATCTAGAAAGTTGTCTCATGAGCTGAAAAAAACTTGACATTTTTCTGGAATATCAATTCCATCTTTAACCTTGTCCTTGCACAACATTTCACAACCTAAATTGTGTGAAAAAACGGGTCCTATTTTTGGCTTTTTTCAACTTTTTGCAAATATACCACTCTAGAATTCATGTTTGTGAGGTCTATAATGCTAGAGAACTATCTTTAGTAGTCCTCAATATGTCCTGATGCTTCTAGGGAGAAATAAATGCTAAAGTTGTAAGTTATGACCAAATTACAAAACTTGTCAAATCCTGTTTTTTAGCCAATTTTAGCTCTTCTATGATTTTTTGGTGGCTTTCATGATATCCAAATGCAGTTTTGATTTTCTATGTCGCATATTGTAACATAAAGCTAATATTTCTTGAGTTTTGGGGCACCTAATACCCTATTTTTCATAGTAGACAACGATGGTTGATTTTTTCAATTATAGAAGAAAACAAAACATTCTAGTATATCAAGTATAGCTTTTTCAATATTGTTAGTTTCTTGTGACAACTACATGCATTTTGTAGGTAGTAACCATATCTAGTCATAAGGATCAAATTTGGCTAGATATTGAATAGTTTCTATGGGATTCTACAACTCATAATGTTGAACCCAGTTTTTCATGTTTGCTGTATTTAGCACTTCATCTTTCTCCCCAAGATTCCCCTTGGTAAGAGAAGTATTATTCTTTTGACATGCTCCATGGCTCCTTATGAACCTAAAGGACAATAGGGAACTAATAAAACATGCATATATTATTTGTATTGAGTGTGGCTATATAAACTTTGATGATAGGTTTGCAGAATGGTAAAAATTCAACTTTTTTGTACCTATTTCTTTTGGCAAAACAAAAAATAGTGAGTGAGAAGCAATCATATGTTCTGATCACCAACCCATGAAGTTAACTAGGGAATTTATCTCAAGTCCTACAAAAATCCCTAATCTTATTTTTATGCAACAAAAGAAATGATTGTTTTGATGAAAATGTACTGGTCCATCAACTTTGGAGGCTTGGTGTGACCAAAAGATGAGAAATTTTACAAGTTTCTTATTTTTTCCATGTGTAGTAGGCCTTGAACTATAACCTCATGAAAGGATTTTACAAAATGAGTGGATCTAGTATGGTTTTGGAGGTTTTTTTCAAAACCCTGAAAGGACACTTTTATGTCCTGTTAGGTTACCAACCTAGTGTTAAGTCTCAATATCGAGAAAAATAAAAAAATATTAAAAAAGAACTAATTTTTGATGATTTTTTGATAGTATATACACTATTTACACTCATCGGGGACATATCATCCGTTTCCCTGTTGATGATATATAAGGGTATTATTAGTTAATTTTGCAAAAAATCACACGTTAACATCAAACTTTTTTCCTCCCTCTTCAAAAATTTCCCTTAATTACTTAGTACTCTTCCACCCCTCCTAGATGGTGTACTCCGGGATGGCTATGTGCATGGGTTGAATAATTGTGTCTATACATAGCCGTAGTTGGCTCTACCATGCTTTGAAGATCAATGCAGTTCAAACCATTGTGCTGCGCAAGAGGTGGGTCTTGAGTGATTAACTCAAGGGTTTCTGATGTCGAGGCTTGCTGTTGCTGTCTTCCAAATAACAAATCTTGTAGCTTGTGTGCTCTTTGCTTGATTGTACCATCAAGATGATTTAGCACGCTGATTTCCTAAGCTGTTGGTAGCACTTTTGACTGTTGTCGAGCTTTTACTCGCCATTGATATCTTTGTTTGTCTCGCCATTGATGATGGTACAATCATCTTGATTGTACCATCAAGATGATTTAGCACGCTGATTTCCTAAGCTGTTGGTAGCACTTTTGACTGTTGTCGAGCTTTTACTCGCCATTGATATCTTTGTTTGTCTCGGTCAGAATGGTGTGGTTGAGGTTTCTAAGACTTAACTCTCTATTGCTTGATTGGTTTAGCAGTTTGTAGGGAGGATAAGTGCACCTTTTTCTTCCAAATCCATTTTGTGTTAGGTTCCCTTCTTGGATAAGTGTGTCTCTATGTTTTGACTCTCGAAACCATCTTTGGTTTTCTCGCTGATGTTTTGGGCACCCAAATTTGAATTGGTTTGTCCTTAAGCTGTGCTTTCAGTACCCAAATTTGCATGACTCCTTGCATGCTGCTTGTAGCATTTGCTTGTCGAGAGGATGGAGAAGATTGATTACTTCGTGGTTTGCTTTGCTGATAATTGTTTTTCCATTCCTTCTTGCTTGTTGCAATTGGAACAATGAGTTGTCCGCCTTTAGGTGATAGCTTGAGCTGATTCGTATCCCAATCTGGTACTGCCTTGTATGTCTGCATCCATGGAATTCCTAGGATCATTGTCTCATTCATGTGTTCATCTGATAAACATACAAACTGATGAGGACTTGAACATCCATGTACTATCACGTTCAAGTTGACTACTCCCAATGTTGGTGTTGGGTTCTTGTTGCATCCTTTGATAGTCGCTATTCCTGCCATCAATGACTGAGTTGTTTCTTTTTTATACGTGGAATAACCGACTGCATTTACTCTAGCTCCTATATCAACCAAAGCATTTGTGTTATGATTATTGAGCTTTACTTTGATGCAAAGGTCCATTCCATCTAGCCATTCATCATCTGTTGACACTGCATCTTTCGGCAATTCTCATTGTTGGTCATCTATTTCCAGTGTGTTGATGGGAATAGGTATTTGTTGATCCTTAAGAGCAGCTTTCTTTTTGAGCTCCCGAAGCCGAGCTTCTTCTTGGGCTTCATCAATAACTTGCTGTTGTTTTATCTTCCTTTGCTTTGCTGCATGTATTCTTTCTAGCAATTCATTGGTTAGCGGCAAATTGTACTTCTTTAAATGACACCCCTAATCCAATTAGCCATTGTTTCACTATCTAGAGTGGATAGATTAACTGCTCCACTTGGAGATACATTTTCCATGATAAACGATCTGCTTCTCTTTTTCTTAAACTTGGGATGTGTTGGTTAAGGGAATAGACTAGAACTAAGTTCCCTTTTTTGAAGAGTTTTGTAATTAGATGGGAATCAAAAACTATTTTTGTTTTCACTTTGGTGCGTAGATGTGAGCTACATCAGTTAGCCTTTGCTCATCTAGCTTCCCTAAATCTTCAAGTCTCTTTGACAATTCATATCCAATCCACTCGAGATCCTTTGCTACCCTTAGTGTTGGCAAATGAATTTTCTATTGACAGTATGGCATCAAGACCATAAACAAGGTTAAAGGGTGTAGCATTTAAAGCTGTTTTGAATGAAACTCGATAAGCCCATAGAGCTGGATGGAGATTCATTTCCCAATCTGTCCTTCCTGAACTAACCACTTTAGTCAATACCGAGCTAAGAATCTTATTCGTATGTTCAGCTTGTCCATTTGCTTGTGGATGATAGGGAGTTGATTTGTTATGGATGACCATAAATTCATTAAGAAAATATTCGATTACCTCATTGAGAAAATGAATTCCCGTATCACTGACAATTTCTATTAGCAGTCCATATCTTGTGAACATACTCATATAAGAATGTGGCAGTGGTTCTTCCATCATTCTTTTGAGTTGCTTTAGCCTCGGTCCACTTGGTCAAATAGTCCGTAGCTACAATAATATATTGAGCTTGTGTTCTATAAGCATGTGACTGTATTGGTCCAACAAAATCTATACCCCATTTTACAAAAGCTCTAGCTCCCATCATTGGTCTTAAGGACATGCTATCTACTCGTGTTGGCATTTTTGCTCGTTGACAAGCATCACATCTTCGAACATATTCTTTGGTATCTCCAAAAGTGTTGGCCACCATATGCCTTCCATCAAGATTGCTCTTACGGTGGTCTCACTAGAAAAGTGACCTCCAGCTAATCCAACATGTGCTTGTTTTATAATTGAAATATATTCGTCTTCATTTGCACAAAGACGCAGATGTTGATCCTTACCTCTCCAATACAATTGATTTCCAATAAGAGTATAGTCTCTTGCTTCAATTTCAATTGCTCTTTGATGGCGTTTACTCATATCCTCAGGAAATGTTCGGGTCGATAAGTAAGTGACTAAATAGTTACTCCACTTAGGAACATGAGACATTTGAAACAATGTTACGTGAGGTATGGGTGTTTGTTTTTGACATTGAGAACAGTCCTTTATATAAGAGCGAACATCACTCCTCATAGTTGGCCAAAATACTCCAAGTCTCAATATCCTTTGCATAGTTTGGTCTTCCGCAAAGTGAAGTCCCACTATGGTAACATGTGCTTGACTTATGTATTGGTTTTTCTCTTCAAGATTAATGCATAAGAGCAATATTCCATCTCGGTTTATTTTGTATAGCCTACCAGCTAGTAATTGATACATAGTCGATTGCTCAATTAATCCGATTGTAATAGGAAGTGGTATTTGTGAATCCACTTGAGCTATGGTCATCAATGACACCATATTTTCCGACCATCTAGGTATCATTTCCATAGAGAACAAATAGGCATCTGGTAGATCATCATCTACCCCTTAGGTGATTCCCCTGAAACAATCCTAGACAAATGAATTGCTCTTTGATGAGTAGTACCCTTTTTTACAACCATAGTGAAATCAAATTCCAGAAGAATGATGAACCATCTCACTATTCTTCCTGTGCTGCATGGATTGTTGACAAGGTACAATAAAGCTTGGTGGTCCACGAAGAACACAAATTTGTTTGCTAATAGGTAATGTCTATGCTTTTTTATGGCACAGATCATTCCTAATCCTTCCCTTTTGGTGGTGGTGTAATTCTTTTCTACCATGTTCAACTGTCTGCTAGCATAAGAAATAGGAAAATCAATTTTCCCGTCTCCTGGTTGAGCTAGTATACACCCGATGGCAAAATTTGGCTTTCAATATTAGAGTTGAGGTGAGAGCTTGATTAAGCTTCATGAAGGATTCTTCACACTCATCAGTCCATTCAAAGTGTGTAATCAAGCTATACGTGGGTTTTGTAATTATAGCGTACATGTACATGAACCGTTTGTAATATCCACAATGCCCCATGAAGGCTTGTACGCCCTTGACTGTTGTTGATCTAGGCAAATCAGCAATAACATGAATTTTATCCATATCCGTAGCTATGCCATTTTTTGACACTATATGTCCAAGAATTTTTCCTTGTCTACCCATGAATGTGCACTTTTCAGGATTTACGCAAATCCTATAAAGTCTACATTTTTCAAATACCTTTTTGAGATGTTCAAAATGATCAGTTCGGATTGATGAATGTACGCATAGATCATCCATGTATTCTTACAAGAATTTCCTAAGATGTTCTTTAAAAGCATGACTCATCAATCTTTGAAAGGTGGCAAGAGCATTAGTTAACCCAAAAGGCATAACCCGATAGGTACAAATACCCCATTCTATTGCAAAAGCAGTTTTATGTTTATCTTTTGGGTCAACCAAAAGTTGATTGTATCCCGAAAAGCCATCTAAGAAGCTATAAGCTTCTTTTCCTGCAACTCATTTTAACACATGCTCAGTGATTGGAAGAGGAAAGTTGTCTCTAATGGTAGCTGCATTCACTTTCTTAAGGTTGACACACACTCGTAATTTTCCATTTTTCTTGGGTACTACCACAATTGGAGACACCCAATTTGTGTGTTCAATTTCATAAATGAATTCGGCTTCCTTTAGTTTTTCAATATCTTCTTTGATCTTCCTGGAAAATGTTTCATTGTATGTGTATGGCCTTTATCTACTTGGTTTTTCATTATCTCTCATGGGTATGGTATGTTGACAGATTTTTGGATCAACACCCTTGATATCCTTGTAAGACCAAGCAAAAATATCTTGGTTTTCTTTTAGTAAGCTTAGTAAAAGCTCTTCTTCTTCTTCTGTTAGGTCATTTGCAATGTACATAGGCCTAGGTTCTTCTCTTGGTTTAGCCAAATCTATCTTTTTAGCATTTTCAGGCCCTCCGTATGACTCACCTTATTTTCATAGTTCTCTAACAAGTTGTTCGTCGACAATGATTTTTCTGTCTTGGAGAGTATATTTTTTGTAATGGGTTGGAACACTCATTATATATTTTCTATCCTCTGCTGTGGTTTCCATTTCGGTCGTATATATCTCCTTTAGAGATTTTTTCAACTCTTGATATTTCTTTTTCCGCTCAATTCGTGTCATGGTTGGTTCCTTGTCCTGTTTGTTTGGCTTTGCTTGAGTGTTCTTCCTTGTTTTTCTCAATGGTCTCAACATTTTTGGATTTTTGCTTGAAGGATATCTGCCAGTGATTTTGTCCTTGACACAATCATGTGCATCTATCTGCATCAGGAGCTGTGTTCTACTGGAGAATGATGGCATAGGTCTTGTTTTCACGTTTCTGGTGTCTCTTTTTTGTCTATACCATTTTTGTCTTCTTGGTTTCTAGTTAGGAAAGTCAAAAAACTTGTGCTCCCCTTCTTTCATGAGTAGCTTAGCTCTCACATGTTCTTTTTCTGACCCCGATTCTTCTGAGGTAGCTGAGTGCTTGTCAAACTCATCTGTTGCATCATAGTAGAGGTCTAAAAAAACTTGTTGAGCTTTCATCAAGTCCTTGGGTTCCTCAATTTCATCTTCAATGTGGAGGGTTGAAATCATTTGGATGGGAATTATTTCATAGCCATCCTCATTGCAAAATTGAGTAGGCATTGACGTATTCACACATACATCCATTGTTGCTAAAATTTGAGTCCACTCAAATGGCTAAAAAAAATGCTTTGGAAAGGGTTTAGGTACATAGGCTTCGTTGGTGCAATCCATTTCTAGGATACATTCTTCTCTTTTTAAGCTCCCGTTTTTTGAAGCTCCACACATCCAAATAGGAGTGTCTTTGTTTAACCAAGATGGAAGCTTAGTTTCAGCCGAAGAAACTGAATCAAACTCTTATATGGGCGTTTTCATGATATCTCCATAAGTGTGATCTTTTAGATTAATCGTTTTTATAGATCCCACTTACTTCAAGTACAGATAATTGTTTCCCCAATCTTGGATAAGCTGTACCTGTCGCATGAAAGGTCTTCCCAATATGATTTCGTAATTGAGTTTTTTCCCAAAGTCTACTATGGAAAAAGTGTGTTGATATTCAATCCCACAGGAATTAAATATCACTTTTTCTATCAGTTCTAAGGATTTTTCAATATGTTCATCAACCAATTGAAATTTCATTCAAGTTTGTCTAATGGCTGGTTGTCCCCAGGATTCCCATACTGATTTTGTCGTTGTGGCTATGCCTGCTCCACTATCCAGTATTGCCATGGTTTCAATGTCATTATATTTTCACTGGAAGGGTGGTGTTTCCTTATCCCCCTTCATAATATTCTCCAACTTTGTTCATTGGAACATATCGAATCTCTTTGTTGTCCATTTCGTGTTTCAATCTTTCCAAAAAAATTTACGATGAGCCCCGTTATCCGCACCTTCTCTATGGTTTTCTGTAGATCATTTCATAAATATAGTCTGATTTTTAACAGTTCTCCCAAAGTAAGAGTGCATTGGATGGGTGTAGACATGATTGAATGGATATTGTCTACTTCTCGGATCTGTTCTGCTCTTTTTACTTGAGTGGTCTTACACACTATGGATTCATCTTCGTTATCTCCAAAGTAAGAGGGTAATGTTCAAGGTCAATGGTTTCGAAATTCCTGAAGCTTCAGATCTACAATTCCCATATAGGGATTGTACATCCATGTCCATATCAGGAGGTAGGTTGTCTAACCAAACTTTCTCTATAGGAGCCGACTTTAGAGTTAGGCTCCCATCATTAATCTCTTGAACTTTTTCCCATAAGTGTCCTGGCTAGTCTTCCTCTACGAATGGAATTCCATCTAAGGTATCTTCGCTGTCCGGCACTATAAGTTCCGGCTCTTTTGGTTTCAAGTGGGGTTCTACCACCACTTTGGATTTTTCTTGATTGTCTCTTACCACAAGCTCCTCAGTTTTTGTGATACTTTCGAGCTTGGGTTTCAGTTTTTCCAGCAGCTCATGCGTGATTCTTACCAAATTTTAATAAGATTCAAGCTTAGCTGCTTCCATGTCTGGAGAAGGATAGTTTTCCATTTGTTTTCATTTTTTGGCCTACTTTAAGTCTTGCTTGGTAGGCCTCCAAGGTTGCATTAATAGAGCTAAAAAAATTTATCAACCAAAATTGATCCTCCAGATTTTACCGTTGTTTCTTTGAGTTCTTTCACCTTTTCCTGGAATAGCTGTTTTGCTTTCTCCTCGATTTCAGCTCATTGTTTTTGTTTTCTCATCTCATACCTTTTGTTTTTGCTTCTTTTGGTCTTTTGAGAGGTAATCTTTGTATTCTTCAAATCATCAGAGGAGTTATGTTTCTTTTTCTTATCCTGGGCTCTAGTGATTATTTTGATTGGAAAAATCGGATCACTCTTAGATAAGCTACTAGGTATCACTTGGACTACGTTTACTACTATCTTTCCTTTGTTTAAAGAATTTTTACGACAATCTTCTGGGAAGTGTCCTCCCTTTTTACAACATTGTATGCAATAAGATTTAATCGGCTTGAGGTTTTTGTCGGGCTCTGACATTGATTTTTCCAATGATCATCTGCACCACAGTTATGATAGTTTTCTGTTCTTGGCTTAATCATGGGTCTTACCACAGGAGGTCTAACACCTTGATTAGCCATATAATACATTGTGCAAACTCTGGTGGAGGATAATTCACAGGTTCTTCCATTGGTGGTGGATGTGAATTATACCAATCTCCTTCTACCATTACTGTAGATGGACTAAGCTCAGCATAGGGTGTAACAGGCACTAGTGCTTGTTCATCTATGACTCCCTCTGGGTGCATGTACTTTACAGGCATTGCATTGTGTCCTAGATATGGAGGTTGTTGACCCAACATGGGTTGAGGTCTTTTCATATCCATCGGTGGTCTTTGAGTTGGTGCCATGTTAGGTTGGTATCTGTACATGGGTTGTCCTTGTGGCCTCATGGGCACGTAGTGAACATTTCCATCATACTTTGGTTGGAAATAGCACTTGTTGGTCTCATGGTTGGTCCATTTATCCTCGATTGCACACCATTTTTGCGGTCTAATTGGTTGTCCCTATTGAGGTATCCCTTGTCCTGATCCCCTCATATGTGCTTTTTGCATGTTATTCATCATGTCATTCATCCTTTTGAGCATGTCTTCTATGGTTGAAAGTGGTGCTTCAGTAGCTGTTCCCACTTATGTTGGTTTAGTGGATGTTGTTTTCTCACTTTTGTTATCCTTAGGGACATCTTCTTCATTGAAAATATCACAATTGTCTCCTAAGTCAATAGCATCTGACATACACTCTTCTAGGGTTGTATGCTTCTTGCTATAGAGTATAGCATGAAGTTCTTTGTTTAGCAGTCCCTCTAGAAACAATGATACTAGTCGTTCTTTTGCAGGTATCTCGAGACCTGGGCATCTGGCAATGTATTGTTTCATTTGAGTTGCACAATCTTTAACAGACTCACCATGTTTCTATTTAAAACTGTAGGTTTGAGCTACAGTATTGTGTTTGATCCCTGTTTTGGAACAAGCAGCTACACATATTTGAGCTAATGTGTTCAAATCCATGATTGACCTTGGTGGAATATTTTGGAACCATGTCAATGCTTTTCCTTCTAATGTCATTCCAAACCCCTTGAATCAAGTATGGAAATCAAATATTTGTTTGGTTCTTAGCACTTGCTTAAAGCTTCCTAAGTGGTCATATGGATCCCCAGATCCACTGTATTTTCTGACCCATTTCTAAAAATCAGCTGGTCTGATGCGTCTATTTGGTTCAACTCCCGGTCTCCTAGCAGTTGGTCCTGTTCTGAGTCCTTCAAACCATGTTCTCATGTAGCCCTGGACTGGTCTTAGTGTCACCCAGTTTTTTGCATGATGATGTGGTTTCTAGTTTTTTAACATTACTCTCAGATGATCTCTCACGGTCTTCATCTCTTGGAATTGTTTCTGGTCCTTGTCCCAATATCCAATCTCTTATGAAATACCCTTGGTATTTGGTTTGTTCTACCTCCTCTGGAGTCATCATGACAAAGTTGTTGTTATAATAATCCCTAAACAGGTAGGTTGGTAGGTCTATTGATCCCTTTTCTTTGATCTTGAAGATATAGATGATCTTCATGGTCGTTAGTTGTCCTGATTTGGCATGCGAGGTCCACAAAAGATCTTTGACATTTCTATCCTCCCAACAATAGACTCCTATCCTAGGATTATCCGTACTAAGCCATTTCAAGGGCTTCAAATCAACTTGATCGTATCCCTTGAATTCTAAAGATGGTGGTCCTTCTTTTGTAGCCATATCTGGAATTATGGTATTTACTTCTAAACCCCATTTTTCTATCATGTTAGGGTCTTTGACTTGTAAATACTGAGTTCCATTTTGATCCATGTATATTTTTCCTTGTTTGTTTGCCCTAATCTCTTCTTCAAACTCAATACCATGGTCATCAATGCGAATGGCATACTCTTCGTTAGGGTCCAGGTAAACCTGAGCTCCATGGCGATTAGTATTAATAAAAGAGAGTATATGCTTATAATGCTTTGTCGTTCTGATTTCCAAATGAGTCAAATAGGAGGACATTTTGGACATCGAATCAAATACTTTGTCTGAGACTTCTTCAGTGATAGTGTGCAAGGAGTTGCCTTGATTCACGCTTTCTTCGGTGGATACTCTACTGGAGGTTTTTCCAAATATGCCCTAATTTTCTAGTACACGACCACATCTAAGGTTCATAAAGACTTGTGAAGCCTTGGATATAGTACTTACCTTTGGATTGACTTGTTGTCAATTTCTTCCGCTTGACTGGATTGCACTTTCTGTCTGATCTACCGATTCCTCGTCTACAACTTGATTCCTGTACAAATTTGATCAAGTTAGCTATTCTTCTATAAAGACAGTATAGTTTCTGCTAGCTATTATGATTGGTCTATGTGTATCATTGCAAATCGAGATAATTGAGTCAACAGTTGCAATTTCCAAACTCTACTTGGGGTAAAAATCAAGGGACTAATCTGCAACTCAAAAACTGAGTGAACATGTACCAATCTGGATCCGATTGAACCCAAAGTTGCCTGGTGGCCTTGTATTAAGTTGGTCTAACACTATGCAAGCTCAAAAGTCAAAATGGGTAGCTCTGTGTAGCAATAATAAATAATCATGATTATTTACTTTTGTTAGTTTTTTGCCCTGTTTGGTTTGGTTTGCCAAGTGTAAAACTTGTTTAGGTCCTTGGACAAGTTTCAACAAGTTTGGACAAAATCTGTTCAAGTTTATCAACTGTTTTGCGTTCGCAGACTTTGATTTTAAGAATCTGGCTTAAGTCTCACTTTTATGATCCAAATTTCACCAAAATTTATTTGTGTGGTCTACTTGATATGCTTGACCTTGTGGTATGCCCAAATGTGCAAAAATACCAATTTTTGAAGCAAATGTAAATAATCGTGATTATTTACTTTAGCTAATGTTTTGCAAGTTTCTGCCCCAATCTTGAACAAATCTATTAAGCACTTCAACTTAAGGTCTCTAGACAAGTTTCATCAAGTTTGGACTATTTTCTATCAAATGGTCATCAGTTTTCTGTCCGCAGACTGACTTCACAATTTTCAATCCAATGATCCAAATCTTACAATATGTGGTTTGTGGGCTTATTATAGCTTGGTAAAACCAGTGGTATGCTAACTTGGTCAAAAAGGTTGAAAAATATGACAGATGTAAATAATCACAATTATTTACAATTGCCAAAGTTTTGCATCTTTTTTGTTAGCTGAGCATAATCGCGATTATTTATAATTGCCAAATTTTTGCATCTTTTTGGTCAGCTGAGCATGTACACATGATTATCACATCAATATGAGCCTATGCATCAATTTTCATTGAGTTTGGACTATTTTTTCCCAATTTATACTCAAGTTTCAAAAAGTCAGTAAAAACTTTAGTTTTTATCCAGTTTTTTGCTAGTTTGGTGCTCCAAATCTTTTGTGCCTTTACAAAAGTTGTTTATACACATGCAATGAGTCACTGGTATCAACCTTGGTCAATTTTGAGCTGAAAATAAATAATCATGATTATTTATTTATGCCCAAAATGAACAATTTTTTACACTTTTTTAATGGATAGTCTTTTCATGAGTTGTTTTAAGCCTATGAATTAAGTCAAAACTTAATTTGGCCTAAAATATCAAGAAAAAGTAAATAATCTGAGTTTTTGTAAACTCTTGAAATTTTTACCTCAAAATGTCCTTGAACTTATTGGGTAATGAAGAAAGAACAATTTGTCCCACCTAGCTCACGAAGGGGGGAGTCCCATGAAGCTTCTAGCTCCTCATGTAATGCATCCATAGAGGTAAAAGCTTCTCCACAGCCTCCACCTACAATAATGGACCTCCATGAAGCTACAAAGGAATCCACACCTCCCAGTGTTCAAGAATCACCTGATGAACCACTTCAAGTTCGATCCTGGGAGAGTACCTTACCACCCTTGCAACTCGATGAGGCACCTAAAGTAATAGAAGACTACTGGCAAAAATACTCACCTATTACCACTCGGAACAATTGGTTTCAAAGGGTGACGAGCACATTTCAAGCAGTATGAACTACCCAAGGAAGAGGGGACGTCTTGATTTACGTCAGCCAATTGAATTATTTCCCTGTCAACCTTCCTCCCTGACCTCTCAATCTCCCAATCTTATGGAATGTATATATAAAGCCTTATACTCACAAAAAAACAAAAATAGTAAAGAGCAAGAGCAATTAGCAAACAAGTATGCACAATAAAAGTCAAAACATTGACCCAGACCTACACATTCACATCCAGTATACTAAAACAGAAACCTATGTCATCAAACACCTTCGATCCTCATCACTTCAGTGATGGAGGGTAGGTAAGATTAGTATGATAGGAATGTTTCTGTTTTAGAGTTTAGTGATTAGCAAAGTTCCTTTTTCCCAGTGATGTGCCTCCTAGAGGTATTCTTTGTGTTTCCTTGTGTGTACAGGAACGTGTTGCTGTTGTTAAAATTTGGAACTTCATGGAATCTTTCTCTCGTTCACACTTCAAATCAAGCGCGACCATCAACACAAACAGATGTTTCTTGTCCATTAGCATTGCCCCTTATCTTTTTGGATCCATGTTTGTCTGCTTTAATTGTGATTGATAGCATAATATTCAACACATTTGCTTAGTATCAAACATTAAATTCAATGCAATTTTTTGTCATAATTACTTGTCATGGTTAAAAAATAAAGCAGTCCGACTAAGCTAGTTTGACCAAGCTAGGCGTTAGAGATCTTCTCTTAATACCATGGGGAATTCCTTCCTAATAATCAATGGCTACTTAGGTTCTTAATCCCATTTAGGCAGCATTGTGTGAAATGTACTAGGGCTTTCTAGTGGGCTTAGTCCCTATTGACCTTTAGCTTAAGTATTATAAAGTGAGTCTACTAGTGTGATGAGCCTGGGGAGGGTAACAGTATTATATGACCCCCCAAAGTTACAAAATTAAAATGCTAAAAACGAACAAACAAAAAATCAAAGTGTCATAATGTAAAATCTTAAGTTGGAAGAGAAACCTCAGCTTGATTTGGTACTCCACTCACATGTATCGCCTATGGTACTAGAGCCCTAGAGGTTCCCAGTGTGGGCGCTTTTCCTTGAAAAGCATAAAACCCAAGGCATACAAAATAAGCACGCACATCAAAATTGAATCACTGCGAAAAGACTTTGGGGGTCAAAGAAAAGGTAATCAGTCAGGCAATGATTTCATGAGAAATTCCTTTTATCGTAGCTTAACTACAAGGTCTTCTAGGTATAGCCTTTAGTGAGCCCTCGGACATGTAATACTTGGCTCTCGCAATTAAACAACTTAATTGACCAATGAAAATTGAAAAGCTTGCCCATGGTATTAATAGTCGATCTTTAGTGCCTTTCGATTGTTAAATTAGCGACCCCAGACTTGTTTAATTTTTTACCTTTACAACTATTTATGTGTTTGATTATATTGCAATTAAATGTTTATTGCTGACAAATGGTTTAGAATTCTGCTACCAATCAATTTGTCTATCTAAAACTGCATATGCTTTTTAATTTTATGTGAGAATGCATATACTGTGCCAATGTTGTTTGATTTTGCAGTGACTGAAGAAGGCTAAGGACATTCATCTCAAATGCTCTTCCACCTCAACGAACAATTTCAACTCAATAGCTTCCGAGGATGGAATCTACATCAAGAAGGGGGGCATGTTAACCCTCACACACATTCTTATCACCTACGATGGATGCTATATTATTTATTTGGTAGAGTCAGGTACCAGGCTTGTCGGTCCAATAGGAAAAGGGTAAGAGTGATTGCCGATGAGAGGTGCACTCTAACTGGAACATTCAAGGGATTAGTTGGCTAAGCATGGGCGCCCAATTGTGAATGGGGCGAGATCATATACAAGTCAACTAAACCTAAAATTCACTCATTCTTTCATTTGTGCAATTGAAGAGTGCTCTTGCTCCATCTCCATCTTCTTCTTCTTCACCTCTTTGTATGTGTGTGTATGCATGAGAGAGAGAGAGAGAGAGAGAGAGCGAGAGTGATTGAGCATTGCAACAACGGCACGGTGGCAGCAAAGCGGTTGAGGGTGGCGCAGCGATGGCTCCTTCTTCTTCGCGGCAAGGAATCCTCCACGGCAGCAAGCGTAGAGCGGTGAGTGACACACCATAGCCATCTTTGAGCTCACTAGTTTAGGCTAGTTGCATGCTTGGAGCCATTTGTGGCTCACACACAGTGTATCGGCAAGTTCCTTGCATTGACACGTGCAATAGACGCGCACATGTCCTCATCTATTGTCCTGTTCTCTAAACTCTCTCTCTTACAAAAGTATTGTTCATGCCAAGTTAACTAAGTACCATGTTTATGTTGCTACCATCAATTAAGTTCACCTACTATGCTCACAAAGTAATCTCTCAAAAGTGCTTCACCTAATTTCCTAATTCCGCTACTCTCAAAGTTCATAGGCCATTTCCATTACAAACAGAGTCAATGGTAGTGTTAGGTTTTCAAGAAGTAGTCATGGTGTGCACTAGAATACACAAAAAAGTTAGCGCAAATATGAAAAAGGGAAGAAAGTTTTGAGAGGGAAGTAGAGCTACTCAAAGTAATATTTGGGTGGGAACATAGATAATAGAGTCTTCAATGAAAGTTCTAAAATTTGTTGGTGCAGAGTTGATACGACTTATGGCATTTACGCTTTGAAAGCGTAAAATTGTGCAATTGGATGAACAAAAATATTATTTTCTCCCTTTTTTCTAAAAGAGCTTGGCTCCAAAATATCGATTCTCAATGTAACGTAAGTCTCTTCCTCATTGGTTGAGTGCTACTCTCTCTCTAGAATTGAAAGGCCCAAAAGTGAGTCCAACTTTCTCCTGATGTCAATCTCAAATATACATTGCTCAAGTAATACCTCTTTGTAATCAATGATAAGGTTGTTTGGTCCAGAAAAGAGAAGAGTTTTCTTTGTGTGGACATTGCGCTTGCGCGATGTATTTTTTGTAAAACCTTGACTGATGCAAATTTTACTCCCATTAATGAATATGGTGTTTTGAATCTTGTCTCTAAGCATATTTGTTCATTTTCAAGTTGTTCAAGATTTCTATTGAAATGTTTAATTTCATTGATTTGGAACACGAATGCATTCAATCTTGATGTCTTTTGATGCTTTTTTGCGTGATTTTGTTAAAAACTAGAATTTAAAGTTAATTTGACGTTAATTTTAAGTGCTTTTATAAAGTGACCTTGGGTATATAAGTCATTTTCTAGGTTTTTACACTTCATTTCTCACATTCACAAAACTCTAGCTCTAAGCTCTCTTGCTATCTTCTTCACAAACAAACCCATGATAACGTCTTGTGACACACCTCTCGCACAATTGGAAAAGGTCAGCCTTGCAGATCGAGCACATGGAATAGTCAATGTGTTTGAGACGAAGATTGAGATGCAGGTGCATGCAGAGGCATTCCAAAGCTTTCTTGACTACATGGCACAACACATAGAAGAAGATGCCATACTATTTGAGGGATCCAACATGGCATGGTTGCGAGTGGATTACCTCAAACACCTCTACAAAATCGACAAAAAAATTTGTTTTCTCTTGTTGAGATTTGTTAAAGGGCTCACAGAATGGGACTACAAGACAAAAGATGAGGATGAACTCATAGACTTGGGCATGGGGTGCATAGGCACCCAATTCATTCCTTGGGACATGGTTCTGATCTTACTTGTGATTGAGGGCATTGAGAAGGGAAAATCAAAGGAAAAGGCCAACAAAAAACCCCTTGTGACCGTTGTGGAGGAGTAAAATGAAGTTATCAAAGAGGTTGATGAGTAGACTGAAGCATCTATGGCACTCATCCTCTTGCAAGAGCCCAGTTCCAATGAGGAGGAAAATTAGATGATAGAGGGAGATGAGGTGTTGGAGGAATTCCTTGACCTCCAAATTCTCACTTTGTATGCAGTGGTGGTGGAGGGTCGTCGTTTTTTGTTCCTTGATGACATTGCCAAAACACTAGGACTCAACGAAGATGAGTTGCTCTCAGTGCTTGCTATCTATGCGGGCATGAAGGATCCAAGTGGAAAGGAAGAGATTGCCAAATTTCAAATTGCCTTTGAAGACCAATGTCTATTGGCAAGCCTCTCCTTCCTCCCCAATGAAAACAAACAGAAGCTGGTGCAAACGGTGGAAAGCACCTTAGTGGAGATTAAATCATGTGCCTCCTTTTATGAAAGCTTCTTATTTTAGCACTTCCATCCAGACAAACTGATGATTCCTATGGGTGGAGATAATCGCTCTAGCATCAACCTTACGAGGAAAACTCTTGAAAAAATGGATGAAGAAATTGAGGTAAACATTTTTTAGCCTAAAAAATTGTCTATGTTTCCTTACAGCAAGTGTTTAAGTCCTTTACAATGTTTTGCAGACCGCATACCATGTTGATAAGTTTGCAATGTGAACTTGAGGTTCTCGCAACGTGCCCATGGGTATGGATAGCTCCTTGTGGCAATACCTAAGCAACCTGGGATCATCAATTCTTCGAGTTTTCTCATACAAATTTCTCCAAGCGTGGTACTACGGAGCTGCTCAAATGCAAAGCATTAAGTGCCATCCTCGTTGAAGATGTCCTCACCCTTAACGCTAACAAATATATATTGGTGGATCGCGAGACGACCTTGTATGCCTTTACTAGCAAGCACCCTGGGTCAACCCTCTCCCACTCTGTCTTAAGACTATGTCAAGGTATAACAAACCCACATGAAATTGTAAAAACCCTTTACATTAGGTCAGTCATTCTACCCATATTGACAGATGTAATTCACAAAAAACTAGCCAGCCATGATGTAATTTCCAAAGTAGTAAATAATAATTTTGTCTTTTCTACTTTATTTTTCCATCATTTTGTCCTTTACATATATTTTTGTTTACATTGTCCAAACAACTTCAATATCGCAACAAGTGCACAAAATGGTCACCATACACACTCCTGGCAGCAGCTCGAGGGACACCGTCGGTCAACTTTTGTTGAATTTGAGCAATGAGCGGATTGTACGAGGGTACCGAGACACCCACAATGGATGGCAGCCCCGCTCAACTAAAAAACAAGCCCTATGCAACACGAAGTGTAGGGGGTCCATTTTGACTAGGACACCCAAGATGCACGGCAAAATTCGGAGGGGTTTCCCGACACAAAAAAAGCACACAAAAAAGCAATGTGTGCCACAGTGTGTAGGGTTTTTTTAAATGGCAAGCGGCCTTGCCAATCGCCATTTTGCATCGTGGGCATGCCGCCATACTTGTACGGTCCCCCCGTTTCTTGGTTTTAACTAAACTTGATTGACAGTGTCCCCCCGGACGTCAAGAGTGCATGATCACAGTAGGGAGTTTCAATTTAATAACTTGAGAAATACAAATCCTAAAAGAACGCAATGCACATAATCAATTTTACAATAGCACCACATGGTAGAAGTATGAGTCATTGATATTATACGAAAAGATTACAAATCTCACTAAGAGATGTTACCTGAGATAAACTAATTCTTATATAGGCACCCTTCATTTCACAAATTTATTGTCAGGGCTAAATCCCTGTTTTTAAAAGTTACTTGCATTGCGTGCACCATACAAGAAACACCATCCTAGGAAAACTGCACCAAAATGTCCTCCTCAGTGCGTTCTATAGGGCTGTTAACCATCATGCACATTCCTATCACCTACGATGGATGTTGTATTATTTATTTGGTAGATTCAGGTACCGGGCTTGTCAATCCAATAGGAAAAGGGTAAGAGTGATCGCCGATGAGAGGCGCACTCTAACTGGAACATTCAAGGGATTAGCTGGCTAAGCATGGGTGCCCAAGTGTGAATGGGGCGAGCTCATATAAAAGTCAACTAAACCTAAAAGTCACTCATTATTTCATTTGTGCAATCGAAGAGTGCTCTTGCTCCAGTGACAAGAGGCCAAGCTATCAATTACACTGCTAAGAGACCACCTTTTCAATGCTATGAGTGTGGAGGTCCACATCATGTAGCCGAGTGTCCTACTAGGCTACAAAAGAACACCACACTGATGAAAACCAATGAAACTAGCGAACACGTCTACAATGCTGATACTCATGTGTAATTGATGTGGCATAGATCATTTGATTGCCCAATGTCCAAATAATCCAAATGCACCGAAGATCATGCCATTAAAATTGATTGAGGTTACCAAGGAGCCATCACAAAGTACACCTATGGTACCAGTAAACGTACTCACATGATCGATGCTCCAAAATATATATATATATATTCTTGAGGAAAGAGACACGGAATCAATTGCCCAATCTCAGAAAAAGAAGAAAACACGTAGGAAGAGATCGCAAAAAGCAGTGAAGTCAGACCCAGTTCAAAGACCAACATAGGGACTGGTGACGAACTTGTATATATGAACGACGCTGAAGAGGATTCTGATTCAGGTGAAACCATGGAGACCAAAACGACCACTAAGATAGAAACCAACAAGGAAGATCTTCATGAGTCACAATGGCCAGGATCCAAGAAGAAGATATGAATCCAATGGGACCATACCAATCACTACCAAGGGATTAACAGTGAAGGGAATCCTTGATGGTGGCGTTGAGGTTAGTATTGTGACTAAAAATTGATGGGAAACTATGGGAAGACCACACCTTGAGACCACAACCATAGTAGTGAAGATGGCCAATGGGTCTATTGTTAAACCTATTGGGATGTTAGAAGATCTCAAGATGAAGGTCTTTGGACATAAAATAAGAGTTACCTTCATTGTTATGGATTTCTCAAAGCACACTATGGCATCTGAGATGATCTTAGGACGTCCTTTCATGAGGGAAGCAAAAATGGTGCATGACTGGTCTAAAAACCATGTCTACTTGCAGTTCCATGATTTTGTCATTCGAGTGGATCTGGTAACTGGTCGAGCACATCCTCTAGGAAACAGGCTTATCATTGATCATAGATCTGACACCACAGTTCACTTTTGCCCCATTATAGTATTGTTACACATGTAAAGCGGACACTGATGTTGGGAAGATTCTCCTTATATGGATGTACTACTTGGGATGACTGAGTCAGAGAATTTGGATTGGGTCCACCTAGTAGCAACCATAGACACTTGGGGAAATAGGGGGACAACCTGGGTAACACCTGAGAGGGATGAAATGTCCGTACCCTTTAATATGCTACAAGCAATGCATATAGCTTCTGACAAGACTCATTCTAATATAATGAAGAAAACATACAAGTGGGTCCCTAAAGATTCTTTAGCAACCATAGCTAGTGCTAAAAAACAGAATCCTTGTAAGAAACGTCCCACTCGCTCCAAAAAATATAAGGAAACATGGGAGTGGATTCCTAAACGACTATTGGAAGCCCTAGGCTACTATCAAGGAAATGATCAAATCTGGGTGCCAAAACGTATATTGTGTTTTTACATGTCACTTGACCCATGTGTGCCCAATCCTATAGCTCCAAAATGAATTGATGATCTCGTGAAAAGAAAAAAATCACAAAATGCTACACACCCGCTCCAGAGCTAGTTTGGGTACCGAAGAAAGAACGATTTGTTCCACCTAGCTCAGGAAGGGGGGGATCCCATGAAGCTTCTAGCTCCTCATGTAATGCATCCATAGAGGTAAAAGCTTCTCCACAGCCTCCACCTACAATAGTGGACTTCCATGAAGCTACAAAGGAATCCACACCTCTCAGTGTTCAAGAATCACCTAATGAACCACTTCAAGTTGGATCCTGGGAGAGTACCTTACCACCCTTGTAACTCAGCGAGGCACCTAAGATAATACAAAACTACTGGAAAAAATCCTCACCTATTACCAACTGGAACAATTGGTTTCAAAGGGTGACGAGCACATTTCAAACGGTATGATCTACCCAAGGAAGGGGGGAGTGTTTGCTGACAGTCATCATTCACTCACTCCCCTCTCAACCTTCCTCCTTGACCTCTCAATTTCCCAATCTTAGGGAATGTATATATAAAGCCTTATACTCACAAAAAACAAAAATAGTAAAGAGCAAGATCAATTAGCAAATGAGTATGCACAATAAAAGCCAAAAAATTGACACAGACATACAGATTCACATCTGGTACACTGAAACAGAAACCTATGTCATAAAACGCCTTTGATCCTCATCACTGGAGTGATGGAGGGTAGGTAGGATTAGTACGATAGGAGTGTTTCTGTTTTAGAGTTTAGTGATTAGCAAAGTTCTTTCTTCCCACTGATGTGCCTCCTAGAGGTATTCTTTGTGTTTCCTAGTGTGTACAGGAACGTGTTGCTCTTGTTAGAATTTGGACCTTCATGGAATCTTTCTCTCGTTCACACTTTAAATTAAGTGTGACCATCAACACAAACAGGTGTTTCTTGTCCATTAGCATTGTCCCTTATCTTTTGGCATCCATGTTTGTCTGCTTTAATTGTGACTGGTAGCATAATTTTGAGCACATTTTCTTAGTATAAAACATTAAATTCAATGTTAATTTTTTGTCATAATCACTTGTCTAGGTTTAAAAATCAAGCAGTCCGACTAAGCTAGTTTGACCAAGCTAGGCGTTAGAGATCTTCTCTTAATACCATGGGGAATGCCTTTCTAATAATCAATGGTTACTTAGGTTCTTAATCCGATTTAGGCAAAATTGTGTGGAATGTACTAGGGCTTTCTAGTGGGCTTAGTCCCTATTGACCTTTAGCTTAAGTATTATAAAGGGAGTTTACTAATGTGATGAGCTTGGCGAGGGTAACAATGTTAAATGACCCCCCAAAGTTACAGAATTGAAATGCTGAAAACGTATAATTTTTTTATAAAAAAAATCAAAGTGCCACAATGTAAAATCTTAAGCTGGAAGAGAAACCTCAGCTTGATTTGGTATTCCACTCACATGTATCACCTATGGTACTAGAGCCCTAGAGGTTCCCAGTGTGGGCGCTTTTCCTTGAAAAGCAAAAAACCCAAGGCATACAAAATAAGCACGCACATCAAAATTGAATCACTGTGAAAAGACTTTGGGCGTCAAAGAAAAGATAATCAGTCAGGCGATGATTTCATGAGAAATTGCTTTTATCGTAGCTTAACTACAAGGTCTTCTAGGTATAGCCTTTAGTTAGCCCTTGGACATGTAATACTTGGCTCTCACAATTAAACAACTTAATTGACCAAAGAAAATTGAGAAGCTTGCCCATGGTATTCATAGTTGATCTTTAGTGCCTTTCGATTGTTAAATTAGCGACGCTGGACTTGTTTAATTTTTTACCTTTACAACTGTTTATGCGTTTGATTATATTGAAATTAAATATTTATTGCTGACAAATGGTTTAAAGTTCTGTTACCAATCAATTTGTCTGCCTAAATTGCATATGCTTTTAATTGTATATGAGAATGCAATTACTGTGCCAATGTTGTTTGATTTTGTAGTGACTAAAGGAGGCTAAGGACATTCATCTCAAATGCTCTTCCACCTCGACGAACGAGATTCAACTCAATAGCTTATGAGGACGGAATCTACATCAGGAAGGGGGACATGTTAATCCTCATGCACATTCCTATCACCTACAATGGACACCGTATTATTTATTTGGTAGAGCCAGGTACTGGGCTTGTCGGTCCAATAGGAAAAGGGTAAGAGTGATCACTGATGAGAGGCTCACTCTAACTCGAACATTCAAGGGATTAGTTGGCTAAGCATGGGCGCCCAAGTGTGAATGGGGCGAGCTCATATAAAATTCAACTAAACCTAAAATTCACTCATTCTTTCATTTGTGCAATCGAATAGTGCTCTTGCTCCATCTCCATCTTCTTCTTCTTCACCTCTTTGTGTGTGTCTATGCGAGAGAGAGAGAGAGAGAGAGAGAGAGAGAGAGAGTTAGCAGCTGGACACACCCTACAAAAAATGACAGCTCGGCAGATTATTATTTTTTGTAATTATTCATTTATTGAGAAAACCCGACATTTCACCTTGTAAATATTGGGACTTACAGAAGTTTCCAGATTGTATCCCAGTTTTGACATATAGATTGAGTAGATGGTTGAATTGGAACATTAGGGTTTGAGAATTGTAAGGTATTTATACCACTTTTTGACCTTAATGGAAAACCTTTTGTCATTTTAAAAAGTTTGAAGTCTGTGAGTGAGCGTACTGTGTACGAGAGAGAGTGAGAGCTTCATCTTGACGCTATGTGCACACCGGTAGTTGGAATCTAGTGCAGAGAAGTGCAACGTGTTGCCCCCAACGAGAGCTACATGCCAATACCTACATTGTGCGCATACGGTCCGGTTTTGCAAGCTCCATCTACGAGCTTCATCTAGTGATTCAATGAGCATACGTTGTCCGATTTTGCATTGCATCATATCCACGCGTTCGCATTGAGTAGAGATACACATTAGGCACTTTAGTTTTTGGAAACGATGACCTGCAAATTTCAGCCAGACATCCTACGTGATTTTGCACCAGGTGTTTTGGATGGGGGTTTTGGTTCATGGACCTTAAGGAGAGCGACCTATTGGTGTTAGTAGGGTCTCCTTCAAGTTCTGCGGTGTTTCAAGATTGTTTGATGGGTATTCGGCTCTTGAAAGCGTTGTAGGAAGTTTCCTCTTATGCACTCTTGAAGGCTGTAGCTTAGACATTGGGTAGAGACATCTGTAGGAATTAGTTAGGTGTCGGTCGAGGTGTCGGTCGAGTGTAGGTTGACACCCTATGCTTGCTTCCACGCACCTGCGGGTCGAGCTCCGTTCTCAGCTGACAAATCTTGTTAGGTGAGTTCTCGCTGTGCTGACGTCCGTCGCGGCGTATCCGTCCAACATTGGCGCCGCTGCCGGGGACGAAAACCTTAGGTAGGTGATCAAGACTAGTCCTTGAGGATAGGGATTCTTTGGCTTGCGAAAGAGTCTCGTTTTACATTTAGATAGGATCAGAGGGTGGAGGACTCTCTAGGTCTTAGAGGGAGTCTAGGGAGCGTGTGTCTGGCCTAGATCCTTCGACTTAGGTAGATTTAGGTAGACTGAGATAGTTTTATGTATTAGTTGAGTTGATGAGTAGGAGTTGGAGTGGTAGAAGCGGTGAAAGGAGAGCTTGAGAGTCCGGAGAGGCCAGGAAGCAACCAAAACACCATTATCACCATTTCACATGATGAGTAGGAGTAGAGTAAGTAGGACATCATGATTCAGGATCTAGAGCACTTCATGCATGTTAGATTCATCACAAGGTTGTAAAAGACAGAAAAGTGTGTTTGAAAGCTGAAGTGAAGTCCAAAAGTTACTGTGAGTGTTTCTTGTAGAGCTGCAGAGCATCAAAAGCATTTCTGTCAGGAAAAAAATTAATTTTAAGCCAGGAGACATCCTATGCGACAGGCTAATCTGGTGGGAATTTTGGAATTTTGAGTTGACCAGTGTGTCCAGAAGGTAGGTTTTGCCCTATTTCACCTGGAAAGTGGAAATTGACCATATCTTGACAAGATAAGGCCAGATAGACAAAAATTGTCAGACATCCTATCCAAATTATGCCAAGGAATTATTTTAAGACTAAAACCATAGGATGGCTGCATGAGCATGATCTGCATGATATATTGAGTGATTGAGAGAGGTTTCATCTCATTTGGGTGAGAAAATTGGGTTCTAAGTAGACTTTAGCACTTTTGACTGAAAAAGGCTAGAACAGCTAATATTAAGGACTTTTGAAATCCAAACCAAAATCTAAGCATACCACTGGGTTGCTGACATCAAGGGGAAGCTGTGGGTCAAGTCTGGGGTCAAACAGGCCAAAAAGACATCCTACGCGTAGGATGTCATCTATGTGATTTTGCACTCCAAACCTAATTTTAAGCATACCAAAGTGATCAGCAACTCAAGAGGAGTCTGTGCTTTGCATTTGAATCCATTCAGAGCAAAGAGACATGCTACGCATAGAATGTCTAAAGCAAGAAATTGAAGCCAGATACTGACTGAAGGCCTAGCAGGGTGTTGTATAGCTTGAGGCAAGCCTCCTAATCAATTTTGGTCCAAATAGGAGTTCATTAGACTGATCAGACCAGCAGCAGGCTATCGGAACAGATTTCTGATCCATTGACCAGCTTATAGGTGTCCAAATCAAAAAGTAAAAACAGCTGTGGACTCAGCACATCAAGGGGAATCCATAGTGCAAAATCCAAGCAAAATAGAGCAGCAGACATTCTATGCGTAGGATGTCTACTGGGGCTTAGTGAAGAGAAAATTTGATTGAGCTTATACAGTGAGGTTCCATTTGACTTAAGGGTTCCAGAACTTCTTTCAGAAGTGAATTTGGACCTTGTTTGACCTTTTGACGGAGCAAAGAATTAAGACTTTTTCAGGTAAATTGACCAACATCCGAGGGAAGCACAGTTCCATATTAGCAAACCTAATCCAGAACATCAGCAGTGTATAAAATACAGTAGTGGTTGAGGTTAACTCTTCAGTTATACCAATCATTACTAAAATCATCTCTAGCGGTTAGATGCTTTGATTCGATTGTCGAAATTAAATGCTTGTGTACAGGTATATTCAGCAGCAAAGCAAGAAGTTGTGCGGAAATTGATCCTTTTCCAGGTGAGTGGTAGGATTTGTAATAAATTGCATTGCTAAGTTTGATGAATTTAAGATCAGGAAAATAAATTTTTAGAGACCAAAAGATGGCAGGTGACCAAGGTAGCTTAGTGTCCACCGAGGAGAGTGTAACTCAGGCAAGACTAGATCCACTAGCACCGATTATTGAGGAGGGTAGTGATACTGACACTTCATCAGACAAATCCTTCTTCATGATGGGTAGTCAACAGTCAGGAGGTTTCACCTATGATGGACCACTTCCAGGAGGAAGCACCTTCCTAAATCCTTTGAATGATTCCAAGTTCATTGTGATCTTCTTAGAAGGAACAAACTCGAGGGGAGCCCTAGTTTATTCTGACTATCGAGGATGCAAGTGTATTTGTATTGAAGAAAGGCGGGCTCAGAGACTGGAGATAATTCAATTCTATAATGACGGAGATAGATTTCGAGACGAAAAGGGGAACCACTATCTGATAGTTAGTAACCCTGAGGATTACAACAGGTATGGAGATAAAGTGGCGAAGGGAATAACGGTTTCAGAAACTCAAGAACCGCCTCCAAACATTGATCGACCTGGAGTGATTTTTATGTATGATAAGAAAACAACCAGGGTCTCAACTTATAATGAGAATGTGGGAATTTACAAACATGAGAGCGAGGGAATAGTCTCTTACTTTTGCTGCAAAGAACCATACCCAAACGAGTTAAGCAAAGACAAGGTTCTTTACTTATTCTCTTATGAAATTGCTATGGGGAAGGATATTGTTTTTGTTAATAGGTACATGCGAGAATACCAACGTATTCTCCCAGAGGAGGTAGAAAAGGCAGCAGTTCCAGGAGCATCAACATATGCCCCCGATGAAGTGCCAAGAGCCACCTACACCCCTAGCAAGTAGACAAATCCCTTTTTAGAGGAGTATGATGCGACCTCACATTCTACCCGACCGCAGACACTCAACAACCAAAACCGACCAGCAACTCAGTCATCATTGCAGGCATGGCTTCGACAGAGTGCAACATTGGAACATGACCAAAACCGAGATGGTTATTAAGCCGCACAAGGGCTAAGGGATTTACAAGAACCACCACTCTATTCACGGTATCAAGGAGAGAGTAAGCCAAAGACTCAAGGGTCAACAGAGCCTGGAAGACCACCCATAGAACGAGTTCGGAGAGATGAACCATCTCCGACAAGAACTGTTAGAAATTATGGCTTAGGAACTCCATTGGGAGAGGAACCAGCCTACTACAGAAGACCAAAGGAGGTATATCGATTAGGAGGTGGAGATCCAATGATGAGATTTGTAGACCATCATAGAATTAGACCTTCTCAAGTACAAAAATGGGTAAACAAGAAATACACGGGAAACAGGGATTCGAGAGATCATGTAGCAGCCTTTGTGCGTGTAATTAGATCTGAAGAGGTGCTAGAATTCCCTACCCAATTTGCAGGGTTTGGACTAACCCTAGAGGATGACGTTGCTACTTGGTTTGACTCTATGGAGCGTAGAGACTTTGAGTCTATGGAGGAGGTGTTTGACGAGTTTATCGAGGAATTATCACAAAGGGGGATAGATCATAATACAGTCTCACAAATCCATAAATTCAAACAAAAAGAAGGGGAATATGTGCAAAAGGTAGCCTTACAACTAAAAATATATGTTATGTTTTGCCTTGTGGAAGAACTGCCAACTCAGTCCAGACTTATGCTTATATTGATCCAAGGACTAAGGAATGCAGATCTCCAGAAGGACTTACATATGAAGAGGAGCACGACGTTAAATGAGTTAATTAAAGAGGCTCTTTACCTTGTAGACAATTGTGGGGTCTACAAAGAGGGTGAGTTCAAGGATCTCGATGATGATTCATCCTCAAAACAAAGCGGAAGCAGGTCTTCTAAGACATCACCGAAAGGATAAGTAGCTATAAACCAGGAGCAGCTTGTAGAGGAAGTGCTAAAAAAGATTAAATTGTACGCCAAACCTCAGGCTAAATAGCTCAAGTGGTGTGCTATTGAAAAAAAATGGACAAACCATGGGACCGAGGAATGTTATTATAACAAGGGATATGTGAGAGAGAGACCTTATGCTCCCCAAGCTCAGGTAGCATCTCCTCAAATTCAATGCCTAGGTATCAAGCATGCAACCTACCAGGACCTGTAGGTCTAGAAAGACCACAACCAGTGTTGGGGAAACAACCACCCCTACCAGGATTACGACCAGTTGGCATAAGATACATACCAACCATAGCGGAATCAGAAGAGAAGGCTTTGGTGCCTATGCATGCATATTATGAAGATCCCAATGGATATGATGCAAATCCTGTCTATTATCCACCTGAAGAACCCTCAACACCAGAACCTTGGAGCATGATAGGAGGTGCAGGACCACCAACAGCTGCACAGGCAGTAGGAGAAGGAAGATATAGCTTGGATGAACGAACATTGTTGTTCATAGCCAACGGAGGCATGGGTGGACAAAGATAGGCATACCAACAAAGAGGAGCTCAAGGAGCACCTCAACAGCCTAAAGGACCCTGCTACAAGTGTGGCGGAGACCATTGGCTAAGAGTCTGTCCTCATGATGAAAGCATTAGAGTCAACACATATTGCACCGAGTGTGGAGTTACTCAATTGATTCTTGATTGCCTAAGAACCCGAGCAAAGGAGAAAAAACTACCTTGAACATGCTAGAAGTAGTGCCGTCCAATGGAGGGTCAGAAAACGAGACAATTATACCTATTCAAGCAGTGACACGAGCCCAAGCTCAAAGAATGACGAACGAACCCATAATTGAAGAGCCAAAAATCGATGCCCCAAGTTCTGAAATGAAAAATCCGAGAAGCACTTGGAAAGCTAGAAAGGCGCGTATGAGAGCCAGGAAAGAACGAGAGAAAACGGCTCTATCCGAGGAGTTAAAACACACAAAGGATAGATTAGAGCGGTTAGAGGATCTAGCTAGTCTAGGCTCACACACTGCGGTTAGAGGATCTAGCTAGCCTAGGCTCACACACTGCGGCAACCATAGCACCCAAGGAAATAGCAGAACCCAAAAGTGTAGGATCAGTATTGGTAGACAAGGTAAATGAGCAGTTAGATGCACTTCTAAAAGCTTACGAAGTCATACTCAAAAAGAACCAAACCCAAGAGCAAAGATGGATGACTTATGCATATGCTGAAATAGAAAAACGGAGATTAGAAATGTGTAGAAAGATGATTGAAACAACTCAATCTTTGATAGAAAACCCGCTTGGTAAACTTGCAAATTGGCATGAAGTACCAGCTCCCACTCCTATCAAACCAAATTTAGAGGAACAAGCATGAAGTACCAGCTCCCACTCCTATCAAACCAACTTTAGAGGAACAAGTAGAAACAAAGGAAATATTCATGAATGCCTCTGAGTCTATGGGAGAACCTATCATAGTGCCAAATACAACAGATGAGGCAAGTGACGGGTTCCAGCCTAAAACATTGGCAAAAATGGGTAAGGATTGTAACGGCCTAGATGATCTGTGGAAGCAAGTCCGTGAGGCCAACGAAGCTAACAGGGTGAGTTACCACATGAAAAACACGAGAAAATGGAAAAATGATATCTCACCTCCTATTGAATAATTTGAGGCAAGATCACAAATGAACTTTGATATACATTCACAAGGGGGAGACCAGGGGTCAATTAGTTCAGGGCACAGCCAACGAGACTCGCTAAAAACTCTACCCTCTTACCTAGGAAAGCATGAAGCCAAGTCTGAGGTGAGAGCAATCCCATCTCAAAGACTTTCTTCTAACAAAGTGATGGATTCACAAGGGTTGATTGAGTTATCGTCCACTCATGTGGCATGCACAATCACATTAGCCGAACTCCTAAGGTTACGACCAAACATGTGGACCACAGTAGGCAAATGCCTAGAAAAATTTGGAGTGAAAGACCCCACCTCAAAGCTTCAGGAAGGGATCAGAGAATTGGATAGGCCTCAACTAAACACTAGGTCAATACCTTTAAACAAGGTTGGAGAGTATTGCGAGGGAGAAGATGGAAACACCACGCTACCAGTAGAATTCCAAGAAGTAGTTTCCAAGGCTATTCTTGACAGTGGAGCAGGAGTTGCTATCACCACCAAGGAAATCTGGAAAAAATGGAGAAAACCAGCTTTGAGAGCTACCAGAATGAAATTGCAATTGGCAGATGGGTTCATGGAGAAGCCTCTAGGACTCTTAGAAAAAGTGATTGTCAATTCGTGCGGAATCGAGTATGAGCATACATTTGCAATAGTCGATTTCGACAAAAAGAACAATTATGAGATCATCTTGGGAAGACCATTCATGCGACAATTAAAGATGGTCCAGGATTGGGGTTACGACCACATATACCTCAGACATGGCGAGACTACAACCAAAATACACCTAAAAGACCATAGTTACAAGGATGTGAACCAGACACCAGTGGAAGGATTTGATTCAGCTACATTGGCAGGATCAGAACTCCTAGCATGGTTAGGGTAACAAAAAGAGCTATGGATGTGCAAAGCTTCACATTGTGGGAGTTTAAAAAGAGAGGAATGCATCTTAGAAAGAGAGATTGAGGATAAGGATTATCTTCCGGAACCTTTTCCTGAAGATGCCTTGGAACCTCTGGAATGGGAACACATACTAGCAACATTGGATGTCTGTACCATTACAGAAAGTCCAACAACAAAATTTTGCGATAAGGATGGCTATGATGTGATACCCTATTAGATGGTAAGCATTATACCAGGAGGAGATGAGATGGTAGAACCACCAGAACGAGAAGAGTTTTATAACTCCTTTGAGCATCTGAAGATAAATAACGATGCAGATAATGAGTGTTCAGACAACTCAAGCGAGTGTGGGGAGAAAACAGAGAATATCAAATTTTATGATTTTGCCAATCAACACCCTAGATGCCAGGAACGCTATAGGAAAAAACGAGCAGAAAACAAAATGAGAGAGAACTTGATGCCTAGGATAAAAGATAAAACTCACTATCTAATGCTTTTCAAAGCAGAGGATTGTGTAAAAGATCAAACATCAAGAAGATTCTCAAAAGGTCAAAGGGAAGGAACGCGAGAGGAAAGAAGACAAGTACGGAAAGCTAAAACAGAAACAAAATCTCAAAAATAAAAAAAAGAAACAACAAAGGACCCAGAGTGGACAAAATTGGAGCGTAAAAAGAAATAACAAGAACTAAAACGGTCTTTACGAGAGGTATGGACTATTGAGGGAGATAGTGATGGTAAAGGGGAGTCAGCAAAAGGAAACCTGAATGTACCATCACACTATCGAAAATTCAATCCAGAACAGAAATATTATCATGACACCACCAGTCAGGGAAAGAACAAACCAGGAATCTTACGATGGGCTGGAAAATGCCAAACGGATAGACCTCGCTCAACCAGGTGAGAAGCCTCAACCGGTCTATATCGCAACCGATTTAGAGCCTGAAGAAGAAGAACGACTAACACAACTTCTCAAGAAGTATAAATATGTGTTTGAATGGTCCTACAAAGACCTCAAAGGAGTTGATCCATCGATATGCCAACATACAATTCCTTTGAAATCAGATGCCAAACCTAGCAAACATCATCCTTATACATATAATGACACATTTGCTAAACGAATCAAAGAGGAGATTGACAAGCTGATGGATGCTGAATTCATCTATGAAATCGAACATATAGATTGGGTGTCACCCATTGTGATAGTCCCCAAGAAGAACGGAAAATTGCGAGTGTGTGTAAACCTCAAAAAGGTAAATGCAGCCACCATAAGGGATAATTATCCCTTGCCGATCATAGAACATGTACTTGAGAGGGTGGCCGGGAAATGGGCTTATTCCTTTCTAGATGGGTTTTCAGGGTATAACCAACTGGCAATTGTAATAGAGGATCAACACAAAACAGCGTTTGCCACAGAATGGGGAATATATGCGTATCGAGCTATGCCTTTTGGCTTAACTAATTCCCTAGCTACCTTTCAAAGGTTAATGACGCATGCATTCAAAGAATACCTGAGAATATTCTTAGAAATATACATGCACAATCTTTGTGTACACTCTCTTCTACGAGAGGAACATTTTGATCATTTGCAAAAGGTATTTGAAAAATGCAGAACATATCAAATCTATCTTAACCCGGAAAAGTGCATTTTTATGGTTAGGCAAGGCCGCATCTTAGGACACATTGTTTCAAGAAATGGCATAACCACAGACCTAGAAAAAATCAAGGTCATAGTAGACCTTCCCAGGCCTACTAATGTGAAACAAGTGCAATCCTTCATGGGACACTGCGGGTATTATCGAAGATTCATATATATGTATGCAGTCATCGCACACCTCTATATCGTTTATTAGTCAATTTCGACTGGACTGAGGAGTGTGAAACTTCATTCCAAAAGCCGAAGGAAAACCTTGTATCAGCACCTGTACTTAAAGCACCGGATTGGGAAAACACATTTCATGTTCACATTGATGCATCTGCATATGCAATCGGGAGTATTCTGGCTCAACCTGGAGACGGAACAATGGATTTTCCAGTTTGTTATGCAAGCCGACAGTTAAATAGTGCAAAAAAGAACTACACAACCACCGAAAGAGAGGGGTTAGGAATGATTTATGAAGTAAATAAATTTTGGCATTATTTGCTTGCAAACAAATTTGTGTTCTTTACAGATCATCAAGCTCTTTTGTATCTGGTAAATATACCACGCAATACCGGGAGAATTGTACGTTGGTTGATTATATTGCTAGAGTTTGATTTCATAATGGTAGTCAAAAAGGGTAAAACTCATCTACGGCTAGATCATCTTTGAAGGCTACACAACGGGGAAGCTCCTAAAGGAGTAGATGATGACATACCAGATGCTTATCTTTTCAATATTGAAATGATACCCAAATGGCCTCGGGAAATTGTTAGCATTCTTTCCTTTTTGTGGTAGTTTTGATACCACGGAAGACAGATCCAAACAACAAATAATTCGACAAACAAAAAACTTCCAGTTGATTGCAGGACGGCTGTATCATCTAGGATCGGACCAAATTCTATGACTATGTATAAATTCGGAGGAATTCGAGTGTTATCTTGAAGAAGCCCATGTCCAAGATTGTGCATTTCATTGTTCAACAGTGAAAACACACCAGAGACTGAAACAATTAGGGATTTATTGGCCAACTATGTACGCGGATACACATGCTTATGTTACCAATTGTACTATATGTAGTGCCAACCGACCAGTGGATCACGCGACATTGTTTCAGGTAAACATTGCACCTGCATGGAGTCAATATATCATTGATTTCTTAACCACAAGAAATTTTCCTGAAAACATAACAAGAGCACGGAAAAGGGCTATAGAGCTGGAGGCTCGTGACTTTCAGTTAATTGGGAACCAACTCTATAAGCGAGGAAAGGACAATCAACTTAGAATCTGTGCAAGTGAAAGCGAATACCTGCTGATTCTAGAACACGCACATGGAGGCATAAGTGGAGGCCATTTTTTAGGCGATAAGATGGCAAAAATTGTCTTAACTGCAGGAATATGGTGGCCTACATTACATATGGATACTGAAGAGTTTGTAAAGCGTTGTGACGCATGTCAGCGCACCAAGGTGCCGATAAAGAGAGATGAGATGCCACTATGGCCAATGATGGGAGCAAGGGAATTTGCAAAATGGGGCTTTGATTTTGTGGGACCTATTTCACCCCCTGCATATTGCACCCATACCCAATATATCATTGTGGCTACGGACTATCTCACGAAATGGGCGGAAGCCAAGGCAACACAAAAAGAAGATGCACAAACCACTGCAAAATTTTTGTATGAGAATGTCTTTGTACGATACGGTTTAGCAATAGAAATTTTTAGTGATCAAGGAACACATTTTCTTAATGAAGTCATTGAATATCTGCTAGAGGAATTCATGGTCATATATAGAAAATCTGATCCATATCATCCACAAGCAAATGGACAAGCTGAGGCCACAAATAAAACACTATGCGCGGTTCTCACTAAAATTGTATCAGAGTCAAGAACAGATTGGGATCAGCAGCTACACTCAATACTATGGGCATACAGGGTAGCTTACAAAACATCAATAGGAATGACACCGTACAACATGGTATTTGGCCTAAATGCTATATTATCCATAGAGTTTTTAATCCCAACTCTACAAGTGGCGAAACATTTAGAATGGATAGGGCATGAGCTCTCTTCAAGAATAGATGATCTTGAAAAGCTAGATGAACTTCGCTTGAAAGCTGTAGCTTCGATCTATGTTAAAAAGAGAAGACAAAAGGAGTTTTTTGACAAGCATGTGCGCACGAAAGAGTTGAAAACAGGTGATTATGTACTTGTTTATACCTTGAAACAACATGCCAAGAAACTTAAGAAAGCGAGGGATGGGACCCTTTGTGATTAGTGACCTACCACAAAGTGGACCTGTCAAGCTTGCTACATTAGCAGGTGAAGAAATGCCAAACTGGATTAGTGGGTGTCGATTGAAGAAATATCATTTACCACTAACAAAGGATATGCTTCAACAAATCCATCAAGAAAAACAACGAATGAAGGAGAAACAGAGGGTAAGAGAAGAAGCTCAAGCAAAAGCAAAAGAACGCATTGCAAAAAGACGGCTTCTACAACAACAACAACAATGTGGATCATCTTTGCAAATAAATGCTATTCGACTAATGAATTTTGACGAAGACACAGTGGAGCCAATAACTGCAGTCAAAGTGGGTAGCAATCAAGTTGAATCGACGGCATTGCTTGATTCTAGAGCTTAAGCAAATTTGATCTCTTACAGATCCTACAAACAGCTCAAGCCCCCAAGTCAACTTCATCCTACTCCACAAGTGCTGGAAAGTAGTACATCACATTTGCTAAAAACATTGGGCTAGACTATATTGCATGTACAAGTACATCAATATATTTACCCACACAAATTTTATGTGGTCGAGGATGCAAGCACACAACACCCCATGTTGTTGGGACAACCTTGCAAAAAGAGTACAATGTGCAGATAGATTGGAATGTGAATGCAGTCAAAATTCAGCATGCACAAGAACAACAGGTGGTAGCCTTTGCTCAACAACCCCGGAATAATCAGCTGCCAGCCATGCAATCATGGGATAAAGCACCAAAAGGCGGGGTGCCACTAAAAAGAAAACCGAGAACTGCCAACCATGCTCACTACATGCATAAGAAGTCACCTACCATAGTGCAAAGATCAGAGTTAGCAACACAAGAAAAACAAGTATGGGTGCGGAAGGATAGAAGTGAAATGGTAGACAAACAACAATACAACAGAGGAATTCAACAGAAACAGATAGTTCAACCAAAAACCAAGGGAATAAAAAAGATATGGATCCCAAAGAAAATTCTCAGCAAAAACTCAAATATGACTCGCATCTGGATCTCGAGACCGAAGCAACAGGAACTCCCTTCAGTACAAGCAACATCGGAAGGCAAACAACTGCATATGCAACCGGCAAACCAAATTATGTGGGTGCCAATCAGCAACAAAACAATGGAAACCAAGGTAGTAGCAATAAACCTACAGAGATCGGCCAAACAAATCTACAAATGGAAAGCAAAAGAGACAAGGTCTACGGCCAATTCCGCCACGAAAATTCTCTCCAAGGAGACAACTATGGCCATATCAACAGTAGCAACAAAGCAAGCGACTTTTGCAAGAAAGACAATCAAACAAAGAGCAGTAGAGTTACAACTTTTACTTGCAAAAAAACAGGAAACCTCGACGGCGAATGCCAATAAGCATCTTGCTTATACCCTTCTCTTACACAACATTAATTTTTCCATGCATTGATCGAGTATGCATAAAATAGGGCCACATTACACGGCCAAGCATTAGCACAATTTTTTCAACCCATGTACAACACATACGCTGAGGCGATACCTTGTCGTCCGGGAGGACTCCGGCTAGGAGGGGGGGAGGCATTCTCAAATGCGGACCTAATGGCAGAAAAAGCAAAAAAGGGGCATGTTTTTTGACTATTTTTAAGGGTCGCTGTTTGATTGCAATTTTTTTTGGACTTACCCAAGTACATATGACCTTATACAGCATGAATCTACAAGTATATGGGGCCAAACGCCAAATCAAGCCCCTAGGTGTGTGTATATAAGTAAAAATAGCCATTTTTCGGACAAAATAGTAATAAAACGGAGAAATCCGGCCATAAAAATTGCATGTGAGTGTATATAATGTTTTGCGGTGATGTTTTTGATTTATTATGATTTTTGGGGATTTTCTGGGTTTGATTTGCTAATTTCCTTTTTAATTTTTCTAATTTTCGGTAGAAAAACTTCAAAAATACAAAAGGTAGGTGAAAAACGGTCGTAATGAAAAACAAAAAATGTGGGGATGATCAGTGACTATAAGAAAACCTATGGTACAGTGGGGGTGCAATTATGAGACTAGAGCGAAAAGCGTGTGTTGGCCAGATTTTGAACGAAACGTCAAATTTCTTGCAAACTGGGCAAATAGAGTCCAAATCAAGAAATTTTTGAGCCTAAACTGCATCTCGCAAGAAGTTGGGAGCACATGTCAAATTTCATGAAAAGTGGTTCAGGGACCCCCATTTTAAGAAATTTTCACTTCATTTTAAGCTCATTTCCACAACAGACCAAAAAGACATCTTACGCGTAGGATGTCATCTGTGTGATTTTGCACTCCAAACCTAATTTTGAACATACCAAAGTGATCAGCACCTCAAGAGGAGTTTGTGCTTTGCATTTAAATCCATTCAGAGCAAAGAGACATGCTACGCGTAGAATGTCTAAAGCAAGAAATTGAAGCCAGATACTGACTGAAGGCCTAGTAGAGTGTTGTATAGCCTGAGGCAAGCCTCCTAGTCAATTTTGGTCCAAATAGAAGTTGATTAGACTAATCAGATCAGCAACAGGCTGTTGGAACAGATTTCTGATCCATTGACCAGCTTATAGGTGTCCAAATCAAAAAGTAAAAACAGTTGTGGACTCAGCACATCAAGGGGAATCCATAGTGCATAAATCCAGGCAAAACAAAGCAGGAGACATCCTACGTGTAGGATGTCTCAAGGACATTTCTGGGCACAAACCCCAATATTTTTCATCACACAAATTTTTTGAATAGCCTTTACATGCTAGCCACCAAGTTTCATCACATTTGGACCAAAATTGACCTTATATGCACCAAAAAACGCGAAGTTAGGGCATAGAGACAATAATGGGCCATAGACCTACCAAAACTTGTCCAAATCACATGAAACTTGCACAATACATTCATGGGCACATTGCCAATTAATCTGTGTGGTCACTTGCAAAAAATGATGAAGTAGACATCCTACGCGTAGGTGACATTTTTGGCCTACAGAGGGTGTTTTTCAATCCCAGATCTTTTTATATCACCTTCAAGAGCTCATATATCAAGTTTGAAGCCATTCTTATCTATTTTGATCCCCAACACCTCCAAGATACACTTTTTGAGCCCAAAAACACTACACATGGTCTTACCAACATCAATTCTTGTCCAAGTCAAAATCCAAGAGCATGGCCATATTCCACAGGCCAAGAGTTATCCACAGAACAAATCTCAAGCAATTTTGATGAAATAGACATCCTACGCGTAGGATGTCTCCAGCCTGACTTTGACCTTCTGTGTAAGAAGTGACATCATGGGAGCCATTACCATGGTGCAAGGAGCCCATATATCAATTTTTAACCCATTTGGATATCATTTGCCACCTGTTGTGGACATTCTACCCAATTTGTGAGCCTAAAGCCTGAATCTGCCCAAAAATGTAAATTTTGATGCCCAAACCCAATTCCAATCACATAGTCATATTCAATAGATCACGGATAACCATCATGCCAAGTTTCACCAAAACCTGATGAAAAAGACATCCTACGCTGATAGCCGTTTTTCAGCTCTTTGTAATTGCCACAGTGAGTTACCTCACCCTACCAAAATCACCCAAACACTGTGGCTATCCCAACCATTTCACTGTACATAGGCATGCGTGAGTCACGGGACTTTTCCCATATCTTCTTAAAAAACCCTCAATTAGCTAGTCATTGGGCTAGTTGAGCCAAAAAAATAAAAAATAAAAGTATATTATGGCCCATGCGTATGTAAATATTTCTTTGTATATAGGGCCTAAATAAAAGATTTTTTCATAATTATTTTGGTATTTATTTAAATATTTCTACCTAGGTGTGTGTTATTTATGCTCTGTACATTGCCTCACCATTACCACAATTTTTTCTTACCATTTTTTATACTCTTTATTCCATATAAAAATAATTTCATGCAAGCTTCTCTTATTTTTGGTGTAACTCCATCCCAACAAAAATCCAAAAAAACTAGTTCTATTTATGTGTATATTTTTTCACTATTGTGATTTTTCCCTTCCTAGATCTATTTTGTTTTTTTTCTAAAAAATTAGAACACCAAAAATATTTATCTTTTTATGGTAGCCTCATAATGAGAGAGATTTCTTTTGACCCCTTTATATTTTTTCCACTTATATTATTTATATTTGACATGTACATATTTTTTAGACCCCTCAATATTTGATTTTCTTAGTTGTACTATTCACTTATATCATAATCTCAACAATATCTTCAATTATAGACCTACCAAATAAGGTCAAGGGTAGGTGGCATGCATACATGCACTATGGAGGGCTCACTCTTGGAGGTATTCAAAAGAATCATCCAAAGAAGGACCCCACAAGGACCTTGTGCAGTGGAAAAAAACGGTCGGTTTTGCTGAATTTTTAAAGTTCACTTGCTCTCTGAATTTGAAAAGGTGATACAAACAAAAGTTGTAGCTCGTGGGCTGAACTTTTGCCTCAAACTTTTTCATATTTTTTTGAGCTACGAGCTGTGAGCTATGATTTTATTAGTGGACCCCAGTTTTCCCATGTTATGCAGCCACACTCTCTCTTCCACTTTATCATTTTCCTCTTTCACACACACTTCTCCACTCATCATCCCCACCTCTCTCACCCCTCCTCTCTGCACCCTACTCACCTTCTCCTCAACCTTGAAGAATAAGAGAAACCATGGTGAACTCATACCTCCCACACACAATTCCATTCCAAAATTGACCACCTAGTCTCATTTTTCCTCCTCCAAATTACCCATATCTATAAAAAAACCACAAAATTCAGCCTCTTCTCTTAAAAGACAGCATCATGGTGGTTGATTACTCAGCTTCAATTACCTTGTCTCTCAAGGAAGGTCAAGAGTGGAGAAAAAATGTACCGTCAAAGCTAGTGGACCGTCAACAAGCGTCAAAATTGGCCCTACTCAAGACACTTGGAGCATCAACCTTGTAAGAAATCCACCTTTTCTTACCTCTTAAGAGTTTTTTCTTCCTTATTTGTATCCTACATGGATACTCCCATTGTAAATATCCAATTCCATTTGTAAATTAATACTAACACTAACCCACTATGAAAAGTCCTATCACCTCCATTTCTCTCCTCTCTCTTTCCCCACCAACTTCTTGATAATTCCAAGCAAAAGAAATTAGATAAATTGCTGAAAATCTAGCCCAACCATGGTTAGAGGAGTAACCCTAGCCTTCAAAATTGCTATAAAAGGAGGGTGTAGCTAGCACAAAAGGGGGAGCCATAAGCAAGAGCACTATGCTATAGCTTGAGAAGCCAAGCTCAACCTCTCTAGAAGGAGCTCTTGAGTGGAAGCTCATTGTCTTATGCATGTGCATGTGTTGTAATGGGGGATTAGCAAGGGAACTCTATGCCATTGTAAGAGAGAGAGTGATCATTCAATTGAGAGTACGAAATCTATCATTTCTCCTACTAGTGTAAGCCCAACATTTGCTGAATCAAGGAGGGTGGATTTGGACTAAGCTTGGATACTTTGTCTCCCTTCCAACGTGAAGTAATGGACAACAATGATGCGTAAGTGTCTTGGTGTTTTTTGTTAAGTTCTTGATAGCTTGTCTCTGGTGTTGTCATCAATCTAGCCATAAATCCCACATACTGTAAGAGGGCGACAGGGTGGAGAGGACTCCCCTGGCCTTAAGACAGTGATTGGGGTGGCTTTTATTGTGATGTGTTGTGGTGAAATTTACGCAAGCTATGTTGAACAAATACTAATCTCACTTTGATTTGTCATGACAGATTTGTAAGGAGGTATTAATGCAACAAGCACCCCCTCCCCCTTTCTCTCCCTTTCTTACACATATATATTTATGTTTGCTTGATCATTAACGATATACTTCAAAGCAGCCCGAGCACCATCTCTCTCTCATCTCTCTCTCTCTCGTGTTTTAGTGTGTGAGAGTGTTCCATTGGTGTTAGGGTTAGTGTAAATTCCTTGCTTGTTTGTGGGTTGCTCTAACGATTCTCCTCTTTTGCGTCCTAGTTCGCTCTTAAACTAGGTGGTGCCCCTTGTGTAGTTGGGATTTGGCTGTGGGTTTGTTGTTTTGGTTTGTGTTGTGTTGTGCCCCAGCCCCATTGAGCAGCACGGGAGCCTTGAAGGGTGTCTAGAGGTTGCTCTTCTTGTTGCCCGCCCCGGACCGCCTCAAATTGGTGCCCCCACGGAGGAACGGCTTGTGTATTTTTGTGTAGAATCAACTTTTAGCATAGTCAAGTAGTTTGCATGAATCACGAAAATTTGTATGATCCCTTCATTCCCATTGCAAGGCAAAAGGTACACATAATTGTTAGTACTAAGTTGCAATTTCAACGTGTCATTCGTAGAATTTTAGGTCCTCTTAGGTTGGCCGAGATAAACGCTTCAGTAAATCCTTTTATTTTGCCTCTCATTAGGTACGACCTTAGTTTGGACGTCTATATTTTTGTTTTGTTTTAAGCATTAGGTCATGCATAGACCATGGATAATGGCCCAGGAATAGAGGTTTTCCCCTTCCATTTCACTCCACACATTAGAATAAACATTGCAATTAGTAGGAAAATCCATTTTCAACAACGTATGGTGTTCATGTTTGGTGCCCAAAGAGTAGGAGAGATTCTCACATCACCAAACCCTGTCATCCTACCTCTTATTGATTATCGTAGGTCGTTTGATGTGAATATCTTTATTTTGTTGTAGAATAGATTGCAAGATAGAAAACATTATTGTGTAAATCTTTTTAAGAAAGAAAAACAAAAACGGGTGTCACTTTGAAATCAATTCAATGGAAAGCCAACGCCAAATGTCTGGGTATCCTCTTTTCTTTGGAGAGCCTGGAGAGGATGCAGAATTATTTTTAGCGAATTTCAAGATGTCTTGCCGTATCAAGAGGATAATAACTGATCAAGAACGTGTAGAAATGTTTGAGGTGGTCCTTAGGAAAGATGCTAGTACTTGGTTTGACTCTTTGCCTGAGGAAGTTAAGGGGAATTACACAGAAGTTTTGAATCATTTTAAGAGATACTTCTTTGATCCCCAAAACACTCAAAAACTAAGCAAAGACATTGTTTCTCATAAGCAAAAAGACTTAGATGACTACTACTTGTACAAGCAAGAGTTTCTACGTCTTTGGGCTCTATGGATACTAAATGTTGCTAACCCTGGTGATGGTGCAGACTTTTTAAAGAAGGAGAGGTTCATAGCCGGACTCTTTCCTGACCTTAAGGTAAAAGTTGAGGCGGGTGCACCTGCTACTTTTGATGCAGCTGAAACTAGGGCTACTGAGAAGTATAGGAAACTCAAGTGCTTAAGGGGAGAGGTTCCAGTAGAAGGTCTTAGACCCAAAGGTAAGTCACAAGCATCAACATCGAGGGAGCTTCCTGAGGTAACGACGGAAGTAATTGAGAAGTTAAACGAATCTTTAAGCAGCCTGTCAATTCACCTTGCACAAGCTGTAGGTCCAAAGGGACAAGCAAAGAAGTCTGAAGAGCGAGATCCACGACCTAGGAGAGTCTTGCAATGTTGGAATTGCAGAGAGTCTGGACATGGGATGTATAATTGTCCTTGGCCCCGTGGGGAGCCAGGGAGACCTAACTTGAATTACCCAGTGATGAATGCAGGTGAAGGAACTGGTCAACAACCAAGGCTTCTACAAAGGCCAAATGGACCAAGACCACCTCCACAAGGGGTAGAAGGAGTTCCACCTTTGCCAGATCCAAATGTGCATGTGGTAGAGGTGACAAATTCAAATGAGGTTGACATGGAAGCCAATGGAATTAAGCGTGGCCGAGGAAAAGGTAAAGAGAAAGAAGGAGTCACATCACAGAGTGACCATGGACGAGGCAAGAAGGCAAAGGAAACCAAAGAAACCAAGAGGACTCGACGTCATATCAACCTCCAAGACTTCCCTCTTGGACATGGTATGGCTCCGTACAACTTGTTGGAAGACATGAGAGGTAAGGGTCTTGATATCTCATGGCCTCAATTTCTTGCATTATGTCCACAAGTTAGGAGGGATTTAACAAGGGCAGTTAGCACTAGGAGAAAGGTAAAAGAGAGTGTGCCTGTTGTAAAAATTGCGCAAGCTGAAATGAATGAGGACATTACACCGGTGTTAGACTGTCACATCAAAGGAAGATTGGTTAGGAAAGGTCTAGTGGATGGGGGTGCACAAATTTGCATCATGACAGAGGGACTCATGCAAAGACTAGGCATGCACATCCATGAGACACCTGAAATCAAAGTCAAGATGGCAAACAATAGCAAGGCTAGGTGTGTAGGCATTTGTAAAAATGTCTTTGTAGAGGCCTTTGGCATTAAGAAAGCGGTGGATTTTTATGTTATGTCGACCAAGGGAAGTGGTTATCCATTTATCCTAGGAAGACCATGGCTAATGAAAATGCGAGCTTTGCAGGATTCGGAGAGTGGGAAATTAATTTGCAGGAATGACAATCATAAGAAGGTTGTCTTTGACATGAAGGAGCAACACCAAGAGGAGCTCCATGAAGAATCATCTCAAAGTGAGACGGAAGAAGGTTGGACCGATAACACTTCAGAAGAAGAAAGTAGCGGTAGCATTACTGAAGAGGAGTCTTCCATCGAAGTCATGGGGGTAAGGTTTAAGCCAACCAACCAAGAGACCTCTTGTCAAGGCTTGGAGGAGGTAGGTCCTCAAGAGAACGAAGGTGTTCAAGATGAAGGGATGCTGGAAGGTATTCTATCAACAACACTTACAAAGGATGAAAGAGAGGAGTTCAAATGTGTGCTAAGGAAGTTTCCTAGGCTTTTTGCTAAAGACTACACCGACGTGCGTGGGGTAGATGTTGTTCAACACAAGATTGAGTTAAAGCCTGAGGCCACACCTAAAGCTCAAAAGCTACGAAGGCTAGGAGTTATAAAGGAGCAGGCTTTACTCAAGGAGGTAAGAAAGCTTCTAGCAGCAGGGTTCATTTATCCAGTGGAGAATTCAGAGTGGGTCTCTCCTGTTGTTGTCACTCCTAAGAAGAACGGCAAGTGGAGGGTGTGTGTGGATTACCGTCCCCTCAATGAGGCAACAAAGAGAGATCACTTTCCCCTCCCATTCCAGGATGAGATACTAAATGAGGTAGCTGGTCATGAGAAGTACACTGTGTGCGATGGTTACTCAGGTTACTTTCAAATAGGGATTGCACTGGAGGATCAATTGAAAACAACCTTTATCACTCCTTGGGGTTGTTATGCTTTTAGAGTCATGCCATTTGGTCTGACAAATGCTCCTGCAACATTCCAACATTTCATGAACATGGTGTTTCAAGCATTCTTTGGAAAGTCAATTAGGGTGTTCATTGATGATTTCTGCATTTATAGCTCAAAATCATTGCATCTACAAAGGGTAGAAGAAGGTTTAAAGAAGCTCTACGACATGGGAAGTCAACTCAACCCCGACAAGTGTCACATAGGTGAGGATGAAGTGATCTTGCTCGGTCACAAGGTTTCCTATAAAGGCATTGAGGTGGATCCTTCAAAGGCAAAGGCTCTTATTGAGCTCCCCTCACCCAAGAATCTCAAAGAGGTCATATCATTCATTCAAAAAGTGAAGTATATGTCACGCTTTATTCACTTAGCTTCGGAGTTGCTTCATCCTTTGCAAAAGTTGACACAACAAGTAGAATTTGCATGGTCTGATGAGCTTGAAGAGTATTTTTGTAACATTAAAGTCATTTTGTCAGAGCTACCAACACTCATGCCTCCTTGTTGGGAGTACACATTCTTTGTTAGCTCTAGTGTTGGAAGGGAAACAATTGGTGCTGTGTTGCTACAACAAGATCCCCACAGTACAAGGATGCGACCCATCTACTTTGCTAGTAGGGTCATGAATGCTTTGGAGAGAGACTACACAGAAGCAGAACTTATGATGCTTTCTCTCATGTTTGCGATAAGGAAGTTTAGATCCTACTTGCTCCCAAAACCTTTTGTAATCCTCACCGCAGAGAATTTGTTCCCTTGGGTGTCATCTCAAATGAATCTTAGTACTAGGATCTCAAAGTGGATTATGGAGTTGCAAGAGTTCCAATACTCTTTCAAGGTAGAAGATAGTGTGCGTGCACAATTGGCAGGGATTCTCACTTATAGGGTACATGAGAAGGAAATTAAGGTGCCTCAAGTAAAGACCCTACCATTGCCACCACCAAAAAGTATTCCTAATGCTTTTACCTTGTTCTTTGATGGAGCTTTTCGTCGAGCCACAGGAAAAGCAGGGGGAGGGCTAGTGTTGCTCAACCCAAGTGGAGAGGTGGTCATGAAAGAGAAGGTCAATCTACCAGGTTCAACTAGCAACAATGAAGCAGAATACGACACACTACTTCATGGTTTGAAGATGTGCATTGGCCAAGGGATAAAACGTCTCATGGTAAAGGGAGATGCACTTCTCATTGTTAAACAGATTTTAGGCATTTGGGCATGCAAGAATGAAAGCTTAAGGACAAAAGTTCATGCCATTCGTAAGATGTTTAATCAGTTTGAAGAAGTGCAACTATATCATATTCCGAGGAAACAAAATGAGGATGCCGATTTACTTGCACAACAAGCACGAGTAGAGAAGAGTCATTTGTGGAACTTGAAAGGCCTAGTTAGAAGAGGAGGCAGTCCAAGCAGGGAGCATCGGTGAGAGCTCTTGCAATGCTTTCAAGCCGCTTCCATAGATCTGTGGAGAACCTAATCACTATGGCTTCACAGTACGATATAGGGCCATCCTTGCTGGAGAGCTGGCCACCTGCACTGCCAAAGAACTCCCACGATGAGAGAGAGAGAGAGAGAGAGAGAGAGAGAGAGAGAGAGAGAGAGAGAGAGCTGTTGGTTAGTGGTTGCATGGCCATTCAAAAAAAAGAAAAAAAAATTGACGGCTAGTGTAAGGTAGGAACTGAGAGCGTGAAGGAAAAACGGTGTAGGGTTTCCTAGCCGTCGCAGGGTGATAGTTTACGTCAGTTTGAAAGGCCAGGATTGGCTGCTGATTTTGGCTTTCATGAGTAGTAGGTGGTTGGAAAACTGCAGTGAAGCTGATGAAATTGTTGGCGGCCTCAGGTTTTCAATCATGGAGAGTGGTTGCAAACGAGGGTTCGATGGCGGCTGAGGGTTTGCAAGCGGAGGCAGAGAGAGAGAGTGGTCGAGGTTGGTGTGCGCCAGTGGTTGGCAGAGGGAGAGAGAACGACAAGCGGTGTGTGTGTGGGTCTGTGGTTGGAAAACCATGGCCGCACAAGGTGTGGGGAGGGAAAAAGGCAACCACTTTCGTAGCTGATCTCCCATTAGCCAAAAAAAACGGGCGCCCTCTGTCTAGTTGGTGAGGTTGGTTGCAGTTTGTGTGGCTGAGGGACGCCATGCCGACCACGAAAAAAAAAAAGTGGCCGAGATTGAAGTTTGGCTGCGTGTGAAGTTTAACAACGGTTGGCTACATGTCAGAATGCCCGGGCCAGTTTGCATGTCGGACTGTAGTGTGTTAACCAGTGCCACAGAGAGAGAAGGGTGTGGGGTTGAGAACTGAGAGAAAGCGTTAGAGCTGCGGGAGAGAGGTTTGTGGGTGTGGTTTGCCAGCTACCGGCCGCCACTGGTGCATGATATGCAGCTGTGGTTGGTGGGAGAGAGTTGCAAAGCTGGGCGCCATTTTTTGATGTCGCAGCAGCCACCGGTGTTTGATGCCCGTTGCAAGTTGCTACTTTGGTAACTCTGCCACTGATGCTGCGATAGAAATTGGTGTCGTCGAGCACTGATTCGATTGCTGATGACGCTTTTGTTCAAGACTCCATTTTTTTATTTTATTTTATATTTTTTTTGGGCAGTTGTCTGACGACAATACAAAGGGTTGCCATTTTATTTGGTTTTTGTAGTATGTATATTTGTCTTAGGACGGTTTTCCGCAGCCATTAGTCGCGATGGATCATCCTCAAAGGAGAGGTCTCGAGTTGGAGGTTTCGTTGAGTATTTTTTGGGAGGGCTCCTCATATATTAAAAACAAAACTTGTCTTTGCTCTTCTCCTCATGATTCACCATAGTGTAGTAGATCTTCTGTCTAGCTTCTTACAAGAGCAAAGCCTCCTTGGCTAGATCTTTGAGATCTCTTGAAAATTTTCCTATATTGACGTAACTCTTCTTCTACTGCTCCTCGGATTGACTGCTTGAAAGCTAGGTTTGCTACAAAATCAATCATTGCTTCTTCTACTATTCATATTCTTAGTTGTATCTAACCTCTCTTGCATCATGAACAAGCTATATTGATATTTACCAAGAGATATTAACAATATTTAGGTCTTCACTCAAAATAAAACAATCTTTGATAAATTCCCAAGGCCATAATTATCTTATGCAATCCACACAAATTTCTACCATTTGATTTAACTACGGACATTTATGAACAAAAAAAGAGAAAATACTTAGCTATTAATCATCCAAATCTGTGGTTATTAGAGCGTGGCATGTGCTCTGATACCACCGATACACACGGATGTGTGGCTGCCCTGCAAAATACCCGAAACAACATGCTACTAACCATAAATGAACAAATCCGCATACCTGACAACCACATAGACGAGTAATCGCGAGATACACGAACAGAGAGAGATAGAGTGCGAGAGAGAGAGAGAGAGAGAGAGAGAGAGAGAGAGAGAGAGAGAGAGAGAGAGAGAGAGAGAGAGAGAGAGGAAGAGAACATGCGCAGGCGCACCTCCGAGAGCGGAGTGCTACGCCTTGCACGGTGAGAGAGAAGAGAAGAGAGGGGAGAAGAACTACGCAGACACTGGGTGCAATCTCCCCCCGTGCAAGAGTGACCATTTCCCTCTTGTACGTATTTCATTTATAGATTTCTTCAATGGTCAATGTGAGTACAAACTGGCCGGCCGGTCATAAATGGCCAAAGCTCATAAAGAGCACTTGAATAATAAAATGTACAATATATATTTCTAGTCGCATAGGCCTAGCTCGGTCTAGTCTTTTCCACCTGTCAACTGCAATAAGTCATAAAATATCATTTCTATAACACCAACACTCTTGGCTATGGAATGCAAATCCAACCAAGAGTCATGCTTCAATGCTTAAGCTTTCCATCTTCTTCTTCATCATTATTATGCTATTATGCTATGCTATGCAAGAAGAGTGATGATTAGTGAGGAACTATCTCTTTCTTGTATGTTACTTTTCTTCCTCTCTAGCTCTCTCCACCTTCAAAGGTGTTTAAGGCCTTGGGACTGAGGGTGAGGATGGTTAATGCTTTAACAAAGTTTATGTTATGCGCGTGATGCATGAAGCTTTCCATCTTCATTGCATCACCTAGGTCATAAGGAACACAAAGATTGTATTGTACCAAGTCTCTCTTTATGGGAGAATCTATAATACAAAGGCCTATTGAAGGGGGGACCAGCTCCACATAAATCTCGTCCTCAACTATTGTCATGTTCTCTAATTCTCTCTCTTGCAAAAGTATTATTCATGCCAAGCTAATTAGTATAGTAGTTATGTTGCTACTGCTAATTAAGTTCACCCTCTATGTTCTCAAAGTAGTCTCATAAAAATGCTCACTCTAGTTCTCTTAATTCCTCTATTCTCAAAGTTCATAGGCCGTTTCCATTACATCTCGTCTCCAAAATGGGAAACCGAGTGACGGCTTCGTAAAAAACAAATCAATCCACATATCATTGGGAAGATCTCACAACGTAGGTCCTAGATTCACAAACTCTGATAAAGTTTGAGTTAGTTTGTAAAATTCATGGCCTTCCCACTAAAGCTGAAATGTGGGAGAAGATTCCATTTATAAGATAGAGTTGTCGTATCAAGAAATGGAATCTTCTAGAATATGACAAATATGATGGCATGCTATATATCAATAGAAAGATCTCAAAGAGTACATTGTAATTTCTAAAGGTCCGACAAGTGTCGAGTTCATTTGTAAAATAAAATTGTGCACCCTTTTTTACAAGAGAGCAAAAGTCAACATGCTCATAGAGCCCCTTGAGAGTCTAAATTTTCCCTAATGATAAATATATTAGTGCACTAAAGGCTATATAGCACATGCATAACACACATACCCACAAATTAACTGGTAGCTATCTCTGATTGTGTGATAGCTACTAGGTGAAATCTTATTCTAGAGTGTATTGTAGAATGGTAGCACAATCCAAGACAACCCTATGTACCAATGTTAGATGGCATGTGTTTGTGCTATACACCAGACAACAAAGCTATGTAGCACATGATTATCGCTATATAATGTTGACATATCATACACTTCCATACCCATAACTAACTGGTAGCTAGTTGGTAGCTATCTCTTATTGTTTGGTAACTCTCAGATGAAACCATGTTCCAGAGTGTATCATAGAATGGTAGCACGGCCCAAGTCAACCCTAAACTCTGTAACAATGTTAGGTGGCATGTGTTTGTGTTATACACCAGATAACAAAGCCACATAGAACACACTTATTTCTATATAATACTTCCATAGCACACACTTCCATACCCACAACTACCTGGTAGCTAGCTCTTATCTTGTGGTAGCTACTAGGTGAAACCTTGTTCTGGAGTATATTTTTGCATGAAAAACCCCAACTCAACACTAGCCTATATACCAATGTCAAGTGACATGTGAAATTGGTGCTTTACACTAGCTAAGAAAGCTACATAACACACTTTATCACTAAATAGCACATCCATATCACACACTTGGACCATAACCACAACTAAATATTATCTATCTAGTAGCTAGCTCTAAGGGTCTGGTAGCTACTAGGTGAAAACTTGTTTTAGGATCTATTGCAAATTGTAGCCTATCCCAATACAATACTAACCCATGTACCAATGTCAGGTGGCATGTGTTTGTGCTATATAACCAAAAAACAAAGATATACAACACACACTTATTGCTATATAACACTGTCATATCACGCACTTCCATATCGACAACTAACTAGTAGCTAGTTGGTAGCTAGTTATTATTGTTTGGTAGCTACTAGGTGAAACCTCATTATAGAGTGTATTGCAAAATGGTAGCACATCCCAAATCAACCCTAACGTATGTACCAATGTTAGGTGGCATGTGTTTGTGCTATGCATCATACACTAAAGAGAGATAGCACACACTTACTACTATATAACACAACATAGCACGTACTTGCATGCCCACAACTAACCATTAGCTTGTTGGTAACTAGCTCTAACTATGTGGTAGTTACCAAGCCAAAACTTGTTACAAAGTGGAAGAGAGACACTCCCAAGATGCCACATGCACTGAATTGGAGCAGCTCCTAACACATGTTACACCAATTATATAGGGATGTGCTATGGACGTGCACAATATTTCCTATTCACATTGTATAAAGTCTTGGGCTCATTTGGGAGTACCAAATTGTGTATGCTAGAGGGATCAACTTAATCCCATAATAGAAAGGCTTGTGGTGCATGCCTTTATAAGAAAGCTTTTTATGCAAAGAGGCTTCATTCTTGAGTATCCATTCTTGAGAGTTCACTCTTGAGTGTTCACTCTATGGATGGCCTAGCCTTGAGCTTAATGCCCATTCTTAGAAGGCTAGTGCTAATCTTTTGTAATTAGAGAATCACTTTTTAATTAATATAATCTCTACTTTCTTCATTAGTCTTAATTCTTCTATACTCCAATATGTTATGAAGTAGTTTCAGCTTCTCATTATTCTAGATTTGAGTGTGTGGTGATGACTTCTTGCTTATTGACCACTCCTATCATTCTATGAGTACTCAATTTTTTATTTTTAACATCTCTAACTAGGTTGATTAATTAGATTCTTAATCTTGTGATTAGAGTATGGGCCCTATTGTTTTCTCATGAGTGGATGGGTTTAATGAGACTCAAGCACCATTCACCCTTGTGTGTGTAGCTTTTGATTAAGTACCTTGATTGGCATGTGGTGATTGGAGAGGCCAACACCAATGCAAATAGTGTGTGCTTGTCAAGAGAGCGCTTTGACATTCAAGTCTATGTGGCAAGTTGGACTTTGGTGAGCTTAATCTGTGTAGGTGATGATTGATTGATGACTATGGTGTGATCAGAGTTAGTGATTCATGGCTAATCTCTATTGCATTGGAAGATCATTCTCTTGAATCCTCTCATTCAATAAATCCAATATATGATTCTCATGCCTCCAAGCTCTAGCCAGGTTGTCAATCCATAGATTGATAATTTTGTTGTTATTGGGTTGTGATTAGGTAATGCTGTGATGATCCCAAACATTTAAGTGATGCTACGATGACCCCCAACATTTGGCGCCATTGTCGGGGATCGATAACCTAAGCTAGTGAGTAGAGGATGTTTAGAATAGGGTAATTTCACTATTAATTTCATTGGTTTTTGAGTGTGTGTAACTCAAATTAGTGTGATTTGATGATGTTTTTGCAAGTAATTGAAGCTAATTTTTGAGTTATTATGAATACCCCAAACCCCCAATTCCACCTCCAATTTTCCTAACTTCTCACTAACCATTGCTAATTTCTCTTCATTTCCATGCTAATTGTACTAATTCCATGCTAATTTCTACTAATTTTGAACTAACTTCATTAACTTAACCACTAACATTGATGTGTAATGTATGTTCAATCCCCTTATAAGTGGTGGAATCAACACGTTTATCAAGTTTCTATGTGCTAATCCATGCTTAATTTGTTGATTTGAGTGTTGATTTTTTACCATTAATTGGTCAATTTTTGGGCTAAATTGGAGATGCACACACTTGTGTGTGCAATGATGCATCTTCATTTGGAGCAAAGGAGTGTGATTATGATATAAGTGCACTCACTTGCTCATGTCAATTCTTGATTGATTAATGTGGTTCAATGTGTGCTAATTATTTGCTAAAATTAGGTGTGTAAATCAAGTGACCTACACTTTACACCTAATTTGATTCACTTGGAATGAAATTGATGGTCAATTTTGACTAGTGAATGATGTGTGTGTCAAGATTAATTTTGATTTTCAACAAGAATTCATGTGTGTGTAAATATCAATGTGTGTGTAAAGCACCAAAGAGGAAATAACTACCATAAAATTTAAGTGTATGTGCACATAATCTTGAGTGTATGCATGCATAGAAATTGATAAAATTGATTATATATGAGTATGCAATCATGTAAGTGATGTGTATGTTAGACTAATTCAATCATTGGATGAGCCTAATTGCCAAGAAAATTTGTGCCCAATTGAAAACCACTTGATTCAATGATTCTTGGTTAATTGGGGCACTCAAAAAAATTTTGATTGAGAATTGTGCACGAAATATGTGTGCAATCATTAGAGATAGGCCTAATTACATTGCCAATTGAATTAAATTTTAAATTTTGTGCTTAATTTTGGAGTGTGTGTTTTGCTTGATTAGAGAAAATTAAGATTGATTTTGAGTAATTGAGCATGCATGCACTAATTTATGCTTGATCAAGTGTGGAATTTGAGCATTGCAACGAGGAATTGATGTATGTTTCCATATAATTTTGATCAAATTCTGGTGTGTGTGCCTATCCAAGGGCATGATCTATCCAATAAGAAAATGAATGATTGGTGCCACTACTAATCATGATGATTGCAAGACCTAAAGGTTGATATGTGACTTGAAATGATTCAATTGATATGCAATTGAAAATGATTGTATGTATTACCATGATCATGTATGCCAAGATGATTGGATATGGTAAGAATTTCTTAATTCGTGCATCCATGAGTTGCCATAATCACAAGTGTGAAGCTTTGTAAATATTAGAAAAAATATGAACCCCAAAGGGGCCTTGTAAGAGCAACCAACCAGATTTTAGTCAACAACAGGACATAAAAGGTGGGGCACGGATAGCCCATATCCATGTACCTCAAAACTATATCATGTAACATATCTATGGAAAGAGCTCGTCAATGCGCTCCAAATGCACTAATTGTCCGACGAATTTGAAGTTAAAATGCTCAAGTTATGGCCATTCCAAAAATGCAAAAATTGGTGGGAATGTGGCCACGTGCCCATTCTTATTGGTGTAGAGAGTATATTCCAAAATCATCTTTGATCCTAAAGGGCCCTTTTGGGGTTCATATTTTTTCTAATGAGACCGAAACGACAAGCCTCATTGGGTTTGAATGATTTGGGATATTGAAATTGAGCAACCCAAGTTGCAATGATGATAATAGGGGATGGGTTGGCAAATGAGAGAATGTATGGACTTGTACACTTAATTTTTGTATGTACATTGCATTAGTTTCAAATTGAAAATTGGGTAATTGTGCATTCGATTTCATATGTGATCAAGCCGGGCATAAAAGTGAAGAAAGTGCATGGTGAGTTTTTCGATGATATGTAAATAAATTTTGTGTGCACACAACGCGTGACTATTCCAATTAAATTTATGCTTCTCAAGTACCATCTATTGAAGCATTCAACATTTCTTTTAATGAACCAAAACCCTTTAAATATGTCCCATTAATGAAATATGTGTGCAATGGGTAAATATTTCATAGTGGACTCATAATCTTGAAGTACTTTTGGCAATAAAGGTATGATCGATTGAGTGCTGCACCTAAAAAATTCCTAGATGGAATGGTAGTTATTAGGCATGCTTGAATTTGATCAAATTATTATGCAAGTGAAGAGTTATGTGTGTAAAAGAAGAGGAACTATGCATATTTAACTTGATTGACTCACTATCGATGGGCGCAGGAGTAAACCCCAAAGGAAAAGAATATCTAAAAAATAAAAGGACATAGCCTACCTTGTTTGCTGGAAACACCTATGCTCACACGCCGCACGCACACTTTTTTTTTCAAAAGCACCAAATTGGCATCATTCTATACGAGCCCCACTTGCCATGGTGGCTAGATTTATTTGGCTCATTCACTGCCAGAGCCCGAAGCCACGAGTCTCCTACAGCATATGCATTGCTAGGCCTGGTTCAATTTCAACCTCACACACAGTGATTGCGGGGCTCTCTTGCCTTTATGATGATGTTTCTCACACCCCACATGCTATGATGCAAGCCACTTGTAGAATCTATCCAAATCTGCTTGTTTTATCCGAGTCAACTTGGACCTTGTGACCTTCAGCTAATGCCCATATTCTTGGATGCCATAGCAAATAACGCTCACACACACACGCGCGCGCCATCAGCACTCAAATGGGGGCCCAGTGGGTGGCTGCTGTCTTAGTCCAGCATCCCGATTCCCCAACTCCCTCGCTACTTGCCCCACATGTTGGCCCGCTTTGATCACCATATTTGGCCCCTTGTTTTGCTACTCGACATGGCCGTTGGAACCCACTGTCTCACGCACACTGCTTGAAATGTGCAGATACACACCGGTAGATTATTTGGCCCCACAACTCTTGCTTGAAATCCTCAACACACACACACCCCACTTGCACCTTTCTATCCCTGTGTTTTACCTACTCTCATTGCAATCAGTCCTACCCTGGTCTGCACCTCCATGCATTGAACAGCTGCCTCTCAAGTCCTGCTGCAGCCTAATGAGCTCGCTTGGCATGCCTTCAAGAGCTCACAATACACACAAACGCAATTCTACAAGCCTCACATATGCCACACTCCTCTCTCCCACACCACTCTCTATCTCGCGCCCTACAGGATGTGCCACTTTCGATGCCAGCTCAAAAAAATTAACAAATAATAATTATAAAAAAACCTTGCCTCTTTTGGGAAAAAAGGATAAGATGGCATTCCCACCCCTCTCTTCACCTCGAGCTCACATCATAAATCAAGCTTAAAGCCACTAAAAAAACTTGAGACATGCGAATGAAGAGAAATTTCAACTTGTAATTTTGCGGCACAAAGATGTGTAATTGCCATGATTTGAACATTTGGGTTGAACAGGGGCTCTTGCTTGTGTGAGAATTGGAAAGATGAAAATGAACTATTATTTGCATGACTTTGTGAGCTGATTGATCAAGGAAACTCTCTCATACCCTTGTCACAATTAATGGCCAATAATTTCATGGAGTTGTAAGACATTGCAAGATTTGTGAGGATTGTAACATTTTAGTGCTTATTTCAAATGCCAAAATTGTTTTGTAGCACTAAACACTGAGCATATTTTTTGAGAGGGAATTGGCTTATGACAGAAACATCGGGATTATTTTGACCACTCATGAAGGAGATAAAATGTGAGGATTTATTTTGCATGATGACACCATGCATGGGAGATTAAGCTACCCGATTTTTTGTATCCTTTCGCCATATTGTGTTGTATGTAAACATCTCCTATATGAGAACATGTGGGCATCTTGTACGTGCTATGACTACGTGAAGATTCCCATGCAGAAATGAGCTTCATTGCCTTGGTTTGAGCATTTTTTGTGCTTGTTCAATTGATTAAATGGGAGAAATCCTGTGATATGCGTGCGGTGGGCATGAGAGTTACATCGATGAAGAGTTGATGAATGATTGTGACTTTGTGCTTAGGCTTGGCATTTGATTGCATTTTGGTGCTTAAAAATCCTTGCATAGCACTAAAAAGCTGATCTTTCTTTGGCCAAGAAAAAGAATTAAAATTTGAGTTATGATTGAGCATGAGTTTTATTGCTTGTATTGGATGTTTATATACTTAGAGCACTAATTATTGAGATTCTTTTGAAGGATTGCGGGCAAGCATGAGGACATGCGGTGTTGGCATTGCAAGATATTACAAAATTTGACTATTAAGAGCCATTAACTTTCATTGCATTAGAAGTTGCAGTCATCTCTAGCTCATAGCTTGCTCTAAAATTGCAAAATTTCATGTGAGCTAGTTGTTAGCAAACTTTTTTGGAGAGCTTTAGAAATGTAAAATTTGGCTTTCAAGAGCCACTTGAATTCCATTCAAAATTGCATTATTTCTAGCTCATGGTTTGTTTTAAATTGTACATTTCGTTTGAGCTAGAAATTAATCAACTTTGAATCATGCATGAGAGATTGTAAAAATTGCAAAATGAGCTTATGTAAAAGCATTTTCTCTCTCAATTTTTGGTGTGGATGTATACACTTGCTACTAAAGAGCACCATGTGCATAACCAAAGGTACTTTTTTTCCTTAGGATTTTTTTTCTTTGATATATTTGGGTATTTGAGACCCTATCATTAGGATTGCAATAATTGTTTTTGTGTGTTTTCTTGGCTTTCAATAAGTGGCTTTTTGCGCAAGTGTTTGCTAAACACTTGGCTGCAGAAGATTGGATTGTAAATAAAAAGAATCAAGAGGGATTTACTAAAGTGGATGCTTAGCTCAAGGATGCTCAAAAGAGCATGAATAGGTGAAATCCTTCCATGGTATGCTCTTTTTCATCTTTACATCTCTTTGCTTGCTTGGATTAAGTGACTTTGCTTCTAAGTTATGGTTCTTTCATTTTCAAAAGCTAAACATACTAAAGTTTCAACACTTTGCTTTGTGAATATTAAACTCAATAGAAATTTGGTTTTATGTGTGCTAATCATAGGTAATTGGCTTTGACCTTAGTTTAATGTAGGATCATTGCTTGTTAGTCCTAGACTCTTAGTGATTGACTTAATACTCCACTCACTTCTATCATGACATAGGGCTTTGATGAAGCTTTAGTCCCTTGGTCCATTTGCCATAAACATCTCATAATGGAATCAATAAAACAAAGTGCTAAAAAATAAAACAATGAAGCAAAAAAGGTGTTCAAAAAGAGACACACAAATGCTATGAGACACAAGAAAATAAAAGTTCTATGTCATGTTTGTGTCCATGTGAGGCCTAGCACCTTATTGGCACTGGGCAGGCGAGGGGAATCACCTTGGCTAGCTTGTTCAATGTCCTAAACCAATACCTTGGGCTGATAGGGATTAGCCGTCTCCTTGGTAAGCTAGTAGATGCTTGGAACACCTCCTTGAGGGTTCAAGGAGCCAAGAGTTGTAGCTAGACTTGCCTTCTTGTGATCTGCTTTACTTTTTTCTATATAATACCAAAAACAAAACTTTCATGAGCCTCAAAAAATTGTGACAGTGTACTAATAGATTCAGAGCTTCTTTGTGACCATAGACATGATAGACTTGGATGCCTTATTAAGATTGGTCATATAGTTTTTAGGCTAGTAGGTTTACGAACTTGGATTAGCTTAGGGTATCAATTGATTGCTTGTGTTCTATGCATAAAACCAAAATTTCAAGTGGTTTAATCTTCATGATATTTTAGGTGTTTTTTTGCTTTATGTTGTTTAGTTTTTTACTATGATCGACCCATCTTTTAGAAGCAAAAATTCACTTTGCATGATTGTTTATTGTACTTCAAGTTTTATTTATCATTATTGACCTTTGATACTCATGATTTGTTCTTATGTTTTGTAGCTCAACATTCTTCCATGGATGCGCTTTCTACCATGTCACCGTGTTCTGCTTCAACAGCACATGAGGACGTGTACCAAAATAGAAGGGGGGGGATGTTAGCAGCGACTAACACATGTTACACCAATTATGCATCAAGCTAGGGATGTGCTATCATCTATGGATGTGTACAATATTTCCTATTCACATTGTATAAAGTCTTTGCCTCATTTGGAAGTTCCAAATTGTATATGCTAGAAGGTTCAACTTAATCCCATACTAGAAAGGCTTGTGGTGTATGCTTTTATAAGAAATCCTTTTATGCAAAGAAGCTTCATTCTTGAGTATCCATTCTTGAGAGCTCACTCCTTAGTTGTTTACTCTATGGATGACCTAGCTTTGAGCTTAATGTCCATGCTTAGAAGGCTAGTGCTAATCCTTTGTAATTAGAGAAGCACTTCTTGATTAATCCAATCTCTACTTTCTTAATTAGTCTTAATTCTTCTATATTCCATTATGTCATGAAATAGTTTCAGCTTCTCATTATTTTAGATTTGAGTGTGTGGTGATGACTTCTTGCTTATAGACCAATCCTATCATTCTATGAGTACTCAATTTGTGATATTTAACATCTTTAACTAAGTTGATTAAGTAGCTTCTTAATCTTGTGATTAGAGTATGGACCCTATTGTTTGCTCATGAGTGGATGGGTTTAATAAGTCTCAAGCACCATTCGTCCTTGTGTGTGTAGCTTTTGATTAAGTACCTTGATTGACGTGTGGTGATTGGAGAGGCCAACACCAATGCAATTAGTATTTGCTTGTCAAGAGAGTGCTTTGAGATTCAAGTCTACGGCAAGTTGGACTTTGGTGCGCTTAATTTATGTAGGTGATGCTTGATTGATGACTATTATGTGATTAAAGTTAGTGATTCATAGCTAATCTCTATTGTATTGGAAGAGAATTCTCTTGAATCCTCTCATTCAATACATCCAATGATGCTCATGCCTCCAAGCTCATCCACGGATTGATAATTTTGTTGGTCTTGGGTTGTGATTAGGTGATGCTACGATGACCCCCAACACTCCTACATAGTCCTTGCGTGTATGCATTGCACAAGCATTATAGTATCCTGCATTTTGGAGGTCTCCTATTTGTTAGCAAATAGCTAGACATGTAACAAATGACATGCATTAGGAACAACCTTAGAATCCATCTCCGGCTTCAATTGACATCATCTACTTTGATCCCCCAAAAAAAACTAGCAAAGCTAGTCTAGATCTTTGACAAATGTAATTTTTCAACACGTCTGGACATGGCCTCCCTCAAGAATGCCATGAGTTCAATGCACATTGGAGTTTTATTCTAGTAAACTTCAATTGCCGTAAAGATATGTGTTGCAATAATAGTCTGAACTTCAATATACCAAATACAATTAGTGTTATCTTTCTTTTATGCCTAAAAGCAATACAAAGGTGGTATGGCCATGTAGTAATGGTTGATTACTTCAAACTACCAAATACAATTACTACTATCTTTCTCATAGGCCTAAAAAGTGATCAAAAGACCATCTCACCTTTCTAACGTTAAAATATTGCATTGCAATAAGATGCAACAAAGATTTTGGTCATTTATCTATAACGGTTTGTGCTACAGTAATAGTCCACTCCTTCAATATACCAAATACAATTGCTATTGTCTTCCTTTTATGCCTAAAAGTAATACACAACCATCTTGCATGTGTAGAGCTAAAATTTGGCACTGCGATTGGCACGACCACTTATTTGTCGTGGACATGAAGCATGTTTTGAAAATGTTAATTCTTAACCTTATGGAGACCAAGTTATAAGCTTTCAAGTAAGAATCAAATTTCCATCACTTCTTAGGTTTGTGCTTAGACATTTTCTTGATTGGGGCTCCCTATTTTTTTCTTCTTCTTCTTTTGATATAATCTCATGTAGTTATTCAGAGAAGGTGAAGACATCCGGTGAGCATTCTAAAACAAGGGACCAATGACATGCACTACAAAATGGGCCAATAAATATCTCAAGCTAGAGAAACCTTAAGATGTGGTCACATGAAGCATCGTTATCCATAAGATGTTACTGATGCAACTATGACAAAATCGACATAGTTACAAAAGGCCTTGCATAGTTGCATATAAGACAGTGCATTTGTGACCATGTAAAAGACACACGTCCTCAAAAAGCAACTCATAACTATGCATCGCATGACCACAGTCACAGATGTGTTCACCTCTCTCTCTCTTTTCTAAAGGGACGCTCCTCGAGCACACCCACCCTGGGGGGGGGGGGGGTAATAATTATGAGTTAACCCCTCCCTCCTCCACTAATTGCACCTCAAAAGGGTGCAGTTCGAATTTGGGCCTCTTACCCCCTCCCCTCTTTCGTGTGTGTGCATCTCATCAATGTCACCTTTTTCCAGTCTAACAAATTACCCCTTTGATGTGGAGGGTACCTTAGCATACCAAAAAAAGTCAGACAACCAGATTCAGATCATGTTGTGCTCAACGAGAGTCAATTGGATTGAAAGGCCTCATTCTAACACCACCTTAACACCACCTCTCTCTCAAAGAGGAGGTTTAATTTAAATAGAATGTCAATAAAGAAAGGATAATCAATGTTACCACGAAGTGTATGCAGTCCACTATATATATGGAAGGAAGCTCATATCATCATTAGCATTCTTCAATGTCCAAAGCAAAAAGCCTCCACCATCAGCAGCCATAAATGCCCCTGTGTAGTTTACCTTGGAATAGCATGATCACGACGAGGGCTGCTGATGGTGGAGGCTGAGGACATGAAACCGCTAGTTGTACCTTCAAACCCTTCCTCTGTAGGCCGAGGACCCGCCGATATACCGCTCAAGCCACCATTGTTGACTGCCCGCAAACCATTGCCATAGCCAAGGGCAGCCTCCAATGCTGGCAAGGAACGTTGCAGCTCCTCTGACACCTCCTTCATGGAAGGTCGCTCACTGCGGCTGTCCTGCAGACATGATAGAGCCAAATACACCACCTTGTAGATGCTCTCTGCCACCGCGGCCTCCCCTACCGCACTACTAGTGGCGCCCCTCATGCCCCCATTTTCCTCCTCTTGCTGACAACTTCGCACCGACACTGCATTTTGCAATAGCGGTGCTGGCGATGATGTGCTCAAATTTGCAGTTGAAGAGGAGTCAAATGCTGTGGATGATGAATCAAAGCCAACCCCAGATGCGAAACCAAGCACCCCCACATCTGCGTTGTGCCCTAGTAGGCGTGGATCTACCACCTCCATAGCCCTACCCTCCTCTGCCATTCCATCCACATAGATGGCAAGATTCACATTGTCTTGCCCCCTTGCAAACTCAATTGCCCGTTGCGATGTCACAAGCTCCAGCAGCACGACGCCAAAGCTGTACACGTCGCTCTTCGCCGTGAGCTGGTAATTTCGATAGTATTCAGGGTCGAGGTAGCCAAGTGTGCCCTGTGCACAGGTGGAGATGTGGGAGAGATCGGCCTGCGCAAGACGGGAGAGCCCAAAGTCTGAGACCTTGGCATTAAGCTCGGCATCGAGAAGTATGTTGCTAGATTTGACATCACGATGATATATGGGTGGATTGGCAGATGAATGGAGGTATGTCAGCCCTTCTGCCGTCTGGACCGCCACCTTGAGTCGTGTCCGCCAGTCTAGGAATGTGCCACGATCCCCCTTGAGATGCTCCAGGAGAGTACCATTTGCAATGTATTCATATACCAACAGAGGTTGCTCCGTTTCAACACAACATCCAAGAAGCATAACAAGCCCTCTGTGATTCACCTGAGATAGTATTCTCACCTCATTCAGCACTTGCTCTATCCCCTTTATGTTGCCCACCTTGGCACTCTTCACTGCTACCACAGTGCCATCCTCCAAGACTCCTTTGTACACATCACCGAAACCGCCGCTCCCAAGTAACCGTTCCTTTGCAAAATTCTGTGTTGCCTTCTTCATCTCCTGACTTGTATACAGCTTTGCAGACCGCCCCCCACTCCCCTCTGATAGTATTAGCTGCCTTTCTTTGCTTAGCTTTGTTCTTGCCTCTTTGACTGCCCTCCTTCGCCTTTGCACTACAAACAAAATCAAGGCGACCACACAGCACACCAGTATTCCCATCACAATCCCTACATGCACATCCAAGAGTTATGATTTGATGTTGTCAATTACATGATTAAGCAGGGGGCTCTGGAGTATTATTGTTGCAAATTTCATCAAATACCTGCAATTAGAGGTGCTTCTCGCCGCTTCTTCGCACAACGTGAACCATCAGAGCACATCAAAGCATTGTCTGCTCAAGTGGTTCATCATCAATCTTATTGCTACATGCTCAAATCGTCAAAGATGACATGCAAGCTGGTCTAATACCTGTGCAATTCCCGGTTAACGCATTCCACCGGTAACCCTGCTTGCACATGCACCTCAGAGCGTTAGTTGTAGAGTCCATTTGGCACGTAGACAGACTATCGCAATCTTTTTGAGACCTGCATACTGGCTCCAAAGGTGATGCCCATTCAAGCTCAATCCCATAGTTCCACTCATTCACAGGCAAGTTGGCATTGATCCCCAGTACACTCACATATGCTGTGCAGTCTCCATCTTTCACCCCAATCTTATGTGAGGTTGAAGAGCCGCCCGCCGTAAACGTGCAGCAGAGCTTATTTGCACATGGCTTGGCCTCACTATCTTGTGCAAGAAACTCCGTACAGAGGCTCTTGGATGTGCAGTTGAGAGGGGAGTAGAGAAGCGTTGTTGAGCAGTTCAAGAGAAGAACAGTGTTGGTGCTTGTGACATTGAAAGGGAGGCTGGAATCCAAGACAAGCCCACCACTAGAGAGATCCGAGCTGGCGCAAGAGTTCGCAGTAGTAATGGTGGGCGAGCCAATGACGAGCCTTTGAGTGGTTGGAGAGATGCTGACAACGGGATAGTTCCCAGACTGCGTGTTCAAGCTGAGCTTGCCCTCTGACATGTTGCAAACAACTTTGTACTGTTGGTCTCCACATGAAGAGGATGTGCTGAGGGGGTAGGGAACGGTGGTGTTGCCGCATTTTGGGCATTCGGGGGTGCCTTGACAAAGAGGAAAGAGGAGGAGGAGAGAAACTACAGCAAGCTGGGTAGGCGTCATAGTGAGAGCTTGATGTTTGCTAAGAAGAATAGCTTCCCAACGACATGGAAATGGAAGATGCGGGTGCAGAGAATCGTGCTGTGAGAGAGAGAGAGAGAGAGAGAGAGCAAATTGACGACTCTTTCTTGAGTCTCTTCTGCTTTACATCAAACGCAGAAGGAAAACAAGCAAAGAATCCAGTCCCATTCATGACGAGATTGCAGAAAAGAGCGACAAAAGGGTACCCATCCCAGACTCATGAAACAAAAAGAGAGCAGCGGTAAGTTTATGTCAACGTTGGATCATGGATTGAAGACAGTCCTTACCTTTCTTGTGGGCAAATTGGGAATACTTTACCTGCTGCGGAATGAGTATAAACCATAACCATAACCATATCGTATATAAAACGTGTGTGAAGCTGTGTGATTGTGATGAGAAAGCAGATGGGGAGTTAGTGTAAACGCACATCACTAACTTTTTCACGCTGCCATTTCATTGACGATTCACCCTTCGGTTAAATTTCAAACCTACCTTCACACTCTAGTGATGGCTAGTCTCTTCAATTAAAGTCTTCAGGCGTTTTCAACATCTACGCGTCATGAATCATGATTGTAATTTGTCAACTGTCTGCTTGTTTCAAGAGTATAAATTCTAGAAGCCAACCTCCACTATCCTTCCTTTATGGTTTTCAGACTGTCCAGCCTAAGGCTGCCTAACATCACACGGACACCGAGGGGACACCGCCAACGCGACCCTCGTCACTATATGGCACAGTCATATGGCTCACAAGGGATCTAAGGGTCAAATTTGGGGGGGTGAGGCGGGTTTAATCTCAGCCGTCGAATCATGCAGTGAACTAGGGGTGAATTAGCGTTCACTAGGGTGAACTAGGGATGGGTGAACTGGGGGTGAACTAGCCTCGTCTATATGTAACATGGGGTCCAACTCAAGGGATCAAGGGTGGGAGTGAAAAGTTGGATCAAGATTCAATGAGGACCGCGGATTTTTGCGGCGCCGTGCAATTGTAATCTCTGCACAAAAAGTAATCTCTGCACAGCCATCGCTTTCGGCGGCGGGGCCCGGCGCCTTTTATTTGTGCATTGAAGTGAAGCTTAAAGTACATTCTTCCATTTATGATTCTTGCAAGTATGCTCAGCATTCACTCAACCTACTTTAAAGAGTTTAACTCTCGACTCACATCAAAGTAATGCAGAGACCTACATTGTATGTAATCTTGGCACACTGCGTGTAATCTCGACATAGGGCAGAAAAACTGGCCTCTCTCTGTCCCTCTCCTTTGCACGCGCGCATACACACACACACACACACACACACACACGCACAGTAACATTCACGCTCACGGACGGAAAGAAGTGTGCTTTCTCATCCAATCACCCTCAATCACAACCAAGTGATGGATTGGGATCAAGCAAACGTGGAAGGTGATCATATGCTTGAAGAGTTGTTTGATGAGGATTCAAGTGATGCGAGTAGTGAAAGTATTGATGACGACTTCGAGGTACTCCATGAAGAAGGTGATGCTCTTGGAGAAAGCCGGCCTCTTGAAGATCAAATGGTTAAGGTATTTCCGGATCCAAATCTCTATGTGTCCACAACATATTTTTCCTTTCACAGAGAGGCATATAATTACATGATAAGAGTGCTTCAAAGTGACCTCTCCACAACATTGGAGACTCTTAAAACCTATGACTCTAGAGACATGTTGGATTTGAAGAAGTGGCGCACGATGAAGGATGAGCTTCATGTTGGGCTTGATGAGGATAGAAGGCTTTGTTTATATTTGGGAGATTCGATGCCGGTGAGAGTTCCATGTGTTGAAGATTGGGAGGATATTGTAAAAGTTGCCCATATTGTTGAAGGATCAAAACACCAAGGGTTTAATAAAACCCTAATTTCTATCAAGTCCAAATGGTGCATTGAAGTTAGGATGCATGGTATATCTACCATATACATCAAAGAGTACATAAATGCTTGTGGATGTAGCAATGTTGACACCACAAACTTGGTGGAGCGCTTATGGCAATATATTAAATATACTCTTTTGGATGCTCGGATTAATCGATCTATCGTGGAGCTCTTGCATGCGCTTGTGGGTGACTCGAAGTCTGGAAGTCATATCGGTGGTACCCTCTTGAGGTTCTTTCAACAAAAACAAGAAATAGGTAATTTGTTCTCTTTTCTGTTTATTGCAAAGCATACGTTGAAGGTTTGGATTCATGTCTAATTCATACTTTGCATGGTAGCTGACTCTGGGCGATATGGCATTCGAGGGGGGACCAAGATGCAGACAGCAAAAATGCTTGAAGGGGAGAGAATCTTGCAAAGGTTTCAAACCACACCATCTACCTTTCAGGTTATAAATGAAGGGTCACTTCTCTTCAAGATTCAAAGTGCCACAACTGAGAGTATATGGTATTATGTCAGCTTGCAAAGCAATTATTGTGATTGTCTGGATTGGGGCAGTCAATGTAAGCATCTTAATGGTGTTCGAATGATAGTACTGACTCACTTTCCTCGTTTGAAAGAATTTCTACATGGTGCACATGAAGACGCATCCAACATCTACAAAGATGCCATGCATCGTGATTTTGAAGCACACGATAGTGACAATAATGTACAAGAGATGGAAGATGATGTGGTGGATCTCATCAACCACCTCAAGGATGCACTGTCAACTATACAAAAATAGGTGTATTCTAAGGATCCCAAAGAGATTGAAGTCATCAGGAAACAGTTGCAAAACATGAAAGGGACACTCTCAACATTTGTGATCCCTACAAAGATTGATCTCCCTGCCAGAGGAAGTATTAAACAAATGCAAGCCCACGTTACAGCAACTCGGCTCGGTCATGGCGTACCACTAGTTCGCACATGTGAAGAACAACAAAGCATAGACCTTGATGGAACGAGCCAACCTTCCAAACCATTGCGTCAAACGGGCCAACTCAGACGCAAGCACCAAAGGGGGAGATCGCGTGTCCGTTTTGATAAGCGGCCCCGTATTTGGTGTCCACATTGTTGCACCAAAACCTTGCTAGCGGATTCTCAAATCACACCCACGTGTCACACGTGTCATGCTCTCCTCCCAGTAAAGCCTATACACATCAAGGAAAGTGTTGTCCGCATACCCTGATTCAACATTGGTTTCAAGTACCCATGCTTCACCCTCAAATTCTGGTCTCTCTGTATCCTTGAGTGGCAGCACACCTACAGCAACTTCATCACCAGCATGTAAAGATGCTGACACTGATACACTTTCTTCCAAAATACCAAAGCAGGGCACATTGTCATTCCACCCTAAAATAGGTTGCTAAAGCCAGCAACTCAATCACCTTCATTTAAACACTTGAGAAACAATGAAACAATGGGATTGCATACTCCATCTGTGGAGGACCAAAAGGCAGAAATTTACAAACCAAAACCAAATAAAATTATTTTGAACGTAATTTGTACATCAAGGACGGATCAGTAGGCTTCGACATGCAAAGCCTCACTACTCATAATCCAGCCAAGTACTATCAAAGCTTTCTTGTGTGTGTGTGGGCACCTCTTTGTGTGTATCCAGATTACATGTGCTGTGCATATGCTCCTCCATTCACCCCCCATTCTGGTGTACCTGCTGGTGTACCTGCTGGTGTACAGCTTTGCATAAAAATATCAGGAAACTGAATTCTATAAAAAAGTGTCCCATAAGCCTGAGTAGATTAATCAAGTCCAGACATGACAATATCCCATGTAAGTAAGATTCTCAGCATTGCAGCCTGCCGCAAATTACAACACACAAAAAAAAGACAAATTTGCTACACACACAGGTTTTTATCTCCTTATTCTCTAGCACCATACATGTGCTTCCCTGATGCATAATGCCCGTACAAAGTGGAACAAAATGAAGATATAGACAAGATTTGTTAACATAATCATCGATACAAAGTAGGCCATGATGACTTCCAAAGTTTGCCATCGATACAAAGTGGACCAAAATGTAAATATAGACAATATCTGTTAACATAATCATCGATACATGGTAGGCCGTGAAGACTTCCAAAGTTTGCCATTAATACAAAAAAAGGTGAAGACAACATCGACCTAAACCATGGCCTATCCAAGTGTGACCTCACCCAAAGCCTTGTTCAACCAAGCATTGAGTTTCTGTCTCGTGAACTCGACCTCTTCATGCGCAAACCAATTCTTTTTTAACTGAAAAGAACACAAAGCATTAGAAAGCAAAAAAGTAGTGAGAGTTCACACTATAATGAGTGCTTCAATTAAGACAAGCGATTACCAAATTTCCTTGAGGCTTTTGATCTTTAAGAGTGGTCTTTATCAATAACCTCATTGCTATCATCACATAATAACCACAGTCGGTAGAATTTGGCTGTTGAGGACACTATAGCCAACAAACATGTGTATAAGTCAACAACAGAAAATTCACTACACAATGCAATAGCACACAACCCTAAATTGTGTCCTAAACCTGTGCAGTGAGGAGTTCGCAAGCTTCCCGCGGATCTTCAAGTTCTTCTCTAACTTGAAGGTTTGAACAATGCTTACTAAAATGCTTTAGTACCCTTCAAACACAAGCAATCGATTAATTAAAATTATGCAAACAATGTGACCATTATGTTTAAAGCAAAAACAATGCATACCTAGACACGTGTGGTAAGAGTCTCTCCATGCAGACAATCGAAAGAGAGTCAAAGAGAAGTATAGCTGAACGTCGTCGAGAAAGAGTGGGTATGCGTATGAGATGGGCATTGTAAAATGCCACAAGAACCCAATGTGATCTATGTAAAGAACACACATTCAGACTTGAAGCTTTGACAGTTTTGATACTACGAAAATACATAAAAGTAAAACATCCATACCCATCCAAAACGGGGAAGAAGGTAAATATGTGAGCTCCTAAATCAGGTGTCCCAAAGAAATTGCTAAACGTATGCTCTCCTATAGCACGCTCAGAGACAAATGGGAACCATAAGTTGTCTACCCACCACACACCTGAGAGATAATCGGGCGGCAATATGCTTTCCATCCACCTATGAAGGATGAGATACACAAGTGAACAAAGCAAAAAATCTATAATGTTACTTAGACATAAAGTTTATTTCCTTACAATGCAAAAAGGTTGATCGTTTTTGTTGAAGCTTCAAGATCTAGAACATCATCAATGACATGGGCATCTAACCCCGACTCAAGCCTAGATCGAGAAGACCGCAAAACAAAAGTGACTCCCTTACGGTACCTATGAAAAAATGCACACACTTACACTGTTTGTTTTTCTAATTACGCTTGCAAGATTTACACGCAAAAGAGTAAATCTACGTTAGTAACACACCTATCCAAGAACTGATCCATATTGCAGTGATCAATCTCACACACAAGGCGATCATGGCTCACCAAGAAAGAAATGGTCTCGACATGCGCAAAGCTAGCGGTCGATGATGAAACTGGCTACAATAACATTCAAATTATAGCTTGAAATAAATGTAAAAACTTGTCACTATAAAGAGAACGTGAGTGTGTAGTCAAGGAAAGTAAACTTACGATGGCAGACTCATCATCTGAAACTTTAATACCCTCTTTGTCGTCGCTCTCGTTTTCTTCTTGAGGAATGTCAGCGTCATGTGGAACTCCATAAGCGCGGGGTTTGTATCCGCGCTTAATTTTTGCCTCTAACTTTGTTATCCTACTTGGCATGTCTGCTTCCCATGCAGACTTTTGGGCTTCAATCCATGCCTCTTCCCACTCTATTTGCGATTTTCCCTCTTTGTCAAAGACTCTTTCCCACTCTTTTGTTGCCCGCACTTGTAAGTCTTTGTGAAATTTTCTTCGTGCCGCCCTAACTTTATATGCAATATCTCCAAACCTTGTAACGCATTGGCGTTTAGATCTAGGAGACACTGGTCGTGGTGGCCGTTCACTGGTTTTAGGACGTCCTGTTTGGTGCTCTGGAACGTGAATATTTGTGATTTTGTGCACATTCTTTAGATGCCTAATAAGAAGGCATCGCCTTTCGTAAGAAACCTTTTGGTCAATACATGTTTGCGATGCATGACACTCACGAATAACCTTCCCATTTGTTCCCATAACCTCAATGAATGGAGACAATTCCTGACAATGAGACGGAAAACAACATTCAATTTTTCTCTGCCCGATTACATGCTTCAAAAGCACCAAAAATCTCCAAAGATACGCAATTTGGCATTCTGAGAAAAGTAAGCTCGTAGACATACCTCATGATTCGCCATCAGCTTATTGTAGAAGTACTACACCCTATACTCCCCTTGAGTTGAAGCCGCAAATATTTGTAATCCGGGTGAAAGTAATCTCTACACACCTTTGAAATTACTCAGAATCGACTCTGGGATTTGATGTAATCTCTGCACACCTATGACCGATTTCAGATGCTCAGCAAGAAAGAAGCATAAAGACGTGACCGGTGAAGAGGGACGAGCATAGACCCATAAAGATTGTTGTGCTAAGGCCAACATATGCTTTAAGAATACCAGACACAGGGCCTCTATTCCTTCAAAAATTCCTCACAACATGCACATCATTGGCAAACATATGCGATAAATGCAAAACAAGGATCAGAACTCAACATTGACAGCTTAATATCTTTCTTCAATGATCGTGTGAACGATTCCAAAATTGGGTGATATGCAAGCCATGCCAGACAGTCTTTTATATATACACCTCTAATTTCTGTAGAAGCATGATTCAACCCTCAACCACATTCTAACACTGTTGACCCTCATTTCATTTGCTGCTTAGAGGTATTTATGGTTTTAATTCACTGTATTAACAATAGCTTAAAGTACTCTTTCACAATGCATGAAATGAGAGCACTCACAATGACCAACTTTCGTGCAGGTTCGGCAGAAGCAGTCAAGCAGGAATCTCGGCATATGATAGCACCTTGCCTCACATGGACAGCATATCTCTGAATGAGGACAGCATACGAGTTTCACTCAGTCGTGCAGGTTCTTCGTATGCAGTCAAGCAGGTTACGCAGCATTTGACAGTCCTTCGTGCAGGTTTCACAGCAGCACCTCACGGATTTTTTTCGGCCACCCTCAGGTCGCACTATGCATGCCCGACTGTGTGTAAAATTGGCTCCGCAGTTCGAGCAGGCAGTGTTGCACAGGCTGCATGCCCGACTGTGTGTAATGCAGGCTGTGTAATGCAGTATCGCGCAATGTCGAGCAGGGCAGTGTCGCGCAGGTTATGCAACCCGACTGTGTGTAATGCAGGCTCTGCAGTTCACGCAGGTTCCCCACAGGTCGCGCAGATTTCATCGGCAGAGCTTTTCGACGCAAGAGGATTTGGGCGCGTTCAGCTAGGCGGATTACTTTTTGCATGTCTCTTTCCTCTACGCCCCCGAAATTCGAAAGGTCTCCTGAATCAAATTGAACGGTCGATTTAACTCCCACCCTTGATCCCTTGAGTTCGACCCCGTGTTACATATAGACGAGGGTGAACTAGGGTGTAATCATGTGCCATGCCAACATGGGCAGCGACACACGCTAACGTGGTGGTAGAGCATTCGTGTGGCAATCGAGAGGTCTCGGGTTCAACCCACACTCCGCAAGACAAGTGAACTAGGGATGAACTTGAGCCGCCATTTTTGCCCCGAGTTCACCCTGAGTTCACCCTTAGTTCACCCCTAGTTCACCAAAAATCGGGCGACTGAGATCGAAGCTGCTTCGCACCCCCAAATTTGGGCCTTAGATCCCCCCTCATTGACCCCGTGTAAGATAGTGACGAGGCAATGCGAGTGTTCTATTGCGCTTGCAAAACTCTATTGGCGAACATGAAAAACCATGCATTGTTGGAAGTCATTAAAGCCCCCCTCCCCCCCAAAAAAAACAATATGATACAAAGAACGCCTCTTCCAACATTTGTATAGTCTCCCCGTCTGAACCTGGCCTTAGTGACATCAATGCAGTGAGATCAACAACGGGCAAAAAAGTTTGCAGACCTCGAGGCATGTGAACGGTCAAAACAAAAGTCACTTGCGTTCACCTGTCCCACTCACAACAACCCATAGCTACCCCAAAAGTGAGCAATTGCTCAAATCACGTGCTTGCCAGGTATTCCATGTACCCCTAAGCCACTCCACTTTGTACTAAGGCTAGGTTCAAACGATGGCGATGAAAACTCTTTCTGCTACTCTTTCTTTGCTCTAACACCACTATACCATGTTACACAAAGTGGCAGACAATGACATGACCATCAATTCCATTGGCATGGGGAAAAGGGTCCACTTGTTCCAACCAATCAAATCTCATAGCGAAGGCAGCACAGGAATGTTCCACTGGGGGGGGGGGGCCTCAGGACTAAGTGGCACGGGCAGGTCGGGGTGGGATCGAGGGCTATGGTTTATCGGGATACCAAGGCCATCGAATGTGCTCGATTGTAAAAGTGGGCCTTTTTGCGTTTTTTGAAAACTGTTAAGGAAAGGGGTTGAGCCTCAGGACTAAGTGGCATGGGCAGGTTGGGGTGGGATCGAGGGTTGTGCTTAATCGGGATAGCAAGGCCGTTGAATGCGCTCAATTGTAAAAGTGGACCTTTTTGCGTTTTATGAATACTGCTAAGGAAAGGGGTCGAGGGCCTCGGGTTACTGTGTTCGTCCGTGCAGGGAAAGGCTGCGAGGTAGGGAGGGGGAGCGAGCGCAGGGTGGGGGGCTTAGCAATCGCCGTTCGAATGGGGGGTTCCCTAGTGAGTGGGGATAGGGAGGCAAGGCCAGTGGAGCAGCATGAGGTCGCCGAGCCAGAGAAGTTGGATGAGGCTTGTAATTTAGTCAAACAAGAGGAGCAGCATTAGGGTGTCGAGCCCGAAAAGCTGTGTGAGCCAGGGAAGCCGTATAAAGCTGAAAACTTAGCCGGGCAAGAGGATGGTGCTGAGGTTGGAGAGCGGCAATCTGATTGGTCGATTGAGGCACACCATCAGCAACAGGTACAACCAATGGAGAGAGGGCAACGGATGGGGCTTCACATCGTATCTCTCTTATCTTGCTACTAAATTATCTCTCATTGCTACTGCAGGTGAATGAGCCATACATTGACGGTGAAGCGTGATCGAGATAACAAGGTTATACGTTACTGTCGCGCTTCAGAGACATGTCCAAACAAGAAGCGGGCCTTTGAAAAGCGAATGGATATGGTGTGACACCTTCAATTTGTACATGGTATCCATGTGGACATTCCAAAAGGTTTGTCAGGGTGGCCTAAGGTTTTATGTAGGCCAAGCAATGCCCCTCAATGGGTCTCACGACAATGTGAGACGCGTAGAGGAGAACATAAATTGAACTACCCCATTAGCTTTGCAAGTCGTCAATTAAATGATGGTGAGAGAAACTTATACCACTACAGAGCGGAAAGGTTTAGCTATGATTTATGCAGTAAAGAAATTTTGCTACTACCTTCTTGCCAACAAATTTGTAGATTCTTTATCAAACCACTTTTTTTGTTGGAAATTTCCTAATGGCTCCTTCATGAGATGTGTTTTATGACAAAGCATTATTCTGCACAAGATAAACCAGCATTTCTGAAAGAGTCTCATTATACTTTTAATGGGCCATCACAATGAAAGTTTATCTTTTGTAACATCTGTTCCACCAAAGAAGCATACATAAGAAAGCTCCTCATTCTAATATTTGTTCATCGACCAAAGAAGCATGCATAGGTGCTTGTTTAAATCAATGCAAAAAGTTGGCTTTCCACATTATGGTTGCAATCGACATGCTCAGGTCTCTCTCCCTATTCAAGGTCAATGCATGGCATATTATGGTCTAATTCACAATTCCTCTATCCAAATGTAAAACTTTGAATGCCATGCATGAATAAAATCAATCAGATTTTTTTCATTTTGTGCTTCATACATGTGAATCCATCAATCCCCTCTTTGCAGAGAAATATCCCGTTTCTAATAAGCATGGAGATATTGTTATAAATGTGTAGAAGGGATTTCCAATAATGATCATGCTATTTTTTATCCATAGAGGTGCAATCCTACATGAAGGCATCTTCTATTCTCCTTTGGCAATACGGAATGAAAAGCTCCCATGCATGCATTCATGTCACCCAAGACAATAACCTCATGTTTTCTCTTGAAATTCACAATACATTCTTCTAAATATCGATCTATCATACAATTTGGAATTATGATAAGGATGTAATAAGCCGGCATAAAAGTAGGCGAGCCATATAAAGCAAATTGGTGTGTGTGTGTGTGTGTGTGTGTGTGAGAGAGAGAGAGAGAGAGAGAGAGAGAGAGCAACAAGCCCTTTTGAGTACCTCTAAAATATATAAGGGTGTGCAATGTTGTCTGACTCCCCTTAAATACCCTTAAATAGACCTTCCTTGGGACTAAGTGACACCCATATTAAATGCGGGGTGGAATAATGGGATCGACGGTCCGGATTGAGGAGCGGGATTCGAGGCGCACAAAAAACGAGACACAGTAAACTCGGTCAACGAGAAAAACGAGACACACTGCTTGGTTTTGAACCGGTGGCCTTGCAGTTCAAGTTGAGGGTCGCATAGGCTAACCACCTCACCCACGTGCGCATCATGTATGCCAAGTCGTTTTTATGGCCTTATATTGTGAGGTGATAAGCATTTTCCAAGCTGTCCAGGTTTAGTGCCTGTCCAAGTTTAATTTTTTATTTGACTGCTGCGACTGCGATCTCCTTTGCTTTCACGTGTGAGCTTCTCCGCCTTTGATCTCATTGCCTCCCCCTCTTAAATATGGGTGTTACTTAGTCCTAAGGATAGACCTTTGTGAGTTTTGAGTTGTCATGGGCTACGAGGTTGCTAAACACTCTAATATCCTCCAAAAGAGTACACCTTTGGGCTTACATCTCAATCAAGTTGTTGCTATTGAAAAGATCACTACCAGACTCTTTTTACAAAATCTTTTTTTTACAAAATCTTGACATATAGTCTTCTACCCTTGCTTGTTGATGTATTCTGTATTGGTGTATCCTTTGAGAAAATCTACAAACATGGTAGCATATGAGGGTGTCTAGCCTTAGCATTTTCTCAAACTATTTAAATTTTGTCTTACGTACATTCAAAACCTCTTTCCAAGTAGACTTACAAATTCTATTGCCGCATACTGCAACTCCATAAAGAAGCTCATGTACCACCAAGGTGTCAAACAGGTATTTCTTCGGAACCCAACATTTGATCTTTCTTGCTTTGCACATGTTCTCAAATAGGAGCCTCTCTTCTTGGCTTCCAAGCATCATGTAGCATAATCATTCCATTTATGATTGGGTGGAACCGCTAGACCAGAATGAGGGTCAGCAAGAAGGATAGGATAAAGAGCACCAGCAGGCCTGGAAATTGAAGGGTGCCCTTGTCCTTCATAGGGAAGGGGAATTCCCTTAGTTGGCCTTCGGAGAGGAAGGGCCATCACACACTTTTCCCGTCATCATGCAAGGAAAAAATGCACCAACTTGTCACTCGATACCCCTTAATTTTCTTGCTCCTATGAAATATTCAGTTGCTTTTGGTGTATCTTTTATTGTTCCATACTTAAGAGGAGCTAGCATTAGGTATTCTTTACTTAAATTCGATGGTTAGTAATTTTTAGTATATTGGTATATTATACTTTAGCTCTATTTGCTCCTCTTCCCCCCAAAAGCATCACCATTAGTTTTCACATCTCTCTCTCTCTCTCTCTCTCTCTCTCTCTCTCTCACACACACACACACACACACACGCACACACACACACACACACACACACACACACACACACACACACACACACACATCTTGAGAGCACTCACTTTAGCCAACATGTGCCACAAGAAGAGTATGCAAGAGTGTGCAAGTTTGAGGGACATTTGTGAGGTGAGGCCCTCTGAGAAAAGGAAGAGGAGGGAGGAAATTCAACGAGGTAAGGCCCTCTAAGAGGAAGAAAGAGGAAGGTGTCTTGGTCAATGCCTATTGCAACAAAGGCATGGATGACATGATCCAGGAGTTTGTGCAAGGGTAGAGGGGCCAAGATGTGGTTCGAGATTCTCTTGGCATATAGTGTCCCTTCAACGGGCATGCTCCTACTTTCATGTTATAACTGCAAGTAGGAGAGAAGGCAGTGCGTGGCGCAAACAGAGACAGAAGTGTACATAGAAAGTGTTCATCTCTCATGTGAAGCCTTGAAGAGGCCAAAAATGCGTAGAGAGAGAGAGAGAGAGGTCGTGACTTGTTTCCTTGAGCCTCAATGCTATCTCCTCATTTCGTTTAAAAGATTCATGCCCAAACTCACCCGTAGTTACACATGCGCTAGAGGCTAGGACATTAGAGGAGGAGCTTAGAGGTCGCTAGATTCTAGTTCATCATCATGCACGTTACACACATCACAATTTTGGTTGCATCAGACTTTGCATTGCAAAGCATCTACATCCGTATAAAAAGCATAACTAGTGAGCTGCCACTCTCAAATCTTGTCACATTTTGATTTTTTGAAGGTCTTCATTAAAAATAACATATTAAAAGTGTTATCTCTTCTTTGATTTAGGTGGTGGGATTCAAATCTTAATAAATTTGAACTTATATTTTACCACCTTAGAGCTTAGGCTTATTTTTTTTTCCTAATATATAAGCAATGCTCAATAGGAGCTATTTATATTAAAGAAGAAAAACACTACAAGTGTCTTGGATTTTATATGGACCCGCAACCCACCATTACAGACCATGAAAACCCCATGTGCATCACATGCCACAAGGAGCATAAACACCATAAAGACTAGGATCTTACAAACAATATATTTGGACACAGATCTTGAGCAGTGGATGCCACCACATTGAGGTCCTTGCCACCCCACCCCAACATGTCCAATGGATAGGAAGACAAAACGACACATGGCAGCAAATTATAATCTACCGAAGAAACTTCCTACCACCACAAAGCTCAAACTAAAACGAGTCAATCCTGAATGCAGCACATCCGAGTACACCTTAGAACTTAGGCTCATGTTTTAACTAAGCAACCTTCTACTTTGAATTTTTTTGGGCTATTTTATAGAATTTATCTTTGAAGGGCATTTTCAGAACTTACCCTTCCTAGTGAAGGCTTATTTTCAAAGGACCCGTCTATTGGGAAGGGGCCTCTAAATAGCATGCTCTTCATCGGGAAGGCCTATCACAAAAGTGCCATGCATGTGCAGGGCTAGACCCCTAAGGAAGGGTGGGAAGGGTTGCAATTTCCAGCACTGAGAAAGAAATCCCTGTCCAGGAGGTCTTCCTCTAAATGGAGCCACCAGATTTGCCTCTGCTGAAGTAGTACCCCGCCCAACACCTGTACCTGTTTTACCTCTTTGTTTAGGGTTGTACCAGCATTGAGCAGTGGTGTGTCCATCTCTTTCACAAATCTCACAGTACCTTTTCTCTTTAGGTGCTATGACTGAATAGCCAATACTCTTTAATTGCTGAACTATATCAACTTCACCCCCTGTTCTGTCCTTCTTCTTCTTCTTAGGACTCTTCTTTTTCTTCATTTCCTCCTCATCAGATGAACTACCAGTATCCGATTCTTCAGAAGAAAATGTATCTGATTCTGAACCTGTTTCCGATTCCTTGTCACCTCTCTTACTAGACTTTGTCATTCCCAGCCTCTTCTCAACTCTAGAAATAGCCCGTACCAAATTATCAAAACCTCCTCCAATGTCAATGCTAGCCACTGCATTTTTAATACCACTCCTCAATCCTTTGAGAAAGTAGCCTGCCAACATTTCATTAGTTGGCCTTTCATTTCCCTGCAATCTCTCAACAAATATTCTAAATCTCTGAGAAAAAATCTTCTACCAACATTGTCCCCTGTTTGATGTGTCGTAACTTGCTTAAAATATCTGTAGGAGTTTTCTCCTTCCGAAATCTTTGTAGAAAAGCCAAACTAAGTGCAGCATAAGTAGGAAAGTGAGCCATTCCATATTGGCTGAACCAGCTCATGGCCTTGCCTTCCAAGGTAGCTGCAAATTCCTGTAATTTTATAGGAACTGGAAACATCTCTTGGTATCCACTTGCTTGCCAGCGGGTTTCAAATTGTGCTACATGACAATCTGCATCCTGTTTGGGCTTCCCTCTGAATTTGGCGGATTTAATCTGCGGATTAGGAGGTGGTTGAGCCATGGGAATGGGATTTGGGATTCTTACAGGACTTTGCATGCTAGATCCCTTCATTGGGTCAAATTGGAGTCACCTTCTACTTCGTGCAGGTCCTCCTGTCAAGAGTAGTGCCCCCACAAGTTGCCTCAATGCCCTGTCCTCTACTGCTCCAGAACCCTCTTCCCCAGAATTTACCAACCGTTCTTGAGGGGGTGGATCAGTTTCTTCATCAACAATCACATCCTCATAGTGGAATGGATCTATATTGCCTGCTCTGGCTTGAGCCCGTGTGTAATATATGCGAGAGTGTCTTCTACCTCGCTCGGACATGCATTATCATCAGAATGAGATTCATGAACCGAAGAATAATACCTGATAACTGCATACGTCCTCAGCCACGAGAACTGAACCCGTAGGATCGCCAAATGTGTTGTGGTTCATCAACACAAAAATACTAATACATCACAAATCTTTCAGCAACTCATAACTCGGAAATAATACACAGAAGTATTAACATCATACTGAAGGTAAGAGATAGAAGAAATTGATAACTCAGAATTAAGATGACAAGAGTGCTTCATTGATCAATAAGAGATACAACATCTCTGAATACCACTGCGCTATCACAACTCTGACTTATAACCACCATACAAAACAGACTGGTAATAACAACCTCAGTCTTGATATATCATAACTGTTAAATATCCGATTTAAACAACATCCAACTAACTATGATCCGACTAAATATATCCGATGAACTATATCTGATGAACTATATCCGATGAAGCACTTTCGACTAACTACTAAATTGACATTCTGATATGCCTGCCAACAGGGCCAGTGGAAGATTCAAGTCAGAGGATTGACCAGGATTACTAATCAGTTGATACAACTCACGGTCAAATCTTCCAAATTGCCTGAAAAAGGCATTGCAGCAAAGCTGGGTCTGGCACTGCAGTACAGGGAGATGGTTGAAATTCTTTTCGAAGCTCGCGTCAAAACAAATCAGCCTCTTCCAGAAGGATGGATCCATACTGCTTCGCATTGTCATAAGCTGGCCAGAACCAAACTGAGCAAGGGCAGGCGTACACTCTATGATCTTGACACCAAAACCTATCATTCTCTCACGCCTTATGAGGTAGAGATGACCACAGACCGACGGGATCAGCTTGAGCAGGAGGCCATTTACCGACTGATTCAGAAGGAGAATGCTGGTGATGGGACTTCTCAGGCACCATCCCAGTGAAAGAGCAAAGGCAAAAGAAAGCTGGTCCAATGGAAGGATATTGGGTAGTTCCATCTCAGAATTCAGTGGCGACTTTTCTTCTTAGCAGGCAGGGAGAGATGACAGCTCTACCTTGGCCTGATGAGAGCTCCACCTTGGCCTGGTGAGAGCTCCACCTTGGCCTTTTCCGCTGCCTCCCGCAATCCTTGGTCCTTCTTGAAATCCTACTTGTAATCTTTGAATGGCCATTCTCTATGTGGTCAAGCTGGCATCCCAACATTAGAACCAAACGATGGGTTTTTCACTCTCACATTAGAATCAGACAGGGGAATTTTTCAAAAATTTTGGAATCTTGCCAAAATTCAAGAAAGAAGGGAAGGATGTAGACGGCTGGATAATCACCATGTGGGAACGTGTTCTTAGAAGATGGACAACGAATTACTTAGTAATTACTACAGTAAACCCGAAGTGTATAAATAGGGCCCATTACATTATTATCGGGTTGGCAATTGTTATCACTTGTATTAGGGCTTTGGGCTATTATTGTACTTGAGCATCAGTGGCAGTATTGTCGGCTGTACTTTCTCTCTGTAATCATATTCGCTGTAATCTCAATCATGGTATATATTTCAGTGATACTTACTTCTCGTCCAGTCTTCTGAATCTGAACCTTATTCAGTCTATAAGTCTGATTCTTATTTCAATATCCACTGAGGAAAGCTTTTCCATGCATGGGAACCCCCCCATATATTTTTGCCCTTTTATCAAAATATTTCCCATTATATAAGTTACTTTTGATTTTTTTCTTCCTTTTTCACAAACGTTTTAGCCTTTATTAAATAAATAATACTTATGCTAATCAATCACGATGTAGCATAATAAGTAAGCTTTCTTTGTTGATCTCTCTTTTGACCTTAAAAATATTAAATATATATATTCTAGTATTTTCTAATATTTTTTTTTTCATGTATGTATATTATTCCACTCTACCAAATATTTTATTCACTAGTTTTCATTTTCAAACCTCAACCCCACTTTCAAATTTCAATAATACCTCCATCTAAATGATTGCCAATCTTTTCAACACTCTAGGTCATGTTTTCATACACATGAAGGAGCTTACACTTGAAGGCAAGAGAGAATTCCACTCAAAGGGGACCACCAAAAGACTTTTGCAGCCACAAATAATACATTATTTGGCTGAATTTTTTAAGTAAAGAAGAACCCCGAATCTGAAGGAGCGTTCAACATGAAAGATGTAGCTCGTGATCTCAACTTTTAGCTCAATTGTTTTCAGAATTTTTGGAGTTATGAACACGGAGATATGATTTTTGTAGTGGACCCCAGTTTTCTCGTGTAATGGTGACACAGGCCATCCCCACTTTTCTTCCTTCTAGAATGGCTATGGTTCTACAAGTCTTCAAGCATGATTACAAGAGACAAGGCTCTTTTAATGAGGTCTTGGCTAGTCTAAAGTAATTCTATCACCATTTTTGGAGGATCCATCCTCATCAACAAATATCCACCTTCGACAACCTCTCTTATAATTTTCTTACCTCTCTCTTCTCTCCCTAATAAGCTTATGTCTATCCAAAGCTAGACTATTGTAAATATTTCCTATCCTCTACATCCTACCCACATTCTCTCTTCTCTCTCTATTGACTCTGGTATTTTAAATAATGAGGAGACAAGATGGGAGCCACAGTCACATGCACCCCATTTTCCTAGTCACCAAAGTGGGACACTCACCTCAAATAGAAATATTGCTAAATCCTTCCCTCCTTCCCTATATAAGGAGGCCATGAGAGCTCACTTGGGAAGAGAACACACACACACACACACACACACCTATCCATACACACTCTTGTGCTACATGCTTGTAGCATGAACCCTAATCACATAATCACAACACCATCATCATCACCATCACCATGCACAAAAGATGAGCACCACACCTCCACACCACTTGTAATTAAGGGTTGAAGGCACAATTTCAAGAAGAAGAAGGGTGGACACACTCATGATATTCCTCGCCATCAACTCCCATCTCTCCATTATGCCTCCTACGATCTTGTTCCCTTCTCATTTTCCTGCCATACGCTACCTATTGTATTCATCTTTTGCAAGCAATCAATACACTCCATCTTGGTGCCATACTTTGTGTCGCTTTGGATACATCTCATTGTGAGTATGGTATATGCTTGTTCCTTGCCATTTTTTTTTGCTTATGTAAAGGTGTGCGGGCTCGCCACCATACACACACACTCTCTCTCCCTCTCATATTCCTATCATCTTGCTACTTCCATATTGAGGTGTGCGGATTCGCCACCTTTTGTATGAGAAGTGAGCATACTTGCATATATCCCTGACCTCGTTATCTTCCTTACTACATGCACGAGTAGCGAGCCCATTCTCACTCACTCACCCCTCCTCTCACCTTATTCTCTGATCACCCCATTCCACATTTGGGCCTGGATCTTGAAATTGTTTTGCATGGCATGTTTCATTGTGTATATGTATGCGTCCTAGCCGCATATCTTGCTAGGTGGTGCCCCTATTGTGTATTCCCCATGATGAGGCCATTGTGCATAGTCTTGGTGTAGAGGCCACCGGGTCTATTTTTTTTCACTTCCGCCTCTCATTTGGTGCCCCCAATGAGGAGGGCTTTTGAAACCCTTCAGTTTACAAGACTGAAAACCCTAAACTATTGTGAATGGATGAATGAGTATGAAGGATTTTCTAACTGGACGACAGAAGAAGAAGAGCTCCAAGAACAACTAGACGAACTCCGCATCTCCATCGAAGCTCGAGTGCCAGGCGTAACGGTAATCGATTTGAAGTGGGAGAGTCAACCAACGCGCCAAACCCAGTGGATATACATAGGCCAAGTGCCAAGAAGAAGAAGGAGAAGGTGGAAACCATGTCCGCAACCTACAACCAAACAACAACAACAAAATGGAAGGAGCTCTGCACAATAGAGAATCAACACTATTCTACTTTGAGAATCGGGTAACTCAAGTCACCGAGGTAATTATCATAGTCAGTTTTCAAGTCGCACCTAATGCTGCAGCACAGATAACAGAAGCATTGGCTCACACTCTCACTAGAGAAACTAGGGATCTACTGAGTTTGTTTCAGGAAAGAACACCACCCTCTCCTACAAGCGTGGACAGTGACGAAGCACCTCTAAGCTTCACATGAATCAGGAAAACCTACCTCAAGACAGATCACACATACCGACACGTGTACGCTCAATCAAGGTAATATTGGACTTGAAGATTCACTACCAGCACGTCATTGACACCATGCCGGGTGGGGAGCGGTTTTTTGAGGTTCTGGCATCAGATCAGCCATTTGTTTTACCTTTGGTACAAGGCAATGTACTGTTTGAAGTTTTAATCTATGTCCTAGTATAATAGGGTATACACGCCTCCTTGTAAAGAAGAAAAAATTTTGCAAGTTAAGAAGTGTGTCTTTCTAGCTCTCTCTCAGTAATCATGGCAAGTGTAGCATTTCCAACCTTTACTGGTAAGGTGGGTGAGGATGTTGCAGACTTTCTAGACAACTTGGAAATAGCATGTGTCATCTCTGCGAGAGATGATGATGCTTCGCGCTTGCGCATCTTCCCACTTCTAATGAAGGTGGAGGCAAGATCATGGTACAATGCCTTGGCACAAGAAACCAAGGAACGGTGGGACTTATTAAGGGAAGCCTTTGTCAAGCCTTTTGGAGAGGGCACAACATCAGAGAAACTATGGCAATTGTTGATAGAGTTGAAGCAGGACAGTATGCTGGAATACGCATCATATGAGTCAAAGTTTGTAGATTTATGGGGGCGATGGGTTGCATCGCTAAGAGAGGATGAGGGGGCACCTGATTTCCTAAAGAAGGATCGGTTTGTGGCTGGGTTATGGCCAACTCTTAAAGAGAAGGTGAAGGGAAGGTTTCCTGCTACGTATGAGCTAGCAGTTGAAGTGGCCCGCCTTAAAGACAAGAAGTTGATCCTACAAGCCAGGAATATCGATGGAGAGGAAGCCGTTAGGACCCCACCACCTCTAGCACCACCTACAACAGTCGCCCAGAGGATTCAACCACAAGAACCAATTGAAGATCATCAAGACCTGCTCAACCGAATCACCAATCAACTTGAGAATCTCTCAGTCCATTTGATACAACAAGGGCATGCACACAATCGCAACCAAGAGCAAGGGAGAGGACAACGAAGGCAAAACCAAGAATACCACTGCTACAATTGTGGGGAGGATGGTCATGGCATGTACTACTGTCCACAACCAAGGAGGCAGAATTTCAACAGAGGAGCCAGACAAAACCAGGTTTCACCACCAAGAGCAAGACCACCACCACCGAGGGCACCACGACAAGCACCACCCATGAAAATCTTACAACCACCGATTCAACCACAACCACCACCACCACCACCACAACCTCTCATTCCACCCTTACCCCCACCACCAGTTGGTAATCAAACAGTAAGCTTCATCAGTCTTGAAGGTAAGGGAAAGGAGAAAGTGGAGGAGGATAAGACCAAGGTTAAAGGAGTAGATGCCATTGGGGTAAAACGCGCTAGGCATGGTGAATCTTCTCAAAAGGAAGAAAAGATGAAGAATAAAGGGGAATCTAGCAAAAAGCCGTCCAAGTCACGACGTAAAATTGACATTGTAGATTTCTCTTTGGGTGAATGTTCTAAACCATATGATTTGGTTCAAGATGTTTCTGTGCAGGGCCCAAAAATCACCTGGCCTCAGTTACTCCACCTAGCACCTAGGGTGAGGAGAAAATGGACAAAGATGGTTAACACAAGGCGACCAAAGCCAAAGATAGCTGGGGCTATCTCTGGGAGGAATCTAGACGACATACTACCAGTGATGGATGCTTACATCAAAGGGCAACACATCTCCAATATCTACATCGATGGTGGCGCACAAATATGCGTCATGAGTGAAAAAATGATGCACCGTTTGGGTTTAGAGGTGAGTCGGGCGGCACCATGCCGAGCCACAATGGCAAATAATTTAAAAGTTCAATGTGTTGGTGTCATAAATGCAGTTAGGATAAAGGCATTCAACACCAAGGTAGATGTGGACATCTTTGTCATGCCACACAAAGGGGAGGGCTATCCTATCATTCTAGGGAGGCCTTGGCTTATGGCTATGAGAGCTAAGCAGGACTGGGACACCGGCATAATCCAGATGAAGGATGCAAAAGGAAGGCCAATACTTTACGACATGAAGATAGGTCAACAACGCGACATGGATCTGGAAACCTCCGAGGATGAGTTTTCTAGTGGTGAATCTTCAACCACTTCAGAGGAGGAGTCAACAACAAGTGAAGAAAGTGACAGTAGCATTGAGGTGATGGGGATCATTCTCAAGGACCCTAAGAAGATGGAGCAACCTGATGCCTCATCATCAAGCCAAGGGGAGACACCAGGTATACAACCTCTGGTAGAAGCAAGTAAGCTACATCAAATGCTCTCTAGTGAGTTGTGTGGGAAGGAGCGTGAAGATTATATTTTGATGCTAAGTAATTTTACCACATTGTTCATTGATGAATATGATAAAATTACTGGCATCACAGTAGTTCAACATCACATTAAGCTCAAGGAGGGAAGTAAACCTGTAGTGCAGAAGCTCAGGCGGCTAGGAGTAATTCAACAAGACGCCCTACTCAAAGAGGTGAGGAAATTGCTAGAAGCCGGTTTTATCTATCCTGTTGAAGACTCAGAGTGGGTTTTTCTAGTGGTAGTCACACCAAAGAAGAATGGTAAGTGGAGGGTTTGTGTTGATTACAAGCCTCTTAATGCAGCCACAAAGAGGGACCATTTTCCTCTTCCTTTTCAAGACGAAATACTCAATGAGGTAGTAGGACATGAGCGCTACACGGTATGTGATGGCTACTTAGGCTACTTCCAAATTAGCATCGCTGAAGAAGATCAAAAGAAGACAACCTTCATCACACCATGGGGATGTTTTGCTTACAGAGTTATGCCCTTTGGTCTCACTAATGCTCCAGCCACTTTTCAGCGATATGTGGCATTTGTTTTTCAGCCATTCTTTGGAAAATCAATCCGTGTTTTTATTGATGACTTTTGCATCTATAGCTCTCACTCTCTTCATTTGGAGAAAGTTTATGAAGGTCTAGCTAGGCTACAAGCTTTGGGTGGCCAACTCAATGTGGAGAAATGCCACATTGGTGAAAGCAAGGTTACTCTTCTTGGCCATGTGATCTCGGCCAACGGCATTGAAGCTGACCCAAGCAAGGTTCAAGCCTTGGTGGCTTTGACCTCTCCCACCACAACAAAGAAATTGGTCTCTTTTCTTCAAAAGGTGAGGTATTTGAGTAGGTTCATTTACTTGCTCTCCCAAGTGGTTCTCCCTTTACAACAAGTTACCCATTAAGAGATCTTCACTTGGAGTGAAGAAAATGAACAACAATTCAATGAGGTAAAACAAATTCTAGCTTCACTTCCCACCATAGCACCTCCAAAGTGGGACGAGCCATTTTATGTAAACCCTAGTGTTGGCAATGACACACTTGGGGCTGTATTGATGCAAAAGGATCCTCAAACTTCTTTCATGCGTCCTATCTACTTCTCTAGTCGAATGATGACCCCATCAGAAAAGGGATACACGGCAGTGGAGCACATGGTGCTTGCATTAATGTTTGCTACCACCAAATTTCGCTGTTATTTATTGTCTAGACCATTCATAATCTTAACAATGGAAGAAGTATTTCCTTATGTAATGCAGCACATGGATGTTTCTTCTAGGATTTCCAAATGGCTCACAAGGCTACAAGAGTTTGACTACACAATTCAAGTGGAGAACTCCACAAGGGCCAGTCTAGGAGGTATTCTCACTCATCGCCACTATGAAAAGAAGCTAAAGATAAAGCCAAATGATCAAGATATTACACCTGTGCTGGAAGTCCCTAAGGTAGAGGAGGCTCACTCTCTTTTCTTTGATGGAGCCTACAAGAGGAAAGTGGACAAAGCTGCAGCAGGCATTGTCATCTTCAACGAGCAAGGGGACAAGGTTTTCTCCATTGGGAATCTCTTGGATTCTCACTCTAACAATGAGGCAGAATATGCAGCTTTAACTCTTGGGTTAGAGTGGTGTGTGACACAGGGCATTCAACGGTTAAATGTATTTGGTGATGCCATGCTTTTAATAAAACAAATATAAGGAACTTGGGCTTGTAAAAATCATATCTTGCTAGGCCATTTGCGCAAAGTCAAGGAACTTTTAGGGAAATTTCAAGTTGTACAATTACATCATGTCCCTCGAGCAGAAAATCAAGAAGCAGATGCTCTAGCTAGAGAGAAGTTGCAAGATGTTTCAGTGGTGGGTGCTATCAAGTTGAAGCTGCCTCTCTTTCAAGGTAGCGATGCTATGCCTGACATCATGAGTTTCTTGGACACAGGAGAGTGTCCTAAGGATCTTACTAAGGGCCAAAAGCAGTGGCTTGTGCGCAAGGCAACAAAATACCGCCTTATCAATGACGACCTCTACTGCAAGGGTAAGGATCAAATTCTTAGGCGTGTACCTCTCTCTAGAGAGATCACTGAAATCATTTCAAGTTGCCATGATGGTGTTTGCGGAGGACACTTTGCACTTGACATCACTAGTAGAAAGATTCTACAAGCCGGGTTTGTATGGCCTAGTTTACATAGGGATGTGCATCATTGGTGTAAAACATGCAAGGAATGTCAAAAGGCAGGGGATAGGAGGCTCATATATGAGCCACAAACTCCTATAATCTCATATGGACCATTTGAGAAATGGGGAATTGATGCTATTGGGCCTTTGCCAAGGAGCCAATCAGGTAAATTTTATATCATCATGGGTGTGGACTACATGACCAGGTGGGATGAAGCAGTTGCCACCACCCGGATTACAGCTAAGGAAGTGGCTAAGTTCATATTTGAAAACATTTGTTGCCGTTTTGGCACTCCTCTTGAAATAATTTTTGACAGGGGACCAGGTTTTAGAGGAGACCTTGTAGGAGAGCTAATGGAAAAGTTAGGTATCTCACGACGACACTCAACTCCCTACTACCCACAATGCAATGGTTTGGTGGAAAAGGTAAATGGTATGATCTGCAAGATCATCACTAAGCATGTACACAATCACAAAAGTGATTGGGACAAGCATCTTATGGCTGCACTTTGGGCTTATCGCACTTCATTTCGCACATCCCTTGGGTTCACACCATATCACTTGGTGTTTGGTAAGGAAGCCATTTTACCCATTGAAGTACAATTGGCTAGTCTCAGGGTGCTAGCTGGGCAGGTGGAACGTCCTAATGCTCATCTCCACAACCACATTCTTGATCTAGAGAGGATTCAACTAGACAGAGAAGATGCTATCAACTATTATGCAGCACAGGCAGAGCAACGTCGACTTACCTTCAACAAGGGACTTAGGGCAAAAGGTCTCAAGAAAGGTATGTTGGTCCTACGGTATGATAACAGGTTTGATACTAGGAAGGATAAAAATTTTTCACCCAGATGGGAAGGGACATTTGTCATTAGAAAGCGCTACGCCAATGGCAGTTACCGATTGATGGATGCAGATGGTAGGCTCCACAAAACACGTGTCAATGGATGGAGGTTGAAGCAATACTTTTTGAGATTTGATCAAATACCTATGATGGAAATCCCCGAGGAGGGAGACTCCTCCACCTCAATTGAAGAAGAATCAGGTACAACGCTAGAGGCATGAATACCTCTAGCCTTAGGGGGAGGGCTAATGAGGAAAGCTTTTCCATGCATGGGAACCCCCCCATATATTTTTGCCCTTTTATCAAAATATTTCCCATTATATAAGTTACTTTTGATTTTTTTCTTCCTTTTTCACAAACGTTTTAGCCTTTATTAAATAAATAATACTTATGCTAATCAATCACGATGTAGCATAATAAGTAAGCTTTCTTTGTTGATCTCTCTTTTGACCTTAAAAATATTAAATATATATATTCTAGTATTTTCTAATATTTTTTTTTTCATGTATGTATATTATTCCACTCTACCAAATATTTTATTCACTAGTTTTCATTTTCAAACCTCAACCCCACTTTCAAATTTCAATAATACCTCCATCTAAATGATTGCCAATCTTTTCAACACTCTAGGTCATGTTTTCATACACATGAAGGAGCTTACACTTGAAGGCAAGAGAGAATTCCACTCAAAGGGGACCACCAAAAGACTTTTGCAGCCACAAATAATACATTATTTGGCTGAATTTTTTAAGTAAAGAAGAACCCCGAATCTGAAGGAGCGTTCAACATGAAAGATGTAGCTCGTGATCTCAACTTTTAGCTCAATTGTTTTCAGAATTTTTGGAGTTATGAACACAGAGATATGATTTTTGTAGTGGACCCCAGTTTTCTCGTGTAATGGTGACACAGGCCATCCCCACTTTTCTTCCTTCTAGAATGGCTATGGTTCTACAAGTCTTCAAGCATGATTACAAGAGACAAGGCTCTTTTAATGAGGTCTTGGCTAGTCTAGAGTAATTCTATCACCATTTTTGGAGGATCCATCCTCATCAACAAATATCCACCTTCGACAACCTCTCTTATAATTTTCTTACCTCTCTCTTCTCTCCCTAATAAGCTTATGTCTATCCAAAGCTAGACTATTGTAAATATTTTCTATCCTCTACATCCTACCAACATTCTCTCTTCTCTCTCTATTGACTCTGGTATTTTAAATAATGAGGAGACAAGATGGGAGCCACAGTCACATGCACCCCATTTTCCTAGTCACCAAAGTGGGACACTCACCTCAAATAGAAATATTGCTAAATCCTTCCCTCCTTCCCTATATAAGGAGGCCATGAGAGCTCACTTGGGAAGAGAACACACACACACACACACACCTATCCATACACACTCTTGTGCTACATGCTTGTAGCATGAACCCTAATCACATAATCACAACACCATCATCATCACCATCACCATGCACAAAAGATGAGCACCACACCTCCACACCACTTGTAATTAAGGGTTGAAGGCACAATTTCAAGAAGAAGAAGGGTGGAGACACTCATGATATTCCTCGCCATCAACTCCCATCTCTCCATTATGCCTCCTACGATCTTGTTCCCTTCTCATTTTCCTACCATACGCTACCTATTGTATTCATCTTTTGCAAGCAATCAATACACTCCATCTTGGTGCCATACTTTGTGTCGCTTTGGATACATCTCATTGTGAGTATGGTATATGCTTGTTCCTTGCCATTTTTTTTTGCTTATGTAAAGGTGTGCGGGCTCGCCACCATACACACACACTCTCTCTCCCTCTCATATTCCTATCATCTTGCTACTTCCATATTGAGGTGTGTGGATTCGCCACCTTTTGTATGAGAAGTGAGCATACTTGCATATATCCCTGACCTCGTTATCTTCCTTACTACATGCACGAGTAGCGAGCCCATTCTCACTCACTCACCCCTCCTCTCACCTTATTCTCTGATCACCCCATTCCACATTTGGGCCTGGATCTTGAAATTGTTTTGCATGGCATGTTTCATTGTGTATATGTATGCGTCCTAGCCGCATATCTTGCTAGGTGGTGCCCCTATTGTGTATTCCCCATGATGAGGCCATTGTGCATAGTCTTGGTGTAGAGGCCACCGGGTCTATTTTTTTTCACTTCCGCCTCTCACCACATTTCAGTCTAGTCTCTGATTTCTATCCAGTCTGCTGTCTTAAATCTTCCCACACTAGTAGTTGAAATCCTTCAACACTGGAATTAGCTGTCTCAAGAGATCAACTCCAATTCCAACCATACATCAACTCCATAGGCATGTAGCCAATTAATGAGCTATGTGTTGTACAATCAGCCCACAAAGCATAAGGCAACAATTTTGGCCACTCACCAACTCTTCCTTCACAAGCCTTGGCCAAAGCTTTGATGATAGGGAGATGTCCTCTTTCACTCTTTCCATTGCATCAGGGTTGTAAGCTGTAGTAAGAGAAATCTTGATTCCTAATCTAGATAAGAATGCTCACCCTTCAACCTGGTTAGTTAGGTCCTCTCCTGCAAGAACTAAGTATATCATCTGCCAGAGTCCTAAAGGCATTGTGACTAGATTCACAACCCATTTATAATGCATGGATATTGGATATGTAGGGTGCAACCCATCACAATGTTGGACATTTAAATACATTTAACAAGTTACACATAACTCTACAAATTGACATACATCTTTATGCATTTCCTTCCACCATTATTTTTCTTTCAACTTGGAGAAGGTTGCCCACACCCCCCTGTGTCCAGCCCATAGACTCTCATGAAACTCTTGCATGAGCTTTACTTGATTCTCTCTTTTACATTTAACCCTTTGTGGTGTAGCACCCTTTTGTTTAGGATGCTTCCACAAGTAACCATCCCTCAAAAAGCACCCATATTCGTTCCTGTGTATCCTCTTGAATTCTTATTCAGACCAATCATCATGTTTTGTTAGAGTACTCATGCAGCTTCCAATAAGAAGGTAATCACCTTCATATATAAACCTCTTTCAAGAACAATTCAAGTGGACTAGTCATGCAGAAATTGCTACCTTTGACATGACAGGTAGAACAGAACCTTGTATCCACACCATCTCCCTTGTCAATCATTTGTGACTCATCTTCATACCTTGCCCTTGATAACATATTTTCCACTGTATTGACTTTACCTGCAATGTGCTTAAACTTGAAATTTAAGGACTTAATGCAGACAATCCACAACAACATAGCAATGTCTGGCATTGAGCACCTTGTAATCATTCCAATAAGTGGTAGACAATGTGTTTCTACAACCACACATTCCCTAATTAGGTACTTTTTCCCATTTTTCAAGGTTGGCATTACCTTTGCTCCAAATCTCACCACATACATGTGTCCTTTTTCATCATCTTTCCCTAATGCCCATCCAATTCCTTTAGGACTGGTGTCTATTGTCACAATTACTGGCCTTTTATACTCATAGTCTACCTTTTCCAAAGTTGGTGCTGATTGGAGAAACTCCTTTAGCTTTTTCATGGCTTTTATATATGCTTCTGTCCATTTAAACGTTTGCTTCTTTCTAAGCAATTGATAAAGAGGATCAGCTAAATATGCATAATGTGGAATCCAAATGACATAAAAGACACATGCTCCTAGTAACCTTCTAACCTCAGTGATGCTAGTTCATGTTTCTTTCATTCGTTAATTGGCATCTACCTTTGTTGAAAAAGGTTTTCTATCATATGGCTCGCACATGTGCCCCACAACGAGTACTTCATTGACACCAAACATAGACTTTTTCCCTCACAAAGTAAGATTCACTTCTTCCAACCTAGAATTTTTTTCAATCACAATCATTTATGTGATTTACCACAAACCTCTAACATCCCCTGAGATCCAAAGCTTCAGATTTATCACTTTATTCACATCCTTTGATAGGAAAATCATCAATGAAAGGCATTGTGATTTGAAGAATAAAGTCATGTAAGACCTTATTCATCCCATTCATCATATGGGAAACCATGTTGGTTGCTCCCTTTGGCAAGGTACACATTCTTACCAAACCTAAAGGTGTCCTCATGGTTGTCAAGTCTCTGCTTTCTATTGCAAGCTAAAATTGATCATACCCTGAGTAGAGGTCCCCCATTGAGTAGATTGCCTTCCCTGTAAATTCTTCTATAAACTCATCCACAACTGGACTTGTATCTACATTTCTAATTGTCAGCTTGTTCATTGGTTGCATATCTTGGATGAAGCATAGAGCGCCATTCTTCTTTGGAACTGTGAACCACCTGTTTGAGTATGGATCACAAGAAGGCTCCAAAATCCCCATTTTGATATTTTCATTCAATAGCTCTACTAACTTTGGTAAATGAGCCTTTAGAACCAAAATAGTAGGCTACAGATTCCAAGGCACATGAGGTATTGTAAAAATTACCATAGGAGCTACAATAGAAGGATCGACACATCCTATCTCATGTGGCTCAACTACAAAAGCCTTACCATGCTTTGAAAGCATTTCTTTAAAGCACTTTGTCTCCTCCTATGTTAGAAACTCCTCACAACCAATCTGCAACTCTTGAAAAGACTCCTTTGTGAAGGTGTGTCCGGTCTTTTTTGGATTCCTCAAACTTGGTTGCAAAGAAGCCTACTCAATCTTTTCCCTATTGTTGGGTGGTAAGGGCAAAGCTACTGGTTTCACCTTCTTTGCTACACTCTTATGTTTAGTTTCAACATGGACTTTTTGGCCAACTATTTGGTTAAAACATTGGTTTTCATTAAAGGCTTCTATGACTTGATAAATTTTCATAGAGCATACTTCCACAACTTCGTTTTCAAGATGCAAACTAGACTCCATTATAGCATCAAGCTCACCCATGGTATCTACAAAAGAAACTTGCTCACACAAACCCAAAATATTTTCAATAGGCTCTCGCAACCCACTCTCTTCCATGCCTATTTGTACATTATGTACATAATGCATCTTACATTTCTTCAAATATTCAAGTTTCTTAAAACATATTGATCCATTCCTTGTTACCAAGGAGCCCATTGAGAAAGTTTCACTTATTTTTTGATCATGCAGGCGAGATCCTTTTCCTTTCTGTACCCTTGTAATCCCGCTCTACAATGGTACTTGGCCAAAACCCATCATTTCCCTATGGTCATGAAAATATTTTCTCACCTTTGGTAGAGGATGATCTCTGAGGTTGTCACAATTTCTTTTTTGGTTTACACAAACTGTGAGAAATTGGACAAGACGTTTACCATCTTTGCTTTGTATCCTAACATAAGCTTAAACCTTTGTATCCTAACATAAGCTTAAACATCATCCATTACCTTTGTTTCCATTCAAACTCCCACAGTGTAGGGTTGTCCAAGGATAAGATGATATGAAGACGTGTCCTGTATAAAGAAGTTTTGTTCAACCTTTACATCACCTATTGTCACCTTTACACTTGGACATGCTGCATACAATTTACCTACTGAATTGTTTGTCACTTACAATTGTTGTAAAGCGTTTTTGACATTATATTTATTTTACAACCATGGTCAATTAAGGAGACAAATGGTTCTTCAAGATCACCTACCTTGATCAACGTTGGAGAGGGGGAATAGGGAACACACCCAGCACACAAACTACTTGCCTTTCTATAGCCCATGGATTCCACAGCACCCCTAACATCTCAAAACACACCTTCAAATTGGCTAATTTGCACTAACAACTCCACTTTAGCATACAAAGCAACTACCTCACTCCTTGCACAAGAACACCCACAACACAAATGCACCCACACTGATTAACTCACCCTTCCGAATCACAAGACACTCCTAATCTGTCCTCTTGATAGCACCCTTCAAGCTGCAGGCAAACCCTCTGCAAGCAATGGCCAATACACGAAGAGCGAGAGAAGAGGAGGGGTATGGGGAGAAGCAACACACAAGATTGGGAAAAGTGAGTGGTATTATTGCATAGAGAGTAGTACAACCGATGTATGCAGCTTCAATGGAAAGCTTGGCATCACACAAGCTTCAAGATTTCACTTACTCACACAGGCAAAAAAGCCAACTGGTCCAAAAGACCCCAACAAATGAACAAAAACCTCCTTTTATAGGAGTGTGCTTGGAAATCTCAAAAAAGAAAAAAGCAGGTGTGATTCCATGTTGTGCACTCCATTTGAAGCTCTTTTTAGCATTAACTTGCATTGACAACACTTGGCCTAGCTCACTTTAGAAAGCTTTGCATGATATACACCCTTATCCTTTGCACCTTTGATTTTGTCCGGTCGGACTTCTTCCTCCTTTTGGCTTTGCACTTTGCTTTATCCACTTGGCCCTCAACTTGGCCTTCACGTCTGTTCTTGGATTCTCTTCCTTGCTCTCCTTGCATGCTTGACCCCTTGCGAATTTGCCTCTTACCTGAGGGGGGAAGGCAATAGCGATATCGCTATTTCTCCCTCCCTTTTCCTCAAAACTTTGGTGCCCCAAGGGCCGCGGGAACCTCCTCTAGCAAGGGCATGCCACGTCATCATCGGGCTCACATCACCACGGGCGCCACCTGTCGCCTCGCCTCGTCGGCTACGCCACTCAAAACCACCACTCCACCGCCTGCAGCGCCCCACGCGCGGACGCCATAGACACGCCCAAGAGAGCTCCCCTCTCCCCTCTCCTTGTGTACTAGTGGAGGGGCCACACCCCAGCTAATATACCGTGAGACTCCGGATCGGCACTGCGCATGTGGGGTATCCAGGCTTCCACGTGGCGGCCCGAGAGGCCATGGCCTTTTGAACTTAAAAAAAACCCCCATTACATTTTTAACACAAGCCTTTTTTTTGGCCTGCCTTCATCTGGCTTCCATTCTCTGCTCCCATATCCTATTGTCAAACTGTAAAGCCTGTCTGAGACTCCACTTTCCCGGCTACAACCACACCCTCTGTATCTGCACTTCAACTTCTCGGCATCCTCGAACCAACGCTTCCAAAAATGGAAAAAACATCTGCAACCCGATCCGGTCAAATGCTCCCAGTTTTCCGACGGCTATATCTCCTTGCTCCGGCCTCCGTTTGGCATGCAGTCACTTCCTGTTGGCTCCATATGGTGTACACTCCGCTCTAGAACTTTGTCGGGGCTCAGAAGATGCTAGATGGAACACTTCCTAATGTGGCCAAGTGGGCTCAGACCCGGCCCCCGGAAAAACTTCAAATGATCATATCTTGCAAACCGTGGCTCCAATCCACAATCCGAAAAGACGGGTAGGCTCTATAAATTGAGCTCTACACATCTATACCTCAAGCTCCATTTGCACCACCTGCCTCCAGCTGCCCTATCCGGCAAGAATCTACAAACCATCAAAACTTCAAACTTCAATAACTTGGGCTTTGTAGCTCGGTTTGATGAACCGTCTGGACCTGTTCCTTCAACACTTCAAGCTCTTCATTTCTAGACCCAAAGGCTACACTTTGCATCTCCTTCACCTGCTACCCCAATTAGCCCCTTTTGTAGTCTTCCTTGGCCTATAAGCCACATCGTGCATACACTTCCGCTGCTACCTGTCATCCCATGAACTCCCTAGCTGCACCATCCCCTTGCCATGCTTTTGCTTGCCTGTATACACCTGCCCATGCCATGTTTTAGAGTCGACAAAGTTTGGCGGCACCATCATTGCCCACCCCCCTGTTGAGCATTTATGCTCAACCACATAGAAGCTTTATTCCACTATAAACTGGAAAACCTGGCACACACTATGAGAAAACTGAAACCATATTTACATAGTTTTATTGCACCCTATTGCCAAACCTTCAAGTGGGTTGCCCCACCCCCTGCATAACATAGCTTCCACCTGGATCAAACACCTGGCTATGTTCACTTTTATCCATTTGCAACATCCTCCAATAGTGACCTACCCAAGCACGTAGCCATCCATGCACACAAAAGGCCCATAGCACTTTAGCACCTCTTTGAACATCATCTTGCCTCATCAACCTACATGGCTCTGCAAACAGATTACTCAAACCAACCGAAAGAACTGGTTCTGCAACCACATCATCTGTATGAACCAACACTTCTGACCCTCCCTCCCAACCATGTAAAGTAGAGCTCCTCTCCAAGGAACCCCGTATCTGACAGATAACATACTGCACAGTTGCACTTACAAGCATACCTTTCAACCATGCGTTGCATACCTCTTTTGAAAGCTTGGACACATCCCGAGAATCTCCTCCATATGCCATAGAACACATCTCTTGCACGGGTTTCATGCGCTCTTGCACCTCCTCTTCGAACTCACTTACACTGTCATCAAGCCCTTCATCATCGATTGGCCCTTCAAGGTCGCTCAACACTTCCTTTTGTCCAGCTTCAGTCTCCTGCTCTTCAACTACCTCTTCTACCGCTGCATCATGCTCCTCTGTGGAAGAGAGAAACTCGTTCTCTACCGCATTCATCTCCAGTTCTGCCATAAACATGGCTGCTTTATCTCTCTTGGAAAAATTCTGCACATGTTGCACCACCGTGGCACACTCCACCGCAACTTTCATAAGCACAACCATTAGCATGGTACCACACACCACCTTCACCTACATTTTGTCATCTGTAGGCCCAAACCGCATCTTTTGGCTTTCATCAAGCACCTCGGCTTGCTCTGTTCCCTGCTCTTCTTGCACATGGTCTATCACCATATCATCAAACATATAAGAGGGAAACTTTACCTTTACCAGTTTGGGTTCATCAGATTCCGTCTCCTCTTCAGAGGATGTATACTCATCCACTCTATCCTCCTCGCTTGTCTCCTAGCAAATCGAGCTTGTATCATCATCGGCATCGGCATCATATACCGACTCCGTATCAGCATTTGCATCCACTTTTTGCTCCACAAAAGCTTGACCATCTTCACCGCTTTGCTCACTTTCTTCATCAGCTTTTGAACCCTAGGTATCTGCATCACGATTGCATTCTGCTACCTTTTCATGCAAACTTTCAACAAGACCATGCTTTACCTCTTCAATCCGTACTGGAACCTCCACATCTGCTACCACTTTTGCATCTTGGTTCACCTTGACATGGATCTTCTCCTTGTTGACAAGCTCTTCCACCCTCGGCACATGCACATCACAAAGTGGAAACCTCCAAGGAACGTAACCAATAGTAGGTATTACCTCCACAGGCCTTGCATTTTGCACAATTGGAATCACCTTTGGTTGGACCCAAGAGAACTTCGCTACCTCCACAACAGGCATATAATCTGCTGGCTTTAGTATATCCACCTCCAGCTTCCGCTTCACCTTTCTGCTCTTTATCTTTGCCAAATAGACCATGTCTTCATAGGTATCTGCACGATCTTCGACCTTTTCTCTAATCCTCGGATGCAAGCACTCTAACAGCTTTGACAGCTTCAAAGATTGATTGCTTTTGACCCCAGTCGCTGACCCCAGTCGCAATCTCTAACTGCTTCCAACACGCTTCAAACTGCTCAATGAAAAGAGAGAAATCTTTACTTACATCCTGGTGTACCGCTTTTAGCCTTGCACCGGCTTTCTCTGCCGTAATCACCTCGCGAAACCGCTCCAGAAATTGACTCTGCAACCTTTGCCATGATTCTCGATCAATGCTCTCTAACCATCGAACCACACCTTTGCTTTACCTCGCATCAACAATGGCACCATCTGTAATCTTTGTGCATCCGTCGACATACACATCGACATCAACCATAATTCAAAATCTGCTAGCCAATCCTCAAGATCTTCGACGCCCGTAAATATGGGGCCAAAAACTGACTCCACCATCTCTGTCAGCTTCAACCTTGGCCATCAAAGATCTCGACCGTGAGCCAACCGCTTCGTTGGAAAAAAAACACCACTTTCAAACGCAAATTGGAGCATCAGACAGCTCCCCTGTGGAGGCACCAGAAGATGGAGAGGGGGAATAGGGAACACACCCAACACACAAACTATTTGCCTCTCTATAGCCCAGGGATTCCACAGCACCCCTAACCTCTCAAAACACATCTTCAAATTGGCTAATTTGCACTAACAACTCCACTTTAGCATACAAAGCAACTACCTCACTCCTTGCACAAGAACACCCACAACACAAATGCACCCACAAAGCTTAACTCACCCTTCCAAATCACAAGACACTCCTAATCTGTCCTCTTGATAACACCCTTCAAGCTGCAGGCAAACCCTCTGCAAGCAATGGCCAATACACGAAGAGCAAGAGAAGAGGAGGGGGATGGGGAGAAGCAACACACAAGATTCGCGCAAGTGAGTGGTATTATTGCATAGAGAGTAGTACAACCAATGTATGTAGCTTCAATGGAAAGCTTGGGATCACACAAGCTTCAAGCTTTCACTTACTCACACATGCAAAAAAGGCAACTGGTCCAAAAGACCCCAACAAATGAACAAAAACCTCCTTTTATAGGAGTGTGCTTGGAAATCTCAAAAAAAGAAAAAAGCAGGTGTGATTCCATGTCGTGCACTCCATTTGAAGCTCTTTTTAGCATTAACTTGCATTGACAACACTTGGCCTAGCTCACTTTAGAAAGTTTTGCATGATATAAACCCTTATCCTTTGCACCTTTGATTTTGGCCGGCCGGACTTCTTCCTCCTTTTGGCTTTGCACTTTGCTTTGTCCACATGGCCCTCAATTTGGCCTTCACCTCTGTTCTCGGATTCTTTTCCTCGCTCTCCTTGCATGCTTGACCCCTTGCGAATTTGCCTCTTACCTGAGGGGGGAAGGCAATAGCGATATCGCTATTGCCCCCTCCCTTTTCCTCAAAACTTTGGTGCCCCAAGGGCCGCGGGAACCTCCTCTAGCAAGGGCATGCCATGTCATCATCGGGCTCACATCACCGCGGGTGCCACCTGCCGCCCCGCCTCGTTGGCTACGACACTCAAAACCACCGCTCCACCGCCTGCAGCGCCCCACGCGCGGACGCCATAGCTGCGCCCAAGAGAGCTCCCCTCTCCCCTCTCCTTGTGTACTAGTGCAGGGGCCACGCCCTAGCTAATATACCGTGAGACTCCGGATCGACACTGCGAATGTGGGGTATCCAGGCTACCACGTGGCGGCCTGAGAGGCCATGGCCTTTTGAACTTTAAAAAAAACCTACCATACATTTTTAACACAAGCGTTTTTTTTTGGCCTGCCTTCATCTAGCTTCCATTCTCTGCTTCCATATCCTATTGTCAAACTGTAAAGCCTGTCTGAGACTCCACTTTCCCGGCCACAACCACACCCTCTGTATCTGCAACTCAACTTGTCGGCATCCTCGAACCAAGGCTTCCAAAAATGGAAAAAACATCTACAACCCGATCCGGTCAAATGCTCCTAGTTTTTCGACGGCTATATGTCCTTGCTCCGGCCTCGGTTTGGCATGCGTCACTTCCTGTTGGCTCCATATGGTGTACACTCCTCTCTAGAATTTTGTCGGGGCTCAGAAGATGCCAGACGGCACACTTCCCAATGTGGTCAAGTGGGCTGAGACCCGGCCCCCAGAAAAACTTCAAATGATCATATCTTGCAAACCGTGGCTCCAATCAACAATCCGAAAAGACGGGTAGGCTCCATAAATTGAGCTCTACACATCTATACCTCAAGCTCCATTTGCACCACCTGCCTCCAGCTGCCCTATCCGGCAAGAATCTACAAACCATCAAAACTTCAAACTTCAATAACTTGGGCTTTGTAGCTCGGTTTGATGAACCGTCTGGACCTGTTCCTTCAACACTTCAAGCTCTTCATTTCTAGACCCAAAGGCTACACTTTGCATCTCCTTCACCTGCTACCCCAGTTAGCCCCTTTTGTAGTCTTTCTTGGCCTATAAGCCGCATCGTGCATACACTTCCTCTGCTACCTGTCATCCCATGAACTCCCTAGCTGCACCATTCCCTTGCCATGCTTTTGCTTGCTTGTATTCACCTGCCCATGCCATCTTCTAGAATTGACACACTTTGGCTGCACCAACGTCTCTGTAGTAGCTTGTGCCCAATGGCTTCTAGAATAGTGTCTCCTAGGAATACTTTGAAATTATTTCCCATCATCAACAAATTTCACTTGCCTTACATTCCAAGAAGACTGGTATCATCCCATCATAGCTCCATCACCTTCTTTAGCATGCACCTATACTCCTTGTGTCTTCACAATATCGCATTCAGCTTATGGGCAAATAGGCTCTCCAAGTGTTTGCTCTTTCTCTTGATGATGTCGATAATTTCTTCATGGAATTCATGCTTGGATATGCCAAGCACCTCCCCCAAAGAAAACTCAACCTTGATATTCAAAATCCTCTCCTCTAGAAATTTCTTCAAGTCTATAGCAACCTCAATGTTAGATTGTAGTTTATCAGCTGGTCGGCTCACATTTTGTTCGCTCCTTTTTTTTCCCTGTTGTAAATTCCTCCATGGTCACTTTTGGGGAATGGGCCTCCTGTGCTGGTGGTTCTTGCAAAGGTGCTACATAGTTACATCTTTGCCATTGAACTTATCCATTCTACTGATGAATGGTTGTATGGATTTGGTTGTTGAAATCTCCCTTCTTTTAGTGTCATGTTGTTGTTGCATGAAAATTGCAAATTCTTGAAACATTTGCATTGTTGCTGGGTCAAACCCTAAACCCTAAACCCATGTTGCTCCACATGATCACCCATGGTTACCCACAAACTCTCACCCTGGAAAATTTGCATCGAGTTCACCAAAATTTTCTTCAGAAGCTTGTGGTCTTGCTAGGAAAGCACTGGGCTTCTTGTTGTGAGAATTTGTGAGGTAGCTTCAAAAATATATGAGGGAGTTAGTCCATAAATTCCATGGAGTCTAGAGATTGGCAGGGAGTGCAATTAAAGAAGCACCCTTCTCTCTCTCTTGCACTCACACACACAAAGAAAAAACACACAAAAGAAGAAATAAAAACAACACAAAGATTAAAAAATCAAGGCTTTGGCTATATCTTATCATAGGCATGATGAAAGGGTTAATAAATGAGTTAATGGCATTCAATCTTTGCCGCCCAAACAAGGTACGAATTGTTCTTTGAAACTGTAGTTTAGTTCTTACTATGATATAAATGTTTTGTCTAGTGATTGGGGTTAATTGTGTGTAAAAATCCTCTTGGTTCATAGCAAGATAACTACACTTAATTCAAAAGAAAAATTATAGTCTAGAAGGGATAGTATGATGGGATCCGGTGAAAGAAGTATTTCATTAATCCTTCTGGGAAAAAAAAAACACTATACATTGTTGAACGTCTATTTTACGCTAATCCATACGTTAATTGTAATAGATGGCACACATGGAAGAGATAGAAATTCACATCATGTGGATTATTCATCTAGTATAACTATAGTATGTGAAAAATGTAAATATGAGAGAAGTGAAGAGAAGGGAAGTTTCCCTCACAAGCCCTATTCTTGCCCGTAGGCAATAAGGATACTTCAGGGAGAGATATACCTGTAGCGGGGAGAGATGTACCTTGTGAACTAGTATTTCTTCTCAAGAAGGTTGTTGATAGAGTGTAGTTGCTTGAATGCCTTCAAGAGAAGCAATTAGGACACAAGAGAGATGGAGGTAGAAGTAGTAGAAGACATGGATGTATAGGTTGGGTTTGGAGATGAAAAATAAAAAAACAAAAATCAACAAAATAACAAAGCAAAAAAAAGCTTAATTATAAACCCCTTCGAGAGTGTTTGCCAATTTCATGAAGATGGCAAGAGATAGAAGACTTCGGCCTTGATTGATCAGAGTTGATGTTTACAAGGATGCTTTCAAGTTTAGCTAGCTTTCCTCAAAGGCAAGTGTAGGGATAAAGGCTAATTTGGCATGAGTCCTCTCACTCCCTCTTGAATGTTTTTTCAAGGAAGAAGAGGTTCCCTTTTTCCCAAGGATTACACAAGAAAGAGAGATGCCAGTGTGAAAAGGAGCTGACAAACTTTGAAATGGTCTATCCTTGCATGGTGTGGGCAGATTTATATATATCATATCTCCTCAACTGTGGCTCCAAATAAAATAAAATAAAATAGGGGAAATAAATTTAGTTCATGAGCTAAAACTCCCATTTCATATACACTTTTTAATTTGGATTGGAACCTTGAGTGAAATTTCACCAATCTAGGGTATCTTTCTGGCAAAAAAAGTATTCTTGTGGTCCCCTTAGCTTAGAATTCCACTTGATTCCAACAAGCACCTCATGCAATTTGAAATCATGACATTTCTCCTTGACAAAGGTTTGTAAGCATCCTCTAAATAATTCATTAGAATGAGTGAATCTTCAAAAATCATGCAAGCTAGTGTCCCACTAGGATTTGATTCCTTCCTAGTAGCTATTAAAAAGAAATATAAGAAGAATATATAAAATATCTAAAAATACGTTTATTGAAAATCACTAGCGAACCTATACATCCATGTCTTCTACTAGGGGCAAGAAATTCAGCTCATAAACTACAACTCCCATTTTATATACATCTTTCAATTTGGATTGGAACCTTGTGTAAAACATTCACCAATCTAGGGTGTCTTTCTGACAGTAAAAGTTGTCTTGTGCTCCCCTTAGCTTAGAATTCCACTTGATTCTAATGAACACCTCATGCAATATGAAAGCATGACATTGCTCCTTGACAAAAGTTTGTAACCATCCTCTTAATAATGTATTAGAATGAGTGAATCTTTGAAAATCATGCAAGCTAGTGTCTTACTAGGATTTGATTCCTTCCTAGTAGTAGCTATTAAAAAGAAATATCTAAAATATCTTAAATATCTAAAAAAATATATTTATTTAAAATCACACTAGCTATAGGATCTAGCTAGAGTGTGGGGTGATAATGGGATAGAAGAAAAAAAGAACCAATGCTTTTTGTCCCAAGTTAAAGAGGCAAAGCTATTGACGTTTTTTTCCATAGTACTTTCTAATGGTAAAGTAAGAATATGTTAACCTTGAGATAAATAATAGTATGAGATAGAAAGCTTATTACTATACTTAGATATGCATATGTAGCTTATGGAAAATATACTTATGTATCTAAAGAGTTGCAAGATAGATCATGTAGCATTTGTTATCACTATGTATGTGTCATAGCACGACACCGTGCTACTTTGACTCGATGGACACTATGCTTGGGTATCCATATTGGGCTATTACCATTTTAAAAGCTTTGCTTTATTAGTGGAAGATGAGGTATCCATCTAGAGGTTGTATTACCTTGGTCTTAATTGGCTTTTGTCGGCTCTTGTTTGTGATTGCTTGCCTTTGGGTGGAGCCTTGTGATACATGACCGATCTTTTTTGTCCCAGGTTGAGATTCTATGATTGATAACCATATTTGAGTGTTACCTTCATAAAATCCTTGTGCTTTGAGTAGCTTGACTGGAATCATTTGATGCTTCACCTGTATTTGTTGGGTAGCTTGGTAGAACTCTGACTTCGGTACCCATACTTATTGAACTGCTTTTTTTTGTGAAGGTCGTTCCTTTTGCCCCTTGCAATTTTTCTTTTGAGGTGTTTGGTCTTCCGTTGATAGCATGGCTTGATCTTTGTAGAACATTTTTCTTGAGGTGAGTAGGTCCAGGTTGTTACTTTGGGCTTTTCAAACATTCTTGTTTCCTTGAAAGTAGCCTTGAGTAGTGATTGACTCATTTGATGCTACCCACCTGATAACCTTTGTCTATTGAGGTTGAATGTGTGCTTGGTGTATCCAAACTATAACTTCAACTTTGATGTGCTCTTTGGGTACTAACACTTGGTTGACTCTTTTTATCTTCTTTTGGAGGCCTTGTTGTGATGGAAAATTTGGTTGATAAAATTTCTGCTTAGGTTCCCATTGCATTTTCAGTGATTTGGATTTTGATGTAGAGGCTATTTCAAGAATATAAATGGAGATTTGTTTAAGGTAAATTTGACTTGTGAGATTGATCTGCTTCAATGTTTGCTTTAGTTTTACCTTTCTTTGCTATGATTTATTTTTTCTTCTCTTCAACCATCTGAGATGCTTCTAGGACTATTGGTGTTGTTTTTGTTGAAGCTTTTGGTGGTTGTCTTTATCCCACTTTTTTACAAGATTAGACTCTCTTTGATATGATGGGATGCGATTCTGTGGGATTTTTCCTTGAACTCCCCAATACTCAACTTGAGTATGGATTCTGCCACATCAAAGCTAAGAACTGTCATTTTTGAACTTGTGTACACCGTTTCTTCTAGCTCTTTGATTGACGTCTTTCCCATCATTAACCACACACCAAGACACATTAGATTCCTTGTTGCATAATGATCAACGATAGCTGAACATGTGATGGTGAGTCTTGTTTCTCCACATATGTTGAATTTGATTTCCATAGAAGACAATCAATCTTTTTTCATATTCTTGTCCTTCTCTTGATTTTGAGTTTGTTGAACATCTGATGTGGAACTTAGTTTTTAGCCTAATTTTACTTGTGCTTTTTGTGGAGTTGGATTCTTTGAAATAACTGTTGTTGAATCTTCAAGCATGTCAATGATGACATATTTGCATGGTTGCTCTTCTTCCTTTGTTTGCACTTTGGTTCATGACATTGTTTGTCTCACCTATTCTGCTTTTATACTCACAAGTTTCATTAGATTCTTTCAACACCTTTATCATAAAGCAGGGAGCTATTGTTGGAATTAGGGTTGCAGAGAAACACACACAGCTTGGAGAAGACGAAGGAAGCTCAAGGCACACTATAGAGAGTGTGTTACTTAGTGTGCAATGGAAAGATAGATAGCCCTAGGCTAATATTGTTTAGACTATCACAACATTGTGACCTTGATGAAGAAATACTTATAGCTTTATATGGGCTTTTCTTTTTTACTTGCCCTTTTGTACATCAAATTTTCACTTGGCAAGCAATTTAAGTTGATTTATTGATAATTTTTTGGATCTTTGCATAATGATTAATCATTTTTCTTTGTTAGAATTTCTATTTACAAGAACCTAATATTTTTACACTAAATATGTAATGATGTAGAAGTTATTTTGCAAGATCCAATTGTCATTTGATAGATTAGGACCCAAGGAATGTGACCATGCAAAAAATTTTTAACATCAATGGTTTATTTTCTAAAGATCTTCCTTAGAAAGTAACAAACATTGTTTAGAGGACCTTGATATAGTTTTTTTTAAAATATAATATTATAATGTACATTGCCACTCATTTTGATTTTCATATATGTCATAAATCTTAGTATATGGTCCTCGTAGAAAAACATTTGAGTCAATTTGAGTAAGAGAAATACATTTTTTCATTGTTTTAATTTTTTTCACTTGCACCGTTCATTTGAGGTGTGCATCCTTAGGTTCGGTAAAATACCAAGCCTAGAAATTTTGACACTTGTCTACCAACCATGGCTTGGTCCTACTCTCCCAATACTAGTTGGCTAGTCCACCTCATACAAGGAGGCCACCACATCACCAAAGGTCCATGTCATCACCCCATCTTACCTTCCACATCAGCACAGTCAATAATTTTACCTTAACACTTGGCTTGCCATGCCACTCTAATTGCCAACTCATCCACCACCCTCCACTTCCACCTTGCATGCCACTTCACCTTAAGTGCCATGTCATCCACCACCTCACATGCCACATGTAAGTATTGTTTGCATGGCTTGCTACTAGGCATGCCACATTGTCACCTCGACAACTCATCAGCCTCCTTTTACCCACCTAATCATTACATGTCACCATTTTGACATGGCATCGTATGACATGGAAGATGAGGGGATCCCATCCATTACCTTATCTTTCCACCTATGCATTCCATGTCATCAATCTTTCACATCACCTTGTCACATGGATGGCTAGTCATTTATGTATGGCCACCTCAATATCCATGTCACTTTTTAATTTTAAAAAAATAATTAAATAAAGTAAAAGACAAGATACCTTAATCTAATTATTTATATGGAAATTTAAGCAAAAAATTATATTTTTTGTAATTTTTTATATTTTAAATTATAAATTAATAATAATTTTCTATTTATTTAAAATATCATTGAATCACAAAAAATTGTTTTTTTATAAATACCTTTTGGTTTACTATGTCATAAAATTCATAAAATAGTTAAAAATTTATCTAAATCAATTTTCTAAAATAAGATTGGTATAATCTTATCAAGATTTACCCTTTTTAAACTATACTATGAAGCACATCATTTGTGCATGAGTGAGTTTTGGAGCCCTCCATGTCTTATTGATTCAATCACTAACTATTCTAGCTTTCATTTTTATAACTAAGCATGGTTTCACAGTCGCGAAGATCTCAAAAGCACAACTCTTGTCTTTAAAAAGCACTTCATTTGTGTATGAGTGATTTTTGGATCCCTCCATGTCTTATTGATTCAATCACAAACTATTCTAACTTCATTTTATAACTAAGGATGGTTTCACAGTCGTGAAGGTCTCAAAAGCACGATTGAGAACACAAGGATCCCATCCACAAAGTTTGAATCTTAGTACCCTTGCAAGAGAAAAAAGACCAAAAGCTCAAGAGTGCAAGCAACACTCAAGAGAAAGATTACGTATCGATGTGTCACAGGAGCCCATTACCCTCCCTTCAATCAAGGATTTTGAGGTGGTTTCCATGTATGCATCACCTTTTGAGCACGTAAAACTTCTCTCTCGCTTTTGCTTACCTTTCTTCTTGCATCCTCTACATCGCACTCCCTACCATTGACTAGAGAAACCATACTACCACCAACACATGCACCACCCATTGGCCAGTACATTCCTCCCACAGTGGATTCCTTATGGCCCATTTTAGTGCATACTATAGACTGCCCTCAAACCATATTACATGGCTGTGTAGCTTTCCACAGGTGAGGTAATGATACTCAACCCTAATCGTACAAAGTCTCATGGACATTTGATATGGTTTTGCAATTCCAACCCATACTATGCACTAAAATGGGTTGTAAGAGCCATATATCCGTGGTTATCATCACCACCTGTGAAAAGGTCCATATCCATCCAATATGGTTTGGGTGTGGACAAGGTCCATACTATGCACTAAAATGGGCCATATGGCTCATTCGGCCCATTTTAGCTCATTGTACGGGCCTTAACTGCCATTGATACCATATTGGATGGCCACAGACTTTGCAAGGGTGGAAAAATGATGCTCACCTCCGCCCATGAAAAGTATCATGGACATCTGATATAGTTTGGGTGGTCCCAAACCGCCAAAATGGACCGTATGATCTATACGGCCCATTTTAGCACATAGTATGGGCCTTGGCCGCCCAAAATTTGCAGTGGTGGAGATAAGCACCATTTTCCCACCCCTACAGGATTTCATAGACATCCAATATGGTATGGGAAGTCAAGTCCCATACTATGTGCTAAAATGAGACATATGGCTCATCCAAATCCGTTTTGGTGCATAGTATGGGTCAAGACCACCCAAACCATATTGGATGGTCATGATAATTTTCAAAAATAGAGGTGAGTACTATTCCTTGACCCATGCAAATTTTCATACCCATCCAAATTGGTATGGGTGGTCAAGGCCCATACTATGTGCTAAAATGAGTTGTATGATCGAGCCATACGATCCATTTGAGCGTATAGTATGGTTTGGGACCAGCCAAATCATATTGGATGGCCACAAGACTATTCACAATTGGGGGTGAGAACGATTATTCCACCCTTGAAAACTTTCATTGCCATCCGATATAAGATGGGCGGTCAAGGCCCATAACATGGGCTAAAATGAGTTGTATGAGCCATACGGTCCATTTTAGCACATAGTATGGTTCAAGACCACCCAAAGAATGTTGGATGACCATGAGACTTTACACGGAAGAAGGAAGAATAATTTACCCACCCTTGCAAAGTTTCACAACCATCCAATATGGTATGGGTAGTCAAGGCCCATACTATGTGCTAAAATGGGACATATGGCTCATACAACCCATTTTAGCGCATAGTATGGATTGATACCACCCAAAACATATCAAACATAGGTTAGACTTTGCATAAGTGGGAATGAGCATCATTCACCCACTCATGAAAATTTGTACAACTATATGATATGACTTGGGTAGTCAAGGCCCATACTATCTCTATGAGTATCTATATGGGAATTTATATATATAGTCCTGTACATTGGCATCCATATGATCATCTAAATATAGTGCTATACTTTTTCCATAGACAACATGTATATGGTAGTCCATATGGTAGCCTATATGGTTAATTCTATGCTAGTCAATATTGTCAACTCTATGATCTTCTATATAGGCATACACATGGTCATTTATATGGTTGATGGTATGATCCTCTATATGGTCATCTATATGGTTCCTTACATGATTACTCCAAGCCCTTTTGAATGGTTCTTTGTATTGTTAACTATATTTTTATCTATATGGTCAACTAGATAAAAACTTCCATGTATGCATGTGGGTCCATGTTCAATCATCTCTACAAGTATCACCTCTCTTTGTCTCTACATGCTTGAAATAGGTTCATCCATGTAGCTTAGTGAGTTAAGTGGATCGTCCATGTGACACACCAAGCTCAGTGCCATGCTAGACATCAACGTAATTGACAAGTTACATGGATCGATTTGTCGATATCGTAGTCGTGCGGTGCAGTGAGGTGTAAAGAGATGACATCTTAACAGCAAGAGGGACCTCACCACATACATAGAAAGTGCTACAAATGGGAGAGCGAAGACCTTGCAAAATACCCAAAATAGCACACTGCAAACCATAAACAGACAAATTTTTATACCTAACAAACCCCACAATGCATAATCCATACTATACGCGAATAGACAGAGAGTGAGAGCGGGAGAGAGCGCGCACGAGAGAGAGAAATTACATGTAGGTGCACCTCCTAGAGTGCAGTGCTACATTGGTACAGTGAGATAAAAGAGACGAGAAGAGAGAAGAGGTACACAGACACTGGGCACAATCTCCCTCGAGTGCAAGAGTGAGCATTTTTCTCTTGCATGTATTTACTGATGGATTTCTTGAATTCTCAAAATGAGTACAAATTGGCCGACCAGTGTCGAGAGAGTATTGTTCACAAGTTGAGCCGGGGTCACCATTGGGCTGCTCGCTGTCGAAAACGGTGAGAGAAAGATGCACATCTCAAGAGAATATAGCACAAAAGAACACCTTAAATTAATTTACTTAATGAACTAACATCTGAATACAAAAAAGATAACTTGATCGCAATAGGCAACAAGTGCCTTCCCTTGCTCTTCCCCTCCACCTTCACGTGCACGCACTTTGCCGTCGCTTGCTTCAATCTTCTTTTAACTCAAACAAACCTCTGAAAACTGCTAAAGATCTGCTGCTTCTCCATCGACATAACTCTTTGTGAACTTCAACTTCTCGCCCTTGCTTTAATTTGACCACTAACGATCTTCTTCCTTTGATGCAAGTTTCTACCCTTCGTGCCTTCCCAAATCACAAGTTAAATTACTCTGTCTGCTGCTTGTTGGACACTGACATAGCATGCACAACTGGTCATCCCATTAATAGTGATCCTCTCTCGCTTGTGTTGGCCGCCCTCTGCTCATCTTGCAGCCCTCGTTTGGAAGCTCTTGGCACTGCTTTCATGCAACCAAAGGACACAATCCTCCTTCTCTATTCATGGCGCTCCTGTCTAGTGCCAACTGCCACCCTCTTGCTCATGCACTGGACAACACTGCCTACTCCTGGCAACCCTTCAGAAAGTGTACAATATGAGCATGTATCTCCTAACTCGATACGACCTTGATGAGCATGGCAAGCCTCCCCTTTGTACTAGTGTGTACCACCCTTCTCGACCAAGCGGCCCTTCAAATCTTGCTCACGACTCAGCCACTAGCTTCTCACGTCAACCTCCTCTCTGTCTCCTGCTCGTGCACGCTCACAACTCGACCTGCTGCTTGGCTTGCTCACAACACCCTTTAGAAGCGCCAACCTTGTTGTCTCCCGGCTCTGCACTCTGTCTCCTCACGTTCTCCCTGCCAGCTCAAGGTGGCCTCATCTTCATACTTTTATGGTGGCTTGGTCCTTATCGTTGGCCACCTCAATCTTGGCCTCGCTCTGCTGTTGGCAACTCGCACTGGTCCTCTTCTTCTTTTCTGCTCGTGCGCCTCCTCGAACAACTCGAGGCAGGGTTTGCGGCGGCGGAAAGCCCCGACGGCGTTTTTATTAGTTCGTTGTCTTACCTTTTTTAAAAAAATTGCTTAAACTTTTTATATATTAATATAACCTTGCTCTTTCAAGCGGAAATCCCACCAAATCTGGCAATGCCCTTGCTAAGAGTTTCCTTAATTGCAGCAAAGCTTCAATCTGCTCAATACCAAAGGTTGGTTTCCGTACAAGCATAGAGGAATGCTACCTGTATTAGTTGGCAGAAGTCATAGAATTTAGATACAGCAAGGGCTATGCTCCAACCACCAACACCTATCACTATTGATAAGCTCTCTTCAAACTATGGGCCTGTTTCGTAGCCAAGACACCATATCAGACCTTTGATAACTTCAAACTCATTTGTTGCGGGTTGTTCATCAGTAAAGTATCACCTTATCAAAGCATTTCCGATCCCTGCTACCACCATATTGGCCTTTTATGACAAACACTATGGTAGGTACAATGTGCACTGCCAACACCTTTGTAGTCTCCTTGGCTTCGTCGATGTCTAGTTTGCAAAACTACACCATAGTCTTGATCTAGCTTAGATCTTTAAGCACACGTTATTCGACTCAAATATCGGCCAAAGCTTTGCTAAGCACAACCTTATCATTCATGAGTGCTTCAACCGCTCTTGCATTGGCATGAGTGATACCGCCAGTCGAGGTCAAAGCCCACACTACAAGAGGTACTTAATAGTAGCGACGCTCGTAGTGCGACGCTCAAACGTGAAAAACCATGGTGTCGCTATGTTACTTGTAACATAGCGACGCTCATAGCGACCCCTATAGCGACACTGCCAGGGCTAAAAAAAGCAACCGAGAGTCACCAAAAACTCAGATCTCAGATCTGAGTTTTCGGCGCGTGCTCAAGCAAGCAAGGTAACACGCGCTCTCCCTCTCTCTCTCTCTCTTTCTTCTCCACACACACACACACACACACACACACACACATGATGAGAGGAAGGAGAGCCAGATATGTTCCTTCCCTCTCCTCGCTCTCATGTTCCCTTCCCCTCTTTCTGTCTCCCTCTCTCTCTCTCTCTCTCTCTCTCACACACACACACACACACACATTGTGTTTTTGAGAGAGAGAGAGAGAGCACAAGCATAAACAAAAAACACACACACATGCATAAACAAAGAATGCACACACACATTGAGAGAGGAAAAGAGAGAGAGAGCATGCATAAACCAAAAACGCACACACACATGCATAAACAAAGAATGCACACACACATTGAGAGAGGAAGAGAGAGAGAGAGAGAGAGAGAGAGAGAGAGAGAAGAAGAAGAAGAAGAAGAAGAAGAAGAGAGTCTTAACATCGTAGGAAACTATCCCAAGGGACCTTAAAGATCTAGTCGACAGGAGTTGATGAACTCAAGACCTGTTATTCATGAGGGAAATGGCATAACCAATCTATCACACTTCGGTGATAGAAAAGTTATACCATTTTTCTCCTTTTTTTATTGGCGTCCACACACACCCACACACACACACCCGAGAAGAAGAGAGTTTAATTTAACGTCGTAGGAAACTAATTAAAGAGACCTAAAGATCTAGCCGATGAGGAGTTGAACTCAAGACCTGTTATTCAAGAGGAAAATGGCATAACCAATCTACCACACTTGGATGATAGAAAGGTTAATATCATTTTTCTCTTTTTATTAGCGCACACACACACACACACACACACAAGAAGAATAGAGTTTTAACGTCGTAGGAAACTATCCCAAAAGACGTTAAAGATTAGGTTAGATGTAGACTTACGTTAAATTAGATTTAGGTTTATTTAAGTTAAATTAGATTAGATTTAGTTTTATTTACGTTAGATTTAGATTTATGTTATATTAGATTAGATTTAGGTTTATTTACGATAGATTTAGATTTACGTTATATTAAATTAGATTTAGGTTTATTTACGTTATTTACCTATTATCGAAGAGGGAATTGGCATAACCAATCTACCACACTTGGGTAATAGAAAGGTTATACCATTTTCTTCTTTTTATCGTTTAAGATAAGGTTAGATTTAGATTTTTGTGTAGGCGCAACTCAGAGAGCCACCGACATGTCGAGAAATTTGCGGTCTTGCCACGAAAGCACCGGGCTTATGGCTGTGAGAGTTTGTGAGAGAACTCAACAAAAACTATATGAAGGAGTTAAACCATAGATGCCATGAAGACTAGGGTTTGGAAAGCAGTGCAATCAAAGAAGACTCACTCTTTCTCTCTTGCACTCACACACACAAAGAAAGAACAAAAAAGAGAATGTCAAAACAATACGAAGATGAAAACATCAAGGGTATGGTCATATCATATCATGGGTAATATGAAAGGGTTAATAGATGAGTTAATGGCATTCAATCTTGGCTGACCAAATAGGCTACGAATTGTTCTTTGGAATTGTAGTTTTGTGCTTACCATAATATATATATTTTGTCTAGTGATTGGGATTAATTGTGTGTACAAATCCTGTTGGTTCATAGCAAGATAACTACGCTTACATCAAAAGAAAAATTATAGTCTATGAGAGGTAGTATGATGGGATCCGGTGATAGAAGTATTTCATTGAGCCTTTCAGGGCCGAAGAGAAACACTATACGTTGATGAAAGTGTATTTTACGGCTAATCCATACGTTAATTCTAATAGATCGTACAGAGTGAAAGCGATAGAAATGATCATCATGTGGGTTATTCATCTAGGATAGTATGTGAGAAATGTAGATATGAGAAAAATGTAGATATGAGAGAAGTGAAGAGATGAGAAGTTTCCCTCCCAAGCCCTATTCTTGCCCGTAGGCAATAAGGATACTGTGGGGAGAGATGTACCTGTAGCAAGGAGAACCTAAAATTTGTAGAGAGGATGAATTACAAAGAGTGAGAGAGATAGGTTTGGTTAAGGAGTTGAGATTAGATACATATATATATTTTTTGGATTAGAGATGAAAATGAAAACAACAAGAAATCAAGAAAACTTCAATCTAGAACACATCTTACTTGACAAACCCTTCGGTACCATTATTGATGGAGAGAGAAGAAGAGGGGAGAATTCAACTTTGATTGATACGCCAAGTATACGCCCTTCTTTGATTAGAGTTGATCTTCCAAGGATAGCATACAAAGATTGCTAGTCTTCCTCTAGGAGAAAGTGTAGGCTTAGGCTTATGTTAATGGCTAAGTACATTTAGGCATTACTACTCACTCCCTCAAGAATTCCTCTCATCAATGGATTGAATGCTTGAGTTCCTTTCAAGAAAGAAGAGGTCCCCTTTTATAGGTGAAGGGAACCCCCAAAGGGTTTACACAAGAAGAGAGGAGCCAGTGTGAATAGGAATTGGAAAAGTTGGAAATGAGCTGTCTGTGCATGATGTGGGCAGACTGGGGTCCAGTATTTTGATCATATCTCCTCAACCGTGGTTCCAACTAAAAAAGTAAAAATATGGGCAGAAACTTCAGCTCAATAGATACGATTTTTATTTTAAAATCATTTTCCAATTCGGATTGGAACCTTGTGTAAAAAATTCATCAAAATAGGGTCCATTTCTGGCAACAAAAGTCTTCCCGTGGTCCCCTTAGCCTAAACTTTCATTTAATTCCAAAGGACACCTCATGCCATATGAAAGCATGACATTTCTCCTTGACAAAGTTTTGTAATCATGCTTGCAATAATGCATTAAAATAAGTGTATCTTTGAAATCATGCCACCTAGTGTCCCACTAGGATTTGATTCCCTCCTAGTAGCTATTTAAAAAGAAATATAAGAAAAGTATAAAAAATACATAGAATATATATATATTGGAGTTTACCCTAGATATAGGATCTAGCTAGGGTGTGAGATGATAATGAGATAGTAGAAATAAAGAATCAATGCTTTTTGCCCCAAGTTAAAGAGGCGGAGCTATTGATGTTTTTCCCATAGTATTTTCTGATGGTAAAGTAAGGATAGGTTACCCTTGAGAAAAATAATAGGATGAGATAGAAGGCTTATTATTATACTTAAATATTCATATGTACAATATAGGAAAGATAATTATGTATCTAAAAAGTTACAAGATAGATCTTGTAGCATGCGTTCCCACTATGTACGTGTCACAGCACAACATCCACCCCCTGTAAACCTGCACATCCTCCGGTATGTGCCACATTATTTCTTTGTAAGATCAGCCCTCTTGTACATCTTCCTTGCTTTCTTCTTCACTGGATGATTCCAAATCTTCATCTTCACTTTGATCTTTATCTGTGGTTTGCTCTTCTTCCTCATCAACATCTTCTGGATCATTGTCTCCTCTTCTCTGAAACATTTTCATCCTTTTTCTTGCAATGGGAATCTTTACTTTTGTACCATCTAGTTCAGACAAGCTGTAAGTAGCATTTTCATGCACATGCTTTACAACATATGGTCCAAACCATCTTTTTGAAAACTTACGCATGACTGTGTGCTGGTTATCAGGGCTACTATCATACACCAAATCCTAGTCACCTTTGTCATTGCTTTGCTCTTGAGTCGATGTCGCTTATCAAAGGATTCTTTGTTTTTCAACCTTGCATTTTTGAGTCGTTCTTTTGCAGCTTCAATGTCTCTAGGTCTTCTCTCTAGCTGCCTTATATGCAGTGCAAGGAGATCTTCCCTGCTAAGCCCCTCTTGCCAAGGTAGTACATTCCATGTGGGAATTGTATCTTCAATCGGCATCACTGGATTTTGACCATACATTAGCTCCGCAGGCATGTAGCCAGTTACTGAGCTATGTGTTCTACGATCAGCCCATAAAGCATATGGTAACAGTTTTGGCCACTCACCAACTCTTCCTTCGCAAGCCTTGGCCAAAGCTTTGATGATAGGAGGATGCCCTCTTTCACTCTTTCCATTGCCTTCAGGGTTGTAAGCTGTAGTAAGAGAAAGCTTGATTCCTAATCTAGAAAAGAACTCCCTTGCTTCTTCGGCATCCAGTTCACCTCTATCTGCAGTGATTATTCCCACACAACCATAACGGCAAATCACCTCATCAAAAAGGAATTTGCACACAGCTTCTGTGGTTTTAGCTCTTAATGCTCTTCCTTCAACCTGGTTAGTTAGGTCCTCTCGCGCAAGAACCAAGTATCTCATCTACCAGAGTCCTAGAGTCATTGTGATTAGATCCACAACCCATTTATAGTGCATGGCTAGTGGATATGTAGGGTGCAATCCATCACGATGTCGAACATTTGAATACACTTGAGAAGTTACACATGTCTCTACAAACTGAGATACATCTTTATACATACCCTTCCACCAGTATTTTTCTTTCAACTTGGAGAAGGTTTCCCATACACCCTTGTGTCCATCCCATAGACTCTCATGAAACTCTTGCATGAGCTTTACTTGAGTCTCTTTTTTACATATAACCCTTTGTGGTGTAGCACCCTTTGGTTTAGGATGCTTCCACAAGTAACCATCCCTCCAAAAGTACCCATATGCTTTCCTGCGTATCCTCTTGAATTCTTGTTCAGACCAATCATCCTGTTTTGTTAGAGTACTCAAGTAGCTTCCAATAAGAAGCCAATCACCTTCATAAAGCTCTTTCAAGAATGATTCAAGTAGATTTGTCATGCAGACATTGTTACCTTTGACATGAGAGATAGAATAGAACTTTTTGCCTACATCATCTCCCTCGTCAATCATTTGTGACTCATCTTCATACCTTGCCCTTGATAGCATATCTGCCACTGTATTGTCTTTACTTGCAATGTGCTTAAACTCAGGATTTAAGGACTTAATGTAGGCAATCCACCGCAACATAGCAATGTCTGGACTTGAGCAGCTTGTAATCATCCCAAGAAGTGGTAGACAATCTATTTCTACAACCACACATGCACCAATTAGGTACTCTTTTCCACTTTTCAAGGCTGTAACCATACCCCATAACTCTCTCTTTATCTGTGGATAGTTTCTTTGGCGATCGAGCACTTAGTACCTTTGCTCCAAATCCTACCACATACCTGTTTCCTTCTTTGTCATCTTGCCCTATTGCCCATCCAATTCCTATAGGACTGGTATCTACTGTCACAATCACTGGCCTTTGACACTCATAGTCTACCTTTCTCAAAGTCGTTGCTGATTGGAGCAACTCCTTTAGCTTTTTCATGGATTTTACATGTGCTTCTGTCCATTTAAACTTCTGATTCTTTCTAAGCAGCTGATAAAGAGGATCAGCTACATGTGCATAATGTGGAATCCAAATAACATAGAAGACACATGCTCCCAAAAACCTTCTAACCTCAGTGATGCTAGTGCACGTTTCTTTCATTCTTTGGATGGCATCTACCTTTGTTGGACAAGGTTTCCTACCATATGGCCCGCACATGTGCCCCACAATAAGCACTTCATTGACACCAAACATAGACTTTTTCCCTGACAATGTAAGATTTGCTTCTTCCAACCTAGACAAAATTTTATCACAATCATTTATGTGATTTACCACAAACCTGCGACATCCCTTGAGATCCAAAGCTTCATCTTTTTCACTTTCTTCACATCATTTGATAGGAAAATCATCAATGAAAGGCATTGTGATTTGAAGAATAAAGTCACGTAAGACCTTATTCATCCCATTCATCATATGTGCAACCGAGTTGGTTGCTCCCTGTGGCAAGGTACACATCCTTACCAAACCCAAAGGTGTCCTCATGGTTGTCAAGTCTCTGCTTTCGATTGCAAGCTGAAATTGATCATACCCTGAGTAGAGATCCCCCATTGAGTAGATTGCCCTGCCTGCAAATGCCTCTACAAACTCATCCACAATTGGACCTGTACCTACATTTCTAATTGTCACCTTGTTCATTGGTTGCATATCTTGGATGAAGCGTAGAGAACCATTCTTCTTCGGAACTGTGAACCACCTGTTTGAGTATGGAGTACAAGAAGGCTCCAAGATTCCCATTTTGATTTTCTCATTCAGTAGCTCTACTAACTTTGGCAAATGAGCCTTTGGAACCGGAATAGGCCGCATATTCCAAGGCACATGAGGTATTGTGAAAATTACCATAGGAGCTACTATAGAAGGATCAACACATCCTATCTCATGTGGTTCAAATGCAAAAGCCTTACCATGCTTTGAAAGCATTTCTTTGAAGCACTTTGTCTCCTCCTGTGTTAAAAACTCCTCGCGACTAATCTGCAAGTCTTGGAAAGACTCCTTTGTGAAGGTATGCCCAATCTTTTTAGGATTCCTCAAACTTGGTTGTAAAGAAGCCTGCTCAATCTTTTCCCTATTGTTGGGTGGTAAGGGTGAAGCTACTGGTTTCACCTTCTTTGCTACACTCTTGTATTTAGTTTCAACATGGACTTCTGGGCCAACTGTTTGGCTTTCTTTAAAGGCTTCTATTACTTGATACATTTCCATAGAGCAAACTTCCACAACTTCATTTTCAAGATGCAAATTAGACCCCATTATGGCATCAAGCTCACCCATAGTATCTACAAAAGAAACTTGTTCACACAAACCCAAAACATTTTCAGTAGGCTCTAGCAACCCACTCTTTTTCATGCCTATTTATACATTATGCACATATTGCCTCTCACATCTCTTCAAATCTTCAAGTTTTGTAAAACATACTGATCCATTCTTTGTTACCAAGGAGCTCGTTGAAAACGCTTCACCTATTTTTGGATCAAGCGAGACCCTTTTTCTTTTTGTACCACTGCAATCCTGCTTTACAATGGTACTTGGCCAAAACCCATCATTTTTCTATGATCATGAAACTCTTTGCTCACCTTTGGTAGAGGATGTTCTCTGAGGTTGTCACGATTTCTTTCATGGTTCACACAAACTGTGAGAAATTGGACCGCTTGTTTACCATCTTTGCTACGTATCCTAGCATATGCTGAACCATCATCCATTACCTTTGTTTCCATTCGAACTCCCACAATGTAGGGTTGTCCAAGGATGAGATGATATGAAGATGTATCCTGTACAAAGAAGTTTTGGTCAATCTTTACATCACCTATTGTTACCTTCACACCTGGACATGCTGCATACAATTCACCGGATGAATTTTTTGCCACTTTTACCATCCAGCCATGATCTGTGTCCATCGGCCATTTGCACTTGTTGTAGAGACTCTTTGACATTATGTTTATTTCTGAACCATGGTCAATCAAGGCAACAAATGTCTCTTCAAGATCACCTACCTTGACCAAAGTTTCTGTAGTAGCCCTTGCCCAATGACTTCGTGAATAGTAACTCCTAGGAATATCTTCAAGTTCTTCATCATCATTTGAGAAATGCACTTGCTTCACTCTCCCACTAGATTGGTAGCATCCTACCACAGCTCCATCATTCTCCTTATTTTGCAGTTGCATCCCTTGTGTCTTTGAGGTTTCCCCTTCAACCTGTGCACGAGAAACTTCAGCAAGGGTTTGCCTCTTCCTCTTGATGATGTCAATGATCTCCTCATGGAATTCATGCTTTGCAATGCCAAGAACTTCTCCCAGAGTAAACTCAATCTTGCTATTCAAGATCCTTTCCTCTAAGACTTTCTTTAAATCTGTAGCAACCTCAATATCAGATTGTAGTTTATAAGTTGGGCCTTTTGTCTTACCTTTCGTTGGCTCTTTCTTCTTTCCTGTTGTAGACTCCTCCATGAGTACTTCAGGTGGAGAGGCTCCTTGTGTTGAGGGTGTTTGAGAAGGCATTGAGTCGCTTCTTCCCCCACTTCTAGAAGCTCTTTTTGATGGTCTTTCATCAGCATTCTCACGTGTGCGCTTCTCTTCTACAATTGCCTCATTTTGTTGGCATTTATTAATGTAGGCATGCACTGACAATGAGTCCACTGGATCATTCCATCCTGTTTCTAGACGTATGCAATCACCTGATTCATGTAGAATCTCTTTTGTAAGCTTTCCCTTTTTAGCTAATTGCATGACATTTGGCCAAATTTGATCATGATGGTCACTCACCTCTTCATCACAAAAATGTTCAATTTTTACTCCATAAGTAGCTGCCTCAACTGAAGAGGTGGCATGCTTGGTTTCCATATCTTCAACTAAGGTTTGCATTCCCCCCTTCCCAAAGTTAGTTCTCAAGGGTAGACCTATCTCTCTTAAGTGGATTTTACCATCCTTAAAAAAGACAACATCTTTTGACAAAGCATCACAAAAATCATCACAATCCCTTCTTACATGGTCTGTACTATCACACCAAATACATCTATTAACAAACCCTTCTTTGGGCTGTTGTCTTTGCCTAGGAAGTGTCCCTGATGGTTGGCCTTTTTCTTCAAGCTTTGCAAACTTCACCTTCAAGTCACGCATTCCCTTCACAAGCTCATCTAGCATGGACTCATCAAACTTAGGAGCGATAAAAGTAGGCTTTACCATTTTGTCAGAAGTTGAGGTGGAAGGACTTGTAGTGTTTACTACCATCTTCTCAATTCTTCTTTGTTGTTTGGCAAGTAGTGAGACAGCACCTTCAACCTCATTCCAGTCGGTCTTTAGTCCTTGCTCAGCATCTTTATCTTCAAGAAGAAGCTCCAAATTTTCTTGAAACTCTTTACCTGCAGCTTGTAAGAAAAGATTTGTCTTCTCTGCATCTAGTGTGTCCCTTTCTGTCCTGGTGAGTTGTGCATAGCGCTGCTCAAATTCCCTAAGTAGCTCTGTTATTGATAGTCCTTTCTTTGGCTTGACTACCCATTCTAAGAATGTCCTTTTGGTCACTCTCTCAGAGTCCTCCATGAAATATTCCTCCTTTAAAGCTACTTTGAGTTCTTCCCAATTTCTCCCATGCCCATCTTTAATTGCCCTAACATGCTCTCTAATTTATGGAGCAACAACTAGCTCAAAGCTTTGAATCATCTCACCTTCTGATACGCGATGCAGCTCCATCTCCTTCACATACTCGCATAAGTACTTGGTTAAATCTTTGCCATTGAACTGATCCATTCTGTTGACGACCGCTTGTATGGCCTTCGTTGCTGAAATCTCCGTTCTTTCAGTAACATGTTGTTGTTGCATGAACATTGCAAATGCTTGAAACATTTGCATTGTTGCTGGGTCAACATGCATACCCTATTGCTCAACATGATCACCCATGGTTACCCACAAACTCTCACCCTAGCAGATTCGCGTCGGGTTCACCAAAAATATGTCAAGAAATTTGCGGTCTTGCTAGGAAAGCACCGGGCTTATGGTTATGAGAGTTTGTGAGAGAACTCAACAAAAACTATATGAAGGAGTTAAACCATAGATGCCATGAAGTCTAGGGTTTCGAAAGAAGTGCAATCAAAGAAGACTCACTCTTTATCTCTTGCACTCACACACACAAAGAAAGAACACAAAAGAGAATGTCAAAACAATACGAAGATGAAAACATCAGAGGTATGGTCATATCGTATCATGGGTAATATGAAAGGGTTAATAGATAAGTTAATGGCATTCAATCTTGGCTGACCAAATAGGCTACGAATTGTTCTTTGGAATTGTAGTTTTGTGCTTACCATAATATATATATTTTGTATAGTGATTGGGATTAATTGTGTGTACAAATCCTGTTGGTTCATAGCAAGATAACTACGCTTACATCAAAAGAAAAATTATAGTCTATGAGAGGTAGTATGATGGGATCCGGTGATAGAAGTATTTCATTGAGCCTTTCAGGGCCGAAGAGAAACACTATACGTTGTTGAAAGTGTATTTTACGGCTAATCCATACGTTAATTCTAATAGATCGTACAGAGTGAAAGCGATAGAAATGATCATCATGTGGGTTATTCATCTAGGATAGTATGTGAGAAATGTAGATATGAGAGAAGTGAAGAGATGAGAAGTTTCCCTCCCAAGCCCTATTCTTGCCCGTAGGAAATAAAGATACTACGGGGAGAGATGTACCTGTAGCAAGGAGAACCTAAAATTTGTAGAGAGGATGAATTACTAAGAGTGAGAGAGATAGGTTTGGTTAAGGAGATGAGATTAGATACATATATATATATTTTGGATTAGAGATGAAAATGAAAACAACAAGAAATCAAGAAAACTTCAATGTAGAACACATCTTACTTGACAAACCCTTCGGCACCATTATTGATGGAGAGAGAAGAAGAGGGGAGAATTCAACTTTGATTGATACGCCAAGTCCACGCCCTTCTTTGATTAGAGTTGATCTTCCAAGGATAGCATGCAAGGATGGCTAGTCTTCCTTTAGGAGAAAGTGTAGGCTTAGGCTTATGTTAATGGCTAAGTACATTTAGGCATTACTACTCACTCCCTCAAGAATTCCTCTCATCAATGGCTTGAATGCTTGAGTTCCTTTCAAGGAAGAAGAGGTCCCCTTTTATAGGTGAAGGGAACCGCCAAGGGTTTACACAAGAAGAGAGGAGCCAGTGTGAATAGGAATTGGAAAAGTTGGAAATGAGTTGTCCCTGCATGATGTGGGCAGATTGGGGTCCATTATTTTGATCATATCTCCTCAACCGTGGTTCCAACTAAAAAAGTAAAAGTATGGGCAGAAACTTCAGCTCAATAGATACGATTTTTATTTTAAAATCATTTTCCAATTCAGATTGGAACCTTGTGTAAAAAATTCATCAAAATAGGGTCCATTTCTTGCAGCAAAAGTCTTCCCGTGGTCCCCTTAGCCTAGACTTTCATTTAATTCCAAAGGACACCTCATGCCATATGAAAGCATGACATTGCTCCTTGACAAAGTTTTGTAATCATGCTTGCAATAATGCATTAAAATAAGTGTATCTTTGAAATCATGCCACCTAGTGTCCCACTAGGATTTGATTCCCTCCTAATAGCTATTTAAAAAGAAATATAAGAAAAGTATAAAAAATACATAGAATATATATATATATATTGGAGTTTACCCTAGATATAGGATCTAGCTAGGGTGTGAGATGATAATGAGATAGTAGAAATAAAGAATCAATGCTTTTTGCCCCAAGTTAAAGAGGCGGAGCTATTGATGCTTTTCCCATAGTATTTTCTGATGGTAAAGTAAGGATAGGTTACCCTTGAGAAAAATAATAGGATGAGATAGAAGGCTTATTATTATACTTAAATATGCATATGTACATGATAGGAAAGATAATTATATATCTAAAAAGTTACAAGATAGATCTTGTAGCATGCGTTCCCACTATGTACGTGTCACAGCACGATAGCGCGAAATCACCTTCTTGCCTTCATCATCCAAGATGATGTCGCCGCTGAAGTCGACCAAGTAAGGCAAGCCCTCTCGCTACTGACGCATGAACCTGGGTGTCTCGGCAAGGGTCTCTAGCGGCGTGTCAACGAGGGTACGGACGTCAGGTGTCTCCACTGGAGTCTGAGCCCCGAAGCGAGGAGTGTCCACTGGAGTGACTTTTGGAGGAGTAGCTAGTGGTGTGTAGCTGCGGGGAACGGCAGTCAGCCGCACAAAACCTGGTGTCGATGGCGATGTCGTGGCTGGTGTCGGGACGGGTAAAGAAGGGGAGGGTAAAGAGCATCGTCGAACATGAGGCGGTGTCGAAGCATCGATGGTGGCTCCACAATCTGCAAGAATCCGTAGCACACCATCCGAAGATTTATTCTCCTCATGCCATGTCATAACTTTTTTGTTTCTTTTTGTCATAACTTATGTATCATGAGACGACTTTTATACGTTGTTTTGAAAACCATGTATATTTTTTAAATAATGGCAATGGTTTGTAACTATTACATTTGCAAAGATTAACAATCAAGTGATTTTGCCTATGTGTACAATTGTCATTGATTTACTTTCATCAATTCACACTTGTCAATTTTGTATCTTTATTTTGCAAACGATACGTACTATGGATGATGGAGTTAATGATTATATTGTTTTGTGGGTGACTATTTTGGGTCTATATTTACCTTTTCACTTTTTTTCAAAAGTAAATAGACAAATGAAACATTCAATATGGTTGATGGGTGACAGGGCATGCAATGCCCTGCCACCAAAATTTTTTCCTCTTGGGCGTCTCTATGACCGTCGCTATATAAGGCTCTGCAGCGTCGCTATAAGCGTCGCTACTAATGGCTCTGCAGCGTCGCTATAGTCATCGCTATATAGCGACGCTTATAGCGACTGTCATATCGACATCCCCGTATCGACGCTCATAGAGATGCTCTTAGTGAGGTCGGGGGTTATAAAAACCCAGTGTATTTCCGTCGCTAAAAGAGTCACAAGAGAACACAACCTCTTGTAGTGCCATAGCATAATCTTCACTCCAGAAACTTTTGACATTGACGACTTTAGATTCCAAGTTATGATATAAAAAACCATTCCCACGCCCCATGACGGCCATTGCAAGCTTGTCATTGTGCAAAAATGCTATGCTCCCAACAATAATCCGAGCACTCATTAAAACAGCTAGTATGTGACTTCTGCATGAAATTCTCTATTAGACGTACGACAACACAACATCCACCCCCTTTGAACCTGAATATCCTCCAGTATGTGCCAACCATCTTTAAAATTTGTAAGTACAAAACCAGTTGCCATGCAAACAGTGGTCCATTGTAAGCATGCCACCAATAACCTTAAAATTTTTGACTTCAGGCAATCATAAGCCGCTATGATTGAAGGAAAAGCTCAAAAACTTTTCATCAATCAAGTAGATCCGTCCAATAAAGCATAAGCATTTTTGCAAAGTCTGTAAACCTCTTGACATAGCCTGTAAGAATAATTAACATCACCAGGGTCATATGGTCTAATAAGATCTTTCTGAAGTACTGGACCTTCATAAAAACCACATGAACATACACTATCGGTCTCTACTGACATCAAATAACCTTGGTGTAAGCTTGATATTCCTCGATCAAGTAGTAACCAATGATATTGTGCACCCAGAAGAATCCAACCGTATTCAACTTGCTTCTTAAGGACCTCAAAATCTCTTGGATAGAATACCATAGCAAGCACACATCATCTATGAGTCTCGCAATAAAGTAAAACTTCCCTTAAATCATTATGCAACACGCAGTTCTCATAAACATTTGACAACTTTTGCTCAACAAGCATATAGGAACACTGCATACCTTTTACCGGTAACTATAATAGCATTGACATAAGGATAAGTAGAAAGAGTATATGGACCCAACCATAGCTAGAACCTCGTCAAAGAAACTGAAGAAGCATGTGCATTCTTTGCTTTATCGATAATGATTTACCCCATCTGACTTCATAGTTATCATGAACCTCTGAAAATCTTGCATCAGTGTCAGAGTCATCATTACTTGGAACTCCAGCCTGACCATGAATAAGAGTTGTAACTTGTGAATTTGCATCCACTTTTGGATCAGTAGAGCAACGAATACTCTCATCATCTGTCAAAGAATTGTGGGTTGCCTCCTCTTGTAGCTCATGAGAAATAACAAAAGAAGAAACTTTCTGTCCAGTATCCTGTACTTTAGTCATTTTAGAAATGTTAGACATACAAAGAACGTCATCCAAGCAATCTTCATAAATCTCTTCATCCTGTTCCGCTTCACACATTTCTATGGTAGCCAAAGATCAATCGATACTCTCTAAATACTCTTCATACACCTCCTCTGAACAGGTACTATCAACAGAGAAATCATCCATAATATGTTGCCCATACATACCACAATTAGATAAAAAGACATCAATAATGGAATTCTCTTCTCTCAACCTTGACAAGGAAGCTTCACTATTTGCATCATCATCTTGCTCTGTGATATTAGCACTTGTAAACATATCGTTAGTAGAAATTGTAGACTCATGTATACCCTCATGCACATCCTCTACTAACTCCATGATTACTTGCACTTCATTTGTTATAGTACAAATGATTTTATGTTGTTTTGCTTGGCTTCACATGCTTCCATTTTGCTGAGAGGACCATCAAAACCTTGTAAAGGATCATCTTGAACTTCTTGAGAACATTCCATGCTTCAAAGATTACTAGTATGTGGAACACTAACAACACAATTTTCTCCTTCGTCTAATTCTTCACAAGAATCAATGATAGAGGCAACTAGCATGTGAGCAAGCTCTGAATAAATTTCATCAATGGCTAAAGTTTGAAATTCGTTATTTACCTGTGCTAGATTGCTTGAAGCATGATCCTTTGGGACAAAACTGGTACTTGCAAAGCTGCATGTGCTTTAGCTTTACTTCTTGCATGAATCTACTCCCAAAATTCATCATAGCTGATTGTCTACAATTGATCTCCATCACCTTTATTAAAACCAACCTTCTTTTGTTGATTCATCTCTTCTATTTCCAAGGCTATGTTCCGGTCACCCACTTGTACAACTTCTTCTTTAAATTTAGCCCAATTATCTGCATACTTATCGATAAGCTTTTGTATCTGACCACACACTTTTGGAGCTACTAATCGATCAAACTCCTTGATCATATGCTTAGTTGGAATACCCATAAGCTCCATCTGTGACCTGTAGCATGCAATATATCCATCACTATCGTAGCCATAAGAAATAGCTCTTTCAGAACAGACTTTATCCAATGCTTCTTCCACTGCTTCATCCGCTTGAGCAAATCCTTGTTAAAACTCTTCTCGGTCCAAACCAAATTGCTCTTAAGTAACCTGCTATTGTTGCTACTAGAAGAAAGCATCAAATAGTTGCATCAAATAGCTTCATCATCTGCTGCATCATGTCTACTTGAAATGTCGTCTTCATCCTCTCTGCCAAAATTTCCCACCCCGTCTTGCTTCACGTCAGGTTCACCAAAAATGTCGGGGGAATATTTTTCACAAGCTGAGCCGGGTCAGCATTGGGGGGCTGCTCGCTGCGGAAAACGGTGAGAGAAATATGCACATCTCAAGAGAATATAGCACAATAAATTAACATCTTGAATTCAATCTCTGAATGAGCTAAAATCTAAATACCAAAAAAATAACTTGATCGCAATAGGCAAGAAGTGCTCTTGAACTCGTCGAGACTATGAGCCGAAGTGAAAATTCAATGTCTATCCCTTGCTCTTCCCTGCCACCTTCACGTGCACTCACTTTGCCGTCACTTGCTTCAGTATTTTTAAACTCAAACAGATCTCTAAAAACTACTAAAGATCTACTTCTCCGTCAACATAACTCTTTGTGAACTTCAACTTCTTGTCCTTGCTTTATTCTGACCACTAACGATCTTCTTCCTTTGATGCTTTTAGTCTCGATGATGTTTCTATCCTTCGTGCCTTCCCAAATCACAAGTTAAATTATGCAGTCTGCTCCTTGTTGGACACTGACATAGAATGCCCAACTGGTCTTCCAATTAATAGTGCTCCTCTCTTGCTTGTGTTGGCCGCCCTCTGGTCAGCTTGCAGCTCTCCTTTGGAAGCTCTTAGCACTGCTTTCATGCAACCAAAGGACACAATCCTCCTTCTCTATTCATGGCCCTACTGTCTAGTGCAAACTACTACCCTCTTGCTCATTCACTCGACAACACCGCCTACTCCGGGCAACGCTTCAGAATGTGTACAATATGAGCATGTATCTCCTAACTCGATGTGACCTTGATGAGCATGGCACCTCCTCTGAATAGGTACTAGCAATAGAGAAATCATTCATAATATGTTTCTCATACATACCACAATCAGATAAAAAGACATCAATAATGGAATTCTCTTCTCTCAACCCTAACAAGGAAGCTTCACTATTTGCATATATCATCATCTTGCTCTATGATATCAACACCTGTAAATATATGCTCATCAGTAATTGTAGACTCATGTATACCCTCATGCACATCCTCTACTAACTCCATGATTTCTTGCACTTCATTTGTTACAGTACAAATGATTTTATGTATGCAATCGTCTTCAAGAAACCTTTTGTTTTTCTTAGCTTCACAAGCTTCCATTGTGCTGCATGCTACAAAGATTAATTACTAGTATGTGGTACACTAACAACACAATTTTCTCCTTCACAAGAATCAAAGATAGAGGCAGCTACCATGTGAGCAAGCTCTGAAAAATTTTCATCAATGGCTTAAGTCTGAAATTTGTTATTTACCTGTGCTAGATTGCTTGAAGCATGATCCTCTGGGATAAAATCTGGTACTTGCAAAGCTACATCTGCTTTAGCTTTACTTCTTGCATGAATCTTCTCCCAAAATTCATCATGGCTGATTGTCTGCAATTTATCTCCATCACCTTTCTAAAAGTAACCTTCTTTTGTTGATTCATCTCCTCTATTTCCAAGGCTATGCGCCGGTCACCCACTTGTACAACTCCATCTTTAAATTTAGCCTAGCTATCTGCATACTTATCAATAAGCTTTTGTATCTGACCATACACTTTTGGAGCTACTAATCGTTCAAACTCCTTAATCATATTGTTAGTTGGAATATCCATAAGCTCCATCAGTGACCTGTAGCATGCAAGATATCCATCACTATCATAGCCATAAAAAATAGCTCTTTCAGAACAGACTTTACCCAATGCTTCTTCCACTGTTTCATCCGGTTGAGCAAATCCTCGTTAAAACTCCTTTCGGTCCAAACCAAATTGCTCATAAGTAACCTGCTGCTGTTGCTACTAGAAGAAAGTATCAAATAGCTGCAACATCTACTGCATCATCTCTACTTGAGATGTCGTCTTCATCCTCTCTGCCAATATGTTCCACCCCGTCTTGCTTCACGTCAGGCTCACCAAAAATATCGGGGGAATATTGTTCACAAGTTGAGCCGTGTCAGCACCGGGGGGCTGCTCGCTGTTGGAAACGGTGAGAGAAATATGCACATCTCAAGAGAATATAACACAAAAAATTAACACATCTTGAATTAAATTACTTAATGAACTAAAATCTGAATACCAAAAAAATAACTTGATCGCAATAGGCAACAAGTGGTCTTGAACTCGTCGACACTATGAGAAGAAGTGCAAATGCCAATTTTGTATGGCCTCAATGTCCTTCCCTTGCTCTTCCCAGCCACCTTCACGTGCACTCACTTAGCCGTCACTTGCTTCACTCTTTTTAAACTCAAACAAATCTCTAAAAACTGCTAAATATCTGCTTCTCCGTCAACATAAATCTTTGTGAACTTCAACTTCTTGTCCTTGCTTTATTCTGACCACTAACGATCTTCCTCCTTTGATGCTTTTAGTCTCGATGATGCACTGCAACAAAAAAGGGGGCCTTCGACGCAGGTTTCGATGCACCCCGTCGAAAAAACCGTGGATATACACGTCCCTACAAAAATGTCGCTATATGCGTCGAAAGGTACTATTATCGACGCATATTTTGACGGGCTTAGCGACGTAGATTGCGACGACCATAACATAATTTTTTTTTCTTGGATAGAGGACAGCCTGGCCTGTGCCCAATGAAAAGATGGACACAGCCACAACCAGACTACCTGTCATCTGCCCAAGAAAGCGAGCATCACCAAAATCAACCGTGCTCCCGCAAAAATTTTGACAGAGTTCCCTTCATTTTTACATAAACTTTTTTAAAAAAACCATATCATGTATACGTCTCCTACATGCTATCCATGTAGGATCTCACATGAGATTTAAGGCCAATGAAAGAAATGAAATGAACTTTGTGCAAAATCATAACCAACTTAAAACCATAACCATAACGAACTTAATTTGTGCAAAACCATAACCAAATTAAAACCATAAACGGACATAACCATACTAATCAAAACCATAATGCAGATAACCATAACCATAAACAAAACAATAACCATAAGCATAACCAGAAAGTTAAACATAACCATAAACAAAACAATAACCATAACCATGTCTATACAAGAATAGGAAAAATAACCATGTCTATACAATGACAATAACCATAACCATAAGGAAAACAATAACCATAACCATGTCTGAACAATAACCATAACCATATATGTCTATACAAAAAAGAGACACAGAAGCGTGTCTATGTCTCACAAAGCATATATTTGAAATCCACTGATGACTAGGCTTCACAACCTGCACATAAGACAAGTCACAAAATTAGTATTGATATTACTTCACATATACTTATTTAATTAAATCAACTCACACATATTAACGTCTCACCTCAATCGATCAGCGAGATTCTGAGGCCTCCCAGTCTACAGTCTCTCTTGAAGCATCAAGATCATTCAATACTTCATAGATACCTCTGCGATATCCATCTGTCTCCTCCTAGCGTGTCGGGGCTCGATGCATCGCAAGATTCTGCGTTTATACAAAAATAAAAGTAATAAGAATACATGATTCATCACGTTTAAAAAAACGCCAAAGCTAGGATTGGATTGGAAACTCACAAACTCATAGCGAAAGGTGTCGAAGCCTCCGCTGCCAAGATGAGATGTCCCCCTGGTCATCTGTTATATCTGCGCGGCCTGACGTTGCTGTCTGAACCGTGTGTCCGCTGTTCGCTCATCCTCCCTGATCTGCTGCCACGTCTCGTGTGGGATGCCCGAAGGCTTCAACGAGCCGGTTCTGAAAGCTTGTCGAGCTGCATCTCGTCGAAGTTTCACGATGTCCCATGCAACACCCTTGACTCACCTCCTCGGAACAGCCTTTGAACCCGGAGCAGGCTGGTACTCTCTCATGATGGTCTCCACTGTATAACTGATTTTGTCCTCATCTTGGTCAGGCCAAGGTGTCAGAATGCTGGTCGAAAACTGCAGCTCCACGAGCTGGCGAATCCAATGTCTTATCTCAGTCCCGACTCTATCCATGTCAACAGAACTATCTGCCCGTACAGTATAGAGCTTGGAGGCACTAGGATCGTGTGTCCCCCAAGGTGTCCGAGGTGTGCCAAGAGGTGTGTCAAGAGGTGTGCCTACGTAGGACGGGGGTTGTGAGAGAGTAGAGATCGAAGCATATGTGGAACCTCCTCCACAGCAACCACCACCTCCACCTGACGATCGTCGAGATCGGCGAGTGCACCTGTGCTACGGAGATGAGGACGTACCCGCCTTTGCCGCACCCCTAGGTGTTGAAGCGATCGTGATGGGAGACCTCGCAGGGGTCATACCTGTAGGCATCCCCCCTCCATAGGCGTCCCCCCCATAGGTGTCCCCCCAATAGGCGTCGGACCCTCGGGTGTGAAGCCCTGAGGCATAGTACCCGTGCCTCTAGCTACCCAGTACTGAGACGCCTCTGCCATCTGAGTGGGCGTCATCCGTGTGACGAAGCCCATAAATGCATCTGCACTCATAGAAGCGGGACCTGGAAACTGGTCTGCCATACTAAAGTCCTACACAAAGAAAGTAAAATAAAGCGTCAGAACACCGTTGTTTAAATGAACTTTAAGCTTAATTTTAAATCAACGTCTTCACACAAACACTTACAGGCCTAGGCCTCGACGAGTGAGGCATCATCGATAAGATCTTGCATCGTATCATCGTCTATCTCTAATTGCAGACATAACTCTGCCCCAACTCATTCTGGCAGATTTTCTTCATCCATTGCATCTTTATCTACAAGTATCAATTCTACCTCGTCTGCATCATCCCTCGTATATCTGTCAGCTTCCTCTACCATACCTTCATCCATCTCATCTAATGTCACAGTAGTATCTGCCTCGTCTGATCGACTTTCCTCCAGGAGCTCTTGCCCTTCAAATACTTGTTTATTTCTTGGAGCAACTTGAACCACAAACCACCATTGTCGCTCTTGGGGATCTGGTACAAAGACCACTTGCTCGCAATGTTCGGGGAGAGCAAATGTGTCGCTCACATCTGTTTGAAGATTAAAAAATTCCAGACAAGTACGAAGCACAGATATTTTGTCACCTTCATAGATTGGTTGACGTGCCAACTTCCTCAACATGTCTTCAGGAGACAGGCGCACGGCTTCTGGTGCTGTTTCGTTAGCGTTCTCCTCGCTTGTCTGGAAGAAGGCATCCAGTATCTCCTCCATGCCGTCGTCTTCAATCTGTACGCCCTTTTCTGCTTCCATCCTTGGCTCTATATTGGTCGGACCTTCATGCATAATCCTTTTTCTCTCTCTCTCTCAGATGTAGGTGCTATGTCGCGAAAATCAATGCCCGTTCCGTAAGAGTCATATCGTAGATTCTATACGGTTTCTCTAGCAAACTCTCCGTACTTGTGCACGTGCTCATTACATATCCTACTTACAGAACGTGCACGAGCATGCAATCTTTTCCTCCATGTTAGTTGATGACGTTGCCATCTACAATGATTATGAATGTTGTTTTAATATATATAGTCCTCACAATGTAACACTACAAGAGGCTATTCATATTAGCGACGCTCACACAGCGACGCTCAAAAAAAAAATCCCGGCGTCGCTATGAGCGTCGCAAATTTACAAGTAAATTTGCGACGCTCATAGCGACGCCGGCTGGGCTAAAAAAAATAACAGAGAGCGCCCAAAAACTCAGATCTCAGATCTGAGTTTTTCGGCGCCCTCAAGCAAGGAGCAGGTAACGCTCTCCCTCTCTCTCTCTCTCTCTCTCTCTCTCTCTCTCTTTCTTCTCGACACACACACACACACACACACACGCGAGGAGAGGAAGGAGAGCCAGGTATGCTCCTTCCCTCTCCTCACTCTCATGTTCCCTTCCCCTCTTTCTCTCTCCCTCTCTCTCTCTCTCACACACACACACACACACATAGTGTTTTTGAGAGAGAGAGAGAGAGAGAGAGAGAGAGAGAGAGAGAGAGAGAGAGAGAAAGAGTACAAACATAAACAAAAACGCACACATGCATACATAAACAAAGAATGCACACACACATTGAGAGAGGAAAAGAGAGAGAGAGCATGCATAAACAAAAAACGCACACATTGAGAGAGGAAAAGAGAGAGAAAACATGCATAAACAAAAAAATGCACACACATTGAGAGAGAAAGAGAGAGAAACTAATTTAACGTCGTAGGAAACTAATTAAAATTAAAAGACCTAAAGATCTAGCCGACGAGGAGTTGAACTCAAGACCTATTATTCAAGAGGGAAATGGCATAACCAATCTATCATACTTGGCATGGGTGATAGAAAGGTTATACCATTTATCTCTTTTTATTGGCACACACATCCACACACGCACACACACACAAGAAGAAGAGAGTTATAACGTCGTAGGAAACTATCCTAAAAGACGTTAAAGATTAGGTTAGATGTAGACTTACGTTAAATTAGATTTAGGTTTATTTAAGTTCAATTAGATTAGATTTAGGGTTATTTTTAGTTAGATTTACGTTTATTTACGCTAGATTTAGATTTACGTTATACTAGATTAGATTTAGGTCTCCATAGACTGCGATGCCTGCATGAAGCGGGTGAAGAAAGCCCTCAATGGAATATAGGGTATTGCTGCCTTCACTCATGGTGGGCTCCGTCGATCCAAAAGTACTGGTGAAATGTCTTCAGAAGATAGGGAAGAAGGTGGATCTTCAAGGCGGCAAGAGTCACTACATCCCCGACAATGACCATCTAGACAACCTCTAGTCATTCAACAGCAACTTCAAAGTTAGTAACAAGAGCAAGAACGGTCCAAAGGGCCAATTGCTGTCGTCAGATGTGGATGGAGATGAGGCAGCGTCACCGCTGGAAGTTAACTCTCACATCTTTAGTGATGAGAATGCCAACTCTTGCCGAGTTATGTGAAAAATTATGTGTTAAATCAGTTTTAAGGTTCTTATAATCCCTGTTAGTTTAGTTCTTTGTTTTTAATATAACATAATTTACGTTAGATTTAGATTTATGTTATATTAGATTAGACTTAGGTTTATTTAGGTTTACCCCCACACACACACACACACACACAAGAAGAAGAGAGTTTTAACGTCGTAGGAAACTATCCCAAACGACGTTAAAGATTAGGTTAGATGTAGACTTACGTTAAATTAGATTTAGGTTTATTTAGATTTACGCTTATTTATGTTAGATCGAGTCCACGCAAGAATTACTTACGGTTTAGGGTTTAGAGTTAGACGAACAGTGAAAAGATCTACTGTGAAAAGATGTTAAGATGCTGTGAAGTGCTACAGCTAGAGAAGAGGCAAAGGGGTTTTGTCCACTACATGCAGTATCATGTAGACGTGGGTCTGTAGATTTCTTGTACCTACAAATATAGGTATTGACCAATAAAGACGAGATTATAACCCGGTGGTTCTGATCTCCGTGCACCTCTAGACAGAGGTGTGCGGGGATTGGACATGACTAGAGAATGTGAGGTAGAGAGAGAGAGAGAGAGAGAGAGAGAGAGAGAGAGAGAGAGAGAGAGAGAGAGAGAGAGAGAGAGAGAGAGAGAGAGAGAGAGAGAGAGAGATAAGACGAAGAATGCCAATAGAATATTAAATTTGTTGTCCAGGTTATAAGATTTTTATCCTCATTATGAGTAGTGACGAGGATGTGGGACCGTCCAACCGAAACACCTATCTCTCAACGAGGGTCTTATGTCCTTGTAATCAATGCAAGCATGCTGTGCGACGGACAAGACGTGTTTCTTTGCAGCACGTTCGCGAATTTGGCGAGTTCGATCCATCTATTATAGATCGAGTTGTTGCCAATTATAACTCGTCGGACTCTGACACTGGCCAACAAGCAGCAATCTTGCAACCCAATAGACATATTCGCAGGCGCTTTGGTCAAGCAGCATATGTGAGGCCACAAGATGTAGCCTCTGACAGCTCGGGGGATGATCATGGAGAGCACATTCCCAACGAGGCAATGTTTGAGCCCGAGATTGATGAAATGATCGAGACGATCATGGATTCAGAAGGCTTATCTATGATGATATGAAAAGTGAAGCCGATACGCCATTGTATAATGGAGCACGTATGTCTAGATTGAAAGCACTCCTGGTTCTTCTCAACATGCAAGCAAAGTTTGGATGGAGTGACACTAGCGTCACAGCGCTTTTCAGGTGATCTATTATAATTAGTTTACTTTAATAAAACTCTAAATGTATAATGATCTGATAGATTTTTACACGACTGTATCGTATTTTTATGTTGTGTAGATTGCTTAAAGAGCACATACTACCAGCTGACAATGTGATGCTAGATTCCCGAGATGAAGCAAGAAAGATTTTGCGAAACTTGGGGATGGATTACAATTCTATCCACGCTTGTCCTAATGACTGCATTCTTTTCAGAGGGGAATACATAGACATGGAGAAGTGTCCGAAATGTGATTCGGAAAGATATCGAGTAGATCTCCACGGGACAAAAATTCCACAAAAAGTTTTGCGACATTTTCCTCTGCTTCCTCGCATCAAGAATTTCTTCGAATGTAATTCCATGGCCGCCCTAGCATCATGGCATGAGGAGAATAAATCTTCCGATGGTGTGCTACGAATTCCTGCAGATTGCGTAGCCTGGAAACATATAGATGAAACATGGTCGGATTTTGCCAGGGAAGCTCGAATTTGCGCTTAGGCTTGGCTATGGATGGCGTAAATCCATTTGGTCAAAGATCAACATCTTACAGTGTATGGCCCGTTGTCATCGTCAACTACAACATTCCCCCGTGGTTGACTACGAAGAAGGGGCACCTATGGCTAAGCTTGATTGTGCCAGGGCGATATAAAGTGGATAATATGGATGTGTATCTTTGTCCACTATTGGAAGAGCTACAACAATTGTGGATTGGCATAGAGGTGGTGGATATGAGCCGACACACAGGACGACGGAATGCTTTGATCAGAGGCATTCTAATGTGGACCATGCATGACTATCCCGGCCTAACAGAATGCTCAGGTGATCTATTGACACTCCTCACTCAGACACTGTAAATCTTGTTTTTTCCCATAGTTGATCTATTATCATGTGTATACATGCAGGGCTTCAAACAAGCGGATACAGAGCATGTGTCACATGTGGACCTAGACTGAATGCACGTAGGGCGCCCTCACTGAAGAAGCAAATCTACGAAGGTCATCAAGCGTATCTTCCAGAGAATCATGTGTTACACGACGGCTTTTTGGGAAGAGAGCCACCAAGGATGTCTGCACAAGCATGGTTAGAGCAGAAGGAGATGTGCGATGACGGATTGCCTCCAGGGATGAAGAGACTATCTCTATGGTACGAGCTACCATACTGGCCCTGACTCATGATCAATCACTTGCTTGATCCAATGCACATATTCAAGAATGTGGGTAATCTACTATGGGACCATCTGACCGGCAAGAAATATACTTTGGGAGCCAGAGTTGACCTTAGAAATGTGGATCGTATGGAGCAATATTGGCCGCAAACAGCGTCTGATGGATCGATAAAACTCCCTAAAGCACCATGGATTTTCACAGGAGCCCAAGAACGCAAAGTAAAAGAGACCATTCGATCTTTGCAGACCCCCACTGGCGTAATGCACTCGCTCCGAACGTGTTTTACTAAAGAAGGAAAGCTTACCGGTTTGAGATCACACGATTGGCATAAAATGTGTCAGGTATGTTCATAGTGGACTTTAATATCATTGCATAAAATGTGGACTTTAATATCATTGCTGCACATACTTTACGGTTTATTTTACCGGTTGCCATTGAGGGATGTTTGTCTCTCGACATCCGTAACACAATCTACAAACTTGCAAAGCTGGTGCAATGGATCTCACAAAAGGAGATCAACGTAGACTCCATACCATTCGCCAAACTAAATGCTGCGGAGCTTGTGTGCATGTTTGAGAAACATTTTCCTACTACCATGCTAACCATTTAGGTGCATCTTCTTGTTCACATAGTTGATGAGGTGGAAATAGCTGTCACAGTTCATTCCAGATGGATGTTCTTCTTAGAACGTTTCAATAAAATGCTTAAGGGATATGTGCGTCAAAAGGCACGTCCGGAGGGTAGCATGGCAGAAGGTTGGTTGGTATCAGAGTCCCTAGTGTACATTGGAGAGTGGCTAGACAGATTTGATAAAGCCCGGGACACGCTATGGCGAACCATAGATGATGAGCGCATATCTGGGATTGTCATGTGCAATCTCGGTGTTGAGAAGAAGATGACGGAAGATCTAGAGGCTAAAATCAACCGATTTTGCATGCTTCACAATCCAGTGATGCAAAAGTGGATTTCACAATATGAGGATGCAAAGCAAGAGCGACAAAGGGCACGAATCGAGTGGAGACGGGGAAGACGACCACCGATGCACTATCCAACGGTTCTGGAGAGCCTACCAACATTCATGAGCTTAAGATGGTTGCACAACCAATTGAAAAGCGCACAACAATGCGGTGACGAAGTGACTGAGGAAGAGTGGGAGTACTCTCGGGGTTGCGCGACCAAGGTAAGTTTGCAATGTACGATTAGCTAGTGACTTTATTTCTAAACGTTTGAACGGCCACTCATAATCTTTGTTCATTGTAGTATAAGTCATACACAGCAGCATGGTGTAAAGGTCCACATTTTAGGGTGGAACGGATCGACAAAAAGTGTTTTACTCAAGATTGTGGAATCATGGCAAAATTTGAACAATCTAGTCGACGACGTTCCTCTGATGCAGATCCTGTGGTGGCGGAACTCACTTACTTCGGCACGCTACAAGAGATTTTGAGGATCGATTACAGAGGATTTTTTGTCGACTTGTTCGACGTGCAATGGTTCAAGATAATCATGGAGGGTCGCAACGCTACTGTGCGTAGAGGAGAGTCTGGTTTTCTTGAGGTGGATTCTACTAAGAAATGGACTGACCTAAGAGACACTTTCGTACTACCCGAGCATTGTGAACAAGTAAGTATGTAAATAGTTAACATCCCCCTTTTACAAGTTATGTGCTTGAAAGCTCTCATGTAAGTTATGTGCCTCTGGCAGGTAATATTTCATCCTACAAAGTCTACATCAAACTGGTGGTACGTCATAGAGGTAGCCCCTCGTAGTGCAAGGACGTATGAAGGCTACCATGTGCCAATCACAACGGCATCAATGGAGGAGATCAGAGAAGATGCTCAATCAGAAGCCGCTGCGGTGGTGCCAGACGAGCATCAAGATGCTACTACTCTATATGGGGTGCATGCAGAGGAGCTACAAAATGAAACAGAGGATATGTGTTTAAACGGAGAGCTCTATATAGATATAGGAAGTTATGCTGAGTTATACGAGGATGAGAGAGAGATCTCTTAAAGCCACAAATATTGTATTTGAATAATTTTGCTCCGTGTTGTAAAAGCTCTGGCTCTCTAAGTACCTTCCATGGTGTATAACGCTCTTTTCTACTCGCGCTCACATCTTTTGATTGAAAATTCTGAGTTTTCGACTTGCTTCTTCTATCACTCAATTCATTGTGTCATTGTATTTATATGCGTCATTACGTCATTGTATTTAATGGTCTTTGCGTCATTGTCTACTCTATTCATTCAATATTAAGTTTAAATATTCGTGTGTTTAATGCAGGTATGGATGATGAGGAGTTTCTTTCTTCTTTGTCACCGCAGCAGATACAGTGGTACGTGGAGCGTCATCGCTCTGGCGCATCATCGCGCGTTCCTACTCCATCCGCATCTCCCTCTCTTTCGAAGCATTCGGCGCGCTCCGAAGCTTCGGTGTCGACGAGACGATCTTCACACTCGTCTAGACACCGACGCTCTAGTGGTGGCAGAGGCGGTTGTTGTGGGGATTCCACTGCCGATGCCTCCACACCGCCTCGTGTTCGACGAGGCTCTTTACCCTCCCCTTCTTTGCCCGCCCCCACACCAGCCATAGCATCGCCATCTACGCCAGGTTTTGCGCGGCTGACTGTTCCTAGTGATAGCCGTTTTTTCGGCTCTCTGTAATTGCCATAGTGAGTTATCTCACCCTATCAAATCACTCAAACACTGTGGTTACCCTCACCCTTTCACTATATATAGGTGCGTGTGAGTTAGGAGACTTTTCCCATATCTCCTAACTAAAATAAAAAACCCTCAATTAGCTAGGCATTGGGCTAGTTGAGCCAAAAAAATAAAAAATATAAAAATATAAGTATATTATGGCCCATGCGTATGTAAATATTTCTTTGTATATAGGGCCTAAATAAAAGATTTTTTCATAATTATTTTGGTATTTATTTAAATATTTTAACCTAGGTGTGTGTTATTTATGCTCTGTACATTGCCTCACCATTACCACAATTTTTCTTACCATTTTTAATACTCTTTATTCCATATAGAAATATTTTCATGTAAGCTTCTCTTATATTTGGTGTAACTCCACCCCAACAAAAATCCAAAAAAACTAGTTTTATTTATGTGTATATTTTTTCACTATTGTGATTTTTCCCTTCCTACATCTATTTTGTTTTTTTTTTTTAAAATTAGAACACCAAAAATATTTATCTTTTTATGGTAGCCTCATAATGAGAGAGATTTCTTTTGACCCCTTTATATTTTTTCCACTTATATTATTTATATTTGACATGTACATATTTTTTAGACCCCTCAATATTTGATTTTCTTAGTTGTACTATTCACTTATATCATGATCTCAACAATATCTTCAATTATAGACCTACCAAATAAGGTCAAGGGTAGGTGGCATGCATACATGCACTATGGAGGGCTCACTCTTGGAGGTATTCAAAAGAATCATCCAAAGAAGGACCCCACAAGGACCTTGTGCAGTGGAAAAAACCGGTCGGTTTTTCTGAATTTTTAAAGTTCACTTGCTCTCCGAATTTGAAAAGGTGATACAAACAAAAGTTGTAGCTCGTGGGCTGAACTTTTGTCTCAAATTTTTTCATATTTTTTTGAGCTACGAGCTGTGAGCTATGATTTTATTAGTGGACCCCAGTTTTCCCATGCTATGCAGCCACACTCTCTCTTCCACTTTATCATTTTCCTCTTTCACACACACTTCTCCACTCATCATCCCCACCTCTCTCACCACTCCTCTCTGCACCCTAGTCACCTTCTCCTCAACCTTGAAGAATAAGAGAAACCATGGTGAACTCATACCTCCCACACACAATTCCATTCCAAAATTGACCACCTAATCTCATTTTTTCTCCTCCAAATTACCCATATCCATCAAAAAAACCACAAAATTCAGCCTCTTCTCTTAAAAGACAGCATCATGGTGGTTGATTACTCAGCTTCAATTACCTTGTCTCTCAAGGAAGGTCAAGAGTGGAGAAAAAATGTACCGTCAAAGCTAGTGGACCGTCAACAAGCGTCAAAATTGGCCCTACTCAAGACACTTGGAGCATCAACCTTGTAAGAAATCCACCTTTTCTTACCTCTTAAGAGTTTTTCTTCCTTATTTGTATCCTACATGGATACTCCCATTGTAAATATCCAATTCCATTTGTAAATTAATACTAACTCTACTAACACTAACCCACTATGAAGAGTCCTATCACCTCCATTTCTCTCCTCTCTCTTTCCCCACCAACTTCTTGATAATTCCAAGCAAAAGAAATTAGATAAATTGCTGAAAATCTAACCCAACCATGGTTAGAGGAGTAACCCTAGCCTTCAAAATTGCTATAAAAGGAGGGTATAGCTAGCACAAAAAGTGGGGGAGAAGAAAGAGCACTATGCTATAGCTTGAGAACCCAAGCTCAACCTCTTGAGAAGGAGCTCTTGAGTGGAATCTCATTGGCATTAGGCATATGTATGTGTTGTATTAGGGGTGATTAGCAAGGGAACTCTATGCCATTGTAAGAGAGAGTGATCATTAAATTGAGAGTAGGAAATCTATCATTTCTCCTACTAGTGTAAGCCCAACATTTGCTGAATCAAGGAGGGTGAATTTGGACTAAGCATGGATACCTTGTCTCCCTTCCAACGTGAAGTCATGGACAATAATGATGTGTAAGTGTCTTGGTGTTTTATTTAAGTTCTTGATAGCTTGTCTCCGGGTATTGTTATCAATTTAGCCATAAATCCCACATGCTGTAAGAGGGCGACAGAGTGGAGAGGACTCCCCTGGCCTTAAGACAGTGATTGGGGTGGCTTTTTTCTTGTGATGTGTTGTGGTGTAATTTACTCAGGCTATGTTGAACAAATACTAATCTCACTTTGATTGGTCATGACAGATTTGTAAGAAGGCCTTATTTCAACAAGCACCCCCTTCCCCCTTCTCTCTCTTTCTTACATATATATATTTATGTTTGCTTGATCATTAACGATACACTTCAAAGCAGCCCGAGCACCATCTCTCTCTCTCTCTCTCTCTCTCTCTCTCTCTCTCTCTCTCTCTCTCTCTCTCTCTCTCTCTCTCTCTCTCTCTCTCTCTCTCTCTCTCGTGTTTTAGTGTGTGAGAGTGTTCCATTGGTGTTAGGGTTAGTGTAAATTCCTTGCTTGTTTGTGGGTTGCTCTAACGATTCTCCTCTTTTGCGTCCTAGTTCGCTCTTAAACTAGGTGGTGCCCCTTGTGTAGTTGGGATTTGGCTGGGGGTTTGTTGTTTTGGTTTGTGTTGTGTTGTGCCCCAGCCCCATTGAGCAGCACGGGAGCCTTGAAGGGTGTCTAGAGGTTGCTCTTCTTGTTGCCCGCCCCGGACCGCTTCAAATTGGTGCCCCCACTGAGGAACAGGCTTGTGTATGTTTTGTGAAGTCTCAACCTTTATCATAATCAAGTAGCTTGCATGAATCACGAGAATTTGTATGATCCCTTCATTCCCATTGCAAGGCAAAAGGTACACATAATTGTTAGTACTATGTTGCAATTTTAGCGAGTAATTCGTAGAATTTTAGGTCCTCTTAGGTTAGCCGAGATAAACACTTCGGTAAATCCTTTTATTTTGCCTCTCATTAGGTACGATATTAGCTTGGACGTCTATATTTTTGTGTTATTTTAAGCATTAGGACATGCATAGGCCATGGATAATGGCCCAGGAATAGAGGCTTTTCCCTTTCAGTTTACTCCACACATTAGAATAAACGTTGCAATTAGTAGAAAGATCCATTTTAAACAACGAATGGTGTTCATGTTTGGTGCCAAAAGAGTAGGAGAAATTCTTGCATCACCAAACTCTGTCATTCTACCTCTCATCAACTACCACACTTCTTTTGATGTACATGTGTTCATTTTATTTTAAAATGAAGTGCAGCCCAGCAAAATAGTGTGTATGTTTGTTTTTTCTTTGTCCAAGTTGTTACAAGAAACAAAAAAACGATCATTTGTTCTAACTGGGAATGTGTGTGCAGTGAAAGTTCAATCCTTAGAGATCTAGCTCTATTACCAATTGAGTTACAGGAGCAAGTAGTAAGGCGTCTCCCTCATAACAAGAGGGTGGTGAAGTTAAGACGGAAGGTCCTACGCGTGGATTCCATTTTCCTCTTGTTGCTGGGCACTAAGGAAGACCGCGTATTCATCCAACTAGTGTGTGCCCTAAGATTGATAAATAGAGTGAAATTTGGCGTTTGGCGAGTGCATTTCACCATTGAGGAAGACTCTTCAGGAAACTTGCGGCCAGAGTTCATGCTTCATAGACTCACATTTGGTGAATTTTTCCCTCATTTGCGTCTTATTAATAGTCTTCCTTTCGCTTTCAACAAAGGAGATAGGGAGCTATTCAGAGCTAGCTTGTCTTAATAAAGAGAGCATAGAGAAGATTGCAAATTTGTATAAATTCTCATCCTTCTCTACTTTCTATGACACTTTGTTCATAGAGACATTGTAAATCTCTTTATGCTTTTGAATGATTTAACCATAATCCTAAGGAGTTTTTGTCCAAGAATTTTGTAGCACAAGTGGAGTCTTTAAATCTTGCAAACTTGATTGGACTTGATGAGGATGTTCTTTATGAAATTGTGAGAAGGTTGCCTCACTCCGACTGTGTGGAACTCGAAGGAAAGGAGCTCCTAGTCAATTGCTACTTTCTCACGGCCTTCAACGAGCATGAAGATCTAGTTTTTATACAAACCGCCTCAAAGTGGATTATGGAGTTACAAGAGTTTCAATACTCTTTCAAGGTAGAAGATAGTGTGCGTACACAATTGGCAGGGATTCTCACTTATAGGGTGCATGAAAAGGAGATTAAGGTGCCTGAAGTAAAGACCCTACCATTGCCACCACCAAAAAGTATTCCTAATGCTTTTACCTTGTTCTTTGATGGAGCTTTTTGTCGAGCCACAGGAAAAGCAGGGGGAGGGCTAGTGTTGCTCAACCCAAGTGGAGAGGTGGTCATGAAAGAGAAGTTCAATCTACCAAGTTCAGCTAGCAACAATGAAGCAGAATATGACACACTACTTCATGGTTTAAAAATATGCATTGGCCATGGTATACAACGTCTCATGGTAAAAGGGGATGCACTTCTCATTGTGAAGCAGATTTTAGGCATCTGGGCATGCAAAAATGAAAGACTAAGGGCCAAAGTTCATACCATCCGTAGGCTATTTAATCAATTTGAGGAGGTGCAATTATATCATATTCCTAGGAAACAAAATGAAGATGCTGATTTACTTGCACAACAAGCCGTTGCATGTGTAAAGAAAGAAGTGCAGGTCATCATGGTGGCGGCTGCTGTGAAGCAACCGAGGTACCAGGGATTGGAGTCATTGGCTCCCATCATTGGCTACATTTTGGAGGGTGAGTTTCCACCAGACTTCACAAAATCTCACAAGAGGAGACTCATGAAGAAGGAAAGCATGTATCTCTTCCTAGAAGGCTCCCTCTATCAAAGAGGGAAGGATAAAGTGTGCAGAAGAGTACCAACTATTGCGGAAATTCCAGCCATTCTAAAAGGTTTGCATGAAGAGGCATGTGGTGGTCATTTTTTCCAAGAATTAACTGTGAAGAAGATTTTGCTTGCGGGGTATGTTTGGCCAAGTCTACATGTGGATGTCCAACATTGGTGTAAAAGTTGTCACAATTGTCAGGTAAATGGGAATAGAAGATTGATTTATGGTCCAAGGCAAATCGTGCTTGCAAATGGACCCTTTGAAAAGTGGGGCATTGATGCTATGGGTCCTCTGCCTAGGACAAAAAATGGTAAACTCTACATTCTAGTGGCTGTAGACTATATGACTAGGTGGGTGGAAGCACAAAGTGTGGCAAAGGTAAATGAGAGGACAGTGAGCAAATTCTTCTACACTCACATTTGTTGTAGATTTGGCACACCTTTGGAGATTGTTTCTGATAATGGTCCAGGGTTTAGAAAGGGATTGCTCACAGAAGTCTGTGAAGAACTTTGCATTCTACATCGTCACAGTACACCCTACTATCCCCAATCAAATGGTTTGGTAGAAAAAGCTAATGGTGTCATTACAGGCATCATTAGAAAGATGGTGAAAAACAAGACAAAGTTGTGGGATGACTTCTTGGATGGTGCCTTGTGGGCGTATCGAACCACATATAGGGAAGCCATGGAGTTCACACCATTTCACTTGGTCTATGGTCAAGAGGCTTTACAGCCAATTGAACTAAACATTCCAACAATGCGACTTCATGGCAAATTAGCACAAGATGATCAAGAAGCATGGATGGATCGACTTCTTACCTTAGCTGAGCTTGAGTGGAAAAGAGAAGCATCATACGAGTGCTATAAGAGGAAAGCCACACAGACAAAGGAGAAGCTTGACAAGAAACTGAAGGACAAAGGCATCAATGAAGGAGATCTTGTGTTAAGATATGACAATCGACTCGATAATCGTTTTGATACCAAATTTCAAACAAGATGGCAGGGGCCATACATAGTCAAGAAGGCTTTCAATTCAAGTTACTATCAACTTATGGACTTGAATGGGAAAGAGCACTCCAGGAAGGTAAACGGCTACCGCTTGAAGCCTTACTTGAGTCGCCTTCTACCAAAGGATCTACCAGAGCAAAAGGCAATTATCCCATGTAAGTATTGTTCCATGAAGCATGAGTGTAACACAAACCAAAATTCCAAGGGACCAAACAATGAAGATCTTGTCAAGGACTCTGAAGCACTCTCTTTGGAAAAGATTCTTTATGATGGTACATGAATATACCATCATCCTGGGGGAGGTCTAATGATAGCCGTTTTTTCGGCTCTCTGTAATTGCCATAGTGAGTTATCTCGCCCTATCAAATCACTCAAACACTGTGGTTACCCTCACCCTTTCACTGTATATAGGTGCGTGTGAGTTAGGGGACTTTTCCCATATCTCCTTACTGAAATAAAAAACCCTCAATTAGCTAGGCATTGGGTTAGTTGAGCCAAAAAAATAAAAAATATAAAAATATAAGTATATTATGGCCCATGCGTATGTAAATATTTCTTTGTATATAGGGCCTAAATAAAAGATTTTTTCATAATTATTTTGGTATTTATTTAAATATTTTAACCTAGGTGTGTGTTATTTATGCTCTGTACATTGCCTCACCATTACCACAATTTTTCTTACCATTTTTCATACTCTTGATTCCATATAGAAATATTTTCATGTAAGCTTCTCTTATATTTGGTGTAACTCCACCCCAACAAAAATCCAAAAACACTAGTTTTATTTATGTGTATATTTTTTCACTATTGTGATTTTTCCCTTCCTACATCTATTTTGTTTTTTTTTTCTAAAAACTTAGAACACCAAAAATATTTATCTTTTAATGGTAGCCTCATAATGAGAGAGATTTCTTTTGACCCCTTTATATTTTTTCCACTTATATTATTTATATTTGACATGTACATATTTTTTAGACCCCTCAATATTTAATTTTCTTAGTTGTACTATTCACTTATATCATGATCTCAACAATATCTTCAATTATAGACCTACCAAATAAGGTCAAGGGTAGGTGGCATGCACACATGCACTATGGAGGGCTCACTCTTGGAGGTATTCAAAAGAATCATCCAAAGAAGGACCCCACAAGGACCTTGTGCAGTGGAAAACACCGGTCGGTTTTACTGAATTTTTAAAGTTCACTTGCTCTCCGAATTTGAAAAGGTGATACAAACAAACGTTGTATCTCGTGGGCTGAACTTTTGCCTCAAATTTTTTCATATTTTTTTGAGCTACGAGCTGTGAGCTATGATTTTATTAGTGGACCCCAGTTTTCCCATGCTATGCAGCCACACTCTCTCTTCCACTTTATCATTTTCCTCTTTCACACACACTTCTCCACTCATCATCCCCACCACTCTCACCACTCCTCTCTGCACCCTAGTCACCTTCTCCTCAACCTTGAAGAATAAGAGAAACCATGGTGAACTCATACCTCCCACACACAATTCCATTCCAAAATTGACCACCTAATCTCATTTTTTCTCCTCCAAATTACCCATATCCATCAAAAAAACCACAAAATTCAGCCTCTTCTCTTAAAAGACAGCATCATGGTGGTTGATTACTCAGCTTCAATTACCTTGTCTCTCAAGGAAGGTCAAGAGTGGAGAAAAAATGTACCGTCAAAGCTAGTGGACCGTCAACAAGCGTCAAAATTGGCCCTACTCAAGACACTTGGAGCATCAACCTTGTAAGAAATCCACCTTTTCTTACCTCTTAAGAGTTTTTCTTCCTTATTTGTATCCTACATGGATACTCCCATTGTAAATATCCAATTCCATTTGTAAATTAATACTAACTCTACTAACACTAACCCACTATGAAGAGTCCTATCACCTCCATTTCTCTCCTCTCTCTTTCCCCACCAACTTCTTGATAATTCCAAGCAAAAGAAATTAGATAAATTGCTGAAAATCTAACCCAACCATGGTTAGAGGAGTAACCCTAGCCTTCAAAATTGCTATAAAAGGAGGGTATAGCTAGCACAAAAAGTGGGGGAGAAGAAAGAGCACTATGCTATAGCTTGAGAACCCAAGCTCAACCTCTTGAGAAGGAGCTCTTGAGTGGAATCTCATTGGCATTAGGCATATGTATGTGTTGTATTAGGGGTGATTAGCAAGGGAACTCTATGCCATTGTAAGAGAGAGTGATCATTAAATTGAGAGTAGGAAATCTATCATTTCTCCTACTAGTGTAAGCCCAACATTTGCTGAATCAAGGAGGGTGAATTTGGACTAAGCATGGATACCTTGTCTCCCTTCCAACGTGAAGTCATGGACAATAATGATGTGTAAGTGTCTTGGTGTTTTATTTAAGTTCTTGATAGCTTGTCTCCGGGTATTGTTATCAATTTAGCCATAAATCCCACATGCTGTAAGAGGGCGACAGAGTGGAGAGGACTCCCCTGGCCTTAAGACAGTGATTGGGTGGCTTTTTTCTTGTGATGTGTTGTGGTGTAATTTACTCAGGCTATGTTGAACAAATACTAATCTCACTTTGATTGGTCATGACAGATTTGTAAGAAGGCCTTATTTCAACAAGCACCCCCTTCCCCCTTCTCTCTCTTTCTTACATATATATATTTATGTTTGCTTGATCATTAACGATACACTTCAAAGCAGCCCGAGCACCATCTCTCTCTCTCTCTCTCTCTCTCTCTCTCTCTCTCTCTCTCTCTCTCTCTCTCTCTCTCTCTCTCTCTCTCTCTCTCTCTCGTGTTTTAGTGTGTGAGAGTGTTCCATTGGTGTTAGGGTTAGTGCAAATTCCTTGCTTGTTTGTGGGTTGCTCTAACGATTCTCCTCTTTTGCGTCCTAGTTCGCTCTTAAACTAGGTGGTGCCCCTTGTGTAGTTGGGATTTGGCTGGGGGTTTGTTGTTTTGGTTTGTGCTGTGTTGTGCCCCAGCCCCATTGAGCAGCACGGGAGCCTTGAAGGGTGTCTAGAGGTTGCTCTTCTTGTTGCCCGCCCCGGACCGCTTCAAATTGGTGCCCCCACTGAGGAACAGGCTTGTGTATGTTTTGTGAAGTCTCAACCTTTATCATAATCAAGTAGCTTGCATGAATCACGAGAATTTGTATGATCCCTTCATTCCCATTGCAAGGCAAAAGGTACACATAATTGTTAGTACTATGTTGCAATTTTAGCGAGTAATTCGTAGAATTTTAGGTCCTCTTAGGTTAGCCGAGATAAACACTTCGGTAAATCCTTTTATTTTGCCTCTCATTAGGTACGATATTAGCTTGGACGTCTATATTTTTGTGTTATTTTAAGCATTAGGACATGCATAGGCCATGGATAATGGCCCAGGAATAGAGGCTTTTCCCTTTCAGTTTACTCCACACATTAGAATAAACGTTGCAATTAGTAGAAAGATCCATTTTAAACAACGAATGGTGTTCATGTTTGGTGCCAAAAGAGTAGGAGAAATTCTTGCATCACCAAACTCTGTCATTCTACCTCTCATCAACTACCACACTTCTTTTGATGTACATGTGTTCATTTTATTTTAAAATGAAGTGCAGCCCAGCAAAATAGTGTGTATGTTTGTTTTTTCTTTGTCCAAGTTGTTACAAGAAACAAAAAAACGATCATTTGTTCTAACTGGGAATGTGTGTGCAGTGAAAGTTCAATCCTTAGAGATCTAGCTCTATTACCAATTGAGTTACAGGAGCAAGTAGTAAGGCGTCTCCCTCATAACAAGAGGGTGGTGAAGTTAAGACGGAAGGTCCTACGCGTGGATTCCATTTTCCTCTTGTTGCTGGGCACTAAGGAAGACCGCGTATTCATCCAACTAGTGTGTGCCCTAAGATTGATAAATAGAGTGAAATTTGGCGTTTGGCGAGTGCATTTCACCATTGAGGAAGACTCTTCAGGAAACTTGCGGCCAGAGTTCATGCTTCATAGACTCACATTTGGTGAATTTTTCCCTCATTTGCGTCTTATTAATAGTCTTCCTTTCGCTTTCAACAAAGGAGATAGGGAGCTATTCAGAGCTAGCTTGTCTTAATAAAGAGAGCATAGAGAAGATTGCAAATTTGTATAAATTCTCATCCTTCTCTACTTTCTATGACACTTTGTTCATAGAGACATTGTAAATCTCTTTATGCTTTTGAATGATTTAACCATAATCCTAAGGAGTTTTTGTCCAAGAATTTTGTAGCACAAGTGGAGTCTTTAAATCTTGCAAACTTGATTGGACTTGATGAGGATGTTCTTTATGAAATTGTGAGAAGGTTGCCTCACTCCGACTGTGTGGAACTCGAAGGAAAGGAGCTCCTAGTCAATTGCTACTTTCTCACGGCCTTCAACGAGCATGAAGATCTAGTTTTTATACAAACCGCCTCAAAGTGGATTATGGAGTTACAAGAGTTTCAATACTCTTTCAAGGTAGAAGATAGTGTGCGTACACAATTGGCAGGGATTCTCACTTATAGGGTGCATGAAAAGGAGATTAAGGTGCCTGAAGTAAAGACCCTACCATTGCCACCACCAAAAAGTATTCCTAATGCTTTTACCTTGTTCTTTGATGGAGCTTTTTGTCGAGCCACAGGAAAAGCAGGGGAGGGCTAGTGTTGCTCAACCCAAGTGGAGAGGTGGTCATGAAAGAGAAGTTCAATCTACCAAGTTCAGCTAGCAACAATGAAGCAGAATATGACACACTACTTCATGGTTTAAAAATATGCATTGGCCATGGTATACAACGTCTCATGGTAAAAGGGGATGCACTTCTCATTGTGAAGCAGATTTTAGGCATCTGGGCATGCAAAAATGAAAGACTAAGGGCCAAAGTTCATACCATCCGTAGGCTATTTAATCAATTTGAGGAGGTGCAATTATATCATATTCCTAGGAAACAAAATGAAGATGCTGATTTACTTGCACAACAAGCCGTTGCATGTGTAAAGAAAGAAGTGCAGGTCATCATGGTGGCGGCTGCTGTGAAGCAACCGAGGTACCAGGGATTGGAGTCATTGGCTCCCATCATTGGCTACATTTTGGAGGGTGAGTTTCCACCAGACTTCACAAAATCTCAGAAGAGGAGACTCATGAAGAAGGAAAGCATGTATCTCTTCCTAGAAGGCTCCCTCTATCAAAGAGGGAAGGATAAAGTGTGCAGAAGAGTACCAACTATTGCGGAAATTCCAGCCATTCTAAAAGGTTTGCATGAAGAGGCATGTGGTGGTCATTTTTTCCAAGAATTAACTGTGAAGAAGATTTTGCTTGCGGGGTATGTTTGGCCAAGTCTACATGTGGATGTCCAACATTGGTGTAAAAGTTGTCACAATTGTCAGGTAAATGGGAATAGAAGATTGATTTATGGTCCAAGGCAAATCGTGCTTGCAAATGGACCCTTTGAAAAGTGGGGCATTGATGCTATGGGTCCTCTGCCTAGGACAAAAAATGGTAAACTCTACATTCTAGTGGCTGTAGACTATATGACTAGGTGGATGGAAGCACAAAGTGTGGCAAAGGTAAATGAGAGGACAGTGAGCAAATTCTTCTACACTCACATTTGTTGTAGATTTGGCACACCTTTGGAGATTGTTTCTGATAATGGTCCAGGGTTTAGAAAGGGATTGCTCACAGAAGTCTGTGAAGAACTTTGCATTCTACATCGTCACAGTACACCCTACTATCCCCAATCAAATGGTTTGGTAGAAAAAGCTAATGGTGTCATTACAGGCATCATTAGAAAGATGGTGAAAAACAAGACAAAGTTGTGGGATGACTTCTTGGATGGTGCCTTGTGGGCGTATCGAACCACATATAGGGAAGCCATGGAGTTCACACCATTTCACTTGGTCTATGGTCAAGAGGCTTTACAGCCAATTGAACTAAACATTCCAACAATGCGACTTCATGGCAAATTAGCACAAGATGATCAAGAAGCATGGATGGATCGACTTCTTACCTTAGCTGAGCTTGAGTGGAAAAGAGAAGCAGCATACGAGTGCTATAAGAGGAAAGCCACACAGACAAAGGAGAAGCTTGACAAGAAACTGAAGGACAAAGGCATCAATGAAGGAGATCTTGTGTTAAGATATGACAATCGACTCGATAATCGTTTTGATACCAAATTTCAAACAAGATGGCAGGGGCCATACATAGTCAAGAAGGCTTTCAATTCAAGTTACTATCAACTTATGGACTTGAATGGGAAAGAGCACTCCAGGAAGGTAAACGGCTACCGCTTGAAGCCTTACTTGAGTCGCCTTCTACCAAAGGATCTACCAGAGCAAAAGGCAATTATCCCATGTAAGTATTGTTCCATGAAGCATGAGTGTAACACAAACCAAAATTCCAAGGGACCAAACAATGAAGATCTTGTCAAGGACTCTGAAGCACTCTCTTTGGAAACGATTCTTTATGATGGTACATGAATATACCATCATCCTGGGGGAGGTCTAATGATAGCCGTTTTTTCGGCTCTCTGTAATTGCCATAGTGAGTTATCTCGCCCTATCAAATCACTCAAACACTGTGGTTACCCTCACCCTTTCACTGTATATAGGTGCGTGTGAGTTAGGGGACTTTTCCCATATCTCCTTACTGAAATAAAAAACCCTCAATTAGCTAGGCATTGGGTTAGTTGAGCCAAAAAAATAAAAAATATAAAAATATAAGTATATTATGGCCCATGCGTATGTAAATATTTCTTTGTATATAGGGCCTAAATAAAAGATTTTTTCATAATTATTTTGGTATTTATTTAAATATTTTAACCTAGGTGTGTGTTATTTATGCTCTGTACATTGCCTCACCATTACCACAATTTTTCTTACCATTTTTCATACTCTTTATTCCATATAGAAATATTTTCATGTAAACTTCTCTTATATTTGGTGTAACTCCACCCCAACAAAAATCCAAAAACACTAGTTTTATTTATGTGTATATTTTTTCACTATTGTGATTTTTCCCTTCCTACATCTATTTTGTTTTTTTTTTCTAAAAAATTAGAACACCAAAAATATTTATCTTTTAATGGTAGCCTCATAATGAGAGAGATTTCTTTTGACCCCTTTATATTTTTTCCACTTATATTATTTATATTTGACATGTACATATTTTTTAGACCCCTCAATATTTGATTTTCTTAGTTGTACTATTCACTTATATCATGATCTCAACAATATCTTCAATTATAGACCTACCAAATAAGGTCAAGGGTAGGTGGCATGCATACATGCACTATGGAGGGCTCACTCTTGGAGGTATTCAAAAGAATCATCCAAAGAAGGACCCCACAAGGACCTTGTGCAGTGGAAAACACCGGTCGGTTTTGCTGAATTTTTAAAGTTCACTTGCTCTCCGAATTTGAAAAGGTGATACAAACAAAAGTTGTAGCTCGTGGGCTGAACTTTTGCCTCAAATTTTTTCATATTTTTTTGAGCTACGAGCTGTGAGCTATGATTTTATTAGTGGACCCCAGTTTTCCCATGCTATGCAGCCACACTCTCTCTTCCACTTTATCATTTTCCTCTTTCACACACACTTCTCCACTCATCATCCCCACCACTCTCACCACTCCTCTCTGCACCCTACTCACCTTCTCCTCAACCTTGAAGAATAAGAGAAACCATGGTGAACTCATACCTCCCACACACATTTCCATTCCAAAATTGACCACCTAGTCTCATTTTTTCTCCTCCAAATTACCCATATCCATAAAAAAAACCACAAAATTCAGCCTCTTCTCTTAAAAGACAGCATCATGGTGGTTGATTACTCAGCTTCAATTACCTTGTCTCTCAAGGAAGGTCAAGAGTGGAGAAAAAATGTACCGTCAAAGCTAGTGGACCGTCAACAAGCGTCAAAATTGGCCCTACTCAAGACACTTGGAGCATCAACCTTGTAAGAAATCCACCTTTTCTTACCTCCTAAGAGTTTTTCTTCCTTATTTGTATCCTACATGGATACTCCCATTGTAAATATCCAATTCCATTTGTAAATTAATACTAACTCTACTAACACTAACCCACTATGAAGAGTCCTATCACCTCCATTTCTCTCCTCTCTCTTTCCCCACCAACTTCTTGATAATTCCAAGCAAAAGAAATTAGATAAATTGCTGAAAATATAACCCAACCATGGTTAGAGGAGTAACCCTAGCCTTCAAAATTGCTATAAAAGGAGGGTATAGCTAGCACAAAAAGTGGGGGAGAAGAAAGAGCACTATGCTATAGCTTGAGAACCCAAGCTCAACCTCTTGAGAAGGAGCTCTTGAGTGGAATCTCATTGGCATTAGGCATATGTATGTGTTGTATTATGGGTGATTAGCAAGGGAACTCTATGCCATTGTAAGAGAGAGTGATCATTAAATTGAGAGTAGGAAATCTATCATTTCTCCTACTAGTGTAAGCCCAACATTTGCTGAATCAAGGAGGGTGAATTTGGACTAAGCATGGATACCTTGTCTCCCTTCCAACGTGAAGTCATGGACAATAATGATGTGTAAGTGTCTTGGTGTTTTATTTAAGTTCTTGATAGCTTGTCTCCGGGTATTGTTATCAATTTAGCCATAAATCCCACATGCTGTAAGAGGGCGACAGGGTGGAGAGGACTCCCCTGGCCTTAAGACAGTGATTGGGGTGGCTTTTTTCTTGTGATGTGTTGTGGTGTAATTTACTCAGGCTATGTTGAACAAATACTAATCTCACTTTGATTGGTCATGACAGATTTGTAAGAAGGCCTTATTTCAACAAGCACCCCCTTCCCCCTTCTCTCTCTTTCTTACATATATATATTTATGTTTGCTTGATCATTAACGATACACTTCAAAGCAGCCCGAGCACCATCTCTCTCTCTCTCTCTCTCTCGTGTTTTAGTGTGTGAGAGTGTTCCATTGGTGTTAGGGTTAGTGTAAATTCCTTGCTTGTTTGTGGGTTGCTCTAACGATTCTCCTCTTTTGCGTCCTAGTTCGCTCTTAAACTAGGTGGTGCCCCTTGTGTAGTTGGGATTTGGTTGGGGGTTTGTTGTTTTAGTTTGTGTTGTGTTGTGCCCCAGCCCCATTGAGCAGCACGGGAGCCTTGAAGGGTGTCTAGAGGTTGCTCTTCTTGTTGCCCGCCCCGGACCGCTTCACTAGCTGCTACACACCTCTACCTACTCCGCCAGGAGCCACCCCACTGGACACTCCTCGCTTCGGGGCCCAGACGCCGGTGGAGACACCTGACGTCCATACCCCATCGACACGCCGCTAGAGACCCCTGTCGGGATACCCAAGTTCACGCGTCACCAGCCAGAGGGCTTACCTTACTCCGTCGACTTCAGCGGCGGCATCATCATGGATGATGACGGCAAGAAGGTGATCTCGCGCATGCGTGGTCTTTGCTCTCAGCTGTTTAGACACTACATACTAAAAAAATGGAGTGAAGTACCAAGTGATTTAAAATCCAAAGTCATCAGCATACTTCATGATGAGTTTTCCGTTCCAACACGGGATCAGCGCTTCAATGAAGACCTGATGAAGATTCAAATGCGCGAATACTGCAAACACAAGCGTTCCGAAGTGCAAAAAGCAATCAAGCATGGGTGGAACAGTCCAGATTGGCTGGCCAAAGAAGATTGGAAGAATGCGAAAAAAGCAGCGCGCGAGAATCCCGACAAGTGGATGCAGCCAGAGCGCGAGTAGAGGGAGGGAGCTCGCACCACTTGGGGAGCGGTGGATGGGCATCATTTGAGGCCGATTTTGTAAGTGTTTTCGCATTGCTCTTTATGTTCGATAGTTTAGGGTTTATGAGTTTTTTAATTCTAACATAATGAAATCTTTGTATGTTTTGACAGTGGTCGATGACAGGACGTGATCCCACACCGTACGAGCGCGAGTACGCAGGCAGGAAGGGCTTAAACGCCCTGATGGACATTCTCAGTTCTCACGGCGGCATGGTTAGTATTAGGGTTTACTCTTTTCTATTTTTTGTATTGTTTTATAAATTTCGTTATATGTTTATACTTACTGAAAACTGTCTTATTGTCTTTTTTTGCAGATTCCGACATTTACGCCGCTTGGACGCGATGAGACGTCTGACTAGACGACGTCAGTTTAGCCGTAGCTAGATAGCATTAGTTTAGGGTTTCTCATAGCTTATGTATCATGAGACGGATTTTATACGTCTTTTTGAACCATGTATATGATTACATTTGTCACCGCAGTTCATTTTGCCAATCAATTCTTTATGCCTATGATGTTGTACAATTGTCATTATTACATTTGCCAATCAATTCATTTTGCCTATGATGTGTACAATTGTCAATTTTACGCTTGTCAATTTTGCAAACAATGCGTCTTGCGGGTGACTATTTTGGGTCTATTATCTACCCTTGCACTTTTTTTAAAAAGTGAATCAAGTACAATATGGTTGATGGGTGGCAGGGCATTCAATGCCCTGTCACCAAAAAAAATTGAATGCCCTGCCACGAAAAAGAAATTCTCTCGGGCGTCGCTATAACCGTCGCTATTTATGGCTCTGGAGCGTCACTATAGACTTCTGTGTAAACGTCGCTATAACCGTCGCTATGACCGTCGCTATGAGCGTCTCTATATAGCGAAGCCTATAGCGACGCTCTCGTAGCAACGCTATTAGCGACGGTTTTAGCGACGCCGGGGGTTATAAAAACCCAGTGTATTTCCGTCGCTAACAGCGTCACAAGAGCACACAACCTCTTGTAGTGTAAACTACCTCACATTCTCTAGTCTTGCCCAATCTCCATACACCTCGGTCCAGAGGTGTACGGAGATCAGGACCACGTGGTCAAAATCTCGTCTTTATTGGTCAAATCCTATATAGGTAGACACATACGTGCACTCCCAGGTGTACATGGCAATGCATGTAGCGGACAAAATCCCTTTGCCTCTTTTAGTTCCATAGTTTCTTCTAGAGGGAGAGAGAGAGAGAGATAGAGAGAGTTTATGTCCTTTTCACACAATTGGTCAGCCAACCTAACTCTTTCTCTCTCTCTTTCCCTATATACTATCTATCTCTCTCTCTACCTCTGTAGCTATCTCTAGTTAATTGTCTCTCTCTCTATATATATATATCACACTCTCTCTCTCTATTTCTCTTTCTTTGTCTACGTACCCTATCTCTCGATATCGCTCTCACTATCTCTCTTTCTCTCTCTCTCTCTCGATCTCGCTCTCGCTATCTCTCTTTCTCTCTGTAAGGTGCAACAGAATGAATGTTGTATTTTCTCAAGATTAGTGATCTTTACTGCTTTAGGTTCCTTTTAGTTCTTTGGGAAAGAGAGAGCTTTCCGTCTTATAGAGAGTGCTATGATCACGAACAAAGTGAGTGGATCTTGTGCGTGCAAGTGAATGAGACTCAGATAAGGAGAGAGAAAAGATACGACACCCGAGAGGTTGGAAAACCCTCCTCCGAAGGCCCCACTCTCGTCGGCGAGAGTGGTCTACTTGATTGCACAAAGTGTGCAATGCGAATGCAATGGACCGATGCAAGCTAGACTATGCCGATGGCGACGACGGCTTCGTGGCTGAAAATTGTAATTGTTTATGGGCTGCATTCGGGGCTGGAATTCCCTGTTTTTGCTGATGCTTTAAGGATGAAATAAAACGCTGGTGTCTAGGGTTCTGCTGCGTTTTTGAAGAGGCTGTTGCCGGCGGAAAACGCTGAGGATCTGTAGCGTTTTGAAGGGCTCAAAAGAGGGTAAATCGCTGGTCTATTTTCACGTTTGAGGGCTGAGTTCTGGCAGTGTTTTTGGGGCTGAAACCACCAATGATCTGCAACTGAATGCTAGCGTTGGTGGTTGCTTTGTATTGCTGCCAATGAATAGAAAAAACACTGAATCTACTGAGTTTTTCCCCTGGCGTTAGTAATTGATGAAAACGCTGAATCTTCAAGCTTTGCTAGTGATGCTTGCTTGATGAGGAAACACCAGATAGGGGAGGTGCAAGCGGTGGATAAAACGATGGCTAATGGAGTGTGGCCTCACCAAGGTTGGAGAGGGTCTTGCTGAGAGAGGGTTGGACATGTGTTGCTTGGGGAAGCTTGCTGTGCCTTTGCTTATCTGCCAATTTGTGCTAACTTTGGTTTGCTTATATATTAACTTACCCAATTTGCCCTACTGAGTACCCAACAAAAGTCACTTAATAAATAAGTGAAAAATGTCAAAAATAGAGAAAAATGGGATAAAGTCATCTGAAAAATCCCCAAACTGACTGTGATGGAATCTGATGCAAATGCTTATGCTTATGCAAGGTGCAACCAGAGGATATGCATCTACACTGAGTGACTAGGCATGCACGGTCTACGAATAGACTCACAAAAGTGCCAGATCACTTCTAATCTAACTTGACTCGACTTGACGGAAACCCTGCTATGGTGTAGCTTGTCCACGGACACATAGGGTTGGGATGTGTCACGTGACACTCTCTCTATTTCCCTATTTCCCTATCTCTCTCTCTGTCTCACTCTCCACTTCCCTATCTCTCTCTCTCTCTCTCTCTCTCTCTCTCTCTCTCTCTCTCTCTCTCTCTCTCTCTCTCTACTTCCCTATCTCTCTCTGAATCTGTATCAGATCCACCACATTGTAACTTTCTGGTCTCATAGGTCACTTTGGCCTTTTAAAGACGTTAATATAACATTTCATTTTATTTCTCTCTTTAATTTCTCTTTCTTTAATTTTAATTTCTTACGCATACATTAATTCTCTCTCTCTCTCTCTCTCTCTCTCTCTCTCTCTCTCTCTCTCTCTAATTTCCTACACGCACACACACTTCTCTCTCTCTCTCTAGCTTTTTCATTCCTTATTTACACACACACATACACATTTCTCTCTCGTTCTCTCTTTGATTTTCTACACACACACACACACATTTCTCTCTCTCTCTCTCTCTCTCTCTCTCTCTCTTTGATTACCTACACACACACACACACCTTTCTCTCTCTCGCTCTCTTCTTCCTACACACACACACACACACACCTCTCTCTCTCTCTCTCTCTCTCTCTCTCTCTCTCTCTCTCTCTAGTAGACAACAGTCCACTCTTTTGATCATAACTTCTTCATCCAAACTCCGATTTGGGTGATCTATAGCCTCAATCGAAGAGCACGAAGTCCTCTACGCATTGATGTAAAGACAGAAATTTTCAGAGTTATGGAAGGCGTTTCTGTAGCAGCATTTCTGAAGTGAACAGGTTCAACAAAATTGATTCTCATCTCCTATTTTACATACAATGTCTTCCGCACTCGCAAGGGTTCTTCTTCTTCAACAAGGTCCACAACCATTGTGGAAAATGATCCAAAATCTCCTAAGTGTGAAAATAGCAACACAACCACCCAACCAACGACATTGGAAACCATGATCATGGCGTACTTGGTATCATTGCAAGAGACCGTAAACAAACAAGGCGAAGACTTATGAGCACTTGCAATGGAGTATGGCACACTAAGGCTACTTGTGGTTGAGAATGAGAATCTCAAGAAGACACTTGAGATGCAAACAACACGTTTGATGCAACTTGAAGAGGAAGTCAAGGAATGTAAACACTCTCTTGTGGACTTGAATGCTTTGAAGGAGCGGATGAGCAAAGTAGAGCATGACCATGTATTGAAAGAGGAGAAATTTGACACTATGAGACGGGATGTATGCGACATGAAAAATGTATGCACAAACAAGTCTTGGGCTGATGTATGTGGTAGCAATGTGGTTTCTAATTCCTCACTCATGCAAGCTATGGTTCAAACAAAGAATGTTGAGAATGTGGATGTGGAGGAGTTGAAGGAACGGGAGCAACATTCCAAGAACATTGTTATTCGTGGATTTTCCGAAGAGAAGTTAGAGACACCTCCTTGTCTTGCCATTGTTATTGAAGATTTCTTCAAAACCCACTTTGGCATGTCCGGAGTTATGGTCTATGGAGCACATAGAGTGGGGAAGCAAGGAGCTCCTCGCTTGGGAGAACGGCCAATTGTATGCACCATGCCGGATGAGACCAAGCGAAAGATTATCCTTGATAATAGTTGGATCTATTTGAGGGATACAAAATGTTTTGTATGTGAAGATCGCACTATTAAGAAACAAAATATGCGTCGCAAGGCATATGAGGAAAAGAATAATAAAAACAAGGAGATCTCTCATGAAGAAAATGTGCCCAAGGAGGAGGCAAGTCTCTCAAGCAAATAGGGATGCGTGACCTATGAGACCGAGTTACAATTGAAAATATTCTTTTGGAATTGTAATGGATACCCATGGAATGCGGGGGTTGGCATTGATGAACTAACAAGCAAAGCCGATGTTGTACTTCTTGTTGAAACTTGGGAGCATGATACACAAAGGATTAACGGCTTGGAGGATTACAATGTACATTCATTGATGTGGTCAAAGAATCTCAAGCAACGAAGAGGACAAGGAGGGTTAGCATGTATGGTTAAGAAAGGATTGGAAGATTTTGTATCAATTGTGAAAGATGACAAGTACAAACGTTATGTATGGCTGTAAATTATGACACCAAAAAGAGCACCCATTTTTGTAGCCGGTTGCTACATTCCTCATCATGATTCTCCCTTTTATGCTTGCATGGATAGAGATCAACCATTTTCTGATTTGGAAGAGGACATTGCTTATTTCAAAGGTGAAGGTGATGTTATTGTATTTGGGGATATGAATGCTCGCACAAAAACATTGCAACATAATACTCAACAATTTGATATGCCATACATTTCAAGGGAGTTGGAGGAAGTTCACTTGTATGATCGTACTTCAATGGATGAGAAAGAGCCGGATCACTATGGAAAGTTACTTTTACACATGTGTAATAGCACGGGTATGCTCATTGCCAATGGTGTATCTTTGTGGAGTGGAACCAATGGATTTACATGTAGGAGACATAATGGGGATAGTGTGATTGACTTATGCTACTCTCTGAAGCCATCATGTATCACATAAAGAGTTTTATGTTTGGTCAATGGACCCCGGAATCCGACCATCGCACCTTATGTATTGACCTTTCATGTGGAGAAGCAACTAAGCATGATAATCTCAGCCAAAGGAAAGAGAAGTTATCACTATGTATGGATTTCAAGCGGGCACCAATGTACATTGAAATGGTTGAGCAAAAATTATGGATGACAAAGCTTCAATGTGATGCACCATTGGAAACTAAATGGGAAGCTTTCAAGAAAGCTATTTGTTCTTGTGCGGAAGAATGCTTTTCCATAAAGCATCTCCATGGTATCAACAAAGATAGATCACGCAAAAGGTGGTTTGATAAAGAATGTCAAGATGCTCGAAAGTCCTTGATAAAGCTTGATGCAACTATGGACAAAGACAACTATCAAAGTCATTTGCATACATACAAGGCATTGATTCAAAAGAAGAGAAGAAGATGGGAAGTAAAGCAACAAGAATTTCAAGTCCAAGAAAAGGCACATGCATGTGGAAGATTTTGGAGAAACTTGAGAGGCAAGTGGGTTGAGAATTTTGGTAACTTGAGTCTAGTGGATATGTACACACATTATAGGAAATTATATGAGCAAGCAAATACTGAAAAAATGCCATTTTATGGTTCACTCCCATGTATGCCGTCTTTTTTTACTATTGAGGATGTATGCGGTGGGCTTGAAAAGTTGGCCACTCGCAAAGCGGGAGATCTTCAAGGTATCAAGCCGGAGAGGATCAAATGGACGGGAGATTTTGCCCATGAGTGGATGTGTGATATGTTCAACCTTGCACTTCAACATGGTATGCCTTATGATTGGAGTACTAATTGGGTTAAGCCTTTGCATAAAGGAGGGGATGTAAAGAATGTAAGCAACTACCGGACTATAATGATTGGGTCTCTTATGGCAAAGTTGTTTGGGTCCATAATGGAGATGAAATTAAGTGATTGGGCTGAAGAGAATGACAAGCGTGTAAAGGGACAAGCGGGTTTTCTTCAATGCCATAGCACCATTGATCATCTTGTCACTCTTCGTGTTCTCATGGAGGAAAGTCGGTTGAAAGACAAGCGATTGTATTGTTGTTTTGTGGACTTTAAGAAAACCTTTGATATGATTCCACGTAACAATTTGTGGAGAAGGATGGAAGAAATCCAAGTGCCAAGTGAGTTTATGCTTGCGGTTTCTCGAATCTATGAGAAGGTGATTTGTCAATTGCGCATGGGAAGAGAAATTTCAGAAATTTTTGTAAGCATTATTGGGGTTAAACAAGGATGTCCATTGTCACCAACTCTCTTTGGTCTATGTATCGATCAATTGGAACAAATGGTACTTGACTTTATGCAAGAAGAAGGCATTGAAGAGGTCACTATTTGCAATGCGGTAATCATGCTTTTGTTGTATGCGGATAATGTAGGGCTTCTAGCACACACTTTAGAAGATGCACAAAAGCTTATGGTTGTCCTTGAGAACTTTTGCTTGCATATATAGTGGGCTGATTGTAAATGAATCCAAAACAAAGGTTATGCTTGTGAAAACCAACCATAAGGAGAAGCCATGCATTGTGTACAACAACGAGAAACTTGAAGTTGTTGAGAGCTTTAAGTACCTTGGCCTTGAGGTTCCATCCAATCACAAGTGGCATGAATGTGCTATGCGTCATTTGGAAGCGGGAAAGAGAGCATATTATGCATTTGAGAACATGTGTAATGCGGGAAACATCAAGTGTTGGGTTCTCAAGAAGTATCTTTTTGATGCATTGGTGACACCGGTTCTTCTTTATGGAGTTGAAGTGTGGGGCGGAAGCATCTCAAAGTCTACTTGGAAAGAGTTTGAGAATGTCCAAAAGCGTTTTCTTACAAACTTTCTCCAAGTTAAGACACAAACACCATATATGCTCCTACTTCTTGAGTCGGGATCTCTTCCAATTGAGGTTATGGGCATGGAAAGGGTTGTGGAGTACATGATAAAGATGTGTCAAAACCCCTCACATCGACTTCCTACAATTGCATGGGAAGCAAGCAAAAAATTTCAAAAGACGCATAAAAGCAAGATCTTGAGCACGGGATGGATGCAAGATATAAAGAAGTGGTTTGGAAGATGGGATGCATTACACTTGCTACATGATGCTTCAATTGACTCTCAAGTGAATGAAGCTTTTCTACAACGCCAATGTATTACGGCTTGGGAGAAATCCGGTGGGTCATGCTTCATACATTACACCATCTATATTGCCCCCAACTACAAAATCATGTTCTTCGCTGAGAGAGGAGACCGTACTCACACTTACATGCTTAAGCCTATTCCCTTGTCCGCTATACGCACTATCGCAGCAATTCGGCTTAGCTCCCATTTCCTTCGATGCGAGATAGGGCGTTGGGGCAATGGAGAAGAGTCAAATCAATTGTGCACATTATGCTCACTACAAGTTCGAGAGTCTGAGTACCACACACTACTAGAGTGCTCAGCTTTTGATCACATCCGAACTTGCTTCTCTCACATTTTCAGCCATAACTTAGACCTACACACTTTCCTCTCCCAGCCAAAGTGTGGGCTCTCCATTGCGACTCTCATCACTACAATTTTGGAGCATCGAGAGTCACTCATCAGCCATACACATACTACATCACATGTAACTTTGGTCCCATAGGTCATATTTGACCTCCGAGGACGATAATAAAATCTATCTATCTCTCTCTCTCTCTCTCTCTCTCTCTCTCTCTCTCTCTCTCTCTCTCTCTCTCTCTCTCTCTCTCTCTCTCTCTCTACACACACACGATGTAGAGAGAGAGAGAGAGAGGGGTTGGGGGGGGGGAAGAGTTTCATAATACCTGTGCAGTAGATTTCGGCCAAGATCTGAGTGTGCGTGTCGCAGGAGAAAATGGCCCCTGCGCGCGGGTTTCCTTTTTTTTTCCCCCAATTTTTTTGTGTCGAAATGTGTGTCGATATACCCGTGGTAATATATGTCGATATACACGTGGAAAAGTATGTCTTGCCACACGTATTTCCATGCACATATCGATGCATATTTTGACGCATATATCGATGGGATGAAAGTACGTCGATATCCGCGTGGAAAGGTACAGCTGTCATAATAATCAATATCTAATTCTCCTAAATGATTTTCTCATATTAAACTGATTATTTAATGTGGGGAAGTTCCAGGGGAGAAAAAGCTAGAATATTGGTTAAGCTAGCAGACCGGCCACAGTAGGGATCCAAAGGAGGAAAAATAGGGATCCAAAGGGGGGGCCATCTGCAAAAGAGCCATGTGCAACAATGGGCTAAAAAGACCCTAAGGTTTAGCCCATTAAGACTTCCAAAATGCTAAGGCTCCAAAATTCAAAGGTTGTGTCCAAAGGTCAACCCTAGGGAAAATTGGATGCTTTGTGTGTGCCCTAAAGGTCTTTGCACATCCCTACATGGGAGGGGGTGAGCCCTCAAGGTAGGGGATGAGAGAGAAAGCCACACACACACACACAGGCTCCCTTTACACAAAGGGAATGAGGGACACATGTCAGCTCCCTAGTCCAGATGCCCACAAGGTGTGCCCAATTTCTATTGGATGACCCTTGAAGTGGACCAATGAGAATTAAGCTAGAGTAAATCTAGTTTAATTAATTTAAAAACATTTAATAAAATAAACCAATGAGAATTAAGTCTCCTAGAAGACTATTGGGTAGTCTCCCAAGGGGTCCCATGAGCATTCAGGAGCCCCATGGCTTGCCTGATTCCTATTGGCCAGGAGGCAAAGGGGTCCAATGAGAGTTTAGTTTAATTCTTTAATTACATAAAGCTCTCACAAAAGGGGAAAGGGGGACACATGTCAGAAGGCTATCACTTATGCTACTTAATTGTAATTGGCTTGACTTAGGGAGGGCCAATGAGGCTTCAGCAAGAGCAATTAGCAAGAGGGCTCGCCCAAGAGAGAGAGGGGGCTGATTTTTGCAAGGCATTATCACACACACACTCACACAAGCTCATGTGTGAAGAAAGAGAAGACTATCTCTTCCCAAGCTTTAATGGAGAACTCATCACCTACTCCAAGCTTGTGAGATAGAAGCCTACATCAACACTCTCTTGGCATGTGGATGCAAATCCAACCAAGAGCCAAGCTTCAATGCATGCTCATCTCCTCTACCAAGCTAATTACTAAGCTAAGCTATGCTACATATGAGTGATTATGTGAGGAGATGTACATCTTTCTCGTAAGATACTCCTTCTTCCTCTCAATCTACTCTCATACCCTGCTAGCTCTCACCATCTTCGAAGGTGTGTGAGGTCTTGGGTCTAAGAACGGGGATAATTCAAGTTGTGTTTGTTAAAGTGTTTTGCTTAGTGCATGAAGTTTCCATCTTCATTGCACTAGCTAGTCTTGAAGGAACACAAAGAATTGTATTGTACAATGTCTCTCTTGATGGGAGAAACCATAATACAAAGCCTTTTGGAGGGGGGACCGGCTCCATGAAAATCCGGTCCTCAACTGTTGTCAATAGCTTAATTGCTCTCTCTCTCTTTTGAAAGTATTGTCGATGCTATCTAACTAGGTGTTATGCTTTTTGTTGCTCTCTCCACCCCAGCACTCTTGTAATTCTCATTAGGAATCTATTCTAATGAAATGCCCACTATGTTCATGCTAATTTCCGCTACACATAAGTTATTAGGCCATTAAAAGTTACATTGGTATCAGAGCACAAGGTTTCTCTTTTCTTGCTCGAGAATGGAGGTCCTCAAGCTAGCTACAAATGGTTGGTATTATTAATTGCCTGTGAGTAAGTAGAATATGGATTTTTCAGCCTTGCAGTGCGCCTGCCTTTGTGCAGTTAATGGGGCATCACCGTCGAGAGCTATGGTCTTAATAGTGGAGTCCTACGGGGCTTGCCTACGGCTTAACCATTATTGAGCTATTAGAAGCTTGACAGGAGCCGGTGCTGTTTTGGTGTCGAAAGACCCTCTCTTCTATTCCTTGCAATTAATGGTATTCGAGCCGCGGGTACAGTAGCTTGAGTGCTTTTTCTAAAGGGGTAAAGAGGAGTAGCAACTAGGGCTTGAAGTGCCAAAGTACACCTAAAAAGTTTACACCTAAAAGTTGTTAGAATGGCTGACAATAGTAAAGAGAGTGAAATTAATGTTGATAACTTTGATTTTGCTCATGAACAAGCTACTAATGATGCTTCAATGCTTGTTAACTATCTTGTTTCTAGGCTTCAACAAGCCATGGGCAATCCATCTCTCCAAAGTGAAGTGCAACGGCAGCTCCGTGCTCACGGGATTCTCCAAGCTCATCACCATGACGAGAGAACACCTAGGAAGCCTCCTTGTGAGACTACCAAAAGAGGTCTCTCTCCGATTCGGGAAGAAGAAGAGAATCCATATGAAGGGCTCAAGAATTTACTTCTTGATGATGCATCTCCTTCCCAAAGGAGAACTCAAGAGCCTCCGCCGAAGGAACGAGAAAGAAGCGAGTCTCCCGCCACCTCGGCGGAGATGGCTCCACGAAGACGGCCGGCTAAACGCTCTCCATCACCACCAAAGCGGAGAAGACCATCACACTCTTCTCCACGCCATAATTCAAAGAGGGATGATAAAAAGCAAGAGAAGAAAAAGGCGAGAAAGAGGACACCCTCTTCTCCATCTTCTTCATCCTCTTCCTCTTATGAAAGCTATGGTGAAGACAACAAAGATCAAGACAAGAAAAAGGCGAGAAAGAGGTCACCCTCTTCTCCACCTTCTTCAAATTCTTCACCTTCTGAAGAAAGTGATGGTGCAACCTTTGAACCATCAAAAACAAGAGGCCATAGGAAATCCTATGCCGCATGGAAGAGGTCGTCCAAGTTGAAGAAATTCAAAGAGGGAGGGAAGAGCATCTCTTTCCTTACCTATGATGGTACCTTTGGTGCTACGGACAAAGTCTTGGCCTTTATCCAACAATTCGATGCGGCGTTTGGAGATGAGGGATTCACGGAGTCCTCTTATAAGCTACGCCATGTAGCTATGCACTTTCAAAAGTCCGCCAGACAATGGTGGTCTAGCCTACGAGCCAACGGTGAAGCTCCACGAACATGGAAGGCTTTAAGAGCTTCCATTATGAAGCAGTTTTTGGCCACCGATGCCAAAGACAAAGTACTCACCGAATGGCAAAGCTTAAAGCTCTCCCAATGAATCCATCCACAAATATGTAGACAAGTTTTGGGACTTACAACTCAAAGCCACTGTCTTCAAAAAGTTGGATTTTGGAGAGCAAAAGCAACAATTTTGTGCGGGCTTAACCGAAGAAATGGCGGAGTATGTCAACTCCCAAAGACCACGTACCATATCGGCGGTAATACACCACACTATGGTCGCCTCTCGAATCAATTTCCAAACGGGGGCAAAAAGAAATAATAAGCCCCCGGAAAATAAGGGTTCCAATGAGCCTAAGGGGAAGGACAATGTCCAAAAGTCTCCTAAGGGCAACTCCAACAAAGCTAAAGAGAAGGGAGTTTACAAAGGTAAGAATAAACTCTCTCCTGAAGAGGTTGAGCGTTATCGTAAGGATAACCGGTGTTTCAAGTGCGGCGAACAAGGGCATGCGTACCGCACTTGTCCCCAAAAGAACAACCGTCAAGATCCTCCTAGAGCTTCCTTGGTTGAAATCCAAGAGGAGGAGACTCACCAAACTCACCACAAAGGATCTCCTCTATGCCATGCTTGGGGAAAGGTAAGAGAACATGATGCTTTTATTCTCTTTGACCCTGGTTCTACTCACAATTTTATATCTATAGAGTTGGCCACCAAGCTAGGAATACAATCCTACGAGATGGGAGATGTCCTACCAGCAGACAGTGCCTTCAAGGGGCAAGAAGCTTCAGTCACTCCCTTAATCGGGAAATTGAGGCTTCATGTCCAAGGCTATGTGGACAAAGAGGACTTCTTTATCTCTCCTCTCAAGCATGAGGATGTAATCCTAGGGGCACCATGGTTTGACCGCCTGGCTGCCGATGTTAAATTTCCTGAAAGGAGAATCTCTTTTAAGTTCAGGGAAAAAGACATGTATATAGATGCTAAGGAAATGGGTAACACCATCCCCATTGTACATACACCAGCTTTCAACAAGTCAATAAAGAGCTCTATTTCCGTGTACATGATTTTTGTTAAAGACTCTCAAAATGAACCTAATGCTTTAGCAAAAGAAAGTAAAAGCAACCAAAAGGAATTAGAGTTATCCAATTTTCTCAAGGGGTTTCAAGATGTTTTTATTGACGACATCCCTTGTGAGCTACCTCCTAAACGAGGTAATGATGACCATGCAATTGAACTTCTTCCAGGAAGTTCACCGCCTAATAAACCTCCTTATAGAGTTTCTCAAGCTCAACAAGAGGAGATTATGCGGCAAGTGCATGAGTTAGTTGAGAAGGGTATGGTTAGGCCAAGCTCATCTCCATTTTGCTCACCTGTGCTATCAGTGCAAAAGAAAGACGGCATATATCGTATGTGTGTCGACTATAGAGCACTAAATTGGATCACTATCAAGAATAGGTTTCCCGTTCCACGGGTAGAAGACCTATTTGATAAGCTACAAGGATCGACCTACTTCAGTAGGGTTGACCTAAAAAGTGGCTATCATCAAATAAGGATAGTTGATCAAGACATTGTATTAAAGACCGCATTTCGTACTACATTTGGTCTTTACGAATACATTGTCATGCCTTTTGGCTTGACCAATGCACCAGCCACATTCAATCACTTGATGGAGAAGCTGTTCAGGCCTCATCGAACCTTCACTGGAGTGTTCTTTGATGATATTATTATCATCTACTCTAATTCATTGGAGGAACATAAGCAACATCTCCAGGTAATATTTCAAGTTTTGAGAGAGAATAAACTTTATGTTAATCAAAAGAAAAGTGAATTTTTCTTGCAAGAGATTCAGTATTTAGGTCACATTATCTCTCAAGATGGCATCCAAATGGATCCATCCAAGTTAGAGGTAATAAAAGGATGGCCTAAACCAAGGAATCTTCATGAATTAAGAAGCTTTATAGGTATGTGTGCATACTATAGACGCTTCATAGAAAAGTTCTCACAAATTGCGGGACCATTACATGAACTAACAAAGAAAAGCGTTAGGTATACATGGTCTGCTAAGGAAAACAATGCTTTCGAAAAGCTTAAAGAAAAGCTTATCTCTCAACCTGTGCTTACACTACCGGATCTCTCAAAACCATTTGAGGTCCAATGTGATGCTTGTGGTGATTGCCTTGGAGCTGTTTTGCTCCAAGAAGGGCATGCCATAGGCTATGAGAGTCGAAGGCTCGATCCTGTTGAGCAAGCTCTAGGCATATACGAAAAGGAACTCCTTGCAGTTCCACATGCCTTAGACTCATGGAAGCACTATTTATTGGGGACTCCTTTCATTCTGCGAACGGATCACCAAAGTCTTAAGTACTTCATGACGCAGACCAAGCTCTCCGACAAACAAATGAGGTGGGCAAATTTTCTTTCGCAATTTCATTTTCATATTGCTCACATTGCTGGCAAGCACAATCAAGTAGCCGATGCACTCTCAAGACGGCAGAGAGTGAATGCGGTTTCCATAGCAACTCACAATGATCTATCTTCAATGATAGATGAGTACGCTATTGATTCCGACTTTAGAGATGTGATTTCAGCCCTGGCATTAGGGAAGAAAGAAGAACCATTCACTTTACAAGATGGTTATCTTCTCTATGGCAATAGACTATGCATCGCTAACTCACTACGTGAGAAAGTAATGTATGAATCTCATGCTCCACCTTATGCGGGGTATAGAGGCATTCAGTCTACCTTAAAGGGAATTGAAACATATTTCTATTGGCCTACCATGAAAGTGAACATACAAGAGTATGTTTCCAAATGTGTGGTATGCCAAAAGACAAAATTTGATAGACGGAAGCAACTTGGATTGCTTCAACCCTTGCCAATCCCTAATTCACCATGGGAGAGCATATCCATGGATTTTATCTTTGGATTGCCTAAATCTATCCATGGGAATACGGGAATATGGACGATAGTAGACAGGTTTAGTAAACAAGCTCATTTTATACCTGTCAAAAAGACTATCAAAGCCCATCAAATGGCAACCCTCTTCATTTCACAAATCTTCAAGTACCATGGCTTGCCAATGTCCATAGTGTCGGATAGAGATCCTAGAATGACCAGTAATTTTTGGAAGGGTCTCTTTGAGAATTTAGGGACAAGGCTAAACTTCTCTTCGGCCTATCATCCACAAACGGATGGCCAAAGTGAAATAGCTAACCTAACCATTCTCGGTCTACTAAAAGCCTATGTAACGGAAGTAGATCAAAGATCCCAATGGGAGAAGTACTTACCCTTAGTGGAGTATGCTTACAATAACACTGTACATACTTCCACGGGAAAAGCACCTTTCGAGGTAATCGAGGGAAGATCAAAAAGTCCCTTGCTACTTAAGGTACATGGGAAGATCTTCGCTGCAGATGAGTATAGCCGAGACCTACAAGAATGTTTTCAAAAGATTAAGGATGCTATCTCTATCTCACAGCAAAGGCAAAAGGCTGCTGCTGACAAGCACAGAAGAGCCCAAGCCTTTAAAGAAAACGATTGGGTCTTGTTAAAGTTTCCCAAGGCTCGATTAAGGCACACAACGGGCAAGAATCCTACGGGCCACCAAAAGTACTATGCTAAACTAGCAAAAAGGTACTATGGTCCTTTCCAGATTCTTAGGCCAATCAACGAGATGGCCTATCAACTCAAGTTGCCCAATCATTGGCTCATACACAATGCTTTCCATGTGAGCCTATTAAAGCCTTACAAAGGAGAGCCACCTCAAGAACCAACTATTGAAGACCCACCGGAGATCGAGGACCAAGAGGAGGTGCTACAGCCCGAGTCCATTCTTCGACATGAAGACAAGGTATTAAGAGGCGGTAAGACCAATTACAAAGTTATATTTAATTGGGTTGGCAAATGAAAATCATGGAATTGGCCATATTTTCTCTCTCTCTCTCTCTCTCTCTCTCTCTCTCTCTCTCTCACTCACACACACACACACACAATGTTCCAACAAAATCATACTTCAATTTCCTATATTCCCTGGATTTTGCCAAGAATATTTAGAAAAATAATCTTCCCTCTCTCTCTCTCTCCATTTTTCCCTGGACTGACGCTCTCTCTCTCTCTCTAAGAGTCTCTCTCTTCTCTCTCTCTCTCTCTCTCTAAATAAATAGCACAGACCAAGCATCCGGCTCACCCGGCTCGACCAGGGTGCTCTCTTTCTCTCTCTCTCTCTCTCTCTAAGAGTCTCTCTCTTCTCTCTCTCTCTCTCTCTAAATAAATGCGCAGACGCAGGGGCTGTAAAGGAGGGCCTGAGGGCGGAAAACGAAAGGGCTCCCGGCTTCGAGGGCTCGTGCCAATGCAGTCCCAATGCAGGCGGGCGGCGGCGTAGAGAGTGTGTGCTTCAGAGAAGAAGAGAGGGAGAGGGCGTCCTTTGGCTGACTCTGCAATCGGCTCTGCCTTTTAGCCGTGCAGGCGTTTAGAGCTACAACTTTCCGAGGTTCCAGTGTGCAGGCTTTCGGCTGCAGTACACAACGGCGCCGGCATTGACTTTTCTCGCGACGACCAGCATGGCTCTACGGCTGAGGTGGCAACCTGCCAGAGCGGACTAGTGCTCGAAAATTATCACGAGCTGGCCACAAAGGGCCACCAAGTCGGAGCAGGACTGCAGGAGCCGAGAGCAAGAGGGATGCCACCAAGAGGCTTGTCCATGATGCTAAGGGTTGCCCGTGAGGGGCCACCAGGGTTGAGCCCATCGAGTAGCTAACTGCGCTATTTGCAAGGGAAGGAGGCCGCTTAGAGCAGCAAGAGGAGGCGTGGCAGGGTGGGATGGTCGGAGCTGAAGTCCTCAATAGAGGGCAGTTGCCTGTGGAGGATCTGGTGAACTTGAGATCATAGGAGTGGGGTAGCGCTCTCTTTGAAAGGGGATATCACAACCAAGGAAGTTGCATGAAAAGGTGAGTCGAGTGGAGTAGGTGAAGGCCGAGAGCTAAGGGCTCTATAGCAGCTACAGAGAAGGTGCAAGAGGGCTACATGGGGAGCAGTTGTAGAGCAAGAGAGCCGGCAACGAGGGTGGTCGATAATCGAAAATGAGGTTAAAGGAGATCCGCCATGGCTGCAAGCCAGAAGCAAGGATTGTCGTGGTGTTGATGCCATCATCGTACCCGCATATCTGTTTTGATGCATGGTTTTTTTATGATTTGTGGCGATTACTCGATTTGGATCATGTTGTTTCTTCATCTTGTCTCAAACATGGCACCCGTGGTATCGTTGGCTCCGGGTCTTTGTGTGTGTGTTTGTGGAGAGAGGGAGAGAGACTGATTGAGTGAGCTATTTTGTGTGCGGTGGAGGCATGCGAGGCCTCCCGGTGTGAGTGTGTTTACAGATATGTGTGCATTAGTGTGTGCGTCAGTAAATGCGATTGTGTGTAGCCGAAGTTGCTCATAAGAGAGGTTGTTCAGTGCAAGTTGCAGAAAGTGTGTGCATGTATGTTTCTGTGTGGCTTGGGGTACTGGATATCTATTGGGCTATAGAGAGGCAGTCATATTGTGTACCGGGTGTTGTATCCTGTTCCCCCATCCCATCAGTGGTGCCCCCAATGAGGATCTATTGATTGCTCCTCGATGAAGTTTTAAAGCCTGAAGATTACGCATGATATTGACTTGGTGCTTGCTGGAGAAGAAGAAGCTTCGGATTGGTTTTTTGATCTAGAGCTATACTTGTTGCATTTGAGAGTTTGTGGACATGAAGCCAAATTGAAGACCCTACCATTGGTTCTACGAGGACGAGCCAAAGCCTGGTTTGAAGGATTGAAGGTTGCAGATCGTCAATCGATGAGCGAGATTCCCAAACAATTTGTTGAAACTTTTGAGAAGCGAGTTTCTCCATCGGATTTGGATGAGCAATTGAGCAAGCTCAAGCAGGATGTAAGTGAAGACTTTGCTTTGTTTTTTAATAAATTTGAGTCTATTTGGGAGAGACTAGCTGCTGTTACATGTGTGCGAAATGGAGATTATTTCAAGCGAGAACAGTTTCTAGCCTGCTTGCATCCGCGAATCAAAGAGAAGGTCGAATGTGGTGGTGCAGAGGACTATGAGCAAATGGTTTTCTTAGCCAAGGCAAAGAGCAGGAAAGCAAAGAAGAAGCTGGAGATGGGTTTGTTGAAGCCGAAAGACTATGGATATAGCTCGACAATGGAGTTGCGTCATGCCATGAAGCCAAAGGGGAGTTCAAGCGTCAAAGAGGTAGCTACTTTTCCATTGGTAAGCCATTTTAGTCATTCGTTTCAGTTTGTGCCTCCAATGTGGTGTGAGGTTGTACAAGAGTCTGTTAGCCCGGCTAGCAGTGATGCGGTCTTGATTGAAACGTGTATGCATGAAGAATCAAGTGAAGTTATGGATCAGAGCTCACAGGACAAGTTTGAAGATGTCAGCAAAGTGATGATCGAAACTGTACAGAAATAAGCTAGCCAGGGGGTTGGGCAACCTTGCCCTACCGATTGTGTTGAAGAGCGGTAGTGCATTCCACAAGGTGTTGATGATGTCGACCTATCAAAAAATGAGGTAATAGATCATGGCTTTCTTCTCACTTAGCAGATGGTATGTTCGTACAAGAAGTCCTTAAAGAGCAGGAAAAGATGGGTGAGAAATCCAATTTGCTCTCGCATGAAGTGGTTGAGGATGAAGCATCACAGGCTACAGTGGATGAAGATTGGCATGGTGAATCAAGTATAGAGTGTGTGCCGTTTGAAGAACCTACAATAGAGGGTATGCTTAGAAAACATGTAGGCTTGGATATGCAGCAGGTGGAGGCAGATTGCAGTGTGTTTCTACTTTATGCTATGCTATGGATACATATGGTGTTGAAGGTTGCTCTATAGGTATCTTTGTATCGGCTGCCAGGCTTTTTTGAAGAGGACGATGTTGTGGAGAGCTCTCTAGCTGACGGCTAGGAAACAGATGATGCAAAGGCTCTGCAAGGTGTACAGGTTTTTTTTATGTGTGAAGAAGGCTCATGCAAGCAGTTTTTTGAAGGGCTATGTAGTCAAGAGCTACATACATGGATGGCTTACAGGTTTACAAATGCAAAGCAGGGATGGTGCGTATCTGCGTTACAGACGGGTGGTGATGATCAATGCCAGATTTTTTATCCAGGTGGAGTTTACACTATGCTTGGGAGAGCCTATAGCTTTCCATTTGACCCAGGCGGGTGCTACAGCCAATGAGTCTCTATCTATTTATCTACTGCTATTTATCTAGCTCATGTACATAGTATCTATCAATATTCTTCTTATGCACTGATATCTTATCTAAATAATGCTATGGTTGAGCATGAATGCTCAATGAGGGGTTGAGAAATGATCAGAATAATGGCTATAGCCTCGCTATGGTATCATGCAGATACAGGTCGAAGCGGTGGAGTTGGTGCCAGATGCCGATAGCGGCAAGCTTGATCATGATGTGTATGCGAAATGTGGCTCTAAGTTGGTCGAAGGCCGTTCCGAAGATTTGCCAGGGTGAGTTGTGACAAATGTTGAAGTATGGTCGATATCCTCGTTAGGTGTTGTCGTGATATGAATACTCGAAGAGCACGCTCAACACGGTCATTTGTCGATTGCTATGGTGAGCAAGTTGCATTGGAACGAAGGGGACGGGAGGCCCGAGGATCGCCATGGTCTGAGAAAAAAGGAGGGCCGAGAGCTGAAGAAAAAGGTGTTGCTCTAAGTGTCGGAGGGAGGTTGAAGGCACGCTTTTGCTGTAGAGTATGAGAGGTGCCAGCCATTGAAGAGCGCGGGAAACACAGCTAAGTCGCAGTTTTAATTTTTTTTAAAAGGGAAATAGTTTCTTTTGAAGTTAATATCGGTCTACAGTTGCAACAGAGGGTGACGTGCAAAAGCCAGGGAAAGAGGCACCAGTTGTTGGCGAGTTGCATGGGAGCCGCCGACGGCATGGGGACACCAGGTGGTGAGCAAGAGTGGGCGCCATCTGTGGAATGTGATGGGCTGCCATAAGGGGAAGGACAGTTTGCATGGGGAGAGCCGGGGGGAGCTTAGCTTGGCGGGCTGGCAGAAGCCGAGAGGTTGTAGCAAGGAGAAGGGGGGGCAACAGCCCATTGGAGGGCTATTACAGTCGGGGGGAGCCATCTCGCAGGGTGAGGAGGAAGACTGCACTCGGCATGGGCTTGGAGAGCAGAAAAAACGGTGATGACATATTGGGGGTGGCCGCCAAAAGTGAGGGGGGTCGGTTGGTGATCAGAGAGGAGCCCAGAGGAGGGGCGCTAGCAAGGAAGATTGCAGAAGTTGAAGGGCCGAGGTCGAGCCGGGTCTAGACCTGTACGGGGTGCGAGTTGGCAGCACATGCTTGTGGAGGCTATTGTGAAATATCCTACCACTATTAACGGTGCTCACTCACTCAGTGCCTCAATCATCTCACCCACCCCCTAAATCATCTCTCCCTAATGTAGGCAACGTCCCTTCATCCTAGCACTTACCCAATAAGGCTCCCCTTGCCTAATGTATATAAAGGCACCTTTGTTATGTTGAAGAGCGTGCAAGTTCTTATTTCATTCTATCAATACAAGTTAGCTTCATTTCCTTGCTACACTGCAGTGTCTCTCTCTCTCTCATTATTTACTTTGTTAGATTAGTTGTTGTTTATCGATTAGCATCAGTTCCTATTTGCTTCACATGGTATCAGAGCTTTGTAGAGCTTAGGAACTCGCCTTAGCCCCTTGCATCTCTGTCATATAGAGCCCCTCTCTATTATCTTCCAAGCACTCGAAGGTTTGCTCGTTCACGTCAAGGAATCTGGAGCCTTGCACGATGGCCGAGTCATCCTCTATGTCCTCTGCCGCATACAAGCTTCGCTACGTCATCGACAAACTCAACGGCACGAATTATCAAGTATGGAAGATACGAATGGAGCTTTACCTTACACAGCTTCAACTCTGAGAAATTACGTCGGGCGTCGAAGCTCAACCCGACAAACCCAAAGACAAGGATCCTATTGGCATCTCCGACGTCTATAATGCTTGACAAAGTAAAAATAATAGTGCCAAGATGGAGCTTATTCTCCACTGTCAAGACCAGCAAGTCCAAATGGTGAAAAAGCTCACCACCGCCAATGCTATTTGGAAGTTCTTTGAGAAGAACTACGAGCATACCGACCTCGTTTACCAAGTTTCCTTGATCAAGAAACTGGTAAACACCACTATGCAAGAAGGTCAGTCCTCATCCAAGTTTTTAGAAACTTGGCAAATACTTCTAGACGAAGTACTCATATCAGGGCTACCAATCCCTGAAGAGCTGCAGTCCATGCTCCTGTTGGCCTCCCTCCCCGCATCATGGAGGGCCTTCATTACCACACAAGCCACGACGGAAAATCTACAGCTACAAAATCTAGTAGCAAAGATTCAACAAGAAAAAACCCTTCGCGACCACACCAATGGCTCGCAAAAGTCTACGGCATTAATCACTATGGCTAAACCTCACAAACCTCACCCCGACAAGAAGACGTTCAACCACTCTCGCCCTCCTCGTCAGCACCACAACCATGGAAAGAAGCATCATTCAAGCCCGAAGCAATGCACAAATTGCCATCGGTTTGGTCATATTGCAAAGGATTGTCGGCAACCCCGTAATCAAGGTAATTTTCGGCCTCCTACTGCATATTCTCAATTTTATCCGTCATACCCTCAAGGGGGGGCTAGACCCCTTCTGTCTTCACCCTCTTCTCATGGCCAAGCTCATTATGCTGATATATCTACATATGAGAATAACCCTTCTTATCCTATGCAATTATATGCCGCTACTCTCCATAGTTCATCCCCTGATCTCTGGCTACTTGACACTGGTGCCACCCACCATATGACCTATCAATTTCATTGGCTTTCAAATTTAACCTATCTCCACACTCCCCTAGAAGTCTGTCTCGAAGATAATAGCCTCCAACTTGCTACAGCCTATGGCGATGCCACCATCAATCTTCCCAATGGCCTACGCACTACTATATCTAAAGTTTATTATGTACCTGGCTTAAAGAAAAATCTTATTTCTGTTAGCGAGCTAACCTCTTCAGGTATTACCATTAAATTCACAAAAAATGGTTGCAACATACAAGCCCGAGATGTCAATGGCCGGCATATCAATCTTCAGGTACCCCAGGTTGGGCGACTCTACCCTCTAGGTGATTCATCTCCTGCACATGCTCTTGCATCTTCTGCACAATCTTCCCCACACGACACCGCCCTCAAATGGCACTATAGACTAGGTCACATTTCTCAACATGTTTTACATCAGCTCACACACTGCCAGCTTGCCCTCGGTTTGCCCAAGCATCTCACTCCCATTACCCTCTGTGAAGGATGCATTTTTGCCAAATCACATCATCACAATATAGTCACATGCAAATGGCTATTGAAGAAAAAGTACTTCCCGGATGGCAGAATTGAGTGTTACAAAGCCAGACTTGTCGCTCGCGGCTATAGACAGAGGTATGGTGTAAACTATTTTGATACATACTCCCCTGTTCTAGGCCTAACTGCATTTAGACTTTTAGTCGCTATAGCTGCAAAGTATAATTTGCCCCTACATCACCTTGACATTAAAACAGCGTTTTTGCACGGCTTGCTCTACGAGCTTGTTTACATGACCCAACCCCCTCACTTTGCAAATCCATATTATCCTGACTATGTTTGCAAGCTAAATAAGCCTATATACGGCCTCAAACAGTCTGCACGTGAATGGTATACACGCATACACAATTATCTCATTGCATGTGGTTGGGAGCGACTCAGTGTCGACTTCAATATCTTCATCTGGTGTACAAATGATGGCCTCACCATTCTGGGATTATTTGTGGATGATATCCCACTCATCGACACCACTGAAATCATGGTATTGCGCGCCATCGACTGTCTCCAACAAGAATTCCATGTCAGTGACAAGGGACCAATGACGTATTTTCTCGGCATTCAAGTGCTTCGCGACCCCTATGGCAAGTGGATCAAACTCACCCAGGAAAAATACATTGAAGAGCTTCTCACTTATTATGGCATGAGCACTTGTTCTCCTGAATTCAGCCCCCTCCTCTCAAACACCACTTAGCTCCTGAATTTCATGCATACTCTCCTGCTGATGAGCTCTATTGGCCTTCTCTTCATTATCCCAAGTTTTGTGGTCAGCTTCGTTATCTGATATCCTGCACTCGCTTTGATCTCTGCTACACTGGCCATATCTTATCTCGCGCTATGTCACAGCCATGCAAAGCACACAAGCAAGCTGCAAAACGCACACTTCGCTATCTTCTGACCACTAAGCACTATGCTCTCACTTATGCTTATGATCCCACTACCCCTATCTCTTTGAGTGGCTATGTCAACGCCAATTGGGCAGGGGATGATCCCCGCTGCTTCTCCACAGGTGGCTATATATTCTCTCTTTCAGGTGCCCCAATATCCTGGCAAACGAAACGACAATCTTCAATTGCCTCTTCAACGACTGAAGCCGAATATGTAGCTGCTGCTCTTGCTTCCAGGGAAGCTCTCTGGATTTCTGAGCTCATTCAAGAATTTCAACTTCCATATCCTATCTCGGAAGAAGCCATAACCCTCTACTGCGACAACCAATCTGCAATTGCTCTGGCTGCTTCCCCCAGTTTCTCCAACAAACTAAATCACATCAAAATCAGTTATCACTTCATCAAGGAATTGGTCGCCAATGGTTTTTTAAAGTTGCAATATGTGCCCACTGCTCACAATTGGGCAGATTTTCTCACCAAATCAGTACCTGCTACGACCTAAACTACAGCATGTCGAAATTTGTCACTTGTGCCTACTGCTTGCACACCTCCTTAAGGGGGAGATTCTCCCATGTAATGAGGTGTTCACCGTTACGGGGGGATGTGAAATATCCTACCACTATTAACGGTGCTCACTCAGTGCCTCAATCATCTCACCCACCCCCTAAATCATCTCCCCCTAATGTAGGCAACGTCCCTTCATCCTAGCACTTACCCAATAAGGCTCCCCTTGCCTAATGTATATAAAGACACCTTTGTTATGTTGAAGAGCGTGCAAGTTCTTATTTCATTCTATCAATACAAGTTAGCTTCATTTCCTTGCTACACTACAGTGTCTCTCTCTCTCATTATTTACTTTGTTAGATTAGTTGTTGTTTATCGATTAGCATCAGTTCCTATTTGCTTCACAGCTATGGTTGGAGGTCTGCCTTGATGTAATTTTTTTATTGCCAACACTGCAGTGGGCGAGGAAGGCCACAAAGGGCTGCCAAGTCGCAGCAGGACTGCAGCAGCCGGGAGCAAGAGGGATGCCGCCAAGAGGCTTGGCCATGAAGGCTGAGGGTTGCCCATGAGGGGCCACCAGGGGTACAGCCCATCGAGTGGCTAACTGCGCTATATGTAGGGGATGGAGGCCGCTTAGAGCAGCAAGAGGAGGCGTGGCAGGGTGGGATGGTCGGAGAGGAGCGGCCCGACCGAAGTCCTCAATAGAGGGGAGTTGCCTGTGGAGAATCTGGTGAACTTGGGATCATAGGAGTGGGGTAGCGCTCTCTTTGAAAGGGGATATCACAACCAAGAAAGCTGCATGAAAAGGTGAGTCGAGTGGAGTAGGTGAAGGCCGAGAGCTAAGGGCTCTATATCAGCTACAGAGAAGGTGCAAGAGGGATGCACGAGTAGCAGTTGTAGAGAAAGAGAGCCGCCAACGAGGGTGGTCGAAAATTGAAAACGAGGTTAAAGGAGAGCCGCCATGGCTGCAAGTGAGAAGCAAGGATTGTCCTGGTCGTTCATGCCATCATTGTACCCGCATACCTATTTTGATACATGGTTTTTTTATGGTTTGTGGTGATTACTCGATTTGGCTCATGTTATTTCTTCATCTTGTCTCGAACATGGCACCCGTGGTATCGTTGGCTCTGGGTCTTTGTGTGTGTGTTTTTGCAGAGAGGGAGAGAGAGACTGATTGAGTGAGCTATTTTGTGTGCGGTGGAGGCGTGCAGGCCTTCCGGTGTGAGTGTGTTTACAGATATGTGTGCATTAGTGTGTGCGTCAGTAAATGCGATTGTGTGTAGCCAAAGTTTCTCGTAAGCAAGGCTATTCAGTGCAAGTTGCAGAAAGTGTGTGTGCGTGTATGTTTCTGTGTGGCTTGGGGTGCTGGATATTTACTTGGCTATAGAGAGGCATTTATATTGTGTACCGGGTGTTGTATCCTTTTCCCCCATCCCAGCGTCCTTTGATCAAGATTGCAGATCATGAACATAACAATCATCATTACATGGTATGCATCCATTACACTCCTCCGCCAAGCAGCCTTGTTTACATTGCCACGTAAACGTGTAATTTTATCTTTCACTTTTTATTTCTGCTCAAGCAGGCATTCATCAAAGGCCGCGCAATTGAATGTGTCAATCACAGCGCATTTATTACAGAGAAGTGATTCCAAGGTATCAAAGTGTGTGTAGAATCGAGTTTCAGCATGAAGTTTCAACATCATTGACATGCGCATCCTATACAAATTGAGCACTCTTTGTCGTTTTAAGATAAATTTCACAACCTAACACGTTGTATCAATTATTTTAGCGAACCATGTGGTTTCTTTGCTAGTGTACCAATATTTCAGCACCAAGTTTAAACTGTGCATATTACAACCATTGGCAAAATGTGTAGAAAGCACTTATTTATTAATTTACTAGCATTTTTACAATTCTTTGCATTGTACATGACTACTTGAACGACATGTTCAATACAAATTTCTTTAATTACATTAATCAAGACCTCACAAATATATTTGCCACTTTTAATTACACCAAAACTATCAATCGCCTTTTATAAACATTTCTCCCCTTGGACAAACCAGCATTACATTCATCAGCGGTCTTTTTTCAATAGCAAAATATTCCCAAGTAATATTTTTCCAACATGCTATTTGACTTCAATGTAACATTTATCTAAGAAAACACTTCGTATCGTGTGATAAGGAGCTGAAAATCCTGAGCGAAACTCACTGATTTTCTTCCAAGCATTCTTCCAGTGATTGCTATCTACCATGACCGAAGCACTTCCAGAAAAGAATATTGCTTTGGCGAGTGCAATTTGTGCTTCTTCTAGAGACTGCCCTCGAAAGCTTTGATGTAATGATTTTTGACGCATTTGACTAAGTCCACCTTCATTGTGATGCTTAAAAGGAACACTGCCTAAAATTTCCTCTCCCTACGTAGGTTTTTTCCAAGGTTAGTTGGCGTCACTACAGGATCTGCGGAGTTAATACTTGGCTCTGAGAACTCTTGACTCAAAGCCTCAAAACCAAATATATGTTGTCTCTTGCCACCGTTTTTAGCAAGCTCTTCTCTCAAACACTTTTCAAGTGCAGGTGCCTGAGGATGTTCACATTTCTTATAACTCTTTTTAACGCTACTTAGAAAATGATCCCTAATACGTGGTGCGCCGCCTAGTTTTTTTGTGTGACAAAATTTACATTGCCACTCCATATATCGGCCGCATATGTTGTGAATATAATCCCACTCTTTGGTAGGAGCTTTTTTATTCTTTGGCTTCTTTGTACCACTTGTGCCCACATTTTACTCCATTGCTTTTAAATTGAAACTAAAAACAAAAGAACCGGATGTTCAGTTTTTGAAACTTTTTTTTTTCAATATATATTAAAATTTAAAAACCATTCAATATGAAAGTAACATGATACACAATATGAGATTTTCAATGCATGCTAGTCAATCCACATATCGATCACCTATATTGTGACTGAACATACACATTGCAATGCAGTCTATGCACGGCATAATAACTACAACAATGCTATGAATCTCTCAATGAAATTATTGCTATAATGATTATCTATATGTCCACTTTGATTTGTAAACAATAAGACACATCTAATTTCAATTGCTACAAAAAACAAACAAAAGTAATAATATATATGATTGGTCATTTCATGCACAAATAATCTATCATAATACATAATGCACTCTCTGTATAAACCAATGCATGAACTAACGCAAATAAATTTTCAATATAATCACTCAATTGAGGACTACTTGTACCTAGTGAAGGATTGTAGCCCCCCATGCAACCAATTCAATATATAAAAGCTATTTTAGCCCAATTAAGGATTATAGCTCTTATAATGTGGAGTGACAAGTGTAAATCAACTCAAATCTATGATGGTGAAAAATGCAATACTTCAAGGATCTTTATATGCCTAGTACACTAGTACAGGACATTCGACCCTTGACTATCAACTCGTCATTTACATATGCTCATCTTCTAAAACCAATTACAGTCCTCATTTGGACCAATGGCTTCTTCGCAATGAGCATGACTCTCCAAGTTTTTAGTTGTTTTGGTTTTGTACCTTTATGTCGGTAAACAAATTAAAAAATTTTAGAAGTGGTTACCGAATTAAGAATCATGTTCAGCCCAAAAAAAGAACATGTGACTCTGTAACCTTAGGTCAATTCACAAGGAGATGACTATACCCGGCGCTCGGATACACTCCCCAAGGATTTGCCTAGCTAAAGGATCGTGATTAGCACACTGTTTACTATATATAATTACTCCCACTGGACTTTTTCATTTTCTCAGGGGGCCCACTGGGCTTTTGCAGATAACCGGCCCACCCGCCGGGAAAATGAAAAAGCCCGACAGGCTCCGCAGGGAAAAATAAAAACCCCGAAGGGCTAACCGGTTCTATGGATTTTTGCAGGTCATAATTAAATTCATGTAACAATTAACATGATCACGTGATTTTCTTGTGTAAATACTAGAGTTATTGACTTAATAACACGATCGTGATTACGGTAATGAAATCCCTTGTGAAAGAGACCATTATTGTGAGTGTGTTGGTTGCATATTTTTTGTTTTTAAACAATCTGATGCTTGCAATGCGCACAAGGACATGACATCCTATCGTCCATACTTTATCTACCAATGATGCAACAAATGATTAAATCGCTCTTATTATAAGTACACACCACTAACTACATGACAACCTCACATTCTCTAGGCATGTCCAATCCCCGCACACCTCAGTCTAGAGGTGCACGAAGATCATGACCACAGGGTAATAATCTTGTCTTTATTGGTCAATGACTATATACTAGGGTTTTTCATTGTATTATTTTACTTCATTTATCAAAGTCTGTTTGCGTTTTTGAAATACACAAGTCATTTTCGAAGTTTAATTGCGTTTTTTCTACTATTTGCAACTAGCTCTAACAACCTCGCATTCTCTAGCCATGCCCGATCCTCACACACCTTGATCTAGAGGTGCACAAAGATTAGGACCACAAGGTAATAATCTCGTCTTTATTGGTCAATGACTATATATTAGGGTTTTCAAAGTCTATGTGCACTATTGAAGTCAGATTGTGCTATTTTACTTCGTTTATAAAAGTTCGTTTGTGTTTTTGAAGTACACAAGTAATTTTCAAAGTCAGTTTCTTTTTTTTTTCTATTTACCGCTAGCTCTAATAGCCTCACATTCTCTAGTCATGCTGGATCCCTGCACACCTCGGTCTAGAGGTGCATGGAGATCAGGACCACATGGTAATAATCTCATCTTTATTGGTCAATGACTATATATTAGGGTTTTTTGAAGTCTGTGTGCTATTGAAGTCTGAAAGCGTTATTTTACTTCGTTTGTTGAAGTCCGCTTGAGTTTTTGAAGTACACAAGTAAATTGTCATAGACTTTTGCTTTTTCAAAGTCCGTTTGTGGTTGTTCTACTATTTGCCACTAGGTCCAACAACTCACATTCTCTAGTCATGCCCGATATCTCCGCACACCTCCGTCTAGAGGTGCACGGAGATTAGGACCACAGGATAATAATCTCGTCTATATTGGTCAATGACTATATACTAGGATTTTTGAAGTCTATGTGTGCTATTTGAAGTCTGATTGCGTTATTTTACCTCATTTGTCAAAGTACGTTTGCGTTTTTGAAGTACACAAGTCAATTATCGCAGATTTTTGCGTTTTCGAAGTCCGTTTGCGGTTCTTCTACTATTTGCCACCACTAGCTCTAAAAACCTCACATTCTCTAGTCATGCCGATCTCCGTACACCTCGATCTAGAGGTAGGACCACAGGATAATAATCTTGTCTATATTGTTTAATGACTATATATTAGGGTTTTTGAAGTCTGTGTGCGCTATTTGAAGTTGGATTGCGTTATTTTACTTCGTTTGTCGAAGTCCGTTTGTATTTTTGCTACTATTTGCTGCTAGCTCTAACAAGCTCACATTCTCTAGCCATGCTCGATCTCCGCACCTCGTTCTAGACGTGCACGGAGATCAAGACCACATGGTAATAATCTTGTCTATATTGGTGAATGACTATATATTAGGGTTTTTGAAGTTTGTGTGCGCTATCGATGTCTGATAGAGTTATTTTACTTTGTTTGTCAAAGTTTGTTTGCATTTTTGAATTACACAAGTCATTTATGAAGACTTTTGCATTTTGAAAGTCCGTTTGCGGTATTTTTATTATTTGGCGCTAGCTCTAACAACCTCACATCCTCTAGCCATGACATAAGTATGTTCTTGAAATCTTTTTGCATGTTTGTAGTCTGTGTACGCTATTGAAGTCATATCGCATTAGTTTACTTCTTTTGTCAAAGTTCTTTTGTGGTTAATATTGAGAGGCTAACACTAAGCGACTAGCCCTAAACGTGTAGCCTTCAACATCTTAAATACAGAGTAGTCCTTCCTGAGTGGTAAACGACTAAATACCTATTCAATTACCTATAAGCGAGAAACCCTAATAAACCATTTGAATACTGATTAAACCTACAGGACTAGCCCTAAGTCACCAAGTGATTAAATAACAAAACTAGTCCAGCCGCGTATAACACTAAGCGGCGTCGGCTAAACGATTCAATACGTAAGCAACTACACGCTTTAATTCAACACCTAACCTTCACCGATCTAACTGGGAATCAGTCCTAAGCAATAAAACCACTTATTACTTAAACTGGCTAGTGTTGAATGACTAAACCTAATTAAGCGAATAGCCTACGATAAGTCACAATTACAAAAATAACAATATACATTTCATATTTCTAAATTTATTTATATAAAAACAACAAAACTAATTAGAAAATTACATAAATCAAAATAAATCTGTCTTTCAATGATAAAATGTAGCTAGCTTTTTAGTTAATTATGATTTTTAAGTAATATTACTTATAAAATAACATTATATTTCTTTTAATTGATAAATATATATTTGCGTCGTATATAATGTGTTTATATTGTTTAGTGTGCATTTTTAATTACTTGCGTGCATGTTTATGTGAATGTGTGTGTGTATGCGTGTATGCAATAAAAAAAGAATGTTAGAGCACTCACATGCAACCTATTTGAGCAAGAAAGAGTTGAAAAAATGCCCTCAAACCTACAAAAACGCGCACACACACACGTTAGGTTACACAAACATACAATAAAGTGCACAAATCTACAAGGAAACTTGAAAAGAATCTCACCTTGTTGATGGGGAGTAGGCCATGAGAGAGAATCTTGTTGGAATTAGGGTTACAGAGAAACACACAGCTTGGAGAAGACGAAGGAAGCCCAGGGCACAAAATAGAGAGTGTGTAACTTAGTGTGCAATGGAAAGATTGACAGCCCTAGAGTGATGGGCTTATATACAATGGAAGGGGGAAAATACCTCCTAAAGAGGGAAAAAATGCCCCGGCGGTCCTAGTGTGTTCACACACATCACTACCACATGTATATGGTAACAAATCCCCCCTGGAGTGATGCAGTGAATGAGAGCTGGCACATGAGTAAAGGGAAGTGCCATTCCCTGAGGACAGGATCAGTCCACAAAGGGGAGTAAGCCCAAAGCTTTGCGGAAAGCTTCAAGATTCTCACGAGACAATGCCTTTGTGAAAAGATCTGCAAGGTTGTCCTGTGTTGGCACATAGGCCAAGCTGATCTCTCCTGCTGGGAGCCTCTCCCTGACATAGTGGTAATGCACCTCAATGTGCTTTGTGCGAGCATGAAAAACTGGGTTCCTCGCAACTGCTAATGCGCTCTGACTGTCAGTGTAGATAGTGTTGGCAGTGTCCTGTCCAACACCCAAATCATCCATAAGGCATCTGAGCCATACACACTCAACTGTAGCTGTAAAGACTGCCCTGTACTCAGCCTCACAACTCGAAGTGGCCACAGTAGGTTGCTTCTTGCTCAACCATGATATACATGAACTGCCAAGCATGAAACAAAAACCACTTGTGGACACTCGCGTGTCAAAACAACCAGCCCAATCTAAGTCCGAAAAAGCATGTAAGTCTGGTGGCAATGATCCCCCCTTGGGATAAAACAAGCCAAGATGTAAAGTGCCACTAAGGTAGCGGAAAATCCTCTTGACAGCCTGGCAATGCTTAGACCCTGGGCTATGCATAAATCTGCTGACCTGTGAGACTGCAAACTGAATATCCGGCCTCGTGTTGCATACATAAATGAGGCAGCCAACAGCAGTTTCATAAAGAGTGACATCATATTCTGATTGCATGGCAGCCATCCAATTTTTTGAATTTTGTGCTTCATCAAAAGTCAGAGGCTCCTCAACATCATGTAAGCTAGAAACAGCCAAAGCATAACAATCTGATGCATAAGATGCATGGCGAGAGCCTGAACAAGTACGACTAGACAAAGGTGCATCCAATTTACTGTCACGCAAAGTGTGCACCAGCCATTTTGGCATACCTCTAGCCTGCTCATTTTCAGCCCTTTCCTCATCAAGTACATCATGTACATCTGCATCAGTAAAAGGCTGATCTAAAACATTTTCAGAAACCCCCATAGGCTGTACATTTGCCTCATTGGAACTTACATCTGTATTTCCACCACTGAAAAGAGGCAACAAAGTGTCATAAATGTCCTGTGAGCTTACATTGTTGTCTCTAGTACATGACAGCAAGGGCTGAACAGAATCTTCCACAAACACTACATCCCGAGAAACCAGAATACGTTTTGTTTGCGGATGATACAACCTGTAACCTTTGCTTTCAGCACTATAACCAACAAAAATACATTTGACAGCCTTATCATCCAAGTTTCTGCGCTGCACTTGTGGCACCAAAGCATATGCCAAACAGCCAAAAAACATGCATGTGCTCAATAGAAGGCTTTCTATCATGCCATGCTTCATATGGAGTAATAGACTGCAAAGCTTTCGTAGGACACCTGTTAAGTACATAAGTGGCACACATAATGGCCTCAAGCCAAAAAGAATGCGGCAAAGCTTGACTTTTGACCATACATCGTGCCATTTTTGTCAGTGACCTGTTTTTCCTCTAAGCAACACCATTTTTTTGAGGTGTATAAGGCACTGTACATTGGTGTTTTATCCCACGACTAGCCAAAAATGCATTAAATTCATGAGACATATACTCCCCCCCTCGATCAGAACGGAGGGTGCCCATAGTACATTTTGAGACATTTTCAGCCATAGCCAGAAATTGTTTGAAGCACATAAAAACTTCGGACTTCACTTTAAGCGGAAATACCCATGCATGCCTGGAGTAATCATCAATGAAAGTCACAAAGTACAGGTAATTGCCCAAGGATGGAGTTTACATGGGCCCACAAACATCACTATGCACAAGCTGCAACTTGCATGTGGCCCGAACTGAACCATCCTTTGGAAACTTAGAACACTGCATCTTACCCAAAATACAGCCTTCACAAACATGTTTGACAGGTGCTTCAAGAGGCGGCAAAGAAGCAACCATATCAGATTTCTGCAAACGCAGCAAACTGGCAAAATTCAGATGACCAAAACGTGCATGCCAAAGTTTTGCATCTGAAATAGCCCTTGAATCTGCAACAGCATTTGCAAAGTTTTATCCACACTTGTCATACAAAGTGAGCTTATACAGCCCATGGCACAAAAGGCCAGATGCAACAATTTCATCACCAAAACTGAGATCATGAACTGTACATCTCTCATCCACAAATTTGACTACAAGTACAAGTCTAGCAAGTGCGGATACAGACAAGAGATTCTTCTTGATCCCAGGTACATAAAGTGCATCAACAAGTGTGAAGGAACTGCCATTAGCAGTAGTGAGCACAATCTTTCCAACTCCCTGAACTGGATAAGAGGCGTTGTTGGCACAAGTGACTGAATTCCCATGAGGGACAAACTCAAGAGAGGTAAACAATTCACGATGTGAGGTAATGTGCTTTGTAGCACCACTGTCTAAATACCACACATGTGAATCTGCAGCAACTGACAAGCATGCATCATGGACAGCAGGATTGTAAGTGCACTCTGCACTAAAAGCCCATTCTGCATCAACATCAGCAACACAATCTCCTTTCATAGAAGACTCAACAATGGCTGCATTTGTAGTGGAACCATCATTTGCAGTGGAACCACCCTCTTTCTTCTTAGCCTCTTTGGCGTTCAACTTAGGACACGACTTGATCAAGTGATCATTGGCTTTACAATAATGGCAACGCATCTTCTTTTTTCCCTTATCACCAGAATTTCCAGACGAATTGCTGCCAGTAGAAGCATTAGGAACATAATTTTTGCTACTCGCAACAGAACCATAAGAAGTGGCTGCATTACTGTTACCACCCTTTCTTTGAGAAGCAATAAAAGCTTGTTCAACTTCACGCTGCCTAGTCCTGTTTTTTCTAGAAAATGACTCTTGCAATAGCAATGTGCATAATGCATCAAACTTGACAACTTCAGGATTTCCTTGGGTCATCAGTCTCCAAGTACTAGCAAAAGTCTGGTAGGAATTTGGTAAGGCATCAAGAACAGTCTGCACAAGGGAACTGTCTGAAATGACTTCACTTGCAGAAATAAGCTGCTCATTGATATCCTTGACACTAGCAAGGAAAGTGTCCATATCATCTTCCTCATGCATAATCTTCGACTCCAACTCTTTACGCAGCAAAGCAATTTTAGCCTCATTGCGGCTTGCATAAAGACCTGCTAAAATATCCCAAGCCTGTTTTGCAGATTTTGCTGAACGGATGTGAGGAACAATGGTGCGCTTCACAGACAACGCAATCAGTGCATGATCCTGCGCATCCTTAACATCCCACTGAGCTTGTTCTGTCGTAGGCAAAACAACTCTAACAGCTGCAATCCTTGCAGCAAGACCTACAACATCCTCAACATCGCCTACATCCTCAGAACCAGGACGTACATCAATGCCCTGCACAATGTTCCAGACACCCTTTGACACAAGAACATGTTGCATCATGTAAGCCCACATAGGGTAGTTGTCCCCATCCAACCTGTCCTCAGCAGCAAACATCTTGAACACATCTGTGTTGTTGTTGTCAGCCATGGTAAATGCTGCACCTGATGTGAAAACTGCCCGAAAATAGGAGAAACAGATCGGGAACAACCTGTGCTATATAGCACAAACCGTAGAAGACTATAAGGCACCTGTTATGCAGAAAACGGCACTGACAGAAATTCTGCACAAAATGACGAAATAGCCTGTGCAGTACTTCTGCCTGTAGTGGAAACGGAGGCCAAAATGAGCCCAAATCAAAATTCTGAGCAAACCGAGCTCTTCAAGCTCACCCAAAATATTTTTCGACCTATGAACGCTCGCCAAAGCTCACTGAAATCGGAGAAAGTGAGCAGGCGTGTGCTAGAGCAGCTAGCGACTAAGCCCGAGAGGACGTGACCTACTCTGATACCAATTGTTGGAATTAGGGTTGCAGAGAAACAGACACAGCTTGGAGAAGACAAAGGAAGCCCAAGGCACACAATAGAGAGTGTGTTACTTAGTGTGCAATGGAAAGATTGATAGCCCTAGAGTGATGGGCGTATATACAATGCACGGGGGAAAAAACCTCCTAAAGAGGGAAAAAATGCCCCGGCGGTCCTAGTGTGTTCACACACATCACTACCACATGTATATGGTAACAAATCTCACCTCTAATAAGTCATGAGGCAGTAGATTTGCAGCAAGTGAGGAGGAGGAGGGCAAGAGAAGAAGAGAATAAAGGAGGGAAATACGCAGGAAAAACTCGCAGTTCTGTTTTTTGCAAGGTCCGCCAGTATAAGTGTCAATATCTGCGTCGATATAAGCACTGGTATGTGCGTCGGTATGAGCGCCAGTATGCCCACCAGAATTCAAAAAATCAAAATTTTAAAAAAATTGATCTCCCTCTAGATTTACCTACACATATATCGACGCCCTCCATAGAGGTCGGTAATTTGACATCAGAATTCAAGAAATCTCTTGTAGTTCTAGCCTTGTAAGTTGTTAAAATGTAGAGAGTATTTGAAGCATGTCAGCTTGGGAAGCAATATATCGTTTCTTCATGATAAGCATGCAATCAAGAATGTGTTAGAGTTGATACATACAAACGTATGGGATCTTGGAAAAGATTGTGTCTATGGGTGGATGCAAGTAATTTGATGACCTTACAAGGACATTATGAGTCTATATAAGAACTAGGGGAACAATGCCACTAAATCTCCACCCAACCACTCCTAAATATAGGCTAGAGCCTTGCCCTAGGACCCTATATATAAAAACCCCTATTCTTAGCATTGATCTTATTCGTAAGCCTCTAGCTCTTAGCCATAGACCTTAGGATAAAGCTCTTAGCTGGTAGGACCCTTTCCCTGACAGTCTACTTCATGAAACGGAAAAGTGAGGTGATATGCACTTTTAGGCTTTGAAGTCTAACGTTGAAAAATAGAAAAGAAAACATATAGAATACTTGAGGTCAAATGGCGGGAGATAGTTCTCCAATGATTTTAATGGTTTTGTAAAAAGGCATGGAATTCAAGGGTAGTTTTCATGTAGGTATACTTCAAAGCGAAATGCTAAATTGTTGAGGAAAAGAACCAAAAAATTATAGGAGTTGCTAGAGCATTGCTGAATGAGAAAAACATGTCTCGTTGTTAGTGCATAGAAGTTGTCGCTACAAGTATTTGCATTATGAACAGGACCTCATGACAACTAAAGAAAGGTTCAACGATGAAAAAGTGGATGTGTCATACTTTGAAGTGTTCAATCATATTGCTTGTGTGCATGTGGGAGATGATTTAAGAAGTAAGCTTGATGCAAAAGCTGAAAAATGTGTCTTCATTGGTTGTTCCCTTGAGTAGAAAGGAGTGCTACAGTTTTATCATAGATAAAGTGATGGTGAGTAAAGATCCTATCATAGGTAAAGTGAAGGTGAGGCAAAGGGTGATGGAAAGGCTGATGTAAGAGAGAATGCCTCTAAGATCTTTCTTCTCTTTATGAATCCTTTTTGCTCCAAACAGATCCACTTCATGAGAATAGGAGTAATTTTGTTGTCAATGGCCTTTACAAAGACCTTGTAGCCAGAAGTAATCATAGTAAGATGGCACGCCAATTGGCAAGGTCTTCCCTAGCACCACTGAACGGATTTCTCCCAGACTGCCAACAACATGAGGGCGATAGTATCCTTGAAAGTATGGAAAAACTCAGCTGGGACGTCATCAATATTGGGTGTCTTCTTAGGTCTTCTATGGTATGCTTGATGTCTGAGATTGACAGAGGGAGGTCGGCCAACTCACTTTGGGAAGGGTGGATCACTTTGTTCTTGTATTGCCATAGTATCTCCCTTGCATGATTCATTTCGGATGTCAGGGATTCCTTAGGACTAGCTGCTAAACAGCTTAGAGAAGGTCCTTCGTTAAATATCAACCCGCTTGCCCTCGTGGCGAAGCAAGGCCGCAAGCCGGTTACCTGTCAAAAGGCTAACCGTCATCCCACCTTTGACCAAAAGGTCAACACAAGGACTGGACACGACTCAGAGCACCCGACCTTTGGCCTAGAGGTGCTGACTCACAAGGAGCTTTGGACGCATTTCTATATAGCAAAAACTATATAATTACTATGCAACTTACTAGATTGAACACAAATATCTAGTAAGAGTGCAAACATGTAATAATGAGAATACTCCTATATGGTTGTAACCAGCTATATGGGAGCTTTAAGTAACCATATATCAATAATTTCTTACGAGTTTGACTTAGATTCTCCTAGATGGCGGTAGCCATAATGTTATAGCTATATGGTAGTTTTAACTAACCATGTAGTAAGAAATTCTTCTTTCTCCTACATGGTTGTAACCAGGGATTTAATATTTACGTAATTACGTCAAATTTTGTGTGATCACAAGGTCCTATTGACACATTTACATGATCACATCAAACATGATCACAAAGAAACTGGTTTAGGGTGACTTGCAAACCCACAAAACTCCCGCCTGGTTAACAGACTAGCCCGGCGGGCCCGCCGGGTTTTATTATTTTCCCTGCGAGTCCGTCGGGAAAGAGGATAAGCCCGGTGGAATATTTGTGTTATATATACGCGGACCCGATCGGGCCCGCTGGGTCTATTATCGCTTTCGCCTTCAGAGAGAGAGAGAGAGAGAGAGAGAGAGAGAGAGAGAGAGAGAGAGAGAGAGAGAGAGAGAGAGAGAGAGAGAGAGAGAGAGAGAGAGAGAGAGAGAGAGCTTGCACCACCTTTGCAGGTACGTCGAGAGGAGAGAGGATAGAGGGAGAGAGGGGGTCGTGTGGGAGCGTGCTCTGTGTCGCAGTGCGCGGCAGTAGACAGCAGAGTACCTGACCACACGATCCGGGTATGTGTTGTGTTTGTGTGTATACGTTGTGTGGTAGCATGCCTTTTGTCGTAGTGCGCGGCAATAATAAGGTACCTTACCACACAATGGGAGTGTGTGTGTAAGCTATTCTCCGGAACAGTGCTTATCACGGGGGCATCACCTCGGTGACGCGGAGAAGATGGTGTCCTTGTGGTAAGTTTTGGCTTACTGTCTGGGTACTACGTCGGTAACGCGGCGAATCTAGTATCCTTATGGTAAGTCAACTTCCCTTCCCCTTTCCCAAAAAACATATGGGCATCGATCGGTAACGCGGCCAAGAGATGTTCGTATGTAGGTCATTGTTTTTCCTTAGATTCAGGCGGCACTCGGTTGGTAACGCGGCTAATAGAGTGTCGTTTGTTAGAAGCATATATTTTTGCATAAATGTGGCGTTCAAGCCCTAAACCCGGCCGTACAAACGTCATATAATTTGTATGTACATGTGCAGTTAAGTTTTTAAGTATTAAGTATATGAAATACTTGGTCGGTAACACGGCTATGAAGAGTATTTCATATGCAAAATGTATGAATTGTTTGATTTTGTTGTTTTTAACTGTCCATTTGAAATTATATACTAGCCAATCATATTCAAAAGAATACTGTATTCATCAATCATCGCTATTTTAAATGTTCTATTTATATAGAATAGAGCTGGCATCAATCATCGCTATTTTAAATGTTCTATTTATATAGAATAGAGCTGGCATCAATATCACTATTTTAAATGTGTCATTTATATAGAATACTTTATTTATCAATCATAGTTATTTTAAATGTTCCATTTATATAAATTACATGTAAAAATTTATTTGCACACAAATTGCATGGTTAATATTTGTTTTTAATCTTTTTAAAGGACTCTCAAGCATTATCAATTTATCGCTAGTTTTAATGCTTCATTTACATAAATTCTCTGCAAAAATCTAAATACATACAATTTGCATGTTAAATATTCTTTTATATCTTTTTAAAGAGCATCAATTATCATCGCTTTTTGATTGCTACATTTACATAAATGCTATGTAAAAAAGTGTGTGAACACAATTTGCTAGTCTAATTTGTATGCTTCCAATGTTTTAAATGTTTTGAAGATTTTAAGTCGGTGTGTGCTTTGTTTGAATTAGTATGTGCACACGGAGAAAAATATAAGTTACAAAATTCAATATATGTTGAAATGTTAAAGAGCGTTAACATGTATTGTTTGATCTGAATTAAGTTCTTATAAACCATTTGTTTGAACTGCTTTTTATAAGAACTGCTTGCAATAATCTTCACGTAACAGATTGCAATTTTAAGTGAAGATTATAATCAATTTTTATCAATATTTTCACCTGCTTGCGACATGTCAAAGTTAGAGCTCTGGGATAAATTGTGGGAAGAACAGAAGGTAAAGATGAAGCGTGTGAAAGCGTAGGACCAAGAAGCTCTACCCAAGAGATTGAAGATGGCACAAGATGCACAAGCAGCTTTGGGAGGTCGATCCGATGCCAGTGGCACAGGCACAATCATGCGCACTACCTTGAATTCAAAGTGTGCTCATCTTGTCGGCATCCCTCACGAAGCCTTGGTAGAAGGTATGAGGATTGGAGCTGGCTCCTTCGGTGTGTGCACATTGTACACTGTCAAAGGCATCTCATTTTTTCCAGACCACATTACATATGTGGGAAAATGTTACAAGGGAGGGAGTGAGGCAAAATTTGACAGCTTTCAGACAGAGCAGGGAATGCAAACGCTTCACCTCTCCATTGTCAGGTGCATTGGGTTTACTACAGAGTCTCCTTGGATTACGATATTCCCATACTACAATGGGGGTACCGTGGGCGACATGATGTGTCGCTTACCTTTCGCTCACGGATTGTTTAGAAGACACATGCACAGGCTACAGTACGGCTGGAGGTCATTGCCTGTAACAAACAACCCTGTAAGCGAGATAGACATGGTGCGGATCAAAGCAGTGGTCAAGCAGATGCCGGCAATTTTTTATGCCTTAATCGACGGCGTTGCGGCTGCCCACCAAGCCAGTATAGTGCACAGTGACCTGCACCTGTTCAACGTAATGTTGGACTTTACTCACACAAATAAACCCCGCGTCCATATCATTGATTGGGATATGATTCTAAGAACACCTGCTAAGCGCGTGGCAAACAATTAGTTGTCTCCAACTGCACAGTCGGACGAAGCAATTTTGAATGCACAGAGAGCAGGGAGCGCCGAGATGGCTCAGCGACCGTGGATTGCTCCCGGACTATACGATCCACGATGCACATATGCATACTCAAAAGCCAGCGACATTTATGCATTGGGCTACCTGTTCGACATGCTGGCAGATTTTTGGAGTGCAGCCAGAAAATTTAATTTTCCAGACGATGTTTTTCACCACCCAGATGAAGATGTCATGAGAGCTATCTGAATTAAAGTAGATTGTTGGATGAAGTTAAAAGATCGGGACCAAAGAAGGAATGCTTCTGACGTATTGATGTTTTTCAAAGAACATTTAAAGACAGACCCTAATCCTGTGCAACGTCCACTTGTGGAACTTGCACCATCATTTTATCCGATTTAAACATTTTTATGATATACATGTCTTGTCAAGTGTATTCAAATTTTTATTGAAGTGTATTATCTGGTTTGAAGTGGTTCACCTAGTTGAGTCAATTATCTTGCCTTGTGTCATTTAACTAATTGAAGTGTTTCACCTAATTGAGTCAATTATCTTGCCTTGTTTCAAATTTTTCATTTAAGTTTTAGCTGTCATTATTTCAAATTTGCCTTGTGGTTCAATTAGTCGCATTTGAACTGGTGGTTTTTAGTGGATTCCGCGCAGTGTCCCAATGAGTGAGAATATATATTTGCCAATGATATTGAATATTTGTCACTCTGTTGACTGCAGCTCTAAGAGAAAATGGCCGATCAAGAACAAGATATTGGCACCCAATCACTGCCTGATGATCAACAACAAGTGGCTGTTAATGCATTTCAGCGCATGAAGTCTCTGGCACACGGCATGTCGGCACAATAAGCGACGCGTACTGCTCGCTGACTCTCAAAGTGGGCAAATCCAAACCATATGCAGTGGAAAGAGATCAATAAAGAAGTGACAAAGGACATGATCAAGACAATATGGCCATGTGAGGATACAGAGATCAAGAAAGGAAGGTGGAAGGTTTTGAAGTTCACGCATGATGGTATCAAAGATAATGCTGGGAGGATTTATTTGGAGGTTTATGGCCATCCCCTGCACAATGCAGATTGTGCGCTATATTTTGCCGAAATGTTATACGTTCACTTTGTACAACAGCGACCAGTAGACTTCTCGTCAAAGGAGACTTCTCGTCAAAGGAGACAACTGTTGCCACTCATGATTTAAGGGAGAGTTGTGTCACTTTCACCCGAGATGAGCTGGCATTGATAGTGGAAGGCGCTGACCTACAATTAAAGAAAGAGAAGGATATTTACACGACACAGTTGGTAGAGAAAGATGCAGAAATAACACGTCTTTCTATAGCCACCCAGACACCGCAACCCTCACAAGTCCGGATGGAGAAAAGCATTCACCACTTAAGTTGGGACGTTCAAACCCTAACACAGCGAGTGAATCCAACACTTGTACAAGGGACACACATCAGCCACCTTGTCTTGCATTCGGAGTTGGTCCCCTCGTCTACTTCAGATGCATCCTCATCTTCTCGATGTCCAGTTTGCTACAAGAATTTTGATGGATGGAGTGGGTACTATACATTGACATGCAGTCACTATTATCATTTAGTTTGTCTTATTCGTTTGATGCAAAACAATAGTCGATGCGCAATTTGTTCACAAGATATTCCACAAGGAATGTATATTATGTTTGGCATGGCAAACGAATATAAATTCAAGCAAGCACGCCCATATCCCTAGCACAATTAGAAATTTGTTTGATGAGCAAGATGCTGCTTCAGGGCAACACAATTGAGATCGACAAACTATGTAATATTGCGACAAACTATGTACTATCGAGAATATGAAGCATTGTAATTACTCAAAACACATTTGAATACAAGGTCTTTTACAGTGGTTTTTGACATTTGCTCATTCTACTCTCAAGCTATATTGAATCAATTGAGTTGTTATCTGGTTCTAAGTCTGAGTGTTGTGGTTCTCCTTGTAATTCAACCTCCACATCTACTATCAAATTCTCTTCTATTTTGTCTACAGTGCATTGAGATACACCAACATTGAAATCTTCTTCATTTTCGTTTTGACAATCATACAACCAGGTTGGCATTTCCTCCTTGTAGCGAGCACTTTTGATGTGATTCAGTATCTTTTTGTTGCAATACATATACACTAATTTCTCTGCTCTGTCTGCTAATAGTCTGTTGTGAATAGTGTTGTGAACATTCTTGTACATACTCCAGTTTCTCTCTGAACTTGAGTTTGTTGCACATTGTGCGAGTACTTTCATTGCAAGAGGACGTAAGGTAGAGTAATGCTCTCCACCATTCATCATCCACCACTTCCATGCAGGTTTCTCTTTTGCCATTACCTATACAAAATCATTCGTAAAAGGACCTTCTTTTAATCTAAATGCACTCGTTTCTTTGATGCAATCAATTCAGTCCTGAACGTTGGAGTGGAACGTGTTGACCACGTGATAGAAATCGCCTACAACCTCTGTATTGGACATCAGATCTAAATTCCAATACTTTGGATCTAGCATGTAAGCCACGCTATGGAGTGGACTATGAGCGCTCTTCCACCTTGCATAAAAATACTTAGCCAAAATTTTCCACTGTTTGCCAGAGAATGGTAATCGCCACTCCTTATCTACTATAGACTCTTTCAGCTCTTCAGCATTTTCAAGACTCTGTTGGACTGACCACCATGTCATCCACACTTTGCCCAAGTTTGGCTCCCTTTGATCAAGATTGCGGATCGCGAACATAACGGGCATCATTACATGGTATGCATCCATTACACTCCTCCAACAAGCAACCTTGTTTACATTGCCACGTAGACATGTAATTTTATCCTTCTCTGTTTCTTTCTGCTCAAGCTGCCATTCATCAAAGGACGCGCAACGGAATGTGTCAATCACAGCATATTTATTACGGAGAAGTGATTCCAAGGTATAAAAGTGTGTGTAGAACCGAGTTTCAGCAGGAAGTTTCAACATCACTGACATGCGCATCCTATACAAATCCAGCACTCTCTGTCGTTTCAAGATAAATTTCACAACCTGACGTGCTGTATCAATTATTTTGGCGAACCATGTGGTTTCTTTGTTAGTGTACCAATCTTTCAGCACTAAGTTCAAGTTGTGCGTATTACAACCATTGACAAAAATATGCGAAAAGCACTTCTTTATTAATTTATTGACTTTTTTACAATTCTTTGCGTTGTCCATCACAACTTGAACGACATGTTTAGTACCAATTTCTTTAATTACATCAATCAAGACCTCAGAAATGTATTTGCCACTTTTAATTGCACCAGAACTATCAATCGCCTTTATAAACGTTTCTCTCCTTGGACAAACAAGCATTACATTGATCAACGGTCTTCTCTAAACATTTGACCAGCCATCACTCACAATCGTACACCCTGAAAGTGAAATATTCCCAAGTATTATTTTGCCAACACGCTCTTTGACTTGGATGTAACATTTGTCCAAGAAAACATTTTTTATCGTGTGATAAGAAGGAGCTGAAAATCCTGGACCAAACTCCCCGATTTTCTTCCAAGCAACCTTCCAATGATTATTGTCTACCATGACCAAAGCACTTCCAGTAAAGAATATTGCTTTGGCGAGTGTTGTTTGTGCTTCTTCTAGAGACTGCACTCAAAAGCTTTGATGTAAGGATTTTTGACGCATTTGACAAAGTCCACCTTCATTGTGACGTTTAAAAGGAATACTGCTTGGAATTTCCTCTCCTTGTGTAGGTTGCTCTCCAAGGTTAGTTGGCGTTACTACAGGATCTGCGGAGTTAATATTTGGCTCTGGGAACTCTTAATTCGAAGGCACAGAGCTATATATCTGTCGTTTTTTGCCACCCTTTTTGGTGAGCTCTTCTCTCAAACGCTTGCAACTACAGGTGCCTGAGAATGTTCACATTTTCTACAATTGTTTTTAGCGCTACCCAGGAAATGATCCCTAATACGTGGTGCACCGCCAGATTTTGTTGTGAGACAAAATTTACATTGCCACTCCATATATCGGCCGCATATGTTGTGAGCATAATCCCACTCTTTGCTAAGAGTTTTTTTATTCTTTGGCTTCTTTGTACCACTTGTGCCCACATTTTGCTCCGTTGATTTTAAATTAAAATTGAAGAGAAAAGAACAAGATGTTACAAACTGAAAATAATTTTTTTATTTTCAATATATATTATAATTTAAAAACCATTCAATATGAAAGTAACCATGATGCACAATATGAGATTTTCAATGCACGCTAGTCAATCTACATATCAATCATCTATATTGTGAGCAACCATACACATTGCAATGTAATCTATACATGGCGTAATAACCATAACAATACTATGAA